>NC_140661.1:23483775-24168192 GCF_978046115.1 Saccoglossus kowalevskii | reverse complement strand
TATGCTGGTCATTCACCATTATATGCTGGTCATTCATCGTTATATGCTGGTTTTACGAATTACAATTACAGCTTAGATGCATACTGATACATATATTTGCTTTTCTTGAATTCGGCGGACGTATCGTATTATTAAAATATTGCTTTCACATCCGTAAATTAGTCACGGTAAAGTCAAATTCTCTTTAGTTGATCCGTGTCCAAGCACGCCTCACATCAATTCACTATTGTTCCACGCAGCGACCACCCCGATAACATGAATGGTTACATCCAAAGATAATAACAGTGCATCACATTTTCTGTAGTAGAATATACAACATTAGATCGCGTCAGTCAGTGTGTTCAAGTATCTTGTGACATCTCATGGCATCCGTGGCGCACTTCAACCACTTATCAACACTTGCCGTTAACTGAGAAAGATTTTCAGTAGAGCAGAAGAATACATCATGGTCGCTAACTGTTTCAGGAAACATTCTTGTGTACAAAATGTATATGCATAGATTCCAAGACTTTTTGTTAAGTCAATGACTGTTGGTTCTTTCAGAAGAATAATCGAATAAATCTGTTTAACATGCCTCGCTTATATTTAAAAAAAACTGTACTACATTACCGATTACGACGAACGACGCACCATGGACTTAAGAGTACCAGTGACAAGGTGAGTTCATTGACAATACTAGTACATTTCACCAATGTAACAGAAACATTTTAACTAGAGAGAGCAGAACGACCATATTAGTAACGCTGGTGCCCATAGGCCAGGACGCTCCGAACGTGTAATAAAGTTTAAATAATATTTATTTTTTTCGATCATGGTTTATTATTTCTTAAGCTTGCTATAAATTATTTGCGATAAAATGTCAACGTTTTGTAGAATGCATTGATACGTAACGACACTCACACTAATTATATAGTAAAACATTTGAAAGCAAATGATGCGTAAAGAACATATTATTACAACACGCGCTATGAAGCATTACACCGAATGTATCAACGTAAAATAAATATAAAATGTTCTTATCTGATAAATATAGCGATTGCTTGGGAAACCCGCCGAATTGCTTCCCGTCTTCCCGACTCTACTCAATGGGGCTTGTAATGATTTGCCTTGACTGCGACAAAAACATCGCTGTAAATATTGTTAGTTACAACACAAACCTTTGCATCAATGTGCACCTACAATCCAATACAATAATGAGCCATTTATGGTTCTGTGCTCTGCCTGCAGAATAACATACACATATACAAAATACTTGACACAAGCATTTGAATTAGCTATGCAATTATCCATATATCGTGGTCTAGTAAGACAACACCAATGGGCAAACTCTTTACTAGTGCACGGCTCGTTAACAACGTGTTTATTCGTGGCTAACGAAGATGTGCAAGGCATTGTATATGTATAAAATATAAATGCAAATTAGACAATCTATTATATTTAGAACCAAAAATCAAGAGACGTCACTTTTATAACGACATACATTTACCAGCAATTCACTGTTAATACGATTGGTAGTTACATATGAAGTAGACTTGAAATTTCAATATGTTGAACAACACAGTGAAACTAACCAACAAGGCAGCGATTTATTACCCAGTCTATTAAAACTATTATACTAGAGACACGGAGAATTAATTTATTAATAGTGGTAAATGAAAAACAGAAACTTGTTTATTATATATTTATAAAGGTAAATACATAAACGTAAATATAGTGTGTTCTTAATATAATATGCTTTATTAGATTTACCAATGCAATGCTAGGCCTTTGTAGTGAAATCTGTTCAGAGTCTATACAACGCAGAGTTTATTCATAGGTAATATTAGAAATCATAGATGCTTGTTTAATTCTGTATTCAGATGCGTGCTCCATATAAGAAAATCCGCTCGTATTGCAAGATTAAACATTGAGTCATCTGGGAGTATATTTCCTATTTGTGTCTAAGCCTGCGAGCCCACATTCAGGTGCATAGTGGAACTATTGGATTTGTAAGGCGACAGCATTTAACATATATATTATTTATGTTACATCAAAAAATATACACGATTTTATACAAAGCGTATCTGATCAAGGAAATTGTGTAATAGCTGTTTTATAAATTTGAATTTTTAAAAGGAATTCATTTTTATCACTAATCATGATCGTATACTAGATCAGTTTTAAAGATAGTATTTTAAAAATATGTGTTTGTAATTTAAAATCTTTTCACTTTTTTTTTACTAAAATATACTCTAATAATGTTGCTTCCGTGCGTCGTACTTTCCAGGAACAAGTCTAACCTAACAGTTCAGTCATCAACAACTATCGCGCACATGCACGAGTCGACGACCACAGCCCTTCAACTGCAACTTCCTGATGTGGCAATCAAATACTTGGGGAGGTTTTAACATACAGTTAACTACTCGTACTTACGAATTACATGTTTCACCTCCAAATTGGCAGTTTTTTTTCAGATTGCTGCAACGTCGGCTATTTAAATTTATGTTTTACGGAACTACAAACGTTGAATTTTAAGATGACTGGGTTCGAATTATTGTTACTTATAAGCCTTCATGCTTACACTCTGGTTTGTTGTGTGGATTATAATGTGTTACTGTCTTACCCAATGACAAATCCTCCAGGAATGTTAAACGGCAAAGAAGGAATCGCCGCAGCCTACATGATCGGTTTCGACGATATCAACGCCGATCCAGATATTTTACCCGGTACCTATCTGACCTACGAAATATTAGAGACGAACTGTCGGATAGCGCCGACTCTAGCGAATATCGTCGATCTAGTCTATCCGGGAAACTACACGGCTCTGATAGGACCTACATGTAACGAAGAGGCTGAACCTATAGCCTCGTTGTCCGCACACTGGGATTTGCCGTATATGTGTGCTGGGTGTACTGATGAAATGTACAGCTGGAAGAACTATTTCGGTTGGCCAACCATGATACGTACGCTAGGTGACTTCAAATCCGTTGGTGATATCGCAGTTGAGGTATTCGAATCTTTTGGCTGGACTATGATAGGGTACATCATGGAAAGTAACGTCCTTTTCCTGGCAGCCGTGGAGGGCATCAATATTACTGCTGAAGAGCACAATTTCACGGTCGGAAGATTTGAATCCTACACCAGGCAATCCAGTGACGAGGAAATGATGGAACTCATGAAAACAGTGTCTTCTTACGCCAGAAGTAAGTCATGTTGAATTATATTGCTTTATTTTATTTTGGTTTTAATACTATAATATATATCCATATCAACCAGATTCGCTACCAAACTTTTAGCAAATATTATGTGCATAAAAAAACATGCACTGTGCGTCATGGTTTCTAAACAGATCACATATAATTCACGAAATGATCAAACAACTGAAACATTTGAGTGTACAGTATGAGTTTACAAATTTACCCTACCTTGGTCAAGCAAACACTCAACCTTATCGCCAATAGTCACGTATATGGCATATTTTTCAGAGTATATGCGACCCAGACGTCGCGAGCAAGTTTAATTTCTATGATCTTCTTTGGCTTCGCCTTTGAAAACATTGCTCTCTTCAGGTCTGTAGAATTATCCACAAAACGATGGTACATCCCAATATGACACATGTATTTGCTCTACGATAAGTGATATCAGGTGATAAACCTGGAAATCGTCATGTGATCAAACTACAATTACGAATCATATGCTAATTGGGCACAACGTCTAAGTGTGTTATTCATTTGCAGTTACTGCCACCGATATCTCAGATAGATAGAAATATTACGCTTTGTAGCGATATTTTTCTATATAGTCGAGCTTTCATTCGAGATAACTATGGGAGTACTATGGGAGTAAATTCACATATTGCTTTGATAGCATCGGTAATGTCGCACAATTTGTTTTTCTTTTTGTATTGTCCGGACACGCATACAATAATGATGTTTAAATATTGTGACGTTTACCGTACAATAACAGTAGTGATATTTAATTGTGAATATTAAGCACAACTGTCATGTGATATAATGAGGTTATTAGGAGAATACCTCAACGTATGTACGAAGACAGTACAGCTGAAGTATCGACTGACGCGCAACGGACTGTCTGAGTGCAAACTTTGAGGTATTCTTGTAATAACTTTATTATTATACATATTTTCCTTCCCAGGATACATCATGGGAATGCCGAAATCCAAAAATTTCAGCAGAAAATCAGCGAACTTTGTGTTGAATCCGGTCAAACCCCGATGGCAGCAATGTTTGTTTTTATTATTAGAGGACGCTTATGCGCGTAATCATTCTATATTTGGAATTCGCATTTCCTAATATGGTAGGATGAAAATACTCCGTAAAATACCGCAAAATTACGGCACGCTGAAACTTATGGCGTTACGGTGGCAGTTGTATAATAATGTGGTTTATAATATGAAATGATGTGGTAGTAATGTAGCACTAGCAGCGGGTATCAATATATAGTAGTTGCATACAAGTGTGCCATTAATAGTATGACGATATTATGCTATTTTCCTTTGCAATCTCACAGTTGTCAAATACAATATAGCGCATATCGTCGTGATATGAAGAAAAACTGTATATTTTATCAACAGAGCATTCCCACTGAACTTTCATATATTTTTGTCTGTGTTCATCGGTTACCCATTTACCACAATAGTATAGCTCTCAATTATCATATAACACTCCTTTACCTAATACTATCTAATGCAATTATCCAAACGCATGAACGCAGAAGTTACGGTCTAGAAAATCCCAAAACAGTCATAAGTATTACTACAGTGTACCAAGATGAATTTCGCCACCGACGTACGCGACTCAAAGAAAGCGTATTTTCTTTGTCAAAATGCCACCACTTTGTTGCGCTCAATGTAAACAGTCATGCACACATTTATATATCTGCCTATCATGCTAAGATTGGTACGTGTGTACGATGGGCACGGACTGTTGAGATTTGAGTCAATAACGTCTTAGTAGGCGATCAATATTTCCCTGGTCGTTTATTGGTTACCGCGTATATGTATCTATCTTTAGATAATACTATAATCAGGTGTCGGGAGTCAATTAAACCCAGCTTTCATTGCTGTTTAATCAATTCACATTTTCTATAAAGCCTTAATTCTGCAGCATATGGCAAGTACGTCCCTTATATTAGGCACGGTAATTATATTGCGATTTCCCGTCGCTTGTAACAGTTGCTGTCAATCTCTCTCTATTTTTTTTTAAATCAGTGCATTGGTATTTTTTGGAGACGTATATCAAATGATATCACTTGAACAATATTCAGTCCGTGACTTTCCGCGGGGTAAGATATAGGCAGCGTTGAAAATTTTAGAATACTATTTTAGAATGTGGACTAACGGTGGATAATCTGTCAGCATATAAATCAATTAAGTTTAGTCTGAAAATGTAACCCATGAGAACATTTATGATAAACGGCACGAATCGTATTATTATATTCAATCAATGATATTCATTTGTAACATTTTATCTATTTTTATCGAGCCTGTGATAAAAAAACTGTAATTATTCTCAAAAGCTAAAAAACCAGTATACATTATATATACATTATGTTAATGCAACTAAATATGATTCATGAAATTGCACTCAGTTATAATCTTTAGTCATGAATGTATCGTCTATACTATCTATAATATAGTGATTCGTTGACGTCATTGTAAACGTGAAATTCACAACACTTAATATGTTGTGTTAGTGTACAATGTGGAAAATAATTGGTATTTGCGTCGTTTATAATGAGCAAATGGCAATTTATTCAGTCCTATAATAAATACAAAGTTTTTTGCAATTGTTGCTGAAGTAGTATACACGCGACACAGACAATTGATTAAATTGTGCTTCTACTTTATTCCACTTATGTAGCACGCCATTCAACTCGATTCAATGTAATATGTAACGTAGTTATATCGGCAAAAACAACAAACAAACGCTTAATGAATTCAAACACACGGAATGGTTTACTAACAATGACCTTATATGCTCTTTAAAACTTGAACTAGACACCAAGATCATTAACGGTGAAAACGCCCAATGAATGAAGGGAGGACTTGACATACCATGAGTATGTTGGAGAACTTTACTTGTAATTGGTGAATATAATAATTTTGAATGTGTGAGCATTTAATCTCAATCGCCCAAATATCACACACTTTACACAGTGTATTGAAATTAGAGTTTACACAAGAACGCGAAAACCATATCAATCAGGCCATATATCCGAAATAGGATTCTAAATCAGACCATGCACAATGACGAAATAGTATATTATATTCGAAAGATATATATGAATCTAACTGTAATGCATGGAAGGATGTCAAGATTTTTAAAAAGACATTCTGCTTCAAATGTGACACCGAGCCATATCTCATTCAATTAAATGGTGTATATGAAAACAACCCGAGGTGTTGACGACATCGGAAATCATCATGTAACAGCGTTAGAATATTTAATTTAAAGCTTATTATATCTTCAATTGTTATTGTAATACACATGGTAAAAAATGTGTCTGGTTTGTTTTGGGTTTCATGAACCCCCGAAAGGTCTTTCTCGATTCTTCATGCAATAATTATTGTGTACATATATGAAATGATTCTTGTCAATTGAATTAGCATTCAACCAATTATAATAATAAGAAATTAAAAACATACACATGAACGAAGATATTCAAATATTGACAGATAGTTTATCGATGCCATATTGAGCGTTTAGCGCCAACTTCCTTTGTACTTTGAGAGTTTCTTCCGTAAGTCACATAATTCGATTGTGGATAACAACATAAATCAAGAACAACAGCTAATATGAAGAGAGTGGGTAATATAACTGGTTAACAGTTAGACTAATTAATACTGAAATACAATTATATAAGTTTAGTTTGATGTATGCAGAGACTTCAATTGTGAATAATTGTACCAGAACAATCAATCAAAACATTCTGTGCTAAACAAAATTTAGAATTGTCTATCCGCGATTGTAACTCGCTTTGTATTTTTTTCACGTATACAAGTTAACCTTAATACAATTCATTGGTATGAGTACTTAATTTAGACAATCTTAGTCAATGTCACGCAAATAACACCACGGTCAGCAAAGTGACGTCGCTATTCTACTAAACATTCAAAATTAACGCCTCTGTGGTTCGTCAAGAATGGACTTGAATGTTATATGAATTCATTACACTTATTACTACACTTATTGAATACTTAGTTGATACTCGTTGTTTTCTCATTAATAGCTATGTATAAATGAAATAAAATTAGTCACTATATGTATGTAGAAATAACGATCTGATTGTCTTCACAATACACACATAACAAAAGTTGTTGTTCGGTTTCACACAGTGAAATTCGACATAAAATGAGTGATACAAATTAGAACACGCCTGCACAACAATTGTTTAAAAGGTGATAGACCTATGTTTCCTCAAACTCTGGTAAATTTATAGAATATACTCAGATTTGGGTGCTCAGATATTCGCAAAAATAAATAATTTACAGACGCACCTCTTAGACATGGCGTGTGTGATTATATTTCAATTGAATCAGACGTAAAGAGTGAGACTTTAATACTCGTCACCGGGATGTAAATCTAACGCGAATCCGTTCAGGAATCAAGTAAATGACGTGGAAATCCTACCAGCGTGTATTATTTGCTTCAGTAATTGCTTTAAACATCAGTCTTGTTTCAATAGTTTCAATCATTACATAGTACTGGAGATGCATTTGTGATGAAATATTAACTTGATTACGTTGTTGACTTGATGAGATACTTTTCGATGGGATGCCTTTAGAATATAAATGATTTGTTCTATTCCTCCGCTTCTTGGGACGCATTCGTACGTTTTCATTATTCTTGGGAAACCATTCTCGTCTTGCTTTCAGTTGAAACGTAAGCTGCTAAAGTACCCTGCAGTGGTGATTCTGTATGCATATGTATGCCGAACACACCGCGTTAAGTGCGTGTTCTTCTTACTCAACATACATTATGTGTGTGAACTCCCGGATTCGGTGATGTGATTTCTTTGAAACGTTTTCATTGTGGTGCCTTGACGGTGACGCGTGAATGGAAAAGTCGATGTACAGGTGTATCTCATCCCAATTTTAAAGACTACATAAATTGTATGTGATCTCGCTATTGTACACATCAACATCATACCTGCCTAATCATGTATGCATTTACACCATATTTTCAATTCAATGAGCAAACTGCAGCATAAACTAAACATGAAGAGAAAAAAGACAAGAGAGTATTGACTAAAGAGTGATGTGTGTTTTCGCTATATATTCAATACAAGTCAGAACATATGAAAGGTTTTCTGTTCATGTACGCTATATAGTATTGCGTATCAGCTTTGATTTATACCCACTTTCTGGAGTGCACACTGATATTAAAATGAACAACGCTCATAAAGTGTCAGTTCACCCCGATCACACAATGCCGCAACAACCGTACTAAGAAGTAATTAGGTTGTAAATTAAAATGAGCGCCGACAACGTGTGATATTTGAGGTCTTACAATACTGTTCATGTTCAGACCGGAAATGGTGGAATGGGAATTGCCTTCTGTTAAAATTTGAATCTATTTACGACGGAGAGTAAAGTTATTATCGGAAATTAGACACCGTTGCTTTTTTAAGAAAAAGAAATTAACTTTCTTCAATTGCACACCAAATCAAATATATTATCATATAAGTATCGATATCTTTCAGACCTTGACGTTAATTTTATTAGCACAACACACTTGCATAGCACGACAAAAACACCATCTACAAATCAGCATATATGGTGAGTAAATATGTTTATAAAAACGGAGTTAGGTAGGGGAATTTAGATTTGTGGATGTATAAATCTCTCCACGTTTAGTAGAATCGATCTAGCATGGCTCGGTATTTCCCGTCTACATGTTTGTGTGCTCTTGTTAATCGATTCTGGAATATTTTAAGAGGCAAATGAAACGAATTGATCCGCTTAATTTAGAAACTTACGTGTTTTGAAAGTGAGATCATGAAATAAGTTAAACATCCTGTTTGCCGGCATGGCACTGTTAAATAAAATAAACATTGAGTCAAACCACGCTGCGACTGTCAGTGCCCACAGGAATATACAGTTACACAATCTACAGACATATTAAATAATGCATTATCTGAAGAAGTATTCTTCGCATATAATAACAAAGCGTTTGTGCTTGCATGAGACTTCCCACAACCTAAATTCTGAACTCTAAATCGTACACAAGCTCTCAATGTTACAATTCTAGTCGAAAATAATATAATTCGAGATGAAACCGCCATGTCTGTCTATGAATACTTATAGCGTAATAACACACGCTGCCATTTTAAACACAATTATTTAATATCGCTCGCAATGTTTGTTTGATTACGTATCTAATTTTCTTACCACCGTTATTGTCATTACTCCTTGTTTGCTTGGACCAACCAGATTATCGAGAATTTCAATACACATCATAGAGATATGAAAAGATATTACACTTATTTTTTTTAAATTTATTCCATGATATATGCAATGAAATTAATATTACAGAACATGATGACGTCATTGATTGTACATTCGGGATGTAATTTTGCGTGACGCATTTGCAATCCACCACTATTTCTCGTTGAATTTGTTCAAACGCAGTATGAGTGTACACCTATATCTGAAAGTACCATGTATTACATCTTTGATTTCGCTTTTATGACAAAGTCGCGGGAAATCACGTCACTGCTACGAGCGACTTGGCTAAAATTAACGAGAATTTTAAATATTTATGATCTTGTCTTGTGATGATCTGCAAGTTGTACCAATCCCCACGCAACGCACACGCAGGTTTAGAGTGTTAATCCGAAAGCACATCGGGATGCAAATATACAGTCATTAGTTTGATCGCTAGACTGAGTGAGATTATGAGAGCGTAAATCGAATAAATATAAGCTGATACCCGTGTGATGTGGTTGATGTATTAAGTACATTCAATATGTAAAAAAAAATATTGAGAACTCCTTTCTGATACACATTGCACAATTGATATTAACTTTCTTGTCCCTAACATGTGGCAGTATGCATTTTAAAGCAGTGTTTGATTCGGGATTCAGATAATCGAAAATAAATTACTATTATATTACACAAGAAATAAATTGACAACGGTTTTTTGGTTTGTCAATATTGACGGTAATCTCACTCACTCAAAATAAGAATTAAAGAGAATACTAATAGGATTATAATTAATTACTCGTGTATTAGAAATTTAGGTTCTTCCGCCTCGTTAAACCATGTATTGAGGTAGTTTCCCACAGTTCTGATTCTGATTTTAAATTGCGTCCCATACACACGCTCGACCAAGCATGCCATTCCTGTGTAACACTTATTGCATGTTCTGCGTTCACATTAATGTCTGTGACTGTGATTTTAATCACACTGTTTGGCTTCTCCGTGGCGTTAATTAGAGAATCGCTGTTGTAGAAGAATCATCAGTTGTTCGTATTTATGACACCGAGTAAATATCTGTCGTGTTTATATAGATTAAGACCGTCAAGGTATGCTGGCAATGTCTATATCACAGTGAGTGAAACAGACATCTAAAATTTTCTTTGATTTCCGACTTCATTTGATTTCACTTCTCTATACCCATCATGCGCACAATTGTGATGTAATCTTGTTATGTGTAACGAAATATCACACACAAAGACAGTGACAGATCTAGTTATCTAAAAAATCACGAAATGTATGCATCGTCAACAACGGACGTGAGAAAACAGACAACCGGGGTCTTATCGGTGCGTCTGATCGGTGCGAGATAATAGCTGTCCGCTATTCGCACAACAACAATTAATTGGAGTGCTATATTTGAACAATTCAGTTTGAGTGTTCCTGTGAAAAATAGCTTCCTGAGTAAATTGCATATTTTGGGGATTGAATAATTAATCTTTCAATAGACTTTGTCTTAGATTATTTCGTGGCAATGAATCATCGCATTGCGTTCCTAGTATCCAAATCAAGTATATACGACCGTGATAATACAAAAAATCAACGAAATTTAAATATTGAAATACTTTCAGTTGTGATGCATTGCCATGGTGAATGTGAATTTGGTGAATTTAGGTACGTTATAACGTAACTTTAAATTTAAAACGCGGACACAACAGACAGAAATTGGTAAAATATTGTTACAGAACTTAGTCAACACACTGTGCCCTTCAATCCACATCTGATCTCGATCATCAGTTATTCACTATAATAAAAATATAGGTAAATGTATTGACGGAATCACACATTATAATTCACTAAACCATGTGTTGCTTTGACCGTTTTAACGTAATTTAGAAGGAATATAATGCATTTTACTTTGGTTTGACATATTATCTTATCTTATCTTTTGACATCAATATATTTTTAACTAGTGGCCTATATTATATATATTAATGATTAAACTACGCACGACCGAGTGTATGATTCTATGCGAGCTGTTGCTGTGTGTATGCGCATGGGTAGTTATTATTCAATATTGTTAGTTAGATAACTATGCATGTTATTAGGAAAAGTATCACCTGCATTCAGACAAGATAATAAGATACATGTGTTAACTCACTTGAATGATTAGATGTTATCGATGCATGGAAATTCAACGCTTCAAAAAAATTACATGCATGCAATGGTGCTCGATGTATAGCCAGAGCTAATTCAGATTTTTCCACACTTGACTGATTTATTGGATTGAATAAAGGAATTCATTAAAAATATATACTATATCAACATTGCGAAATTGATTTTTATGGCCTTTGCAATCAGAATACATTGAATATTGAATAAAGTGTCAATTTCGGTACTATTGTAAATTACAATGTATATTAGAGGCAATCATGCAACAGGAGTCACCATGTTCGAAATTTCTCTTTTTATGAGTCTACTGTAATGGCCATACAGACATGCCAGGGGAATACTAGACTAGAAGAAATCAGTAAATTGTTCTATTAAAATCCATGGCGTAATTAGTAATAAAATGTACACAGACACATAACCTCATCAGGTGACAGTAACGATTGCTAATCGATCTATTTACACCGACTCAAACAAGTGCTCTATAAGTGAAATGCAAATCATCGCATTGCCACTCGTGCTATCACGTAATTCGCAATATGAACAAAGCCCTCGTCGCAAGTGTGTACACGTAATGAAAACCATATACAGAATTAGTATATATTATTTAAATAATGTTTCATTAAAACATACACACAAAAGATCATATTGCATCGTGTTATATGAAGAAATAAAGGAAACGGAAAACAAGAATGAAAATAAATACAAATTTGATCTGATATAACATGTAATTAGATTTGCCCAATAGAGCCAACCGTCTAGCTGTTCCCGGTAACGGATGAGCTTTTTTTATTATTTCTAGTTCAATTTTCCTGTTTTTTTTGTTAGATGCGCCTCTGACCCTTCATGTGTATAGATAATTTTGAAGCGTAAAATAAAATGATTTTGTAATATATTTCCAGGTTCATGTAGACCAATGATAACGGCTTTGACATTGCAAACATTATTAACTATAAATATACAGTCATTTTACAAACTGTCTCCACAGTCTCTATACAACAATACAATTGACAAAACAGTGGGAGAGAATTGGTTACTTTCCATTTGTACAGTTTTATATTAGCTGTTAGATCACTAAGTAAAATTTTGTATTGAAATGCTCTAAGATCTGTGGAGATTTTTGTCTTGAAAGCTAGTTTGACAATTACATTACAGACATTTCCCATATAATTATTGAAGGTCTTTGAGAAAGAACAGTTGGCATTTTCAATAGTGTTTTCACACAAGGTTTTTACACGATTAGTGTATATGTATTGTTACAGTAAATTAATGATTACTAGGTTATAATTATAGGTTATTGACCCCTAACCTGAATACGTATTAGCCCACATTTATATCGTGATGTATATGAGATGTTTACCCTCCGTTACGTTGTTTGATTGGTGAAATATTAATCAGAGAAATTTAACACAAATCATTTCATTGTGTGCGTCAAATCGAGGCTCATGATTTCATAATACGTACCCATTGTAATTTATGCATACAAACTAGGTACTTATTTGCATGGTTGCAATATTAATTACATTGCTACTTTGATTGTAGTTAGTTACAAGTAGTTATACTCACCTGGATCAGAACTGAATCGTACATTGACATATCAAATGTTCACATACATTATATATAACACGAGGAATTAAATAATCACGCTGTGAATCGTTGACAGCATCCACAGTTCATGTCGTAGTGATTTTCGAGGAAAGTGCTAGGTTTGGACACTATTACTGTATCATTGCCACTGCGTCATAAAATAGAATCAGTGTTGTGCTGATTATGGATATATTACTTCGTGGGTCAAGAAATAAATCATTGAGTTCTAAGACTGCAAACAAATCTACTATTGTACGGCAATATTATTTCACCTTTGTTTGTATTCCATCTTGATAGAAAGGTGGTCATGTATTTTAAAACTGGGTTAGTCATACATTACTTGGTGTATTGCAGAATGTCTACAGCAGAAGACAAGCGACTAGCTTAATACTAAATTTAGTGCATGGAAAAAAGTATGTAGTACTGGGTTAAATTACAAGCTTTTGTTCAATTGAGATATCAATGTGTGATTAAAGCAAATACGCCATCTTAGACTAAATATTCAACGAAGTATTGACATGTCATATAACATGAACCAAACAGAAGGTATGGGTCAATATCATCAGGTCTGATACTTGTCGAGGAAAGCCTTTATAATCTGACTGACAAATTACGCAGAATCAGATGATTAAATGACTTTCTTGTGATTGAATGCAAAATACTATGCAATCCAACTAATTACTTTAGCTACATAGTATGCTGGTTATGAATACAAAACCAGATGTGTAGATAAACTAACTCGTCTTCACCAATGGGTTGTATCTACCTAGACAATGCGTTCGAAAATTATAATCCGAATTATCTGCTGTGTAATGTGCTGACTAGGATTACGTTAATATAGTCCACAAATTGATGATGATATCTAGCTATATTTCAAGGTTCGATGTGTATGCTTTGATGTCAAATGTTATAACCAGGGGATTTCATTTGATTTTGATGCTAAACATCTGAAAATAGAAACATATATACTCATTTACATTATGTAGTGCCATTGACAATATTGTTTTAATATCGGACAAATCTTCCAAAATATTTAAATGTCAACCAGGATCTAAGTTACTGTTTAGATTTTACAGCTTTTTGCACACTATAACCTATTTAGATGCATATTTCATGTTGCAGCACGTGGGCTTTCGAAACCGGATCTTAAAGTGTTAGCTCATGAACTATTTATAATAATACACAGATGTTCGTGATCAGAACACATAGCAATATGAAAAACTGTTTTATTCAGACATTGCCATCAATAATGCATATCATGTAAATACTAGGTGTGTTAGAAACCAATGAATGGATATAATGCTGTAGGGATTTTGGTTTAGGTATATAAATATGTATTAGATTGTTAATCTAGAAATGGATAAATATCTAGGACTCGAAAACGATTTCCAATAATCTTGAACGGTTAGGATGAGTCAGAAATAACATATTACAAGCTCAAAATAAAACAAGAATTGATTACACTAATTAAATAGTCATAGTCAACAACTAAATTCACGTAGTTCTCTACAAATCGCTGTTGTGTCACAATCATGAATTACTCAATACTTAAAAACCGATTGTCGACAAAAGTTGTGCAGTATAGACTGGAGTCTTCCTATGAGCCACATTTAACACATATACCTGAATTATTAACCGCGGTGACAGATATTCGGTGTTTATTGTTTAAAACTATGACTGAAAAACAGGTTCATGTTGTTTAACGCGAAAGACAAAGCAATGTGTACACAGTTTGCAACTTATTTGTTTATAAGGCATTTTTGTAATTCAAACAAATCCCTGGGATTGGGTGGTTTTCCTTTAACAATTCTATTCTTATAGGTATGTTTGAATAAGCACCATGAATGTAGTTAGCAATTGCTGTGTCACCTTGTAAATGTGTTATCCTAGAGTTTTGACCTTCCCATATTGTAAAATGTGGTATAAATTAACAGCAAAACAATTGCCTTTACATGAGTAGTCGAGTAGTAAATACGTTGACAATCAATGAATATCATTCAGTGATAGAGACGATTAAAAAATGAATACCACAATTTCCATCTTAATTCACCAAATGTGGAAATGGAATGAGTTATAAACATGCCACTTGCGCTGCAATCCCGCTCAATTAAAATGCGAAGTGCGTAGTTGTATACCACTGTTAGATATCAACAGATTTACGATGGTATACTGACCATAACTACGAGAAATACATATTGGTACAGAACGTGTGAAATTTAACATAAGTACTACAATTCTTAAATTTCCTAAGTAAGGTATATACACATATTTTGTTTGACACTTAATAACAAGATCATCATAGGAAAAAAAACAGCTAAAATCCCAAGTCAGTATGAGAAGTGACTACAGTCAGTAAGTAAACTGCTGATAAATTGGCAATTTTAAGAGGGTGATAAATAATATCATTATCAAAGACATACGCCTCGCACATTTTACTAGTGATCATAAACCTTGAATAGAAGAACTCATAATCAACATATAATCTGCATACGTACTGTGATTCATTGCTAAACAGTCTATGTTGCATCCTATCCCACATAACTTTAACTGAGTATTAAGCTGGTATATAAACATTAAAAAGTGATGGAGATGAAACGCTTCTCTTCCATACATCATTGTTAACCCTAAAATTAGTGGACAGAGTGCCATACAATTGAAAAATGCATTCTGTGTTTATTTTGCAGTCACAAGCACAATTTTTACATGCCATGGCAGCAATGCAAATTGCGATTTGACTCAGAAATTGGTCAGTGATATTATTGAATTTGCATATATTTTACTTTACTCCAATTGACACTTTATGATTCACGTTTACCAATTTCATAGCTCGAACCCTCTGTCACACGCAACGTAATATTACCGTAATTGGTATAGTACAGGTGTGATGGTTCAAATACCAAAATGGCAACAGTAACATAAAGACTTCCCTGGCGGCGATGATAACATGCGAACACGAAGTCAACAGATGAGGTTTCAACTGGTACTGGTATTATTATACTCTGCAAACATCAAGTACAATAACTCGGTAAAACTCCAAACCTCCAATAACTAGATACTTAAACTCCAACACAATTCAACGAGATCTCCGATCTGATCTCAGTGCTGAACAACTCCCCTATATATACCCACAGTCTATAAATAGACCATTACATCAGCATACATAATGAGTCTGGAACTTACTACAAATTTCTAGAATGTTCCATTACCTATTCAACCAGTTTCTAAAAATTCCACCCAGACACAGTACGGTTCTAGAACATTCTCAGTCACACGGAAGTGGTAAACAAGTCGTATGCGACATGCCTCCCCTCTCAAGAATATTATAACATATAATATTACATGACTAGCAACGACGTCAATAATACGAATACGATAACAATTTCAAATAAAACAACAATACAATATATCAAATCGAACTGAGTACATAAATTCGAAAATCACATACAGTAGAATATAATAAAATATGAAATACAGTCATAAACGAATAACATTCTACTATACTGTTCAAAAGTTCTTCAGTCCAGGAATATCCTCAACACGATGATTATATCCTTGCAGAGTCATCGCCCATCTCATCACTCGGTCATTTGCAAACATGGCTTTATCCATGGTCGACATCAGTAACGCGGGATGGACATTGTGCTGCTCGATGACCAACACCCTGACATACAAAACACCGGATACTACTGCCCTGTCCCACATCAGTATTACCAATGGCAGTGTCATTATCGTTACGCCTCACCTTGTTCTTCGTGGATAACTGTCGATCATGTGCCACTAGGTACTGCTTTGCTATTACCGCCAACTCATCTACATCTTTGGGTGCTCTTTCTTTAAGATGAACTGCAAGATCTTTTGTACAGGCACCAATAAACTGCTCCTTCACCATCAAGTCGGTAACACCATCATATGTTGCTGCAGTGCCTGACAACTCAACCCATTTAGCAAAATAATTCTTAAGCCGCACAATTAACTGGTCAGGACTCTCAGAACTTTCAGGTTTAATTTCACGGAAACGCTTCCTGTACGCATCCTCTGTGAAATCGTATCTTGTCAACAGCGCCACCTTCACACGATCATAGTCAACTGCATCAGTGTCGGACATTCTAGAATATACTTCCAGTGCTCTACCAGTCAACAGCGCACTCAATTTTATGGCCCATCCATCTCTATGCCAACTCGCATTCGTTGCAAACCTCTCAAACCGCAATAAATAACTATCAAGTTCGTCCTTACCATCAACAAATGCAGGCAACTTTGGTGACTGTGCATCACTGACCACATTTCGTTGACCGCCAAAATCAGCCTGTTGGAACCCCGGCATTGCTGCTTGCAGCTCTAATTTCCTTAACTCAAATTCTCTTTCCTTCTCTTCCGCTTCCAATCGTAACTTCTTCCTTCTTTCCTCAATCTCCATTTCCTTTTCCCGCTGTTCTGCTTTCATTCGCAATTTCTCTCTTTCACCTGCTTCCGCTTCTAGCCGTAATTTTTCCCTTCTTTCCTCAATCTCCATTTTCCTCACCTCTGCTTCCCTTTCCTTTTCCCGCTGTTCTGCTTCCGCTTCCAGCCGTAACTTTTCCTTTCTCTCCTCCCTCGCCGCTTGTCTCTCAGCATGCTGAAAACTCAGTTGCTCCAAAATAAATTTCCTTTTGTCTTCTCCAGTCATTCCCAGTTCATCCGCCCACTCCATCAACTCTTGTTTTGACATATCTATTATCCCGCTGGCCATGTTGTCTTCCATGTCTTCACTGTTCCCGGACGAGCCCCCAGTTGTCACACGCAACGTAATATTACCGTAATTGGTATAGTACAGGTGTGATGGTTCAAATACCAAAATGGCAACAGTAACATAAAGACTTCCCTGGCGGCGATGATAACATACGAACACGGAGTCAACAGATGAGGTTTCAACTGGTACTGGTATTATTATACTCTGCAAACATCAAGTACAATAACTCGGTAAAACTCCAAACCTCCAATAACTAGATACTTAAACTCCAACACAATTCAACGAGATCTCCGATCTGATCTCAGTGCTGAACAACTCCCCTATATATACCCACAGTCTATAAATAGACCATTACATCAGCGTACATAATGAGTCTGGAACTTACTACAAATTTCTAGAATGTTCCATTACCTATTCAACCAGTTTCTAAAAATTCCACCCAGACACAGTACGGTTCTAGAACATTCTCAGTCACACGGAAGTGGTAAACAAGTCGTATGCGACACCCTCTATGAATGGCAATTTGTTCACACAAGCAATAAAGGTTACAGGAAAGTGATCAGACTTCTATCCATATAATGCTAGTTAAGACCAAGAATCATATTATCGTCATAATGTTTGAAACGATTCATGTCCGATTTTCTCCACATAATAACAACTCCACCATATGGCCTACCGAATCTAATAGTACGGTCGGCAAGCATAGGTAAAATATCCGATGCGTGGAATTATGCGTGAATATTTGAAAGTAACGTTAACTCGGAGCGACAAAGCCAATGTTCCTGCTACATGAAAATGTCGTAAGTTTTACACAGTCTTTTGATGGCGTTCATAGATGTCTTGATGCCATGATAGTTATAAGATGCAATGCGAAGATCCATCATTGCTTTGACTGGTCAGGTTAGTATAATAATTCACCAAAATACTCATTTGTTGTTTTAATAACAAATGATGTATACGTGTCAAATTATGATTTCAATTGACCGCATATGATATTAAAGTCAACTTTATTTTTGACATAATTCTCTGGCTGTAGTTGACTTGTAAATACGCGCCCGGGAGGACGAATATCCCATAACAGTTTCTAACAGGGAGTCATTTTCATTCCGATATGCACAAATCACAGGCTTCTGTCTACGACGCCGACGATTCGTTACCATGACACTGTCACTGGCTACGGAATTACGAGTGTGTCTGTGACTTGATCGTAGATTACCTAACGCCTGGACGTTGCCACCTGTACCAACAACAAGCACAGAATTTACTACCAACCTGCTCCAATTAGCCTGTTGGAGCTTTCCTTGCCATTAATAGGTTTAATTCCTTGGATTCGAAATTGCCTTTTAAGCGTAACTGAACACCCACTTCTTTTATCGACTCTCAGCCGCCGGTATTTAAATTTGCAGCTTGATCTTTCATTTCGTTCATCGCCTTGCGTAAATTATAAATTTCTTGACTAACTGTATCACCATTCTTGGTTGACGACATTGCACTTTTCTAAGTTATCATTTTTGGCACAACGAACGGATTTCACCGTGCACTGTGGTAATGTCAATGCATGATATGTCAACAGGTGGTAATTTGGACAAATTCTTAACCACATAGCACGGCATTAAAATCAAGATCAGTATGGTGAATTTGATTTATTATATTATGTTATTAGTCTTTCTGTTTTGGCTTTGACGTTTCTTGAAGCGATCAGAGGAGTCACGTGCAATCATATCATATCACAACCTATGTGGTTTCTAAATTTCACTGTCGTCAAAGTTCTCAATACGAAGTTTAACTATGATATCGTTAGAGAGAACATCCATGTTGTCAACTACAAAGCAAAGTAACTCATTTATGTCGACGCCATCAGAATGACGAAACTTTAGATCATTCTTACATGATGGACAGAGCTGTAGATATCCTTGGCACAGAACAAAATCAACCGAGAGGACATTGCAGTCTTTGCAACACATAATCACACAAAGGTCAATTACTACGTGAATACGTGACTCTGACTTCCCTAGTAGTCGTGGCTGTATTCAAATTAGCCTCGATGATAACAATTACCTTGAACGGTGTAAGAATTCGAAGTCACAGAAGCACGAAAAACACTATTGTCCAAAAAATGAACAACTAATCGTTTCTCGTGAGCTTTAACAGAGTTCCTGGTCTTTCACACGTACAAAAGTAAAACATCATTGGTATAATAAGACGTTCCGGCACCGACACACGTTATCAAGTCACAAATGTATCTCCTCTAGTAACATACAAGCATTTTTAACAATAAATAGTAGTTGTATTTCGTTTATTTCAATCAATACATTCATATTTCATTTGGAATTTATATTTCAGATATTAAAATTAACATGATAACATGTGAAGATGGTCTGTTGAACACATTCAGTATACAGTTTATTTACGATCGTATAAAGCATCTCTGAATTTGATTATTGACCAGAACATTATACCCTCGGTACTGTTTTCATAGTAGACCTCTATTGACAAATATGAATACGATCTAGAATGTTAACAAGAAATTTAAGCTCTTTCTAAATATCAAACAATTCTGAGAATGCACTATTGCAATTATAATAGTATTGCTTAGAATAAATTACTACAGATTTGATTCGCAGAACCAGTCCGTGGAGTTTAATTCAAGAGGTCTGAATAGTTCTAATAAACAAAAATGCGAACGATAAATACTAGTAGAAACTAATTATTAAAGTGTCTTTACGGATACATAGCAAGACGGCGCGGCTGACAAAGCGTCATATGTGTCCTACCTGAATAGCATAGTAATGTGAGACACGAAAACACACTTAAATGTTTGCCGTAGCGGTAGTTCGGCATCTTTAGAATAGAAACTGTAATAATTACAATCATATTCCCATATTAACTCGCGTAACTTTGTTACTAATGTGCATTGCCTTAGCTTACAAACATTAAAAAAATGTATTTTCATTCCTTTGTTAACAAAAAGTTTAATTGACCGAAATGTACTTGTGCCGAGATTCAGTGTAATTACTTTGTGACAATCATGCTGACTCGATTCTCTTAGCAATTTTCAAGTATATTGCACGAATTTGGTTGCTATCTACGGAAATCATAGTCTTGCCGACCAGATTCCAGTACAATGGATTTTCCTATACATTACGCATATATATATACATGCGTATATACTAATTATGCACACATTAAATATATGAATATATATTGACATCATATATATACTACTGTTATATACTTCGCTCACATATCAGTGAGAATAATTAAATATAAATTTCCATTCGATTCCATTTTATCAAATATGACATACCAAAATCATCATGCCCGCCATAAATACATTTTTTATGTTACAACTGATGATGGTAGTATTTAGAATGACTGCTCATTGTTTGATCTTTACACTCAAATTTATTTGTTTAAACTGCTTGGGACGACCGTTAATATGACACTATGTATGACGTGTATAAGAATAATTTAAGGTCTTGAAAACAGCTATATTTTTGTCAATCAAACTCTGAATGCATGTAATATAAATTGTATATTAATTGTATAGTAATCACTCAAAAGTGCCGTGCTCTGGCGCTAATTAACCATATACAATTAACACGTAATATTTGCCAGGTTTGTAAGGTTGTCCAACCTAATTTGTCGCTATTCGCGACAGTTAGATCATCGAATACATTTCCTAGATTTTGAGAAACGCACTATCATGCAAATATTGCAGTCGCACTGTATTTATTTGAGTGTGAATCTGATTACAACAAGTTTGTAGTGTTCCGCGCAATAGAAGAACATTGACGCTCGCAACTGTGACTATATGATGTCACAATAATTGACACTTCCATTGTCTACTTAATAAACCCATCTCTTGAAAGTTACTACGAGTATTTGCGCATGCGCACGATATTTCACGCACTAATCGAATAGAGTATAACCAAATACATGACACCGAGCTCTGTCGTGTACAAGGATATTTTAGACATTGTATACCAGGTCAATAGGTCAATCTACAGAGATCGAATACACAGTATTAACCTTATGGGACGTTACTATTATTTTCAGTTTGAACTAAAATCA
This sequence comes from Saccoglossus kowalevskii, assembly GCF_978046115.1. NCBI lineage: Eukaryota > Metazoa > Hemichordata > Enteropneusta > Harrimaniidae > Saccoglossus > Saccoglossus kowalevskii. The sequence continues at coordinate 24,146,215 of NC_140661.1, read as the reverse complement.
ACATTACAAAGCGATTGTCTGTGCTGATAGGAGCATATATACATCACAACCAGAAACACAGGATTGGAACTCGAATCCCGGGCACCACAGACAGCGTATATAGCTATGTAGTCAAGGATTAAATGAATCTCCTCAGATTAACGTGTTTTGCCTTGATTTCTGTTTAGCATATATTTGTATATATAGATCATGCGTAGTAGAATATTTTTAACACTAATATTGCTATGTTATTTAATACATAATAATGTATGTTGATTTCATTACTATAATTATTTCTGCTCTTCTGCTCATGAAAATCAGATTACCTCTATTTGTGTCATTGATACTGCTTAATATTTTCGCAAGTGAACGAATCACAGGTGTCTACATCTACCATTTAAGGTGTTGATGTACCACGTCAAGTTGTGACGACCTCGGAACATTCGTGTTATCAAAGTGCAGGTCTATCACGTTACGATTAAAAGTACGCCCACATAAGTCGTATTTCGGACTCGCAATTCATTAGTGAGTGTGCCACCAACGGTGAGTTCCTTTTTATTTGTCGTACAAGTACTTCTTTTTTCGTGTGTGCCTTTTGCATGCGCCTGATAAAGCGTCATATGTCTCCTACCTGAATAGCATAGTAATGTGAGACACGAAAATACACTTAAATTGTTGCCGAAGCGGTAGTTCGGCATCTTTAGAATAGAAACTGTAATAATTACAATCATATTCCCATAGTATCTCGCTTATTATTTTCGCAATACTAAACTCACGATTAAACCATATGTCAGCGCCCTCTGTAAAGGCCCGTTGGAAATGGCTGTGGATGGAAACAGTATTTCCAATGACAGTACATCCTGCTTCACTTATATTATTCACCAACTTATGGTCATTGTCAATAGAGTATGTCAATTAACAGAGTATCAGTAAATCTCTCCCGACATATGATGCTCAGGTTTTTGAAAAAAATAATACCCAGCATGTGTTGGGTGCCTTAACATGTTTATGGTATTCTTTCAATGTCACGCTGGTCATATTTTGTGATGAGAGTGATAAAAACACCAGGAAGCAAACATCGTATCATTTATTGACACGTGGTTCTCATATAATGGCAAAGATTCAATGCTCACAGCGAAGACATTGCATTTATATGGTTAACATTTCAAATCTATACACATGTATTATAATGTGTAGTAGCTGGTCAAAAGGATTTCTCATATATGCAGAAATAATTGTTAATATATTGAAAAGAAACAGACAATTAGTTCTTATTAAAATTCCCACAGTTTTTAGTGATTTGTGAGCTAATAAAGACGGCGTATGTTATTTTCAACACGCATAAAAAAGTGTGACAGTGGAATTTTCTGCAATAGTCTCAATGTTTAAATTTAACTATTAGAATTTCAACAATGAATGCTGTAATTTGACATTATGTCAGTGTTATTGTAATATATTGACTGCTGTAGCATTTGCCAATATGTAGAATTTGCAAACACTCTAATATAACCTCAAACAATCTCAGTTAATTTGACTTTCCATGTGTGGATCTCACGCTGGTGCCGCTTTGAAAGACTTCCGTCTTTATTTTTCTATTATTAGCTAACCTGTTTTATGGCAAATACTCAATGATGTTCACTTCACTTTTATGTGTTTTTTTTTTATTTTATTATCTGTTATTGAAAGGAAATATGCGAATATTGTTTATATACGAACAAATAATGACGTAGTTTTGTAGATTTTATAGTGACTGAACATTTCCACTCTCTCGAAGAGGTCATCTTGTAGCACCATGCGTATAGTATATGTGATGTATGAAACACCCGAAAACGAAAGAACCTTTACAGATGGTTTAAACCTGCTGGTATGATCAGATGCTGAGTTTGAGGTTGCACTCTCATTAGGACAGGATCAGGACAGATATCATTCTGGTACACGGACCGTTTCCCAAACTGGTAAAACGCAATGTAAATGAGAAAACAGTTTATTTCGAAATCTACATCATGTACTATTTTTGTTCACTCCGAAATCACAGTGAGCACATCAACTATATTTACACACGTTGTAAATTAGCATAACACAACATACAGCAGCAATAACAAAGCGTTACACGTGGATAATACTAACGGCAATTATGACCTTTTCAGGAAGATGTAATTTTTTTTAAAGTGAGATCTTAAATTCGACGTGTCACATGCAGTCGAGAACATCTCGTTTCCATGGTAACGTTAATTCACTGATGGTCGAATGTTATTCATAACAGCGAAGCAATATCAATGGCCACGTAGGAATCGCTGATCCACACAGTTATCTAAAATAATCTCTTAGTGAAATTGTAAGATTAGGCATACAACCACGAAAGTCGACAACAGGATTACTGTTCTGCTCATGACTGTCCTGAAACTTTCACACTAATACTTGTTCATGTGAATGAATCACCGTGGCAACAAGTTGTCCTCATTTTATTCAGCCTCAAGGTCTCTTCAAACAAATGTAATAGATGACACAACATTGTCATCATTTTAGTAATATTGGATAACAGACCGTACTGAACAATTAATTAGCGATTCATTTGCAATAGCGTCATTTTAATATCTCATCACCGATAAATTCTTATAACCCATCGCTATGATCTATGTTTTTTTCTCGAACTCTAAATTGAACACTTCACTGGACAAGCAGTGTGGTACAATGATTAAGCAAGTATGGCTCCACATTCATTCTGTTTTTTTTAGAACGACAGATTTGTGTTAGAATCAAGCAAATTCTAATGTCTAGAGCGGTAATGATGTTTTTATATAAAATAATAAAAATCGAAATAAGTGATGGATTGATGAGGTAATATCTTACACCGTTTTGTAAAGCATTATTCGCTAATGGGGGATTAGATTGTAATGGAAACGCCGCATTTATTCCGATCAATAACATTCCCGATTTTATTAAATCATTACGCAAGTGTGTTACAACCACGGAAACCAGACTCACTTACAAATATTCAACATTTGTTTGTGCGATGAAAAAGATGAATTCAGCCTTAAGGTAGAGATGAAGTTTACCTGACAGGTATTTTAATTAGTTAATTAGGCAACCAAGATGACCTCCCTTGTCAACACAACTATATATTTTCGTAAAGGTTATTGTATGAATTTAACAATTTTGTAAGTATTTTTTTATGGACACTGTAGTTTGAAACATGCACAAAAATGCGCTTTTTTGGTCAAAAGTGATTTAAAACAAATTAGCTTCTAAACAATGTCTATATTTCCTGTCAAAATTGGTTTACGGGTACATATGTTTACTATGAAGAAAGTGCCGTCTTGAAAATTGTCTACCAGTTGTCAATTTTGCTGGGCAGCAGCTCAAATTTCAATAATTCAAGTTTATGCATAAATTAACATCCAGGTTAACTGTCTGTCTGTTACGATTGTTGTAACACTGTTCAGCCAAAAACAATGCCCAATGGCGTTTTGAAGATAAACACATTGTCAATCATTTGTGAAAATTTAAAAACAAAGGGTTAAAGCGTCTAGGAGTTATTTTTCTTAAAGTTCAGGGATGTGCACTAAAAAGAAGCTGAGATAATTGCTAATTTGCATAACAATTCAATCAGTAAGAAGTTTGCTAGTGTTAATAGTTAAAATGGCTGTAACAGTTCAAAATGTAATTGTATTATCGTTTTGTAAAATGTTAAATATAGAGCATAATATGGAGATCCAGTGATTACTTTTTTTTCACGATGTTTCTTTTTTATTGTTTATGTATAGCCTTTCTAAATCTTGCTAAGTATTCAAAAGAGAATGTTTGCACCTGTTATCTATATTTTAAAATAATCATTTGAGTATGTTCCACTATTCACAATTCTACAAATAACTGTTTGGATAATAACAAGCTAAATTCACTCCTAAGTGCCCACTAACCCGCATCTCCACCTTAAGCAACCTATGCTTTAGAATTTTAATTTCTGCTTTTTTATATCAACTCAAAATCGCAAATAACATCCTGCTTGTTACAAATAAAAGATATGTTATTTTGCCAAAATATGCATGTAGCCCCAGGCTTGAGTTTGTTTACACACAGTATCTTTCATTCGAATGTAATAGCTGCGAACATATTATTACCACTGGAATAACAGCAAGCGACTATAGCATGATACAAAATCTTTCGTCGAACCAGTATTTGTTGTCAGTTACTTTATGGGTAATATGCTAGCCGTCTTCGCAACTAGTATCTTGTGTTAGTGACTTTTTTCTGTGGCATTAATTGTGGGTATTTTACTAGGTGTGCTAGTAACTTCATTTCTGTAGCATTATGGGTATTATACTAGGCGTGCTAGTAACTTAGTTTTAGTGGCATTATGGGTATTATACTAGGCGTGCTAGTAACTTATTTTTAGTGGCAATATGGGTATTATACTAGGTGTGCTAGTAACTTATTTTTAGTGGCATTATGGGTATTATACTAGGCGTGCTAGTAACTTTTTTTCTATGGCATTATGGGTATTTTACTTGGCGTGCTAGTAACTTATTTGCTGTGGAATTATGGGTATTCTACTAGGCGTGATGGTAACCTATTTTCTGTAGCATTGTGGGTATTCTATTAGGCGTGCTAGTAACTTATTTTCTGTGGCATTGTGGGTATTTTACTTGGCGTGCTAGTAACTTATTTGCTGTGGAATTATGGGTAGTCTATTAGGCGAGCTAGTAACCGATTTTCTGTGGCATTATGGGTATTCTACTAGGCGTGATGGTAACCTATTTTCTGTAGCATTGTGGGTATTCTATTAGGCGTGCTAGTAACTTATTTTCTGTGGCATTGTGGGTATTATACTAGGTGTGCTAGTAATTTATTTTCTGTGGCATTGTGGGTATTCTACTAGGTGTGCTAGTAACTCATTTTCTGTGGCATTGTGGGTATTCAACTAGGCGTTCTAGGAATTTATTTTCTGTGGCATTATGGGTATTCAAATGTGTGCTAGTAACATTTTGTGAGGCATTGTTGGTGTTATACTAGGCGTTCTAATAACTTGTTTTGTGAGGCATTGTGGGTATTTTATTTGGTGTATTAATTAATAATAGTGGTTATTATACTAGGCGGGTCAGTAACTTGTTTTGTGAAGCATTTTGGCTACTGTGCTGTGGGAGGAATTTAAGATTATGTTCTACAAAACCGTACAGTCTGTTAGATTACCTTCATAGTTTTACGATTGCTGATATATCGCCATTTAATTGTTTCTGTCAAGAAGCAGACTATATGCAATGATCGATTTCAAATATAATTTTAGAAGTTATGAGCTTTGCAGACAATATGTTAATAGGCAATTGATAGAGGAATGTGATGTATGTTCCTTATAAAAAAATATAACCGCCAATTCTCGAGCGAAACTAAAAGGCGAATCTTGACAAACCTCATTTTAGATTTGGGACTGTTCGAACAGTCTTGGTCTCAAAATTTACTGAACGTTTAAAAAACAATTACATTTAACAGAAAAGTCGTAAATTTATTTTTATTTGCAATTTTACACTTGGGGTGTGTGAACTATATCCGCATAAGCGGATGAATAATATTAAGTGCTATGCGTTCACTCGACTTGGGCCATTAATGTAGGATATTGTAGTTGATACATCAGACACATCTTAATTAGGCAATTTGTAGAACGAAGCAGGGGCTTTAGAGACCTAAGTCGTATCTACAAGCTTGTTTCCTTGGGGATCATCATCCACTTTATCTAACCGACAGTTCCTCAAGTACAGCTGATTTTTCTAGAGGCTTGCTATATTTTGTTTTTATTTAAAACGCTATACATGCAACACTTCAGGCATATTATGAATGCACTTTCAATCAGAGTAACAACAATATCGTAGTCTATCTATGGCGTCATCGAGATAACAACGGAAGACTAAATGACAAACCGTGGATAACATTGCTTAGTGAATATAGACAGCGGTTAGGCAGACCTACGACAGTGTATAGAACGTACATCTGTAATAATTTCAATGCATGTCACATATATGAAATTATGGAGTCCATGTAACCTTTCTGACCCTGTCAAATAACACTCTCTTTTTACGACATTTTTTCATCTGGTTTGGCTATTTTAGGTAATGATTCATGTTCCGAAGTAAAGTATTCCACCTGAAGACACTTTGAAAATACCACCCTTCATTTAAGGTGACGACCATTGTAGATTGATTTTATGGCAACATCAATTGCAACTTCTCAAAGCTGTATGATGATTGACCTAAGTTAGTGATGGCGAATCATAAAATATATATAAATATTTCGCATTTACTTTTTACCCCTAAGTTATGCACACCTTTTTTAGTTTCAGGTCTACTTTTCTACTAAGCATGAGGTTACGGGGGCAAAGTAATGTCTTCTATGAGCCTCAGGGTTTTGGTTTGTCAATCTTTGCTGGCATGAGGTATGTATGCTCATTGTTTCCTGCTAATGTCATACACACGTTTAAAGCGATATGTTATAGACTTGCCTCGAATCTGAATAATCTGGCTTAAAACCTGACTAATTCGATATTATACAGCAATGAGCATATTAACACAATTGGAACTATTTCAGGATGATTGGATTCGCTTAAAATTTGCCACTGTAGGGTAGTATTGTTCTTATTTTCCTCATTTCTGATATCAATATAATAAATTATCAGAAAAAATTCAAGAACGAACAAATTAAATATTTATGTGAAAACAAATGGTAAATAAAACTTTGTGTTCGCCGTTTTGATTATTCAAAATGTGCATTTTAGAAATTCATATCAAGCCAATACAAAAAAATTATAATAAAGTTAATTTCCTCGAGGTGCCTGGGCCACAGAATCTATTCCCTAAATGTCCGGGCACTGAGTGTGTTTCTCCAAGATACCAGGGACATTCGGTTTACGCCCAAATGAAACCAGAGCCACTGCGTACATGTCCACTTATTTTATGCCACCAAGATATCAGGGCCACTGAGCGCATGTCCGCCGAGGTGCTAGGGCCACAAAATGTATGCACCAAGATATAAGGGCCACTGAGTACATGTCTCCCAATATGTCAGAGCCACTAAGGTTATGCCCCCTAGGTATCAGGACCACTAGGTTCATGCCCCCAAGATATCAGAGCCACTGAGTACATGTCCCCCAGATGCCCCTTAAGTTGTCGGGCCACTAAGTTTATGCCCCCAAGATGCTAGGGCCACTGAGTACATACCCCCAGAATATCAGGGCCACTAAGATTATGCCCCCAAGGGCCACCGAGTAAATACCCTCAGAATGTCAGGGACACCAAGTTTATGCCCTCAAGATGTCAGGGCCACCAAGTGTATGCCCTCAAGATGGCAGGGCCACCGAGTTTATGCCCTCAATATGTCAGGGCCACCAAGTTTATGCCCTCAAGATGTGAGGGCCACCAAGTGTATGACCTCAAGATGTCAGGGCCACCGAGTTTATGCCCCCAAGATGTCAGGGCCACCAAGTTTATGCCCCCAAGATGTCAGGGCCTCCAAGTTTATGCCCCCAAGATGTCAGGGCCACCAAGTGTATGCCCTCAAGATGTCAGGGCCACCGAGTAAATACCCTCAGAATGTCAGGGTCAATAAGTTTATGCCCCAAAGATGTCAGGGCCACCAAGTTTATGCCCCCAAGATGTCAGGGCCACCAAGTTTATGCTCTCAAGATGTCAGGGCCACCAAGTTTATGCCCTCAAGATGTCAGGGCCACCAAGTTTATGTCCTCAAGATGTCAGGGCCACCAAGTTTATGCCCCCAAGATGTCAGGGCCACTGAGTACATGTCCCCCAAAATGTCCGGGTCACTAAGTCTATGCCCCCAAGATGTCAGGGCCACCAAGTTTATGCCCCCAAGATGTCAGGGCTACCAAGTTTATGCCCCCAAGATGTCAGGGCCACCAAGTTTATGCCCCCAAGATGTCAGGGCCACCAAGTTTATGTCCTCAAGATGTCAGGGCCACCAAGTTTATGCCCCAAGATGTCAGGGCCACCAAGTTTATGCCCCCAAGATGTCAGGCCACCAAGTTTATGTCCTCAAGATGTCAGGGCCACCAAGTTTATGCCCCAAGATGTCAGGGCCACCAAGTTTATGCCCCCAAGATGTCAGGCCACCAAGTTTATGTCCTCAAGATGTCAGGGCCACCAAGTTTATGCCCGCAAGATATCAAGGCCACCAAGTTTATGTCCCCCAAGATGTCAGGGTCACTAGGTTGATGTCCCATTATATAAGGGTCACTGAGTACATGTCCCCCAATATGTCAGGGCAAATAGGTTTATGCCCCCAAGATATCAGGGCCACCAAGTTTATGCCCCTAAAATGTCAGGGCCACCAAGTTTATGTCTCCAAGATATCAGAGCCACTAGGTTAATGTCCCAAGATATCAGGGTCAATGCGTACATGTCCCCAATATATCAGGGCAAATAGGTTTAGGCCATCACGATGGCAGGGCCACTGAGTTTATGTCTTCTAAGTTGTCACATGAAACATTACAACTCTATTTTGTCTTTTATTACAAGTTATTGTATTGGATAGATAATTAATATCACAACTGATATGTATATACAATGATAGGAGAACACAAATGGAAGCCGAAATATAAAAAATAATCACAACAATGACTAGCAAATACAATGAAGGCTCAAATAAATAGTACATACTCGGTAACCATGTTTCCGCTTCTAGTAGCACACATGCTCACATAAATGTCATATTTCATAATCTAAAGATACACTTCTTAAAGTGTGTGACCTTAGTGGTAGTTATTATTCTTCATCAATTCCATCTTCCACTTCCTTATATCTTTATCTCAGTATAGTTTGGGTAGATTTGGGAAGATTACCATTTCTTGTCAATTAAAAAACCCAAAATGTGGAAGAATGAATCCATATTTTCCTACATTGGCATTCCTGTTCCTACCAGCATCAAGATAGAATGGTTTCGACGGATAGGTCCAGGAGCCATATTAATTGCGGAGTTAGGATCAAGACAAATAGAAACCTGGAATAAATAATAGTAAGAATTATTAATTTTATAATCATTGAGAATTTTGTGAAAAGGGGAAGTGCGTACATCAAAGAAAATGCAAATTATCGCAACTAAACCATTTATAGTTTTGTGTCGTCGGTCTTACAGAAATTAGTTATAATATTCTAGAATGGTGCCGATTTGGCATGTTATAGAGTGTGGCCCGGAATTTGACTATGCAATCTAGAACTTTACAACTAATTGAATCCAAGGGAAATCGTTTCGAATATTACACTTAGCAAAACGATATATAAACTGCGAGCATAATATAATATAACGAGGTTATATACGTTAGGCTTGAATACTATACTCGGTAATAGTCCCCGTCAAATGTGCTAATTTCCCCCCAGACATTTCTTATACCCGCTACCAAATACCCTCGCTTGCCGTTTATAACCTCTAAATACGGATGTGTGTATTTTGTGACATTGTTTAACAAGTTCAATGTCATATATGAAAAATTTGTACCGTTACGATTGTACGTATACTACAATTGAGTTTTAAGTTTAAACATTATATATTATCAGCCAGTGCGTTAGTAATAGTAAATATTCATTTCGTCACTTCCATATATTACTTAATCCATTCAGAAGTAGAGCTTGATAACCCACGAAGTGTGCCCAGCTTGAGATCTACGCTGTCGCTTCTTGCGAATGCCAACCATTAAAATAACAGGAACGACGTTCCTGTGTCGTATCATATTGCACTTGCATTGATATGAAAATGTAATTGCGCGTAGCAGGACTGCGTCAAGCTGTCTGGGGATACCAAGATGTATGTGTTTTAATATAAGGTAATTACCTGCCTCAATTTAAAGACATTTTACAAGATGATTTCGTCTCTAAGAATTCAACAACTAAATATAGAAGATCTATACTAAGCGTTTTTAGTTGCATAGGTAGTCTTTTTATGGTTACGTATTCAACAGATGAGACGTCTCACGGCAGCATCAAATGGGGGAAAGTCAACAACGTGACTATGTGGGTGTTTTTATTTGTAAGGGAAAATATGCTTCATATCTATTCGATAGGCTATTAGATAACCAACGTACAAAAAAGAAGAATCTGAGTAAATTGATACCACTTTCCCATACACTTGAATGTGTTTTCGGTTAGATTGATATGTGTGTAGAATATTTCTTCGATTTGTGGTCGTTAAACAGGACAACACCTTGAACACATCTAAACTTACTGAGTCGAGTCAAATGTTACTTTATCAGTTTAATACATATTCACATACGAGAGGAAGAGTGAAATATTCTGCTTAAACTCTGTCGTTTATTGACCGTACTAAACTTGATTCTGCCTACTAATAATAAATCATTTACGCAAATATGGCAAATGTTCATCATACAATCACGGTATGTAGTCGTTGACTACTTGCTACCACACTTAAAAAGTAAAACCAAATACAAAACAAAACCAGGGACATATAATTCATGTTTGAAACAAATGATAGCACATAAAACTGGTGAATTTAGCGTTCACTTTTTTTTGGCTACAATTGTAGTCATATTTATCATTGTATAAAGCGGGAATTCGACTATATCTATTCTAAATATAATTGCACTCATTATTCATGTATAATTTCACATGTTATATTGTATAATTTCACATGTTATAATGATTCAAAGTTTGACAGGTTATTGTATAACTTTAGGAAGTTTAGTTCCTTGTAGTTTAAACTGGTCGTGTATGTTGCTCTTTCTGTGGCAATGTTTAGGTTCACCCATATCTATAGAATGCACTTAGCTATTTAGTTTTAATAAAATGAATTTATTCTGATTATTTTCTAACCACGATATTGACCCATTTTGGGCAGTAGTAGCAGTTGTGTTGTCATAGGAATATAAAACATAGGTTACATGTAACATTATGATATGATAATTGTTACGAGACTCGTCAATAATCTCTTATCAAGACACAACTCGTTGTACGATCAGGCCGAACAATACAGTAAACGCATTGACGTCGATTTTAGTACTGTCAGTCCAGATAGCACAGTAACCCTACGACATTGTACTTAGTCGTGTTAGTCCTGGTAATAAAGTATGTAAGTTTAGACTGAAATATCAGAAAGTAATTCATACGAATATTTCATAGATTAGACTAAACTTACTTGAAATCACTGTATGAACCTGAAATTACTAAATTTCAAATATAGTGATATTATAATATGTCACAGTGTCTCAGTTAATTTTAGACAATAATTAGTGATATGTACCAATAGTATCCATTTAATTATGTAAATACGTGTACGTGATAGTTTATGCTTTAATTTGATCACAACAAACACTTTTGAACAAAAAAAATGACAGAAAAGTAAATTGAATAATTTGTTTCCCTACATATATTAACTTACTAGATATACTTTTATGTGCCAATAAGAGTTATTATCGATCCTAGATCACAACAAGTTGTGCTCGACAAATTTTGCTGTAAATTGTGAGTATTTTGGTATCAACTGCTATTAACCGCTGTCAGAGGAGCAATCTTTAGGAAATGAATAATTACAGAACCCGAGGAAAGTCAAATCATTGAGCATAAACCACGTCGCAATATATCTAACAAAGTCATTATGTATAGTTCGGTATCTTAAGGCCTTCGTAGATTATCACCTACCTGACGTCATCTTGTATATTTTTTTATTGGTGTACTAAATCAACGTTATCGTTTTAAGACAACACATAAAAAAGCGTTGTGGACTGAATACATATTAAACCATTATACTGGACTGATGGATATCCTTAACAACACAGACATCGTGACCACGTTACAACTATGCCCAACGAGGTTTTAAGAAACCGATAAATCTACTCTAGATGTGTATTGCAGAAACCCAAGTATTTGTGATAATTTGCATCGTGTATACAACCCACGGATGAGTATATATCAATGCAGATCATTTGTTTTGTGATATGAAACGATCTTAAAGTAGTAAAATCGGCAAACAGCGAGATATCATAATAATTTATTTCAATCTTTAAAAATAACATTAACGTTACATCCAGAGGCGTCATAAAAGTCATTATAAAAATGACGCATTGTAGCCTTAAGTAATTAAAAAATCGGAATTACCCTTAAGATGCCTCGATTAATATTTTCAAATCACATTTCATTAAACAAACTAACAAGGAGCCATGGCAACAGCGGTACAGTCAAAATAGACACCGGGGGGATATATTTGGTAATGATTTAATTAGCATAATAGAAATAACATGCTCGCTAAACTGTATTTAAAACCAATAAGCGGGAGTTACGGAAGAAGTGCTCTACAATTGTGTATCCCTGTAGCGACATCAAATATAATTCGAGTACCTAACGCCGCATCAAATAAGTGCATATCCATCATAGATGTTTAAAACTGGTTGCTCATAATAGTAGTCACATTTTACTAAACTTCCTAAGAATGGAACTATACTCTTTCAGGTGTATATTTGTTTCTAGTACACTTCTATGACGAAGTTGCATCACGTAAAATTGTAAATGTTTTCAAAAAATATCAACAGTCTTATTTTCGACAAGAATAAAACAAATGAGATTGTTGCCTCAACAGGTTACATACTTCATTATTGAATAAAAACGAATGTTCAAAATTGTATATAACGACCACTTTCAAAATATTCCTACTCGAAAAGGGATTACTTACGCATATGCTCGCCGGGACGTGTATGCCTGAATTTCAAACAACGACTACAGATTTTTCTGAATTTCTCGGCACTTCAAATCGGTTATGTCAGCAATGGCGTCTTTCATGACATACTTGCCTTATGAACGATATAAAGTATCACTAACACACGTGACACGATATATCATAAATCATTTGTCGCTGTAATCAGAATGAAGTGTAAGTGCGAAGTAATGTGCTGCATGCATGGAAACATTCTACGTTCTATTATTTGTTTAAGAGTCAAATACACATGTTGAACAACTCGTCATATATATGATTTCTAATATGCCCGCATGCTTCCCAGTTGACAAGAATAAATTGAAATTGAAAACAGCTTTCAAATGAAACCAAGAGTTCTAAAAGTGTGCGAGATTTAAATAGATCGGAAACATTTGCTCCTTCCTGTGTCAAACAGCATCCATCCTAAAGATTTGTTTTATAAGTCTGTTATCAACCGATATTCACAAAGACGTGCGTAGCATTATAAATAAGCAAGAAGTCTTAAATATTGGAAAACTATTGCGAACACCTCCCGTGTGGATTATATTGTAATTTCATCCTTGCAAAGGGAATATCAACGTCAATATTACTTTTTGTAGGCAGTACATTATTCTAGCACCAGAAATGATGTGTGGAAACGTCTGTTATTTTATCTAATTGTCTAATGGTAATCTCGCGGGATTACGCGAGACTATATTTAGTCGAGTAGTCTGCGATGATCCATCGGTCGATGTAATTGCTTTACATGCATTTTAACAGCGAATTAGGACAGTAAAAGTAAAAAAAATCGTCCTTCGGCGCACCCTACTTTTACTACACATCCCAGTCTAATTAGTTTTTGCTTATCAATCTACTTCTCAAATATTCATCCCGTCCTAGTCTGTACGTTTTAATGTTGCCGAAAAAAGGCACCGAAGAAAAACGAATGAAGATAGAACATATACCTCGCCATTGGCATTCTGACATCGCATGTAATCGAAATTTCCATTGGATTAGCGCATTATTATAATAGGTACATAACACACTCTTCTATTCAATTGAAATTTCGGCGATTAAAATATTAAAAATATACATTTTGTTACATAAATAACCTGTCACCGTTTCGAGGAGGTTTTATATGTCCATTTGTTGTTTATGTGGCTGTCATGAAATGGATATCACCATGGCACAGTCATCACACATGTTGCCGATGCTCAATAAAGATTACGACATATATTTAAGTTATCATGTTTTTTGTTATCTTCGTATGTTCAGTTTCGCCTCGGGGTTCAAATAGCTTGCCAATGTCGGAAAGAGCATTCCCGCTGTTACAGATATATTTTGATAAAACATTCATAGTAATAAGAAACGTGACTGAATCAATGATTTATATTCATATGGGCTTGTGGTTTCAATACAATTTTTTTTCTCTAATAAATAAATTCACGACATCATCCTGAGAGCGTAAATATTGGTGTGTTTTGTTATTTTGATTAACATTCGCGATTGTACTACTGTCAGTTGCTACACTACTTCTATAAAACATAAATACACAATAATTACGCATACTTCTAGAAGCCGCTAAATCATACATCGATGTATTACAGCCCTGAGTATGGCCGAATTTGCATAAAGCTCCCCACAGCTCTCGCAAAAGCGTTACATCATACTAGCAATGTGCAGGTTGTCGATTTCAACTACTGACATAAGCAGTTGTATATTTTTAACGATCTTGTGTACCTAATGTATTAGTTACAAACCATTTCAAGAATGTCTAAACATTAGCGTTGTCTGAATAAATAATTATTATTAGACAAACGTTGTAAATTCGAAAGTTTATTACTTGATACATGTGTGTTATGTATTGCGAGTGTTTCATTGACTATTCGCTTAGTTATATGAAACAGCGCAAGCCACTGCCGAAATAAACGCAGTTTCTCACTAGTGTCTACCAATATACATAGCATTCAGAAACAAATGACTGACAGATGCCCACATTTTGATTTAACCTACTGTACATTTTAAGTCTGTTTCAGTGATGTGATTTCAAACATTCCCTCAATATGTAATCGTTAGTACGGGGTGGTAGGTAGACACAAACATAATCACATGGTACATTAGTCAGGCAAATCTTCTTTCTGTTTATGTGTGATTTGTATTCTTTGGGTTAATATTCATTTCCCGTCGATGACAGAAATAACTACGTATTGATCCCAGAGTTAAATGAAACTGTCAAGAGGGTAGGCAGTAAAAACGATTACCAAGTAAATGACATCGACGTGGTGAAATGTGATTACTCCACGATAATTGAATGAACTAGCTTTATATCACGTCGGCATTACTTATTCTAGTTAATCTTCATCAAATTCTTAATTAGGAATTTTGACCATTCCTTCTGCATTGAGGTGAAAACAAATATCAAATGTCGCATCAGTTTCACGTTGAGAGGTGTATATTTTTTGGAGTAGGGGTATGTATATTGTTTATCTCAACAATAAATATGTATTGTGCCAGTAATTTAAGATCAACAAATCATGTAAATTAAAGTGAATCTTATTCACAATAGACACAAGTGACAGTCAACATAGCTTTACTAGTATCTTGTTTTATGCTGGTTCATCCTTATGTCAGGCCTCTTAGAATATCCAGAATCCGAGTCTATTTTATTCTGTCTGTGTATACGTTGACTTATCTGTTCGTTCTCATGCAAACTTCTCATAAGATCAATCATGAAATCGCACATACGCATGCCGATTTGTAATTCTTTATAATATGTCCGATGGCGGTCATTTTTGTAATAGAAATCACAATTATTTCCATTACACAACCGTCTTCTGAAAAAAAAACGGCACATACATATTATGTAGCAAAATATATTTTATTATATGTTATACAATTGGCCGTCAGTTTTAATATCATAATGGCACCGTGGTTAAATAAAAGATATAATACATGTTTTTCGAACAAGGTCTCACACAAAAAATTCTTTATATACTTATCTCTATTTTTGTTTATACGTCAATTGTACAAGAATGGTAGTACATACCAACAAATTCAGACCCTTAGAACCTCAAAAAGTGATGAAATATCCACTTCTCGTTTAATTGCAATAAAATATGGTCACCTAGTCACAGATCATTTTTTTTTCGCAAACTCAAAAGGTCTTATCCAGGTGGTACTATATACAAAACAAAAAAACACTACAGCATAAGTCACGTGACTGTCAATTTAAGAGTTGTTATTGCGTACACATATTGTAAATAAAGAGTAGTATGTGATTTAACAAAATAATGCAGATCACGGAGACCTTCAAAATGTGTTTAATTTCAATCCACGATGGCTGCCGAACAAGTCGACCAATTCTCATATTTCGCAATGTGGGAAGTTTTAGAACTCTGCGATGTTCAAGCTCAAGGAGAACTATAACAATTGGATCCAAAGGAACTTAGATACTAACACTTGGGCAGAATTATATAAATTACGTACATATAAACATGCAGCACATGGGATGTTATTCTTATTTGAAGAAACACTACAATACTATAATAACACATGACACTCATTTCCCTATTGAAGGCATAGGACGTTTATGAGACAAATGTAGCTTTTAACTAAACGATATTAAAAAAATAGGATCTAAAATTGCCTGATTTTTTTTCAAACTGCTGTGCATATGCAAACTTCCTTGTGCTAGCAATTACTCAGTCAGTTTCTTTAATACTTTCTCCATCTTTCAATGTCATTGACCTTGACTTAGATTGTTTCGCTGAATTATACATTAAAAATAAATATAAACACTCATACTAAATGCATTGAGCAGTCACATTATTATTGTATTCAAGGTGCGTGTAATATATGCAACAGCTATTGGTAGGGATGTGTGTGGGTAACATGGGGTGAAACTTCGTGTCCTGATGATAACACGATATGTATAATTCACACGTTTGCCATTCCAGCTATAAATACACTGTACTTAGTCAATATGCCTATGATATTACTCAAGGGAACTATGGATTATTTGTAACATCAGGACAGAACATGAATAGGATTACAAGAATATGGATATTATATGATATTAAAATTGTATGCCACGGTCATCTTTCTCTAGGCTCGATCGAACAACATTCTTATCTGTCAGTGGAGACGTGTCTAGCATAGCAACAGTTGCTGCATCGGTGTGCTTTACCACTAAATTTGATTTATATAGTTCATCTTATTTTAGAAGCATAATACCATCTGAGTGCAATCATATCATGATTATCTTTAATTTTAAGATTACCTATAATATTAGTGGGTGACAGACATACTCATATCTAGTCGCTTAGAAAACCCCCATTAAAATGTCAATATGTGTGGTAACAAAAAATCTTGTCACTTTGGAATTTGCTCAGTAAGACAAACTCACTTACTTTCATTACGTTGCTGTGTGACGTACAGTAGTTGAGTATACGTTGCTGTTTGACGTAGTTGAGTATACGTTGCTGTGTGACGTAGTTGAGTATAAATTGCTGTATGACGTAGTTGAGTATATACGTTGCTGTGTGACGTAGTTGAGTATACGTTGCTGTGATTAAATCGAGTATATGTTTTTGTGTAACTTAGTTGGGTATGCGTTGCTGTATGACGTATTAGGGTACAGGTTGCTATGTTATGTAGTTGAGTATACGTTGCTGTATGACGTAGTTGAGTATACATTGATGTATGACGTAGTTGAGTATACATTGATGTATGACGTAGTTGATTATACATTGATGTATGACGTAGTTGAGTATACATTGATGTATGACGTAGTTGAGTATACATTGATGTATGGCGCAGTTGAGTATACGTTGCTGTATGACGTAGTTGAGTATACATTTATGTATGACGTAGTTGAGTATACATTGATGTATGGCGTAGTTGAGTATACATTGCTGTATGACGTAGATGAGTATACATTGATGGTTGACGTAGTTGAGTATACATTTATGTATGGCGTAGTTGAGTATACATTGCTGTATGACGTAGATGAGTATACATTGCTGTATGACGTAGATGAGTATACATTGATGTATGACGTAGATGAGTATACATTGATGTATGACGTAGTTGATTATACATTGATGTATGACGTAGTTGAGTATACATTGCTGTATGACGTAGATGAGTATACATTGATGTATGACGTAGTTGAGTATACATTGATGTATGACGTAGTTGAGTATACATTGGTGTATGACGTAGTTGAGTATACATTGATGTATGACGTAGTTGAGTATACGTTGCTGTATGGCGTAGTTGAGTACATGTTGGTTGGTGATGTAGTTGAGTATACGTTGCTGTTTGACATAGTTGAGTATACATTGATGTATGGCGTAGTTGAGTATACATTGATGTATGGCGTAGTTGAGTATACGTTGCTGTATGACGTAGTTGAGTATACATTGATGTATGACGTAGTTGAGTATACATTGATGTATGACGTAGTTGATTATACATTGATGTATGACGTAGTTGAGTATACATTGATATATGACGTAGTTGAGTATACATTGATGTATGGCGCAGTTGAGTATACGTTGCTGTATGACGTAGTTGAGTATACATTTATGTATGACGTAGTTGAGTATACATTGATGTATGGCGTAGTTGAGTATACATTGCTGTATGACGTAGATGAGTATACATTGCTGTATGACGTAGATGAGTATACATTGATGTATGACGTAGTTGAGTATACATTGATGTATGACGTCGATGAGTATACATTGCTGTATGACGTAGATGAGTATACATTGCTGTATGACGTAGATGAGTATACATTGCTGTATGGCGTAGTTGAGTATACATTGCTGTATGACGTAGATGAGTATACATTGCTGTATGACGTAGATGAGTATACATTGATGGTTGACGTAGTTGAGTATACATTTATGTATGACGTAGTTGAGTATACATTGATGTATGACGTAGTTGAGTATACATTGATGTATGACGTAGTTGAGTATACATTGCTGTATGACGTAGATGAGTATACATTGCTGTATGACGTAGATGAGTATACATTGCTGTATGACGTAGTTGAGTATACATTGATGTATGACGTAGTTGAGTATACATTGCTGTATGACGTAGATGAGTATACATTGATGGTTGACGTAGTTGAGTATACATTGATGGTTGTCGTAGTTGAGTATACATTTATGTATGACGTAGTTGAGTATACATTTATGTATGACGTAGTTGAGTATACATTGATGTATGGCGTAGTTGAGTATACATTGCTGTATGACGTAGATGAGTATACATTGATGTATGACGTAGTTGAGTATACATTGATGTATGATGTAGTTGAGTATACATTGCTGTATGACGTAGATGAGTATACATTGCTGTATGACGTAGATGAGTATACATTGATGTATGACGTAGTTGAGTATACATTGATGTATGACGTAGTTGAGTATACATTGATGTATGACGTAGTTGAGTATACATTGATGTATGACGTAGTTGAGTATACATTTATGTATGACGTAGTTGAGTATACATTGATGTATGACGTAGTTGAGTATACATTGATGTATGACGTAGTTGAGTATACATTTATGTATGACGTAGTTGAGTATACATTGATGTATGACGTAGTTGAGTATACATTGATGTATGACGTAGTTGAGTATACATTGATGTATGACGTAGTTGAGTATACATTGATGTATGACGTAGTTGAGTATACATTGGTGTATGACGTAGTTGAGTATACATTGATGTATGACGTAGTTGAGTATACGTTGCTGTATGGCGTAGTTGAGTATACGTTGCTGTATGGCGCAGTTGAGTATACGTTGCTGTTTGACGTAGTTGAGTATACGTTGCTGTTTGACGTAGTTGAGTATACGTTGCTGTTTGACGTAGTTGAGTATACATTGATGTATGGCGTAGTTGAGTATACATTGCTGTATGACGTAGTTGAGTATACATTTATGTATGACGTAGTTGAGTATACGTTGCTGTATGACGTAGTTGAGTATACATTTATGTATGACGTAGTTGAGTATACATTGATGTATGGCGTAGTTGAGTATACATTGCTGTATGACGTAGATGAGTATACATTGCTGTATGACGTAGATGAGTATACATTGCTGTATGACGTAGATGAGTATAGATTGCTGTATGACGTAGATGAGTATACATTGATGAATGACGCAGATGAGTATACATTGATGTATGACGTAGTTGAGTATACATTGATGTATGACGTAGTTGAGTATACATTGATGTATGACGTAGTTAAGTATACATTGATGTATGACGTAGTTGAGTATACATTGATGTATTACTTAGTTGAGTATACATTGATGTATGACGTAGTTGAGTATACATTGATGTTTGACGTAGTTGAGTATACATTGATGTATGACGTAGTTGAGTATACATTGATGTATGACGTAGTTGGGTATACATTGATGTATGGCGTAGTTGAGTATTCATTGCTGCATGACGTAGTTGAGTATACGTTGATATATGACGTAGTTGAGTATACATTGCTCTGTGATGAATTCTAGTATGTTTTTGTGTGACTATTTTGGCATACATTGCTGTGTGACGTAGTTGTATATATATGTAGCTGTATGACATCGTTGAGTATACGGTACTGTGTGACGTGTTTGAATACAGGTTGTTGTGTGACTTATTTAGGTACAGGTTGCTGTTTGACGTAGTTGAGTAATCGTCGTTGTGTGACGTAGTTGAGTATACGGTACTGTGTGACGTATTTGGATACAGGTTGTTGTGTGACTTATTTAGGTACAGGTTGCTGTTTGACGTAGTTGAGTACTCGTCGTTGTGTGACGTAGTTGAGTATACGGTACTGTGTGACGTATTTGAATACAGGTTGTTGTGTGACTTATTTAGGTACAGGTTGCTGTTTGACGTAGTTGAGTAATCGTCGTTGTGTGACGTAGTTGAGTATACGGTACTGTGTGACGTATTTGGATACAGGTTGTTGTGTGACTTATTTAGGTACAGGTTGCTGTTTGACGTAGTTGAGTACTCGTCGTTGTGTGACGTAGTTGAGTATACGGTACTGTGTGACGTATTTGAATACAGGTTGTTGTGTGACTTATTTAGGTACAGGTTGCTGTTTGACGTAGTTGAGTACTCGTCGTTGTGTGACGTAGTTGAGTATACGGTACTGTGTGACGTATTTGAATACAGGTTGTTGTGTGACTTATTTAGGTACAGGTTGCTGTTTGACGTAGTTGAGTACTCGTCGTTGTGTGACGTAGTTGAGTATACGGTACTGTGTGACGTATTTGAATACAGGTTGTTGTGTGACTTATTTAGGTACAGGTTGCTGTTTGACGTAGTTGAGTACTCGTCGTTGTGTGACGTAGTTGAGTATACGGTACTGTGTGACGTATTTGAATACAGGTTGTTGTGTGACTTATTTAGGTACAGGTTGCTGTTTGACGTAGTTGAGTACTCGTCGTTGTGTGACGTAGTTGAGTATACGGTACTGTGTGACGTATTTGGATACAGGTTGTTGTGTGACTTATTTAGGTACAGGTTGCTGTTTGACGTAGTTGAGTACTCGTCGTTGTGTGACGTAGTTGAGTATACGGTACTGTGTGACGTATTTGAATACAGGTTGTTGTGTGACTTATTTAGGTACAGGTTGCTGTTTGACGTAGTTGAGTACTCGTCGTTGTGTGACGTAGTTGAGTATACGGTACTGTGTGACGTATTTGAATACAGGTTGTTGTGTGACTTATTTAGGTACAGGTTGCTGTTTGACGTAGTTGAGTATTCGTCGTTGTGTGACGTAGTTGAGTATACGGTACTGTGTGACGTATTTGAATACAGGTTGTTGTGTGACTTATTTAGGTACAGGTTGCTGTTTGACGTAGTTGAGTACTCGTCGTTGTGTGACGTAGTTGAGTATACGGTACTGTGTGACGTATTTGGATACAGGTTGCTATTTGACGTAGTTGTGTATAGGTAGCTGCGTGACGTAGTTGTGTATACGTTGCTGTGAAATGTAGTTGAGTATACGTTGCTGTGTGACGTAGTGGAGGATACGTTGCTGCGTGACGTAGATGAGTATATGTTGCTGTGTGACGTAATTGTGTACGTGTTGCTGTGTGATGTAGTTGAGTATACCTTTTTGTGTGACGTAGATGAGTTTGCGTTGTTGTGTGGCGTAGATGCCTATACGTCCCATGTAGGCCGTTTTCACACAAAAAGCGTTTTACAATTTTCAATAATCGTAATAATGTTCAATATAGAAAATATTATCAACATGTTAAGGAATACCCGCAAAACAAAAAAAACACATGTAAATGAACCACATCGATATACAAAGTATTTAAACAAAATTGGCGCGATAATGTATGATTGCGTGAGGTTTGCTGAGACCCTCAGATAGTAACGGTCAATTTGGATTAGTAAGTCATACATCAACAATCCGCACCATATCTACATTTTTTTCAATGTACGTACAATTGTGGAATGCAGTACTTTTCTAACGCCAACCTATTATTATATAGTAATTAAGATTTTATGGAATATTCATAATTTGAATATTCAATGAAATGATTGGCCATTGATAAAGTTTCAATCAGTGAGACTTATCGGTGTTTAGAATGCTAAACTTAACTGAGCAAGGTAATGATTAATCCTCTTTCCCTGTCTGACAAGAATTATCTTTCCGATTTGCTGTTACCGTCGAGTAAGAAATTACGCAATCTTGCCAATCTGATATGTGTGTGCTGTGCATACAAAAACACACCTACAGTTTTTCAATTTTGTTACATCAAACTGCGATATGGTATTCTGCGGAGGAGCCAGGGGGCATACAGTTGGGTAGGTTTGGATAAATTATACATTACATTTGTTATCATTTACAAGTTTACGAAAAAAAAATGGACCTAAATATTAGTGTTAGGGTGGTGTATATTACGGTGATTAGCAGTCCCAATAACACTGCCATTCCCATCTGGTAGAGTCTACCACGTCGCCATATATTCGGTGAATATACAAACATCTATTTATAAAACAAGTTTAAATGAATCCTGCACGAAAATACACATACCAAAAAACTGGTGAGAAACGGAACATGGCTCTTTCGAACTGAGATTGGTATATATATTCTCATATATCGTACTGCAATCATACATCAACTCAAAATTGTTATACAACATAGCAACTTAGGCATCACTCATCTAGTTTTCGTAGATACTTGTATATTTTTCGGGTTATCTGGTTGCTAGGATACCATGCACGCGATCGTGTTGATTTCGTGTCTGAGGGTTTCAGTCATAACGAGCTCTCAGGTTTTACAAGATTAGATTAAAGGTAGGGCGTTCAGCGACATGCAAATGAATGTATGTATGTAGGTATGTATGTATATATGTACAGGAAATATTACACTTTTTGGAGTACTGGTCCCATCCAATGTACGCCATGCATACAGGAAATATCACACTTTTTGAAAGACTGACCCCATCCAATGTACGCCATGCATACGGGAAATATAACACTTTTTGAAGGACCGATCCCATCCAATATACGCCATACATACGGGAAATATCACACTTTTTGAAGGACCGATCCCATCCAATATACGCCATACATACGGGAAATATCACACTTTTGAAGGACCGATCCCATCCAATATATGCCATACATACGGGAAATATCACACTTTTTGAAGGACCGATCCCATCCAATATACGTCATACATACGGGAAATATCACACTTTTTGAAGGACCGATCCCATCCAATATATGCCATACATACGGGAAATATCACACTTTTTGAAGGACCGATCCCATCCAATATACGCAATACATACGGGAAATATCATACTTTTTGAAGGACCGATCCCATCCAATATACGCCATGCATAGGGAAATATCACAGTTTTTGAAGGACCGATACCATCCAATATACGCCATGCATACTGGAAATATCACAGTTTTTGAAGGACCGATCCCATCCAATATATGCCATGCATACGGGAAATATCACACTTTTTGATGGGCTGATCACATTAAATATATGCCATGCATGCGGGAAATATCACACCTTTTGAAGGATCGATACCATCCAATAAATGCCATGCATACGTGAAATATCACACTTTTGGATGAGCTGATCACATTAAATATATGCCATGCATGCGGGAAATATCACACTTTTTGAAGGACCGATACCATCCAATATATGCCATGCATACGGGAAATATCACACTTTTTGATGAGCTGATCACATTCAATATATGCCATGCATACGGGAAATATCACACTTTTTGAAGGATCGATACCATCCAATATATGCCATGCATAGGGAAATATCACACTTTTTGCAGGGCTGATCCCATTCAATATATGCCATGCATACGGGAAATATCACACCTTTTGAAGGATCGATTCCATCCAATATATGCCATGCATACGGGAAATATCACACTTTTTGATGGGCTGATCACATTTAATATATGCCAAGCATGCGGGAAATATCACACCTTTTGAAGGATCGATACCATCCAATATATGCCATGCATACGTGAAATATCACACTTTTTGATGAGCTGATCACATTAAATATATGCCATGCATGCGGGAAATATCACACTTTTTGAAGGACCGATACCATCCAATATATGCCATGCATACGGGAAATATCACACTTTTTGATGAGCTGATCACATTCAATATATGCCATGCATACGGGAAATATCACACTTTTTGAAGGATCGATAACATCCAATATATGCCATGCATAGGGAAATATCACACTTTTTGCAGGGCTGATCCCATTCAATATATGCCATGCATAAGGGAAATATCACACTTTTTAAAGGATCGATACCATCCAATATATGCCATGCATAGGGAAATATCACACCTTTTGAAGGGCTGATCCCATTCAATATATGCCATGCATACGGGAAATATCACACTTTTTGATGGGCTGATCCCATTCAATATATGCCATGCATACGGGAAATATCACACATTTTGAAGGACCGATCCCATCCAATATACGCCATGCATACGGGAAATATCACACTTTTTGAAGGACCGATACCATCCAATATACGCCATGCATACTGGAAATATCACACTTTTTGAAGGACCGATACTACTAGTATCCAATATAGGCCATGCATAGGGAAATATCACACCTTTTGAAGGGCTGATCACATTCAATATATGCCATGCATACTGGAAATATCACACTTTTTGATGGGCTGATCACATTCAATATATGCCATGCATACTGGAAATATCACACTTTTTGATGGGCTGATCACATTCAATATATGCCATGCATACTGGAAATATCACACTTTTTGAAGGACCGATACTATCCAATATAGGACATGCATAGGGAAATATCACACCTTTTGAAAGGCTGATCACATTCAATATATGCCATGCATACTAGAAATATCACACTTTTTGATGGGCTGATCACATTCAATATATGCCATGCATACTGGAAATATCACACTTTCTAATGGGCTGATCACATTCAATATATGTGATGCATACGGGCAATATCACACTTTTTGATGGGCTACAGTTTTTCAATTTTGTTACATCAAACTGCGATATGGTATTCTGCGGAGGAGCCAGGGGGCATACAGATGGGTAGGTTTGGATAAATTATACATTACATTTGTTATCATTTACGAGTTTACGAAAAAAAAATGGACCTAAATATTAGTGTTAGGGTGGTGTATATTACGGTGATTAGCAGTCCCAATAACACTGCCATTCCCATCTGGTAGAGTCTACCACGTCGCCATATATTCGGTGAATATACAAACATCTATTTATAAAACAAGTTTAAATGAATCCTGCACGAAAATACACATACCAAAAAAACTGGTGAGAAACGGAACATGGCTCTTTCGAACTGAGATCGGTATATATATTCTCATCTATCGTTCTGCAATCATAAATAAACTCAAAATTGTTATACAACATAGCAACTTAGGCATCACTCATCTAGTTTTCGTAGATACTTGTATATTTTTCGGGGTATCTGGTTGCTAGGATACCATGCACGCGATCGTGTTGATTTCGTGTCTGAGGGTTTCAGTCATAACGAGCTCTCAGGTTTTACAAGATTAGATTAAAGGTAGGGCGTTCAGCGACATGCAAATGAATGTATGTATGTAGGTATGTATGTATATATGTACAGGAAATATTACACTTTTTGGAGTACTGGTCCCATCCAATGTACGCCATGCATACAGGAAATATCACACTTTTTGAAAGACTGACCCCATCCAATGTACGCCATGCATACGGGAAATATCACACTTTTTGAAGGACCGATCCCATCCAATATATGCCATACATACGGGAAATATCACACTTTTTGAAGGACCGATCCCATCCAATATACGCCATACATACGGGAAATATCACACTTTTGAAGGACCGATCCCATCCAATATATGCCATACATACGGGAAATATCACACTTTTTGAAGGACCGATCCCATCCAATATACGTCATACATACGGGAAATATCACACTTTTTGAAGGACCGATCCCATCCAATATACGCCATACATACGGGAAATATCACACTTTTTGAAGGACCGATCCCATCCAATATACGCCATACATACGGGAAATATCACACTTTTTGAAGGACCGATCCCATCCAATATACGCAATACATACGGGAAATATCACACTTTTGAAGATCCCATCCAATATACGCCATGCATAGGGAAATATCACACTTTTTGAAGGACCGATACCATCCAATATACGCCATGCATACTGGAAATATCACACTTTTTGAAGGACCGATACTATCCAATATAGGCCATGCAGAGGGAAATATCACACCTTTTGAAGGGCTGATCACATTCAATATATGCCATGCATACTGGAAATATCACACTTTTTGATGGGCTGATCACATTCAATATATGCCATGCATACGAGAAATATCACACTTTTTGATGGGCTGATCACATTCAATATATGCCATGCATACTGGAAATATCACACTTTTTGATGGGCTGATCACATTCAATATATGCCATGCATACGAGAAATATCACACTTTTTGATGGGCTGATCACATTCAATATATGCCATGCATACTGGAAATATCACACTTTTTGATGGGCTGATTACATTCAATATATGCCTTGCATACAGGAAATATCACACCTTTTGAAGGATCGATACCATCCAGTATATGCCATGCATACGGGAAATATCACACTTTTTGATGGGCTGATCACATTCAATATATGCCATGCATACGCGAAATATCACAATTTTTGTAGGGCTGATATCATCCAATATATGCCATACATACGGGAAATATCACACTTTTTGGAGGGCTGATATCATTCAATGTACGACTTGCTTACGGGAAATATCACACTTTTTGAAGGATCGATCCCATCCAATATATGCCATACAGGAAATCAGGAAATATCACACATTATGAAGGACCAATTCCATCCAATATACGCCATGCATACGGGAAATATCACACTTTTTGAAGGACCGATACCATCCAATATATGCCATGCATAGGGAAATATCACACTTTTTGAAGGGCTGATGCCATTCAATATATGCCATGCATACGGGAAATATCACACTTTTTGAAGGACCGATACCATCCAATATATGCCATGCATAGGGAAATATCACACTTTTTGAAGGGCTGATCACATTCAATATATGCCATGCATACGGGAAATATTACACTTTTTGAAGGACTGATTCCATCCAATGTACGCCATGCATACGGGAAATATCACACTTTTTGAAGGACCGATCCCATCAAATATATGCCATGCATACGGGAAATATCACACTTTTTGGAGGGCTGATCCCATCCAATGTACGACTTGCTTACGGGAAATGTCACACTTTTTGAAAGACCGATCCCATCAAATATATTTCATGCATACGCGAAATATCACACTTTTTTGAGGGCTGATATCATTCAATGTACGACTTGCTTACGGGAAATATCACATTTTTTGAAGGATTGATCCCATCCAATATATTGTGACATAAATTGTAAGTTAAAAGTACAGAGCCCTGGCTGTGTGAATGAAAAGCGCACATGTTTGGATACTTTGCAACAACCCATTGCACATGTTTATTTTTAAGACTGCTGATACAGTCACTGGATTGTGTTGTCAGCAGAAGTTGAGATACATACATCCTGTCTCTCCCTGTGGCATAATGGTGTGTCTCAGACAGTGACATGGTGATTGTGAAATACCTTGGAATGTGCTGAGCCCAGTGTTGTTGGCAATGAAAATAGATATGACATCATTGACCCGAGTCTCCTACTTTAAATTGGTAGAGCTTGGATTAAGAGTGGTTTATTCCACTACCAAAATTGGCATCCTCTGTACACTGATTTGTCGACTATTTCGAGATAACCAATCATTTCGTTATATACATTTTATTATTTGCATGGCCATAAATTAACTAAGGTATTTAAGTTGAGACATAAGGGAAAATCTTTAGTCAGGAAGGTGACCTGACTTGATCCTGTAACATCTTGTGATGCTGATTCCTGACTCCAGTGAGCTGTACCCTATATAGGGGTACATATGCAGACGTGCTGTGCAGTAATCCCTGCTGATCAACAGGAACCACTGAAGCTCACTGCCTGAACTACTCCCGTTGTACCAGTGCTACCAGTAGCAGCAGATAGCAGTGCAGTTGCCGATACTCCCTGGACACAGAGCACGAGTTTAAATTGTAGTGCAGCTGCTTCGCCAGTGTGCCAGATACGAAGGAACGCAACATTGCACATTGCTGTTCAATGGAGAGTGGAGTGTTCCCTGCAGCATCGATCAAGTCTCTAATTTATTTTATTTTACAGTGTACCCCCACCCCCTGCTGTTATTTGTTCATTAAAGTACAGGAAACCGTATATATTGTGTTGTGTTAATTTGTTATAATCGTTACTGGTATATTTCTTTCTCTGCACAGTCTCAGTTGTGGTGATATACATTCACCAAACGATCCCCACCCCGTGACAGCGGATGAGCTGAGAGGGAGGAAACTTATAAGATAAGCACGCTACCAAAGACAAAGACTATTAGACCGGTATTAAAGACAAGCTCCCCGATCCTGAATACGGTGTAGCCCCATAAAGGCCCCCCCGCATTTAACGTCACATTGGTGGCAGCGGTGGGATACAACTGGTGCAGAGGAGGTGAACCAGAGAAAGCAGATCAAGGCGACTCCAGTAGCAGATCCAGAAATGGCAAAGCCGATTCCAGTAGAGAGTATCCAGATTGAACCAGTAGCTGATGCAGAAATTGCAAAGCCGATTCCAGTAGAGAGTATCCAGATTGAACCAGTAGCTGATACAGAGCAGGGAGATGATCAGCAAATTTTTGTTGATACATTAAGAGAAATACAGTTTGCACAGGCAGCAGCTGGTGATACTGCAGAGCTTAAAGATCCAGTGGAGACTGAAAAAGAGGGGTTTGTGCAGCCAGAAGGTAAAGCAGAGGAGCTGCCCCCACAGGTGACACCAACCTCTGGCTATGGGACCCAAGAAATGAGTAAAGCTGACCTGTTGACTGGCAGTAGAGTTACAGCGGAAAAGCGGAGTGAATCAGCAGTAGCAGAGAAAACAGATATACCATGGAGGCTGGATACAGCCACACCACGGTATCGATCAGCATTGAGAGGGAGACCAGCTGACAGAGCAGATGACTTATGGCTTGGGTACACCTGGGCACAATCAACTGGCAGATGGCTGACAAACCCCACCTCAGATTTATTTGAGGAGGTAAAAGAGAATCCAGAGCTGGTAGTTAGACCAAAGTTGTACAGAGAAAAAGCACTGAAAGGAGAGGAGGCTTTCCATCAGAGGGGCATGTATCCTGTGACAAAGCCTAGCATAATTCCAGAAAAATTTAAAGGTGAAACGCCATGGAGATATTACAAAGACTATTTTGAGCAATGTGCAATTGTAAATAATTGGTATATGGTACACAAGTCCAGGTATTTAGCAGTGAGTTTGTCCAGTTTGGCGCAGAAAGTGCTGACCCGAGAAACAGATGGTGGAGAAATACCACACCAAGAGTTAGTCGCAAGATTGGACAAGAGATTTAGTCCCAGTGGGCAAGCAGATACCTATGCGGCAGAACTATGGTTTAGGCAGCGCAAGAAAGATGAAAGTTTGCAAGAATTGGGTGAAGCTATACGTGATTTAACAGAGATGACCTACACAGGTATGGATCCTGCTTCCCAGGAAAGGCTAGGCAGGCAGTATTTTAAGAATGCCATCCCTGAAAAGGAAATAAGAGACGGTATATTCAGAGCAAATCCAAAAACATTTGACCAGGCGATACAGGCTGCATTGGAGACTGAATCACACGTGATGTCAGAGAAAAGGAGACTGGCTGAGCGGTGCCCCAAATTTGGCAGGGTGCTGAATGCTGAAGGTGACTCGGAGATGGTAGAACTAAATGAAGGAATAAAAGAAATGGGGGTCGGAAAATTCCAACCAACCCAGATAGGAGAGCAGTCATTCGGTGGAGGGAAAGATAAAAGACCAAGAAGGTGGGGTCAGATGGGAATTGAGTGTTACAGATGCGGAGGACGAGGGCATATTAAGAGAAACTGCGCAACTCCACCAAACCGGTATGCGGGAAACGAATCACGACCAACCCCAGGGGCCAGGGCTGTGTCGGGAATGCAGACAGGCCCAGGCAACCCCAACAAGCAGTAAAAATGGTGCAGGGACGGAGGGGACATGGTACGCAGGCAGGGGAGACAAAACTAGAGGAATCAGATACAGCGACCCCCCCCCCCCAGCAACTGAAAGTAGACCCCTGCCTACCGTACATGACTATACAAGGGCAACAAGTGGTATATTTGTGGCAGGCAGAATAGGTGGATTACAGGGATGTTTTTTAATAGATACAGGGGCATCAGGAACCCTGTTGTCAAGAAAACATTATGAGCGTATACCTGAGATGCAGAGACCTGCATTGGAAGCCATGACGACTCGGATCCGGCAAGCAGACGGTACCTTGATGAAACAGCATGGTGGAGCTAATATGGAGGTACGCATAAGTAAATACAAAACCACAGCCGATGTGATTGTAGTGGATATGGAGACTGATGCAATATTGGGGATGGAATTGCTGATTACCTTAGGCTTTGTAGTGGACATAAAGAATCTACAGCTGAAATTTCTGGATGAAATAGTCCCATGTTATGACTGGAAGGCCCATACTCTTTGTGCCAGAGTGGTGCTGAGAAAAGCAGTTGATATTCCTCCTGGCAGTGAAATGTTAGTACGATGTGATGCTAACAGAAAGATCCCAGGCTCTCGGCAGGGAATGGTGATACCAACAGATAGAAACCCGATTGCGGAAAGAGGAATAATGGTGGCAAGAGCATTAGTATCAGATTGTAATGGGGTAATACCAGTACGATTGTTGAATGTAACCCCACACCCAATACATGTAAAACAAGGCACTGCGGTGGGGATGGTGGAGCCGCTATCAGAGGGGGAAGGTGTGGTTACAGCAGAGAGGGATAAAGAAAATGAGGTACCACTGAAAGAAAAGCAACTGCCAGAATATTTGCATGATATATGGAGGCGGAGTACAGCAGAGCTGGATGACGGTGAAGCAGAAAAGGTAGCGGCATTGCTGATGAAGTATGCAGATGTATTTTCCAGGGGTGATGATGATATGGGGTGTACCAATCTGGTTAAACACTCCATTAATACAGGTGAGGCAGCTCCTGTTAGGCAACCCTCAAGAAGACTACCAATTTGGCAGAGAGAATAAGCGGGGAAGCAGGTGGAAAAGATGCTGAAAGCCGGTATTATTGAACCAAGTTGTAGTCCCTGGGCTTCACCAATTGTGTTAGTAAAGAAAAAAGATGGTGGGACAAGGTTTTGTGTTGACTACAGGAAGCTGAATGATGTAACAATTAAAGATGCGTATCCAATTCCCAGAATAGATGACTCTCTGGACAGTCTGTCAGGCGCTTGCTGGTTTTCTACCTTAGATTTGGCTAGCGGTTATTGGCAAGTCCAGTTAGATGAAGAGGCACAACAGAAAGCTGCTTTTGTGACCCGTAGTGGTCTGTATAGTTGGAAAGTGATGCCCTTCGGCCTTTGCAATGCGCCCTCTACGTTTGAGCGGCTTATGGAGCGAATAATGGCTGGATTGCAGTGGGAAATACTCCTGTTATATTTAGACGATATTATTGTATACGGCAGAGATATTGATGAGGAGTTAGAGCGTCTGGAAATAGTGTTAGGCAGATTGCGGGCAGCCGGACTAAAACTCAAGCCAAAGAAATATGACCTGTGCAGAACCAGTGTAATGTATTCGGGTCATATAGTGTCAAAAGATGGTGTAGCGACCGATCCAGACAAAGAGAGAGAACCATAAAGGAGTGGTCAATGCCAAAAAGTGTGAAGGATGTAAGAAGTTTCTTGGAGATGGCGTCCTACTACTGCCGGTATGTACAAGGATTTGCCAAAATAGCAGTACCTTTGCACAGATTAACGGAGAAAAATGAAGTGTTTAACTGGGATACAGAATGTGAGATTGCTTTCCAGGTATTAAAGAAGTGTCTGATGTCCGCCCCGGTACTAGTGTATCCACAGGAAACAGGAGAATATGTGCTGGATACAGACGCAAGTGAAACAGGTATTGGTGCTGTCTTATCACAGGTCCAGGATGAAAAGGAAAGGGTGATAAGGTATGGCAGCAGGTCGCTGAGTAAAGCGGAAAGGAATTATTGCGTCACAAGGAAAGAATTACTGGTATTGGTGAATTTCGTGAGATACTACAGGCAGTACTTGTACGGTAGGAAATTCACCATCAGGACTGATCATGCAGCTCTAAGGTGGTTGTTGAGTTTTAAGTGACTGTCCAGGAGGAAAACTCGCCAGGTGGATCGAAGTCCTTGGGGAATCCGAGTATAAGGTTATAGGCCAGGGAAAATCCACGGGAAAACTGACGGGTTATAAGGAGACCATGCGGGAAATGTGGTTGGCAGGGGAAACATAGCGCTGTGATTTCCAGGGCCGGAGAGTATAGCAGTTCATTGCAGGATACTCCCACTTGCATGAGGGACACAGAAAAGGTGAATATGGGAAAAGGAATAGTGGACACCAGGATGGTGGAAGCGGAAATGGAGACCCAGGTACGGGCTGTCAGAATTCAACCTAAGGTGAGCGGTGATCAGATAAAGGAAGCCCAGACGGCTGATGCAGAAATAGGTCCAGTAAAGAGGGCGAAGGAATGCGGAATCAGACCAAAATGGAAAGAGATGTCACGGTTGGCGCCCGCCGTGAGAGTTAATTGGGGAAGCTGGAAGCAACTCGGAATAAAGAAAGGTCGAGAGTATGCGACGGTTGTGATGAAGACATTAGGAGAGATCGGATGAAAGTGAAAATTATGAACCAGTCAAAGTGCATTTTTGTGGAATCAGATGAGGAAGACATGAAATAGAACTGAACTGTAAACTGTGAGTGAATAACCCTGTATGGGAAATTTGCACTGCCGTGAAAAATGTATTTACCTTTATTTGGGTGGCATATATATTTCCATTTGGATTTAGTGTAACTAGAAATTTAAAAGTAGAAAACCCGCACTTGTGCGTGAAGAATAAACTACTCCATATTTAATTATTTTTGACGTATTCATGAAAACTAGTTTTTATTTTATTTGTGGCCAGAAAGATCTCAAACCACATTCCTACTGCTGGGCTGCAGACCAGCATTGGGAGTTTGGGGAGAGAGGTTAAATTGACAAACAAAATGGCAGTCAAAAGTCGACTTGAGCTGTGACTTGATTTTGATTTTGTGTACTATTTCAATTGAGAGGATAGACTTCAGATATTAATTACCATAACCAATTTCAATTTTTCAAGATAATTTATGTCTGTGAAAAAATGCTATGAAATCAACCCCGGTGTGTTGA
Source organism: Saccoglossus kowalevskii (assembly GCF_978046115.1). Taxonomy (NCBI): domain Eukaryota; kingdom Metazoa; phylum Hemichordata; class Enteropneusta; family Harrimaniidae; genus Saccoglossus; species Saccoglossus kowalevskii. The sequence goes on along the minus strand of NC_140661.1, from coordinate 24,112,591 downwards.
ACTCAGGGGGGAATAATGTGACATAAATTGTAAGTTAAAAGTACAGAGCCCTGGCTGTGTGAATGAAAAGCGCACATGTTTGGATACTTTGCAACAACCCATTGCACATGTTTATTTTTAAGACTGCTGATACAGTCACTGGATTGTGTTGTCAGCAGAAGTTGAGATACATACATCCTGTCTCTCCCTGTGGCATAATGGTGTGTCTCAGACAGTGACATGGTGATTGTGAAATACCTTGGAATGTGCTGAGCCCAGTGTTGTTGGCAATGAAAATAGATATGACATCATTGACCCGAGTCTCCTACTTTAAATTGGTAGAGCTTGGATTAAGAGTGGTTTATTCCACTACCAAAATTGGCATCCTCTGTACACTGATTTGTCGACTATTTCGAGATAACCAATCATTTCGTTATATACATTTTATTATTTGCATGGCCATAAATTAACTAAGGTATTTAAGTTGAGACATAAGGGAAAATCTTTAGTCAGGAAGGTGACCTGACTTGATCCTGTAACATCTTGTGATGCTGATTCCTGACTCCAGTGAGCTGTACCCTATATAGGGGTACATATGCAGACGTGCTGTGCAGTAATCCCTGCTGATCAACAGGAACCACTGAAGCTCACTGCCTGAACTACTCCCGTTGTACCAGTGCTACCAGTAGCAGCAGATAGCAGTGCAGTTGCCGATACTCCCTGGACACAGAGCACGAGTTTAAATTGTAGTGCAGCTGCTTCGCCAGTGTGCCAGATACGAAGGAACGCAACATTGCACATTGCTGTTCAATGGAGAGTGGAGTGTTCCCTGCAGCATCGATCAAGTCTCTAATTTATTTTATTTTACAGTGTACCCCCACCCCCTGCTGTTATTTGTTCATTAAAGTACAGGAAACCGTATATATTGTGTTGTGTTAATTTGTTATAATCGTTACTGGTATATTTCTTTCTCTGCACAGTCTCAGTTGTGGTGATATACATTCACCAAACGATCCCCACCCCGTGACAGCGGATGAGCTGAGAGGGAGGAAACTTATAAGATAAGCACGCTACCAAAGACAAAGACTATTAGACCGGTATTAAAGACAAGCTCCCCGATCCTGAATACGGTGTAGCCCCATAAAGGCCCCCGCATTTAACGTCACAATATGCCATACATACGGGAAATATCACACTTTTTGAAGGATCGATCCCATCCAATATATGCCATGCATACGCGAAATATCACACTTTTTGGAGGGCTGATATCATTCAATGTACGACTTGCCTACGAGAAATATCACACTTTTAGAAGGATCGATCCCATCCAATATATGCCATACATACGGGAAATATCACACTTTTTGGAGAGCTGATATCATTCAATGTACGACTTGCTTACGGGAAATATCACATTTTTTGAAGGATTGATCCCATCCAATATATGCCATACATACGGGAAATATCACACTTTTTGAAGGATCGATCCCATCCAATATATGCCATGCATACGCGAAATATCACACTTTTTGGAGGGCTGATATCATCCAATATATGCCATACATACGGGAAATATCACACTTTTAATTTGGAGGGCTGATATCATTCAATGTACGACTTGCTTACGGGAAATATCACACTTTTTGAAGGATCGATCCCATCCAATATATGCCATACAGGAAATCAGGAAATATCAAACTTTATGAAGAACCGATCCCATCCAATATACGCCATACATACGGGAAATATCACACTTTTTGAAGGACCGATCCCATCCAATATACGCCATACATACGGGAAATATCACACTTTTTGAAGGACCGATCCCATCCAATATACGCAATACATACGGGAAATATCACACTTTTGAAGATCCCATCCAATATACGCCATGCATAGGGAAATATCACACTTTTTGAAGGACCGATACCATCCAATATACGCCATGCATACTGGAAATATCACACTTTTTGAAGGACCGATACTATCCAATATAGGCCATGCAGAGGGAAATATCACACCTTTTGAAGGGCTGATCACATTCAATATATGCCATGCATACTGGAAATATCACACTTTTTGATGGGCTGATCACATTCAATATATGCCATGCATACGAGAAATATCACACTTTTTGATGGGCTGATCACATTCAATATATGCCATGCATACTGGAAATATCACACTTTTTGATGGGCTGATCACATTCAATATATGCCATGCATACGAGAAATATCACACTTTTTGATGGGCTGATCACATTCAATATATGCCATGCATACTGGAAATATCACACTTTTTGATGGGCTGATTACATTCAATATATGCCTTGCATACAGGAAATATCACACCTTTTGAAGGATCGATACCATCCAGTATATGCCATGCATACGGGAAATATCACACTTTTTGATGGGCTGATCACATTCAACATATGCCATGCATACGCGAAATATCACAATTTTTGTAGGGCTGATATCATCCAATATATGCCATACATACGGGAAATATCACACTTTTTGGAGGGCTGATATCATTCAATGTACGACTTGCTTACGGGAAATATCACACTTTTTGAAGGATCGATCCCATCCAATATATGCCATACAGGAAATCAGGAAATATCACACATTATGAAGGACCAATTCCATCCAATATACGCCATGCATACGGGAAATATCACACTTTTTGAAGGACCGATACCATCCAATATATGCCATGCATAGGGAAATATCACACTTTTTGAAGGGCTGATGCCATTCAATATATGCCATGCATACGGGAGATATCACACTTTTTGAAGGACCGATACCATCCAATATATGCCATGCATAGGGAAATATCACACTTTTTGAAGGGCTGATCACATTCAATATATGCCATGCATACGGGAAATATTACACTTTTTGAAGGACTGATTCCATCCAATGTACGCCATGCATACGGGAAATATCACACTTTTTGAAGGACCGATCCCATCAAATATATGCCATGCATACGGGAAATATCACACTTTTTGGAGGGCTGATCCCATCCAATGTACGACTTGCTTACGGGAAATGTCACACTTTTTGAAAGACCGATCCCATCAAATATATTTCATGCATACGCGAAATATCACACTTTTTTGAGGGCTGATATCATTCAATGTACGACTTGCTTACGGGAAATATCACATTTTTTGAAGGATTGATCCCATCCAATATATGCCATACATACGGGAAATATCACACTTTTTGAAGGATCGATCCCATCCAATATATGCCATGCATACGCGAAATATCACACTTTTTGGAGGGCTGATATCATTCAATGTACGACTTGCCTACGAGAAATATCACACTTTTAGAAGGATCGATCCCATCCAATATATGCCATACATACGGGAAATATCACACTTTTTGGAGAGCTGATATCATTCAATGTACGACTTGCTTACGGGAAATATCACATTTTTTGAAGGATTGATCCCATCCAATATATGCCATACATACGGGAAATATCACACTTTTTGAAGGATCGATCCCATCCAATATATGCCATGCATACGCGAAATATCACACTTTTTGGAGGGCTGATATCATCCAATATATGCCATACATACGGGAAATATCACACTTTTAATTTGGAGGGCTGATATCATTCAATGTACGACTTGCTTACGGGAAATATCACACTTTTTGAAGGATCGATCCCATCCAATATATGCCATACAGGAAATCAGGAAATATCAAACTTTATGAAGAACCGATCCCATCCAATATACGCCATGCATACGGGAAATATTACACTTTTTGAAGGACCGATACCATGCAATATATGCCATGCATAGGGAAATATCACACTTTTTGAAGGGCTGATCCCATTCAATATATGCCATGCATACGGGAAATATCACACTTTTTGAAGGATCGATACCATCCAATAAATGTCATGCATACGGGAAATATCACACTTTTTAAAGGGCTGATCCCATTCAATGTACGACTTGCTTACGGGAAATATCACCCTTTTTGAGGGACCGATACCATCCAATATATGCCATGCATAGGGAAATATCACACTTTTTGGAGGACAGATCCCATCCAATATACGCCATTCATAGGGAAATATCACGCTTTTTGAAGGATCGATCCCATCCAATATACGCCATACATACGGGAAATATCACACTTTTTGGAGGGCTGATCCCATACAATTTACGACTTGTTTACGGGAAATATCACATTTTTTGAAGGGCTGATTCAATCCAATATATGCCATGCATACGGGAAATGTCAAACTTTTTGAAGGGATGATCCCATCCAATGTACGCCATACATACGGGAAATATCACACTTTTTGAAGGGCTGATCCCGTCCAATGTCCATCAAGCATACGGGAAACATCGCGCTTTTCGAAGGAATGACTTAGACTTGCATAACATTTCTTGTTTTTTTTTCTTGTTTTTTTCATAAAGTAAAATATTATTTGAGTGTATAAATGGCGAAACAATAGAGACAATAGGCCAAAGTCAAGGTCTCAGGGTGTGTTTTTGTACTATATATTATAATTACATGCGGAATATAGCCATTGTTATCAAAAGGGTCGACGATTCCTTTTGAAGACGATGTTTAAAACCACAGTATAATTTAATGGATGTTACTACAGTGTAAGCCAGTACATTCAAACTTCCCCATGTGGCTCACAAAAACTAGGCATATCACCGAGACAAGAGTTACAAGTCAAGGTAATAGGATTTGACACTTATGTTTTCTGTACGACTCGCCTAGCCCGGTTACATGTTAAGAAAAGTCAAGAAAATGAGCATTAGACCTAAACTGTCGCTTTGAATGTTGGTATGTATGATTATTATACATTTGTCATCGTAACGCCATAAGTTACAGCGTGCCGTAATTTTGTTGTATTGCACTGGGAATTTTCCTCCAACCATATTAGAAAAACGCGCATTCCAAATATGGAACGATTACGCGCGTAAGCGTCCTCTAATAATAAAAAACAAACATGGCTTCCCTGGGGTTTGACCGGACCAACACAAAGAAACTCGACGAATCTGTTCTAACCGTTTTGAATTTCGGCATTCCCATGGGAAGAAAAAAAAATGTATAATAATATTAAGGTTGTAACGATGATACTGCAAATCATGCACTCAGACAGTACGCGGTGGCATCGACCTCCACATACTTCCACTGTACTGTCTCCTTGCATACTTTGCAGTATCCTCGTAATAACCTCATAGTGTTGAAGAAATCTAGCGTAGTTTGCCATCTCCTCTGAAAGCTATCTAGTTGAATAGCATGATATTAATCACTCAGGCAAATTGATACTAATTCAATTTAAAACTACTTAAATCCAATTGAAACTTTTGTTTTATTTGGAAGGCCACACTTTTCGAACACCGTCAGTAGGAAGAATACTCAACGCGATAGAAACGCGGGGAGCGTACATAATTTGATTATGAGGGAATATTGTCTGATTCAGCCTCGGGGATGAACATAACTCATTACACGTAATTGTGGCGTCATGTCCCATAACATTCGTCGTACGCGATCGAGTCCTTTGGCTGTTTTGCACAACTTTAACCTCACTGAAAAAAGGCTTAATCAGCGAATCGTTACATTACTGTGACGAGGTCACGTGGCTAACTAGACGTAACAGTATATTATTACTTCCTGACTAGTTATCCACTTTAAGCGTATTGGGGACCAAGCTTCCAGCACAGCGACATATCGTGTTTGGGAGGTCTTTGTTCAAGTTGCGGGACGGTCGCTAATAGGATCTAACACTAGTTTTTTCGCTTCCTTGGAACCAAAGGACAGCTTCTTAACGACATAACATAGGCGGCATCGGGATGTTAGGCTTACTATTCGTACACATCACTGGTCAAAACTTTTTATTGATCGTAAAAATAATAATAATTGCTTCAGGTATTCCACATTTTTCAGAACCAATAACTTAAAACTTGCTAAACAAGTGTGCTAAACATTGTGACATAATGTAAATATATATCTGTTCTGTTGCGATGAACTGAATCACTAATAAACTGTGGATGTTGAAAGAAATGTGCATGGGAATCGGGAATGAAGTCGTTAATGGCTCATTATTGTCAGTAACTTAGGGAGTACTCCCTTCATCAATTTAATAGATGGAGGTTTTGAATATATTACCTATTTTCAATGAACATCATTATGTCACATAAAGTAGTTGCAAACAACTATCGGCAAGGCGGCTCCTCTAATTTGGTGAATCATTAGTTGGAAAGCTATAATAAATTAGTTTGGTCAAGTGCATTCGCAAAACTAATAACAGCTCTCGAGTCCCAATATTAATGCAAGATCTAAGGCAATCATGGTGAGTTCTCTCTTAGTCATCACAGACAGTTTTGATTATTTTTCCGTGCTGCCTAAACGCTGCATTCCTTATATGTCCTGTCATGAAAGTTTCATTGCAGTTGAATAGTGCATGTACTTTTTTCTTTCTTTGTACAGGAACGTCGGTTTACGCAAATCAGCCCATTCAGCTCTCATTAAATGTATTGAATATAACGTTAACTCGTTAATCAGCACAAAGCTTCAAATCCAATACAAATATCCTGAATGCTTTATATATATATAACTAAACGTCAATTTATACAATTTTAAAATCACGATGATAGACACATATCTTTGTAATGGGGACACCATGTGAGATGGTATAATTGCTTTTACACATTTTTGGTGATATAATAATCCATAGCATATTAGATGCTGGGTTTGTTGTAACAAAATTCCTGTAGGTAATTGGATTATTACTAAAGTTAGTAAGCTGTGTTTTCGAATGTAAAACCAATTAGTGAACGGTGTTTTTATCTCGAGGCAGTGACACCATACCAAAGTTCACCTGGGATTTGGAATAAGGTTGAGATGTCGGATAATTATATAGTGATGTTCTAGCGTTAGTGTAGCGATACAAGCCTATCTCTTCTGTGATTGAGTTTTCTCGATGTGTGGACTCTGTTAGACTTTAAACGACTACAATCAACATTTAAAACATCTCCTATTCATGCAAACAATTACATTTCAAGCACGCTGAATGGGTAAATGTAATACGATACTAAAATATTGGGCGTTCATATAATTATTTTTGCCAGAAATGTGGCGCAACTATTATTTGTTGCCAATTCAACCAGTATAAGAGTTTAATTCCGGTGCTGTCTACACCCGACATTGCACAAGCCAAACAATGAAATAGATAACTATTACTGTAATTCAAACAGAAATGTTTGAACATAAGCGCAGTTATAACTTTCCAAACAAAATTCTAATGTTTTCTCTCTAATCTAATGTGATTACGTATGTATTAAATGTCTTTCCGGTGAATACGAAAGTTATAATAGGTTATAATGCCAAGTCAAACACGCATAACACTACGTCAAACGCGCATATCACCACGTCAAACGCGCATATCACTACGTCAAGCGCGTATCACTACGTCAAACGCGCATACCACTACGACGTTCTGACATGTATAAATTACTATAGTAGCAGTCACTTCAGAAGTATGGAAACGAACAGTGCTGCTGTCATGGCCACTGTGATTTTTAAGTCAGTATGATGTTAGAGAGATTTATTTATCGCCATTAAAATACACTGAGTACAATTTGAGTAATAAAATCCAGCCTTGATTTTTTTTCTGCCATTGGAAGGACTTTATCTTGCGTAATAGTTTTTATTCTAGTGCAAGTTGTATCTATTGTGCTAAACATTTTCAAGTAAAATATATGTTATTATTTTCTTGACCGGGAAAACTCAAACAGCGTATGTCATTAAATTTTAACTTATATAAAAACAATTAGATCAAAAAAGACGTGGTATAACAATCGCTCTAGTTAATAGAGTGTCCGTAGACGTAACAGCCGTCTTAAACGTTTGGACGTACACATATAATCGGGTACATGAAATAATTGTTATTATAATTCTTTTTAATCAATGTATTCCTTGGTATGCAACGCTCTGTTTAATTTTATAGTTATGGCTTTTTTGAACTGTTAAAATAACCGCCGATGCTGGCCTCATGAAGCAATGCCGATTATTGGAAAGCAAAATCACAGTCTACAAATCTCGCAGTAACTGGGTATCTAAAAGTAGATATCGCGTGATATTAAATGTACTACGGGTATATTGAACATAATTGTGTTGAAGGTGGACAAATGTATGTCGGTCCTAAAGCCAGTCAGTCAGGAAGTGTCATCAATCACGTCACTTGTGCTTTTAACCACACAGGAGGTTGTCAAGGTGATAACTAATATAGTGACAGTGAAGTCTTATGTAAGAGCTAATCCGGTGTCACCGTGTTTTCGTCGTCTGTTCTTTTAGTGACTGACGTAGAGTTATGAGTGTTCATCTGTCTCCAAGTGACCTGACCTCGCGGTCACGTCTGGGTTACGTTCTTCGGAAATGTGCAATTGCCGACCCGCGTCGGCGTGGTTGTACATATATCGAGTTTGAAACTATGCAAGTGAGCGACGTAATTTAAATACATGTCAGACACAAACATTCCATGCATGTGATCTCGGTTATGTTACCAGTGTTGCCAGGGTAACATGAACCTGTGCAAAATACTCACATCATTTATAGAAGGATATGTTCTAATAGGGAATAAATATTCTACGCTGTTATTGCCGCAAACAGTCATCTGTCTACGCATGACTCTGTACCACATTTCAAGAAAACGCATCTAAAAGGGCTCTTCTGATTGGTTGAGCTAGGCAAATACGTCGCCGACAAAGTCACTGCCTACCTGTTCCTGTCGGCTTCTGTACTAAATACAGGAAACTGTGCAATTGTCACGTTTGGTGCAATGCAATGATACCTGCCTCTGATCGAGGCTTCCGTATGTACGCTGGAGTGTTGATGGCAAATGTTTTCAACATCGCTAACGGTGCAGTTACTGTGGACCTTGTTTAATCGTTGACCTGTTTCTGTGGTCAGTCATGCCCGAATGCGTGTGAGTACAGTGTGTTGAATATACAGTAAATGTATACAATTGAATCAGCAATTTGTTCAGCGTGCGACAGAACACGAAGCGGAATCTAACTGCAACCACGCTACTGAATATAGTATGAAATGCCTGCTTCTGTTATGGTTATCATGAACACCATATAAATAGACGTTTTACCAATAGCATTTCGCATAATTTAATTTTAAAGTGATATCACAGCTTTCTAATTCAGTTTTACTTGCTCAATTGTATCTGTAAGACGTGTAAGAAGATAATTCGTGAACGATTTAATCCGATGCACAAAGCTCTCGCTGTAACATCGTTACTGGATTTTAATCAGTTCTTTGTCGTCGATAAGTTTTGTTGTTAGCATATGTAAGTAAGACCGTTCGATATTCTTTTCTATAACATACGCACTAATACAGCATGATGTTGTCCGTCGTGTATATTCTATTCCTCTGCGTGAATTTGTCAAGACAGACGGACTTTTCAGTTTTACTAACCATGACGAAGCTTGACAACAGGCCGTATAATTCGGGCAAAACTGGAGCAGCTTTCGAGATCGCTTTTGAGAAGGTAAACGCCGATCCGACGATTCTTGTCGGCCACCGGCTATTGCACGAATCGGATGAAACGTGGTGCTATGCTGCCATAACTGTCGGTGAGATTGTAGACAAGCAACAACAACACCGTTACAGTGCATTTATCGGACCCGGTTGTTCCGAAGATGCAACACCTGTCGGACAGTTAGCCACTTACTGGAATATCACCTACATGTGCGATATATGCTCGGACAGACATTTCCTCGACAAAAAATGGAACTACCAGACCATGATACGGCTTTTCGGACCCTTCGTTAAACTAGGCGGTTTCGGAGTCGCCATAGCTAAGAAATTCGGATGGGATCGCGTAGGAATGATCGTTGACACGTTTGGATTGTCGAAACAACCAGCTGAAGGGCTGGAAACGTATTTTATTAAAGAGAATATGACACTGGTTCTAAAGGAGTACAACTCTCAACACGACCCAGATTATGAAGCCGCTTTTCTTGATATTTTACAAGAGGTGGCGCAAATAACTCGCAGTAAGTAAAATGTTGTTTCCTGATTACTATTAGTGAGTGCTTTTTATTGGAGGTAACCGTGGTAGAGTGAAGTACGAGTTGGCGTAAAACGAAGGCACTCCCGCTGGTTCTTAAAGTAAACGCACCTCAAGCGATTCGAGTAGGATTGATAATTCCAACGTGCTATACTCGGAACACGACTCCGGGAGGTCATTTATCCCCGAAGCGTCTTCACTTGTGACGGTTTTATAGAAACATATACACGCAACACGAAACTCTATAAGAAATTCACGTGAGTTCCCATACCCGAGACTTTTATTACGACAGAGAAACCTGTTCATTACATTATTGTGATATAAGTCAACATTCATTTGTGATATTAGTTTTCCCAGTCGCAGTGGGTTTCACGCGCAGAGCAGAAGGCATCATTGCATGACGGTTACATTCACCAGTGTACGTTGAAGTAATTTTCAATGTTCTACGCTAAAAAAACTACATTCCGTGACAATAACAATTGCAAATGCAGAATAATCGCCGCAATAAATGGAAGTCAATACTAATGAAATATTTTGGGATCAAATACAAATACAGAAAAAATAACTCTGTGAATTCGTTAGTTTGATAAACACTTTAAAATGATTTTTATATGACCCGTGTAAAAAAAGAACACGTGTGTGCCGCTACATTATATGTATTTCATTATTGGGTACAGTGGCGTTTTATTACTGTTCGCAGTCAACTAATTATTCGAACTCTAATTATTCGCATTTTACGTGACCAAACTGTATAAAATGTACAACATGCCGTAATATATATCGAGTACAAATTACTGGTATATTCATTGGAAATCCTATTAATGTTTTGTAAATTAACAAAATTAGTAAACTTGCGCAGTTTCTTATTAACAGAAGCTAGTTGCAATTATTAAATGTGAAATGCACATTACCATGTCAAACCGTTAACTCTTGAATAATAATGAAGCGCCAGTCCGGCCACTGTGAGCCAGAACACAATAGTCCCATTCTTGAACGAGCTCCTAAATAACTTTGGAGTCTGTCACTTACATACGCGGATACGAAAAGACATATATGTACCACTGACTTACTGTGTTTTTAAATATGTTACCCTTTCATGCGTTAAATTATAGCTAAAGGCAAAAATTAACATCTCCCAAGTTTATACAATAATAAGGATTTGGTCATAATTGACTTAACAATTTCAAACAACTATGCACTGATTCAGATAATCGCACCAAGCTCTATGATATACCACAATACGTAACATCTAACAACCATTTCGATTAATAAACAGTTTTAGAAACATTATCCCAGTATAAAAGGCAGTTCATTTTATGCGTTCAACAACCGATGTAGAATGTTTTCTTTCATTTATTTCGTGATCTTAAGTGACTCGTAATCGTTAGACTCACTCCCAGGTCCGTAATGTATCTTTTGTTTCACTGTACCGTTGATGTGGTCGCAAATAAATATTTACCCCAGGAGTTACACAAGCAACTGCGGGACGAACACACAATAATGCGTTTGCTAATACCCTCGAGAATTTGAGATGGTGCAATAACATATTGTTACATAAAATTAAACCTGGGAACTTGGCATAATTTGAAGTTGATTGTCTTTGAAGTCTAAATTACATGTGATAGTTTTTTTGTCTCTGGGAGGAATAGTTGATGCCGCGCATTTGATACTATTGTAGGAATACATCTCGGCATCTGGCTAACGTATTTAAAAAGCGGCAATATATCCGGATCCTGGTCCATACAATATCTCGTATTTATTTGTGTATACGGTGTATTTCCAGTGCGCCAATGCGTTGTATATAGTCTTTATTTGTACCCAGCTCAAGGAGAGTTAACAAGCTATCAACGCTACTTAGTGAATGAACACGGTTACATTTGATACATAGTCGCAATTCGTAGAGTTACTCCAATTCCCTCTCCTAATATAGAACACCACACGGGGGAAATATCTAATTAAGTTTCGCTATTGTTAGATATTGGCTAGGATTATTTAGCAAACGTTGCCCCTGAGAGTTTGTGTTGTTATTCTTTGAGTGAAGGATTGCATAACGAGAAGAAAGCAAGCAATACTAATAAATGGAATTTCCTAATTCAACGCCGAAACCTGCTTTAGTCCTAGTTTTTTTAAATCTATGTACATACATTTCATGTTTTATGGATAAGTTGATTTTTGGCGATTCGTGTAATTTTAAAAACATACACTGACGGAAAGTGACATTTTAACCATTATACTATTATTACACATAACTTCCCATACTCCCCTGATATTCTGAATCATTCAGCAACAACATAAGCGCCTTGCCAATGTGGTTATACTATTTTACGACTAACCTTATTAATCGGCGCAGCTAAAAAAGCAAGTATGAGGCGCGAAGGGAGATGCCTGTTTTTACAACAGTTATTCCATGTACGTGGGCATATAAAATACAATATGTAACCCTTAAACGGCTTGGCACTTTAAAATATGTCAGTGGATCCGATAATAGTCATCAAGAATTTTACAAATACCATGTTGACTAGTGTTGTAAAACATATGCACAGTAATATTATGACGAAATTATTACTACTATTACTTGTATATTGAAATAAATTATACAGGTTTAAATATAAATAGGATTAATTAAAGTTTAATTAATCGTCGCTGAATCAATCAAACTAGTTTAATCGTTCATGCATTTGCCGGTTAATAACGTCTTTTTATGATCGGTTACCTTTTCCATTTTAAGTAGTAGTCGGAGCGTAGACACATTACGTAAAGTCGTTTTTAATGTTAGCGCAAAGGAAGTTAGTGTATTATTGTTCCAGTTTGTTTGATGTCCATAATTAGGCGAGTCGACCAAACTTTCGCTTCAAGTAACTCACCAGGATGTTTAAAAAAACGTCTATAATCACAGACGCATTATGACTTCCTGTACAATTTGGTTTCAACTGCCTGGGCATGTAGTTCTGTTATGGTAAACTGCATTGAGATTGTCGATTTATGTAGTTCTGTTATTGTGAACTGCATTGAGATTGTCGATTTATGTAGTTCTGTTATGGTGAACTGCATTGAGATGGTCGATTTATGTAGTTCTGTTATGGTAAACAGCACTGAGACGGTCATTTTGACTGATTCATGGACTCTACAGTGAAATGTGCTTTGAAATCGTTGGTACCATGCGTGATTCATTTTTGTATATAGCTCTATATTTGACATACGCATGACGTCATTTTATATATATTACATTGTTATATTAGCAAAAAAAAACAATTCCTTTGAGGAGGTTTTGTCAAATCATGGACTATTTCGATCAAAGGTCCAAGAAAACATTTTGCTCTTGGTATATTCTGTAAGACGCTTGGACTGTGTATCTACTTCAAACGAATCGTTGACAAATACATTGCAGTGCAAAAGTGAATAGTTAAATACTGTTAATTAAGGCAAATAACTACTGATACAAACACATATTATCTGAAATATTTAAAGATAATGGGACATTACAACTATGGTATACTAGCTATTGGAAAGCCACTGCGTCTTAGGGCATGTTTTTTTTTGTACATTTTGTACGATCAAAATGACAGCTGTCACAGTGGGATGGAATTGCGTTCAATTAGTCCTCATCTCCGCATTTATTGAAGACGGAAGTACGAAAGTATAGATTAAGCAACCGTGTTCGACTGGTTTCATTAAAAATTGACAGTTTAACAGGGATGTACTTTTGTGCCCCTAATGTCAGCATTCAAATATCTTAATGATAATTGTTACGCATCATGTTATGTCGGAAAATTTGAGTTAGTCTCTTCCGTAGAAATAATAATTACTCTGTTTCGAAAGTTAACGCACAGCTGCACTTTGCCATTTACTATCAGCCGTTAACAGTCTAGCAAACGACCACGAAAGCAGTAAACACTGAATATTTAACACATTTAATTGTCGGGGTGGTACGTCACAGGAAATGTTTTCTGGGGTGTTTCATTTAAAACTGCTGTAGGCAAAACTTATAATATTGTCTTAAACACTATTTCCAAACGTAAAAACATTCTATAGGCACAAAAATACATGTTAGTTTATAATCAGTATGGTGGTCATGGGCCTAGCTTACAAATGAAAAGAGAAAAAGATGCATGTGATGGAAAATTATCGAACATGACACAAACCTACATCCATCCTATCGTGTTCTGTGATCGAAAACATAAATACAAATACACTAGAATTACAAGTTTGCATAAGATAACAATTTGTTCTAAAATCTTAGTGAGTAATTTTGAATATGTCAAAATAAGAGTAACCTTCTACTATTTGGTTTACCCAAACAACCACGAACCCATGGAAACAATAGTTCCTCGATCTTGAGAACGCATTTTGCCCATTTGTACGGATACTGGTGACATTGGTATACATAATAATTTGAGTGCATTTTTAACACATTTAACCAATACCTATTATAACATGGTTAGTTTGAATCGAACCAACTGAATGAGCGAGGCAAGGTTTTATACGTGAGACTAGAAGACTTCTGCTACAAAACATGACATATACTAATTTTCACATTCACCTTCGCTTGCAGTTTATGACCGTTTAAATATATAATACGCGAGTAGGTATCCTAATTTAAAGGAAATCTACTCAATTAACCACAAATAACAGGGTTATGTGTAATGGCAAGCCAATTCAAAACAAATTTACAAAAGGTTCAATGCACTCTTTCGACATTTTGCCCTCAAACTGCAGTACATTAATATTGGTAAATTCTTGTAGTCAAGCGAGTTTATGTAAAATATTAATATAATCCATAGTGACAACCTTGTATGGTTATTTACAATACAAATAATATGAATCTGTGGATTGAGTATTGGAAGAATTATAATCGCATGGCAAGCTGTTACGCAAACTAATGAGGTATAGATCTGAGCCAGTAATAGGAGACCCTTTCCAATTGCGGAATTCGCAAGACAGGTTATATTATCGATCACTGAGGTTTTTTCCGGTTGTTCTGCTCACCAAAATTACCCCATTAGCATATTTATGTAAATGAATGACGTTATGCTCATTAAACTATTCAATCTACTCAAAAACACCATGCGATACAGCTATTTTAATGTAATTTCAATGGACATCATATGGTACCAAACAGTACCATGGTTGCTGGAATGTAATGTAACACAATGTAGCTTACATTCAAATGTATGTAAACTGTTTAGTTAGTTTTATCAATTTTGTATTTGTGCCAAATATTATTTTGTTATTCAATCTGAATTCGAATTGTAAATTTAAAATTTTTTTGATCTTAATACTGCATACTCCACACTTTATATTTTATCAAGTTTTGGGAAGGTTTATATGTGTATAGTATATCCGACTTTCATTAGCGTAATCTTTTATGTGTTCCAACAACTAACACCACATATATTGATCATGGTTATCAACACGTGTTTACTGAAACACGCGTTTTATATTTAGTAATATCCAGTTTGCACGGTTTATCTAAGTGTCCAGAAATACTGAACTTACAATTTACACATAGCCAACCAGTCAGTCTCCAACATTGGCTGAGACGAAATATAAAAAAAAAATATGTATGCGTATTAAACTTGTAAACTCTGGCAATTTACAGTTTTATTCCATCTGAAATTCAAAGTAAGTGCATGTACACAAATACAGCATTTACAATGACACAGTCCTTTAGCGTAAAGTAGGACAAGACGACATAGTGTTGATTATATTGGAAGCAGGTGGCTAATGAGACGCGTGATTTTTATTAAAGATGAAGTGAATATTGGTTGCTCACTGTGTGTGGCAATAGGTTCGTTTAACTATGTAATTAGACACTGTGGGTTTGGGTATGTAAAGCATGCATGTCATTTTTATGCACAGAGATCATTTAGTCTGCAAAACTGGATAATTTCCTGTCACAGTTGAGTGTTATTCAACTTGCATCTGTTTTCTGATAATCAAAGCAGTGACATTAGGCCGTGTCGCATTGTATTTCTCGTGTTGATGAGATGATTACTTCGACGGTAGTTTGCTTTATATACGATTTGACAACTAGAATTGTTATCCTCACCAATCCTAGAATCAGGTTTCCGGGGTCGGATGAGCCAATTTCGTCTGAATGGTCCAATTTCACTAGTCGGAGTATAGCTACTCATTCCAGTGATTTGCTGGGAGAGGCGTTTGTATCACAAGATATGTTCACTGTCAAGGCCAAACTTGATTGGTAACCTTAATCCGTGTGCTTAGCTTCCATGCGCATGCGCCTTAAGATACTCCCTATATACAACTTATTCATTTATTGTGTACATGTTTTCGTGGATTATAAATATACAAGTTCTCCATTGATCAAACGTAAAATGCCGACATTTGTGAATGATAGCATAGAGCGTTAATCAACTAGGGAATTGAGGTCGTTCGTGTCATCATTTCTAATGCGACTGAACTTTACCATATGAAATATTGCCTCAAAGTCATATTGTGTGACAGTAGTAAAAATAAAAACAAAAAAAAAACTCGTAAATAATTTAACTGCCTTACAGTAAAATCATGAAAACTTCGACCTCATGGACGACAAAAATACTGACGAGTGTTAATACGGTGGTGTTAAACACGCACCACTGTGACGTCAATAGCGCTGTACGTTTTGTATATAGCCCTAGACTATGAGTTGCAATTTCATGCTGAAGTTATCAGGGATAGTCACATTATCACGCCTTGTTAAAGGATTACATATAAATGTAATGATTTCTTCTTCGTACAATTAGAGCGTTTGTTAGGTATCTTGCTTCCAACGGTAACTGTTGGTCTCAGTGAAGGAAACCACTTCTTCCTACGAAACAGATAAAAAAATAAGCTGATTGAAAAAGAGACTAACCAATCCATTATCTCAGTGTGATACATATTTCATCAAGTTTTGTAGTACTGTTTTATTAATTATTTATACATAAATTAGCCAAGGAAAACCGAGTAATGTTAAAGGATGACGTATATTGTGCATTGCACATCGGCCAAGTAATTTTCAGCCCAAGTAGGCAATGGGCGATGGTGGTATTTCTGGCGAATATAATGCTAAACTATAGTTTTACTGGCCATTATCAGCTGAACCGAATATTTCACGGTTGTTGTTTGAAAATTATTTTAAATAGTGAAGTCGCAAAACTGTTGTTTATTTAATAATTATATTTGATTTGCCTAATGGAATTGAAGCTGACAGTGTTTGAATAGGTAACACCCGTTCACGGTGGAGTTGTTTCGGCATACGCCCTCACAACATCGCTCCGTCCGGAGGTGTTACTATCAAAATGTAACATACATAATTATAATATTGTATCGCCGCACTTATCATTAAACGATCGGTAGCACATGTTCAATGCTCGAGCACACAAACAAGACTGCGTGTACGACTTGTCAACACTCAATGGATAGTTTAATCAACAAACTCAACATTATTTGTTCTGGTCAAGAAATCCTGACCATTTTCGTTTTCGTCTGACAATTTACCTACGAGCGTACGTTCGCGTGTCGTTTTCCCTTGCACGTCTACGTATGATTGAAATAAAAACACTCCCAAAATGCTAAACACACTGTCGAGCCTATTATTCTCAACACAAACAGGTATATTCACTTTTGCAATTAGCTATGGTATAATATAATTGAGATAAAATACCATTACCGCGTGTTGATCGGGCTCGGACAGGGATACTCGATTGAATAATGAACTAAACTACGTCTCATCCATTGTGCGCATGTCTATGTCCTTGCATTGTAATTTAAAGCGGGAGGGTCGTCACCTGCGCATGCGCAACACACGCTAAAAACGCAAAAGCTCATGGGTAGACGCTTGTTTGTAAACAATGACACGCTATAACATCATGCGCAGGTGACGACACCCCCTTAAAACGATAATGAAACCCCACAGCACCATATTGGATAAGGAGAAAAGTATATGACAAAATAACGTGTGTTCAAGTGACAAAAGTTATCGTGATTTACCCCGGTCATGGCGTAA
This sequence comes from Saccoglossus kowalevskii, assembly GCF_978046115.1. Taxonomy (NCBI): domain Eukaryota; kingdom Metazoa; phylum Hemichordata; class Enteropneusta; family Harrimaniidae; genus Saccoglossus; species Saccoglossus kowalevskii. Next base: position 24,094,548 of record NC_140661.1, on the reverse strand, counting down.
TATACAATAAATCACGTTCCTTTCACTGCCATATCACTGCATTATGAATGACATCAAACGTAAATAACAAACAAAGGCCATACACATTTGATAATAGTTGATTTTGATGAAATAAGGGTATCTCAACGACATTTTCCCGTCTGAAAGATTTGCATTTTGGCATTAAGCTTATGAAAAGAAAATTCAAGCGCAAAATCAAATCAAAATTTGTCCGCGCTTTTCACACAATATGCGTGAACCCGCAGTGAACTCAAAATCACATATTGGTGACTATATTGACTTAGCTACGTACTCATATAGTGCGTGCACTCATTTTTCTATTCCATATTGGTTTGTGTGAATAATTCACTCACCCGATTGAACCATACACTCAATGCAAATAACCTGTCTCCCGTGGGTTTTTGTGTCGAGTAAAAAGCTTTTCCGTTGGTGTTCATTGTAAGCAACACACTTGTTCCTAGAAGTATCTGTGATATCAAGACAAAGTAACTTGGGATGACAAATATGGACACATAGACCTTTGATTTATCAAATCAGTTTAAAGACCTATTTTCCTTAATGGGATTTGGAGTAAAGCTTCCGGGACTATAGTTGACCTATAGGGTTGAATATTATATCGATATATTCGATAGCACAGACCAGTAGATGGCGATAAGTAACGAAACGGATTTGTTCTAGTATGAATATAATAAAATTCTTTCGCAGAAAAAGGAGACACGAATGTATCATTTTCCAGCAGATTTCTTCATTGTCATCTTGCAGTGAGCAAAGATTCCAACAATCGCATTTAATACATTTGTACACCACACTTGCGAACTCGATGTTTACGAACAATATATAACCGATTGTATTGAAATTTGTAAAACAAGTTGACAATATACTATAATGCTGATCAGTTGGCTGCGAAGAGAGCTTGTACTGACGACCAAGTGAACACATGGTGCTTTTCTACGTGCAGATCATACTGTTCCATTTACGTTTGTTCACATTGTATCCCAGTGTTCAGACAGCGTGATAAATTTGTTCAGCTTCTTATTCGTATCACTGACACATTTCCCGTGATCTTACTATTGTGCATGATGCCGACTAAACCATCATCGTGCATCAGCCTTCACAGCGCAGCATAAAGAATACACAACATTAAAAGTCACATATACATATTCTAAACAGAAATGCATTTGGATTCCTTCCTTTACATTCAATGGATGGTGGTCATCGCGCAGCGCGTGTTCGAACTTCATTTAAACAAACAATGTATTTTACATGCGGCGTTGTATAAATTCCCATTTCCAACAGAACGCGGCGCGACGAGCACCGCTCTTTATTGATGTATAATGTAATATATTGTGGTGATAGCCTGTTTACCATATTTATCCTTTACCATGATTACAATACTGATAAAAAATCGAAATTTAAATTTTCAACATTAAAATATCGCACTGTAGAACTGTTTAACGTAAAGTTGAAGTGAGACAGTACTCTCGTGTCTTTTGTGTTTTGCTATTAAGGTCTGACTGCAATAATTCTCGAAACAATGACAAACTATTAAATTACTTCGTTCTGTCACATTAAGGGACACCGCGGTAATTCAAAATTACCCCCAACAAATCTCTGATAAGCGGTGTATGCTAATTAGTGTCTAACTAACGTAAAACTATTATGCCCCATATCAGTAACGGTTGACCTTTGCACTTTCTGTCATTTGCATGTCATAACACATCATGTAAACAAATACTTTTTCTTAAGTGCATATAACACACATATTGTTTTTTACTATATTTCCGTCATTTATCACTCTTTGTTGTTTTATCACCATAGTAGTCACGATAATCTATTGTTGTTATTATGTTAATATTTGATAACGCGTATTCTGGAAATTACTGCGTTGAATCTTCTCAATTACTTTACGCATATTTGAGATCTCAAATCCACTTCAATTTGCGATAATAATATTTCGAGTAGGCAATTTATTTTAATATATACTTAATAGTTTTCAAAACCAATTAATCGAGTAACTGTACTGTAACTGGATACAGGGTTTTATGTTGAAAATTATAGTTATGTTTCTACCATCAAATCACGTTTGCAAAATAAAATGTTCGTTATGGCCACTTCGTTGAATGTTGACAACTCGGGTCACCATGTGCAGAATCACGCAATCAACACAACGTCAAAACTGATAGATTCCTATCGTGGCCTGGACGACCTGTCTGACATTTACAGACACACTGTTTACGCGTATGTAATGCATGTCTAAGTAATTTATGAAGTGTCTATGATATATTTATTTGAATTAAATTAGACTTGAGTGTTTATGTGCGCAATTAAGTTGGCTGCTCAGCGGTGTTTTGTTTAACAAAATTCGACTATTACGTAGACATGTTTAAAAGACGCCCTGTAACGTTTACCCAGTGTCTACATGTGTGGGCTTTGAATGGTGTTGTCGATGTTTCGCGTTTGCCTAGAGTGGTAAAAATTATTGTAGTTTTTTATACATAAGAAAATTGAAAAATGATTGGGCTTTTACATTAGGACTTGTAATTTTGGGAAAGAGTCTAGAATATATTTCGAAATGTTTTTAATGGTTTCAGAAAAGTTCAGGACAAATCCATTAAATTGGGATGGAAATGTACATCCGATTGGCATAAAATAATTTGTTATTCATATTTATTACATATTGGATGAGATGTGGCACCATGTAAACAAAAGGTTTCGAATGATTGATTTTGATGGGGTTGCCCTGGAAATGGAAATTTCAGGAATAACTTTTCATTCATTGTTGATAGATTCTCATAACATTTACAGGAGGGACAAATCTATTATGTGTTTGGTTGAGATGCGGATTTAGTTGACATGGAAACGGTAATTTCATGAAGGATTTTTCATTCATAACTCGAAAAGTGTTGGATGAATTCTCATGACATTTCCATGAAGGATTGCCTTTGAAAATAGAAACAAGAATATTTTTCAGATGTTATATTTGGATTTTCACGGATTTTTTCAATTCAAAATGAAATTTGTAGCTAATGTAGTATGAATTGCATTTACATGTATGAACATATAGACATGAAATACGAGATTTGCACTCTCAACTCGGCAAATACGGATCGCCACTAGTAGCAGACCCGTCCCATGTACGCTTTAATGCACTGCTTGAAATGGCGTGTAGTGAATGAGTATTTACAATGACTAAATTGACATGCGCAATTCGAATCTCTATCAAAATATAAATCTGCACACAAATATACCCATGGTCGGTCCAACCTACTCAGTTGCGATTATTTTTTGAGAAAATTCTGTGTATTAGCAATTCCGATCATCTGAACGGAAGTGATATAAATTACAGACATATATACGAACATGAAGACGGGGGGTCCAAGCTTGCGACTCGTAGATGTGCTTCGCCAATGTTAGCAGATGCACTTCCTTTTACGCTATATCTTGACAATAAACAGCATGAAATAGCGTTCAGTGAATGCACGTTTACGATGATTAGATGGACATACACAGTTCGAATATCTGAATATAATCCTGTACACTAATAAAACCTAGTACTATATCATGGTCAGAACGACCTTCTCAGTTACGATTTGACTCAAGGACAATCCTGTCCATTGGCAGAGTCAATCACTTGAGTGAGTGATATAAATCGCAGGCACATATACAAACATACAAACACGGGATTCAACCTTGCAACTCATGTGCTTCCCAACTTTCAGCAGATGCACTCCACTTAGCGCTATAACGTGCTGTCCTGAGAAAACACAGTTTAAGATATCGTGCAGTGAATGTGCACTTGCATACCTAGATGCACACAAATAAGGCTCAAGTACAATCGTACGATTGGCTGAGGGACTTTTCTGTTTACCAACGGTAAATACGGTAAATGTAAATGAAAATGACTAGTCCACATCATGCGCGCTCGGGGACTTTTTCGTTATTACAACTTTCTACTCAAAAATGCTAATTTTGTCTAGGCTGAACAAAAGCGAGTAGAATCACGTGATTACTCACACGATGAACTACTGTTAAATATTGGTCAACTGTATCTAATTCCTAATGCATACTTTAACATACATCCTTAAATGTCAGTTTATTTGCCTCAATATATTCCACTTTCAGTATATATACTTGTTGAGTTGAATATGTTGTTTGAATTATAGTGCCTATGGACTGTTTACCCGGTGCATCTTTATAATTATAACAATGAACTCGTGACCCTTTTCTAACTTTCTTTACCGAGATTCTGACACAGCATTACTTGTTATGGGTTGTTAATTATTATTGTCGTTGTGTGTATTTATTTGCAATCATATCTGTATATAACGCACAAAACCCCGAACCATTTACATTTAAATACACTTGTACCTCACCATTGTAAATTAATCATGTTTACAGATGAAAATTATTACAGTGACTTTGTTTCAAATCCATAACAATACTAATTTGATATTTACAATGGTTTAGGTACTTGAGGAGTCTTTTGCAAACACTAACTGCTTTTGCTATATTCACGATTAAATCAACATCAGGCGAATGACTCCAAGAGTATAAAATCTAACAAAGCCATCTAAGATGCTTTGACATTTTGAGAGACGAATAATTGCAGACATTGCTTGTTTATTCGTAATACTGAAACACCTTCACGCGCCATATCACACTTTCACATTCGCATTTGAGGCATTTTATAAGACATCGTCACTGCAAAGCACTTTGAACAGTTATTCACGCGTGTTGATTCACCAAAAATGGTATGAGATTGAAATAGACTATAACGCACAGCTTCGGATAGTCGAATGACATTTAGGATCTAAAACCAGCTGTAATTAGTATCTTTTCATTTGTGCTTATCCACCACATTCTACCTATATTTGGAAACCTACGCGTATGGTTCTCTCCAACAAAGACTCAAATACATGTGAATGTAAAATAAAAGAGACTGTTCTTCTACCCATTTCTGTGGATCGCACGATAGTACAAATAGCAAATTTCTGATACACAGTTTTGGAATGACGTTGACATATCTAATGCAATCATCTTGTTGTAAAAAACTGATATGTTACTAAGCTCGACACGGTTGCCAATTTTTATTGTAAATATTGTATATTTGCTAAAGAATATCAAAGGTATACCTATCAAAGGTATACCTACTTTGCCTACTTCTAAAGTAGGCATTTCAATGCGATTTATCTAATTGTTCAAGTATTTGCAACCACAAGAGAGCAATTTGATCTTCAATGTACATATTCCTGTGAGACAGCCATGTGCAGCACATTACAATTACATTCAACTGAATGTCCTTGAATAGAAATGATGAGAAGAACTCGAGATGATTTAGCAATGAAGTTGCGTTTGGTTGAGAAAATATCATACCATTAATTAATATAATTTATTCCTACGTTGCACTTGCATTTTCGTGTCATTTTTCTTCAGTAATATTAAAGATATTGTATGGATTTCTTTGCCGGTTTTTATTTTGTACTATAATAACGTTTGTACAATTACTATGTTTTGCATTTTGTAAAAGATGGTAAAATATGCAAGAGAAGTGCAAATCTTCGTACGAATATTAGTAACACTCCGACCCTTGTATCGCGTGTAGGTTATCGCCAAGGGATACAATGTATTCACAATTCATTTATGGTTCAATACATACATTTTTACATAAAGCGGAAGCGGCTATACATAGGATACAACAAAACACAATCAGTTTATCGGATCGGTTCGTAAAAGTTAGCATTAGGTTTGCCGCAGTAAATGTGCGTGGAAATGGCAGCATTTATAGAGTAGTCGACATGATGTATACCCTGCAATTAAGATAAACATATTTTAAGGGCGGCGGTCGTCGCGCCACGTATGCGCGAGATTTGGGTCTCATGTAAAACAAAGATGGCGACTTTGACTATTGTGCAAACCAACGACTACAAACTGAAAGGTAACCAAGTTTTAATTAGGTATTTCTTGGTAATGATTGGGAAGTATCAAAGGAGTCGCCGCCGGTGATTAGTGCAAGTCGTGTCCAGGTCAAAACTCACACTGATTTCATTAGAAGAGCGCATTGGATTGTGGGAAAATCCATGTTTATCAACACAAATGTCGCACGCGCATGACGACCACCGCCCTTTAATATATCTTTACAAATCAATACTATCATAATATGACACTGTGAGTTTGTTTGAACATATCATTTCTTACGATATGATATGTAGAGTCAATATTCAAATCTTTCAAATGACACGATTGACTTCAAACTAATAAACCACGGTTTTGTTTGAACACGACTAGACTTAACTTACGGTTCTGAAGTGTTGTTGCCAGATGATAATGAACTTGTGGACAAATATGATAAACATTATTACATGTCACCATGATTCAAAAATCCCTTTGACTATGTAGTTTTATATATTTGTCAGTTGTGTGTTTTGAATAAACGTAGTGTGTAACTCATTTTTTTTGAACTATTAAATTTCCTAAATGAATATAAATTTGCATACCTTTTGTTTGTTTGTTATTTGTATTCACTAAAGTCGTCTGTCATGACTGGGCTGTTTATGAATGTTTTAAAACTTTAAACAGACGACTTGATACATATGTATTCATCATTACAATTAGAAACAAAATAAGACTTCAACCTGTGTAAAAGGAAAATGGGCATTTTTTTTTTGTTCGTTAAGGTTTAGTCAAATTATGTGTTATCTGTGTTTATATTGTTATTGGGCAATTTGCATGTAAGAGGAACCGGTAGTAGACACAGATAATCTCAGGGACGTATGTTTAAACATTTAAACTTCACTATTAGTGACATTAAAGTATATATATCGTAGATTGTTTTCAAAAAACGGGTAGCTAAAATCTATCTCTGTCTCCATCCGTGTCTAATTACTTCCCCTCAACCGGATCTGTATCAACACTACGGAAATTGTTCCAATTAATCGGAACTTCTATTCGATTGATTCATTAGTACCCTATATGCTCCTTCCATAAACTAGAGAATAGTATTGCTTTGTTTCCATTTAATATTAAATCGTTTTACATTGATAATATTCATTTGGGTTGCTGTTTGAATTCGGGAATCTCTCACAACAATCTATGTTCCGTTCACATGGCAACGCTTATAATGGTCTATGTTTATATTCCGTATATTATTTATAAAAGATCTATATATTTGGTAACAATGCCTGATCTACGCTTATCATAATGAAAAATTAAATGACTGTGGTGACTGCAAAATATTTGGACATTCACGAACACGTGGTTTCAAATAACTAAGAACGTGCTATAAAAATCGAAAAAAAGAATGAATGATTAATCTCCAACCATAGCCATATCATACTTTTGTCACACTGAGAAACACAATCATTAAACTTGTGAAAGGAAGAAACAACAACCGTTATTGCAAATATTGCTATTTCCACTGTTTGTAGGACAGTGTACAATGTTATTACAATTGTATTGTCGGATATCAATCGAATGCGACTTTTCTAATGTGGTCCACTTGATTACTCAAACTTCTATACGAAGAAAGTCAGGGATTTATTTCATGAGTTATGTGTCCCTGTCCTGTTTTTTTTCATGCATGTTATCTATGAGCTTATAGCACCCGCTGCCACTGCATCCAAGGGAATGTCCAACATAGAACATTTCAAGCAGGATACCGCGTTGCATGTAGTAACGAACGCTTTAACTACTGGCTTCAATTCACAGCTCATTGTACTGCATATTTTATAGACTTCTCATAGATTTAACAAATAATGCAACTTTAAAGGTACACCACTTTCTTGTTTTTTTTTATTATTATTATTGGTTTAACGGCGTAAAAAATAGATTCAATATTTTTCTTATTCTCATTTTTTTTCTATAATTATTCATGATCAAATGAACATAAATATTAGTGTCTAAATAATTTTATCTCACTATTTTGAAAAACAAAATGAATAAAATTATGCGGGTTTTATTATATTGATTACTATCGACATTGTATTGACTGGCAAACACACAAAAGGTTTATGTTTTTTTTGTACGATCTCCATTCAAAAGTTACGAATCGTGTTACTAATCTGACTTGTGAGACGTCCCTGAATAAACTTACGAGTTTTCTAAACCGAATCCTCTAAGCTTGAGGCGCTAATTAGGTTTGGGTTAAAAGAAACATGTTACTCTGTGTATTTTTTCTGTACGACTATATGTGACAAAGTGTGTCTTCTCTGGAGATGACAAAATGTTGACTAAAAGGCGGCTTCAAGGAAAACTCAATAACCTTCGAGTCTCCTATACCATATTTAAATTTCTGAAGTAGTAGTTAAGAAAAATCAGATTAAAAATATTCAAGATGTGTGAGTATAACTTCGGGAAATACAGGGCGGTGTTATTATGATTAAAGTATATTAATAGTCGTTAAAGTAAAATAGATATATTCATACAATCGCTTATTCGTTAGTAACAATTGCTTTTGATATTGACAATATAGTAGACGTCTGAGTTTACGCGAATACTCCGCAAAGGTGGATAATAACAGTACTTATATAACTGCACAACTCATTTGAGAGAGTCGGAAAATATCAACATTAACATTAGCTTTTCTTTGTTTATCATTGCCTTCCTCCCAACAGATGGTTCATAAAAGCGAGACAATCTCTCTTTCGCTGCACCACAATGCATAATTGATGGCACGTAAAGACGTCCCTAGGAAGGTAATACCTTCTCGATCACATGCTAGCTAAAGCCCAGAGATTAATTTTTAGTGCATGCCGTACAAGGGATTTGCCAGTATTAATGGGATTTTCTATAATACGATATCTTTACGTTCAGAGAATCAATAAAGTTAGCTAAAACGTCTCCAAATAGCTATATATTTCAATCATTTTACAGCAATTTAACATTACCTTTATGAAAAGTAAATTGATTTTTGTTTCCATATTTTCCGGTGAGTTTTGACACCTGACCCGCTGAATGCAAGTTATGCATATGATCACTCGTTAGACGTTTTTTATTACGTGGGTTATTTCATTTCAAACGTACGAATTATTTGATGTAGAGTGCCATTCAAGTTATTAAATTGAATACGCCAGCACAAATAACACGGAGGGTTCAATTTATTAATTCAGTTCACGTTTAACAGATAATACAGTTTGTGACCAGCGTAACTAACCGCAAACTCGCCGTCCCTTGAGATTATCTTTCCATTTAAGGAATATGCACGGTTGTTGAGCGGCAACGGCTTCTACTTCGTACGTGTGAACACTGGAACGAAATCAACATCTCAATAATAACTTTTTTTAAGACGCACACGTTAATGAGGATAGTTTATTACAGACTATTATTAATTTTGTTCAAATACAGTACGTCAATAACGAATATAAACTACCTGTCATGCATAATTTATTGCTATATATAATGCATCCTTATAGCATATTCTGGCGGGGTCATGTTCATGATATTCTAACACGACAGCGTATTGCTTTATGCCAAGCAACTGAACTTTTCTTATAATGTCGTAGTATTTCAAAGCTAATATCAATTATCGTAAAACTGCCCAGAGGGTCTGACATAGTTTGTGATAAGACTTGGCGACACAGTAAAATAGAACTCGTTCCTGACGGCAGTATTCCATGAAGCATGTGCAATCATTGTTTTATTTATTGCTTCTAAATTTATAAATTATTTTGTTAATTTCCTAGCAATTTAGAGTTTCTTTTATCATATTTCTGGAAAAAGGAAGGAAATACGAAATACTGTGATATCTTTGCATCAGTGTATTATTATTTCATACCATCATGTTGCCACCAAAGTCTTTTCACATTCTTAATACACAGAATCTAGATTTGTTTGTATCGATATTATTAGAAATACTAGTACTATACTGGAAATATTGGAAAAGTGTTCATCAATCGCGTGTTTATATTTTTTTAATTGTTTTGCCTATTATAGTTAGAAAGTAAGAGAGAGATCTTTTTAGCTTGCCTAATAGTTAATTGATGTTTGAAAACAACATACGACTCACACCATTAGTGACGTCACACACATAGATAGAAACGTAAAACGTTGAATCTTGCCCACATTCTATATTTGTTAACCATGTAAAGGCCTTACATTTACCGCAATAATCTACATACAATATTTTGCACAATTATATATAATATTTATATAATAATTTCTTTGTTAATGTTGGTCCAAATAAATTTGTAGGCCTTGTTTAATGTTATTTGATAAAACATAGAAAATAGTTTGTTTATTTATTTTTTGAATGGCGATAAAAAAATGACTTTCCCCTTTGAAAGGTTAAATTTAAACATAGATGTGATTTGTCGACAAGTGACAAATAAATAACTAGAGGAATACTTTAATCATTATAGCAAAAAACGGCAATACCTTCTCACAGGATAACAAAACAATTACTCTAATGTTACCATGACAATAACCGCATAATTCTGACGGAAATTTTGTTGCGAAATAAATATTGACCAACCTTTTGAACGAGTTAAAATTATTTTATCAATTTTGTCATTAATAATATGGACTACCAACTGTGTTATACTTAATTTCTTCATTATTTCTTATACCTTGTTATTATTATTCACTTGCGATCTGCTTAATAAAAATGTCTAAGTATTATTTTGTTTTAGTATTTCAAGAAGAAAAAACTTTTCGCAAAGTTATATTATATATAACGAACATGATACCTTCTCATTCCCATAGTTACAACTTTTCTTTATGTACCACTTATACATAACTACATGCCGTCTAATGTTGATATACTGTGTGACAATTTACACCCTAGTTTTGGAACCTCAAATTGACAATTTCCCAATAAGCTGTTGTTTTGTTTTGTTTTACTTAAAAGTATTAAGATGCTCCATGACGTCCATTTATAAGTGAATTATTCGTGCATGTTTGATGTATTGCTAACTACTATGAGGTTCTTCATTTGCAGTTGTAGTCAATTTCATAGTTTTCATTCAAGTTAATTTACAACTTATTATTTTATTATGTTTGTTATTTATACATGGTGTTGCCCACGACATACATAACAACCTTATATACCGTACTGACACGTCACGCTTTCACGCGTAAACACAACACGCACTATAAAAATAACTTATTTCTTGTATGATACACTGTCAAAATATAAATATGATTAAGGTCAGATTAAGGTCACCTTGAATATTCAGGTTAGGTATGTATAATTAATGACCCCCTCACTCTTAGCAGAAAATGGTTATTCAATCAGTTGCAAACTTCAGCATGTTTATATTTAACATAGTGTTCATGTTTTATTGAAAACAGTCCCAGTGAACAAATCCCACGAGTAACTCCACGCCGTAACGTTTAGCTATGTTGATCGAAACAGCAGTCTCTTCTACAGTTAGTGTACTGGTCAAAGGTGTGACTGGGCCGCCTGCATGCCTTAATCGACCAAGTGTGTATCTCCTCATCGGAACGTAGACTTTGATTAAACATCTCCCGTTCCGTCACATTGGAGAGTGATGTGCTTTGACCCTGCGTATATTTACGAGACACACATGTCTAACATGTATACACACTGACAGTGTCTTTAGTACACTTAGCAATAAGTCATATTCGCATCGTGTTAGCCACCGTATATCGGGAGACGGGATTTTAAGGTCAGCAGATGTTACGACTTTGAATGCAGATATCGATTTGACAATTGTAAATCAAAGTAGTATTGACATAAATTTACTGTATTTAATTTCGCAGTTCTAATGATGATTTTAGATTTCATATTTCTACATTAAAACCAAAATCAATAATGCTGTCAAGGTATTTGACACTGAGACAATGAAGTTCCTTGCGTGCGATCCAATTCAACTGAGCAATTTGGTCTTCCCGTGTCAAAACTATGTATACATGAAGTTTGATGTGATCGGAATTCGAAAATACCCAATTACGAAAGCGAAAATGTGACATACAATTAATCGCAATTGAAGGAAAGAAATCATATTAAAAAGCTACAGTGCAAAGGTCAACAAACACAGCGTATTTTATAATCACTAATGTAGTTGATGCGTTCGTCGAGACTAATCAAAAAGTTGTCATTATCCTGTCTTTGCCGAAAAAACAGGTTTGACAATCGCTCAAAAATACAATTAACGGATTCAATCAATATTTTTTAATTTTCACTTGCTATTAATAATAATAATCAAAATATGTTATTTTCAGACGATGAACAACATTGAAAATTAACATGAATTATGCATAATTCAATATATGCAAATGAACAAATTATATTGAATTTAACACGTAAGGTCACACTTAACATTTTATCTTCAATGAAATGTATTCTGAGATCGATATATATCTTATGCACTCTAAAAAATGCAAAAGATTCTTTGACTGACTTGGGTTCGTGTTTGTGTGCTCCGGATTTTGGTCTAATAACACAATAATGCTCAGAAACCAACAACACACCATTCATGCGGATCTCGATTTGTAATAACTATCTATAGATGATTTATTTGTCATTTTTGTATCAAGTTTATTTTGCCTCCAGGACGATATCCGGCGTTTTCTATGAACAATTTAGTTGCCTCTAGCAAAAAGTAAACAGCGACACAACTCATCAATGTAACTTGCCTTTGGCTACAATTTTGGAATACACCCCACTGAATAAGAGTGTATATTATGGCTGAGATCACAGTATGGCGTCATCGTTAGCGCACTAGTTTGGACTAGATTCTCATTACGTCGATTGTACGCCGATGATTTTGAGCGGAAAGTCACGTAATGTCCTGGAGTTGAATCCATATGAGTTGAATATTATAACGACGCCAATTTCAGTAGATGTTTCCTGCTCTGCCTCCCAGCTTATATTTTCTTGTATATAGTTCCAAACTATGTTATCAACATAGCTGCAACTGTGAACAATGTAGTAAATATCGGGAAGTCTTTTATTTAGATTTCTTGAAAATATGTTAGTACATTTGTATTCATTTAGTACACACTTCGTAGTACGCTGTGTAAATATTTATTCAAAACTATAGTAACTATTTAAATTAACAGTTTATTTTCAACTAAGAGATGAACAGTAAATGTTTATGAGAGTCATGCTCCCCCGACCACCTAGATTCAAAATACTAAATCAAGTAGTGTTTAAGTAATCACTGATTTATGTCAAACTTCTCATTCGTGTTTCAAAAAGCTTGTATGTATATAAGCTAATTTACCAATCCCGGTATACAAACATTTGGTAATAAGGCAATTAGAGAAAATTGTCAAAATTTACCAAATTTACCAAACGGTGCTCGAGGTGCATTACAACAATATAAATATATGAATTGACTGAACATGTTAATCCAAATGCAGTCAATCGTGGCACATTGAACGCAAAGTTTTTAACCTTACATTGATAATTTGAACTTCGATTTCATGAGAAAATGAATGCTCGGCACAAGAGTGGCAGATACCGCGCACAGCCCGGGATACAATCGGCGTTCTGTCGAACAGTCAGCACGTAGACGTGCTGCGCTGAGACGCGGGAAGGAATTGCCGTGGTCTCCTTCACTCCTTCCTCAACGGCGATGTCGGTTAAAGTTTTCAGTAGGAAACACTATTCCAAAGATTTTTGTCGTATAATTTAAGACGCAGTCATGGTCCGTCTCAACTTTCAACCAATGAACTATTTAGTTTAAACCAGTTGGATTATTCTTACACGTCCGTCTGTTTAGCATCAACCAAACGGTTCCATTTCACATCGACAATATATGTTTCTTGGCACGTTTGTGATCTGCACGAAAGTCATAACATACTTGCCGAATTGCCAAACTTGCCAATTGCAGGCAAATGTCAAAATTTCTACACTTATATCAATATTTCACACTTCCGGTTATTTCATGGTTGTGATGAAGATCGTGTGAATGAATGGCCACTGAACTGGTAATGATTTCAAGAGAAATATTTTGTTAAAAATGTACCATTTTGAAAATGTTGAATTTGACCCTTTGCCATAATTTCGTGTATTTATTGCAATATACAATGTCATAGATGGGTGCTCATCATATGTCACGGATTTATTTCCATATTCATACACGACATCGGTAGTGATGTAGCACAAATTGAACGCAACGCGCATCACAGTACTCAACTTTACATCTCTGTAAAACAGTATTCTTAGATTTCAAAGTACCGATACCTGAATAGGCAACTGAATAAGCAATAATAAATAAAAATACGTTAGTGGGCTTTCAATAATTGTGAAATTCGAAATGATTGAAACAGTGATGTCGAATCCACTGCATGCGATTAAAGAAATTGCAATATCCAACACCTCTGCGGATGCGTGATACGAATGATAGAACAGCAACAACATATGCAGATAAGTAAGAAGACGGAGCTATTTGTCGATGAATGACGTATATATATACATTGTGAACAAGAAACGTTGCGATAAATGCAAAAAACATACTCATTAGACATTAGAAAAAATACGTGACAATGAATAATTCACATACAATGTTTCAGTCGTTCTGCAACGCATTTACTAGATTGCACAACATGCCTTAGAGAAAACTAATTAAATAACTCCTACTAAGGTGTAACCTTTACAATAACAAACTCATTTTCAATTAAAGAGAAATCTATCTCCAGAAACGCGCGTTTGGGGAATTAAGCGTTGCATCTCTCATTTGTCTAATGGGTTAGAAATGAAACCATTGGCCGACATTGGCCATTGGGACACTGATAAGCTAAATCAAATTGGATTGAGATAATCTGGAGTCTGTTCTTCCGAGTAGAACGCACAATACAAGCTGTGGGTAAGGGAAAAGACGAATAGATGTACATAAACGAGGTTACATGCTTATGAGGCTATCACAAAACCCCTTTTATCGAGTCATTATAATAATGCAATTGGCAAATCGATAATAAGTGAACAAAATGATAGTTAAACAGGAATCGCATGAAATATACCGCGACAAATAAGCAGAATACAATAATGCACAGTGGTTTAATTTTCGTAGCGGTGTATTTTGTGATCCTAAAACAGGAATAAACGAATACCTGTTCTGAAACACTATGGCACCATCTGGCTGCGCAGAGAGGTTAATCAAACCTCCTAGAGAGTTATATAAGAGGCGGTCAGATACAGTTATCAGCTGAGTGTCTAGTATACAAGAACAATTCGTACATATATCATTTATGAAATGAGACGTATCAATTACTTATAATGACTTGCATGATTTCATCACTATGAGCGAGACAGATTTGTGCGGATAATAGTAATACAATTAATTAAAACTTTATATGCCTTCTCATTAGGAGTCACTTTTCAAGGCCGAGTAGTCTTAAATGCGACTTGTTTGTGGTTTCTTTGTACGGGGTAGTAATGTAGTAAAATATATTTATCGACCATAGCTTCTTTTTTGAAAACTTGTTCGTACTTCTAAAACTGCAGAACATCAATTAGTTTACCAGCATTCTTATTACCTTCAAATTTGCGTGCTACTAAGGCGTCTCTCCGGCACCCGTCTCACCCGTTGGTGCGACAATAGGATGCTTGCATGATTTGCAAAAAAAATCAGCGGTGTATCGTGGACGGCGCTCGTCCAAATGGCGCCACGCTAGGAAAAATGAGAAACGATTTTTTTAATCGATGAGATCTCTAATAGGAAGCTGAATTTCAATTTATTTCCATAACAAATCCTTCGTGAGTACCAAGTAAATACAGGTTATGCCCAGGACAATTTAACAGGGCGTCAGTAGACACGATGCCCCATTAGGCTTTTATCATAGTAGTAATGAATAATAATAGTTGAAAACAAAATTACTCGTCATATATACAATTATTTATTGTCACAATGACTGTGAAGGTTGACTAGCTTTCACGCATGACCTAGTCTTATGCAGTGACATTAGAAATGGTTGCAACCCGACTTCAACCAGATTAATTGTGACGTTAGCGCAAAAGAAGCACTTACAGTCTGTCCATTCATCCATTAAAATGTAGTGCGAGGATTTTACAATAAACATCAATGCTGTATTTGAAAGTGTACGATTACATTTACTTGTCCGTGGTGTGTTATTTTTGTAAAGAAGCTAGGTTGAATGTACATTTGCACACTGAACATATTTCACGTTAAGCTTCTATGTAAGCTTAATATAAAAATATATGCTTCATATAACGATATAAGGGTGCCTTTGACACTGGCGATATTTTTTTAACTTTTAACATCAGAAGTATTAATTTAGTAATTGTATATGTATAGTCTTCAACGCCATATGTCTCACGTATCATGATAGTTACCCTAAAAGAAGGACATGTGACCCCAATATCATCCTTTTGTGTCCTCTAAAATTGCATGCAACCGAAGGTCTTGTTTTATATATTTATATTGTTCGTGATTAACACGACGATCGTTAATATTGTATCAGCGATTAGCTCTTTGTTTGTTTATATCAGATTTTACAATATGATAATAACCTTGAACAAAGATGTCGCTTTTACAATTCTTAAGTTATTAATGTATCTAATCTTAGAGTTGTGGAACAATAAAAACATATACTGTAATAAATATGTTATTGTCATATACTGTAAATGCACCAGGTTGAAATTTCGCTAATTCCGCTAATAAAATACGTAAAACTCATTGAATTAAATCTGCGTGGACATAAAAACAAGTGAATACAACCCACAAATTATTCGTTTTACAGTACCTGGTAACTGGTATGTGCTTTAATTACACAATAATTAAAATTAAAATAATATAACACTCAGTTTAGTCAGATCAATGGTCATTCAAAGTAGTGTTCAATGTTGAATTAAAATACATCTGACAATTTACATTTATGTTAATGAGCATACATGTCTACATTCAAAGTTGCTATAACAACGTCATTGGTGACAAATATCATAGTAATACACTGCCAAATTCTCCAAGTAAATTGGGGTAGAACATACTGAATAAGACAATTTGTGTTTTATAAAACATAAATCATAAAAGATATCCAGACTTTGCAGTTATCTCATTTTAAACCTACTTCCAGGGAGTGTAGCTGTCCTCTGAGAAGCAACCTACGAATGCCCGTAAATGGCAGGTCCGGCGTAAGCTAGATGTTGCTGCCTTACTAGGTAAATAGGTAGGTAATATTTATTCAAAGTGACACAACTACGAATAACAATGCAAAGAGAAAAGCAGGACAAATCAAAGTATTAAAATATTGAGTCACAATACCTTTGACATCATCATTTCATTGTCTCCTGTAGGAGAATAGGGCCAGCCTCTCTCCTCCTCCATGCTTCTCTGTCTTGAGCCACTACTTCTGCCTTGCCCAATTAATTGTTTTTCTTTTCTACATTTCTTCTCTAATTTTCTTTTGGTCTTCCCACATTCCTTTTGCCCTCTGGTTCCCATGTTGAGGGGTTAGCATACGTTCGCTGGTTCAATTTTGTGGCCTTAATTTACAGATTGAAACATACATTTTACCCATACATGTTATATACCATAATAAAGATCTTGTTTCAAACTTTGGAAATATGTAATTTTTTTTTTAATTATGCAAATACCAAGTCACGTGATCACAAGAATACGCGAAAATGGAGTAAAACGGTTAATGACGCAATTAATTATTAATTTGCAGCACGACTGAATATATTTTTTTTATGTAAATATTATAGAGGAGTGCTTCATGTACAATGTTCTTCGTTTTTTTGCAACTATAATTTGTTTTTATGTAGCCTTATTTCAAATGTTTGGACGTTAATACATGAGTAAAAACAACAAAACAAAGGCAGACAAAAAAATCCAGGAACATTCCTCCAGTACTCTATATAGCGGTAAAGTTGACCAAAAATGGCGACGATCTGACCTTTCGTTTGTTAGAAATTACGTGCTGAATCTGTAGAACTACGTAGAAATCAATTTCAAGATAAACGCAAAAAAACGTTCAAGGTCAATGAATCTCAAACTAGGCCTAACAATTTTGAAAAATATGAAGTTATAATTATTGAAACATGTCTGCTTAGCGACCAACTTCTAAATAATGCCTTCTAATGTCGGGGCTAAATGTTATACGCGTTAAAGACAGGATGAAATATGTTTTGAAATTTCAGAACGGCCCTACCGTGTGTCAACCGACAACGTGATGACTTCCCGCGAAAGTGACGTAGTGGTTTGCATATTACTAATATGGTGTGGAGGCGGAGTTATTCCAAATAAAAAACTGTAAAGCGTGAGAACACGGTTTCTTTTTTAGTAACCGTGGTGCGAACAAGAGCAATGACTTCGCCTTTTTCCGCTCGCTTTTGTGACCGCTTGTTGAATTCGACTGGACAATTTCCGCTTTATTTTCGATGGCGAAAACCCCGAAATATGACCGCCCGCTCGCTCGCAGACAATTTCCGAGGTTCACATTGTCTTATAATTGTCTTACTGGTTTTTATAAACGTTGTAAAGCCGACAAAAGATCAAATACTTTTCGTTTTAACTATCTGTAATTATATGCACGCAATCTGACCCTTTGACTTCGATTTGGCTTGGATTGAATGGGTTAAAAATGAATTTTATTTTCAACAATATTCTAACGTGAAATACAAAATGTATTTCAACACAAGTACGACATGTTTGTCTGGGTTTTCTTTCCTGATTGTTGAGTCTTCGCAATGTGTTCACGGTTTGTATAATTATTGTTGTTTTCCTCAAGGTGAAGACAAGCTGAAGGACCATGAAGCTAAATGGCAGTTCCATGCATGGGCTGAGTGAAAGAAAATATTTAATCTAAGCCTAAAATAAAACCTAATATTACACCTCTTTGTGCATTTGTTAATTTTACATGTTTGTCATGGCAGTATATCTAGAAAAATCTCCTCTTTCGTTGATAATTTCCATTGTTTGGAATGTCTGTCGACCGTGTCCCAATAATTTGTTCGGGAAATCGATTCCCGTTGGTATCTCCATACTGAATTTAGGACGGGCGTCGGTCCCGACGTCCGGCATTCATTACAATCAGCACAGACAAAACATTGACCGTAATTCATGGGGATCATGTTCAGTAATTTGTGGGCTGAAAACCCAAATAATTAAACAAGTATTATTATTATTATATATTTCATTTTACATCGCGAAACTACAACAGAGCTTGGTTGTTCGCGGTGAAACATCCGCCTTGAAGCATTGGGGAATGTATTAATAACCATTTTTAGCAATCACTAGATTTATTTTATCCGAACACATGGAATGCACGAGATTTTCGACATTTATTGGCAACTTCCGCTCTGAAAATGTTTGAAATGTGGGTGTGGTTTTCTCGCAAAATCCTGTTGATAATACGGACAAATATGGTTCTGTGACCCAGGTCGTGCTCCGATCAGGTGACTTTCAGCAAATCAATGATGTTGTAACAAAGCATATTTGACGCTAATTGAAGGGTCGTCGTACCGTTCAATCTCCGGCTTCGATTCACATATTTTTTTTTGGTTCTGTGACAGGCTTAAAAATTATTCACTGAAAAACATCGGTATATTTTGACTAACGGAATGGATTTGACCTCAGTTCAGAAAGAAGAAAAACTAAGCTGAATCCACGGCGAATCAGTTTTCTTTGTTAGTTGTGAAATAAGGTAACCCAGAGTAGGGTCGACGATTTTCAGCCCTGAAGGACTTCCGCGTGAATCCTGATTTTCGAATGGTTCATCGTCTGGCCACCAAATATTTATGGCTATGACTAAATTTGACACGTTTATTTTTTTCTGAATTATTCATTTATGTCAAGCTCTGTTCTATTTTTTCAGAGCATGTGGCCGTTTTAGTCAAAATATTATTTTGTGGGAACACTTTTACGGTACGTATAGATCGAGCTCAGGCTCATTCACTTATCGTGACCTAATTTTGAAAATTGAATGTCAAATTATACCAGACCGACCGCCTGTGGACCGACGTGGTTTTGGTATCGTTATTTTTGGAATTAATCATTAACATTAAGTTACCTATGCCTTTTTCACGTAACTGTCTCATTAAAATAAAATAAAATATTACATTTACTGATTTAGAACAAGCACCCAAAACACGTAACAAGAGGTCCGAGTTAAAGTGCCTGTGAAATGGCTGCTATTTTCACACCTAAAATTATCCATTGATACATAAATATTATTATTTTTTATGTTTCTAAGCATGAATTATTTTTTTAAGTGAAAAAATGTGTTTTAAACTCAATCTACGGCAACTTTATTTTTGTGTATTTTAAAACGAGGCTCCTCATAAGCTTCTTATTTGCATACAGAAATTCCCCTTGTGACGTTAGAAGGGGAAGTCGCATGACAGCCGAAGTTGCATTGCCGATACGTGTAAATAAGGCAAATTTCTTGTGCAGTTTTCTCGTCTTAGACTAAATTTTCACTTATGTACTTGTTCGTCGAGGAGAAATGGATCATAATGAACACATAGTATCAATTGTTGTTACATGGGGTTGAGTTAGATGCGAAATATGTCCGTTCTGGTGTAGCTGGTCACCGTGATCGTCACCGGCGCACATTTGTAAACTGTTGCTGGACAAAATAGAATTTGACGTCGGAATTATCTGATATTTAGCAGGTTACTAGGCACGTCACTACACTGTTGTATTTCATCGATCGTCTGAGTAAAACTTTCGAAATTAAAATAAAAGAGAACATATTTTGACATTCTAAACATTAGACTATAGTGATCACTATAAAATAATTAAAAAAACGACAAATCACAGTTACTAAATAAATGACAGCCGCGTGGAAATAAATTGAAATTTTGTTGAAATAGGTGAACGCGTCGGGTCACGACGAGGGCAAGTGCGTTAAAAGTGGCGTTTAATTGGATAACAAAAATAATCGAGATCGACACACATACAGATAAATTCAGAGTGGATTCGAGTTAGCGTGATCCATGGCAATTAAAACATCATATTAAAAATTTATTTGGTGAGAACACATTGACCAAGCCCGAATTCTTATTTCATAAATTATTACGCAGATCAAGCTGCAAGCATGGAGGTAAAAAAAAAGAACAGAGGTGTGAATTCGACATTCAACACCAATCACCAAACAATTCAGAAACTTTTAGCCTTCGAAAATGAAAACAATTAGCAGTTTGTAAGGGCTTTGTAATTTCCTGTTTGTCCGACGCTTAATTTTCGTGTCACTGTCAAAATTCAAAATTATTGCTACCTTTTACTTAACAGGGACTAAATGGTCTCTATAAAACGATTACCAGGATCGCAAAAAAGTCAACTCATTTGAAACACTTGCCGGACGTCTCTCTCTCTCTCTCTCTCTCTCTTCTGAAATCCGCCTCGGTGATGGTCCGGAATCTATTTCTCTCAAAAAAGTAAAATAGATAAAAAAAAAAGAAAAAAAAACGCCGACCGAAAAATGTATATCGTTTAAAAGTATACTGAATGACCAGTGTTATTACGGCTCAGGGGTATGACTTCCTCTCACATTTTGGCATTTGGTGGCGCACTTTCGGCGAGAGTCGGAAATCCGGAAACAGTCGACCGTTTCAGGATAGGTGGGCGTGGCTACAACACGAGAAATATCCCAAATTTACTTGGATACGAGTAATCATTTTCGGCAAAAAAATCAATAACTGCCCATTTCAGTGGGACACAGATCTAAAATGGGCAACGTGAGGTGGCCTTTGCACAGGCACTTTAAGTTGTTTTGACGATTGGTTGTCATGCAACTATTAGATCTGAAAAAAACACCATTTCGACTACTCATGTGTGATCAGTGTTTTGGCGAGCAGTCAATGTTTTCAATGTGCGAGCGAGCGAAAAAAAGTGCAATTGAAATGCTGTCTGTTTCCGGTCGGACAAGACCGCGCGGTCGGAAATCAAGCAATAAGCTGTGGGTGTAAAAGCGGAAAGCTGGGCGGAATGAGTACCGTAATTACGTAAACTTTGTAGTATTGATATGCAAATCGGATCTTCCATCAAGTGTCAATTAGGATTACTTTCATGCGAGTGTTGTGCTTGTGTTGGTTGTGTTAATAAACAATCACACGTTGCAATGTTTTGAAATAGAAAAAACGTCGAAATATGCCTTATAAAATGAAGTTTTTGTTTAGAATAAAATCACTGTCATAGATACTGTCATAACCATCACTAATTTAAAATAAAACAAATATTGAAAAAAAAAAACACATTAAACGTATGCTAACACCTTAAAGCGATTATTGGTATGCAATTCCTTTCCATGCGTAACACATGTCCAATCCACTCCCATCGCATGTTTTTTTTACAATTTCCCTTATTGTTTGAATGTTTGCACGTTGTCTGATTTCCTCATTTGTGGCCAGTGTATTTTCAATATTCTTCTCAATGCCCTGTGTAGGAATGTGTATGAATACCTTTGTACAAAACAATATTTACATACAGATAGTGCTATACGTGAATAAACATCCAAAAGAGATAGAAAAAAATCTTTATTGAAATGAAATTTCGTCTCCTTATATGCATTTCAAAAACAGATTTAACAAAGACTTCATCTTAATCCTTTGAAAATAGCCTTTCGAACATATCATTTAAAATCATAGAATCTAGCAAATCACGCATATATTTATCTCCAATGTCCTCTGCTACGCCATGCCATGCTATGCCATAACCATGCAGTTCATTGCACTTCCCCGTCAGCGAACGTGACATGTTAATTGCTTCATATATACTAACATATTAGACATAGACCCCCCACATCGTCCACAATTCCAAATTCTGTTTGGTAGTGATTATCTCTGTCGGATACTAATCAAACGTATTTTTCTACTCGCTGTTACTAATATCTCAAATTAGCTCAGAATTTTCATATGCTGGTATCTACGTTTCATCAGAAATCACAAATTTGTTCGCAATAAAAGGATATGTTTATTTTTAAGTTTCGCACGCATTAAAAAAACACTCTGGCCATAAACACCTTAGATTTGTGCAGGATATTACTAATTTCTACTTAAAATGGTGGAGTGGTAATTTACACTAAATTGAGCATTCGTTTTTTTTTAAAGCTGTTCATTTGACTGACGTTGATTTTTGTATCGTGCTTTTATTTTTTATTTGAATGTATTATTTACAATTGTACATATTAGCCATTTCTGCTAAAATTGTATCATATAATGCATGATAGCTAATTTCAAGGGGTTAGAGTTCATTGTTAAACAAACGTGTAACTCACGCTATGCTTTTCATTTTAATCCTGTCAAACTAATCTACGCAAATCTTTATAATCAGAATGTACAGTTAAAAATACCAACAAATGAAATATATTTGTGAATATTCGCATACTATAAGGGAACGTAACTACAAGATTGACCATATTGACGCTGTTACATTGTTAGTATGTATAATATCACCTACAGCGATAGGAAAACTTCTCTTGGAATCTTGTGTGTTGTGATTTACGGTCGAACATGTTCTTTTCAGAATTTTAAATAAACCATGCATCTGGTTGTTTCAAGAACACAGTTGTTGTATGCACACCCCAACGCACGAAAGAAATAACGACACACAAAAACGTTGAAATGTACGTTTAAGCTTACTCCATTTCCAGCCAGTGAAATACACAATAATAGGCATATCACTCTAATCATGCATTCACATTTCACGGCACAAAAATGGCTACTCAATTACAATGCAAACGATGCATTTGTTTTATTATTAGTTGTCCACACCATATAGCTTAGTGAGAGATCTCGTCTGCATTGCAAACAGCCAGGTCTGTTAGGCATTGGATATATACAATTTATATGAAGCATCGTGAAATTTGAGGAGTCCATAAATTGAACAGAATGAGTGTGCTTATCAGCTCCTCAAGTCGCCTAGTACTTGTGTGAATCATATGGTGTATAATGACGATAACCTGAGTGGAATACCGCAATTATTCCACGCTTTAAATCCCAATACTGCAACATTCTGGGGAACTTTTTTTACACGACGTATTGTTTACTCACGAATGAGTGGTAGACAAATCAGAAAAATATCCCAAACTGGAAGCTGAACACTGTGAACATTACCTAAAAAATCACACCACTTCAAAAGCGGATAATTTTAGTTAAATGGTACTAATGGCAATGTAAAAATGGTATAATTATTAACACAGTTTGAGTTACAATATTGGTGTACTTTGCAAATAATTTGGATATGTTCAATCTCAGGCCCGCATACACGGTATGAAGAAAATGCGAAATCTACAAGCGTGTTAACAGTTGTGAAATCTATAACGTTGATGACGCTATTTAAGTTATGACTGCTGCCACGTAATAGGTGCTTGCCGTTAGTGGCGCTATTGGTGTTAGGACGATTTGGGCAACGTTTACTTCTTCTTTAACTTAAGTAAAAGCATTAGAGCGCCATCATTCGGATAATATAGCTTATTAACTTCATTGCGCGAAACACCTGTGGTCACATTGACCAGTATTATACCTTCCGCACGCAGACATATTAAACATATGTAAGCTATTTTAATATGCCGAAACTATGTAGTTGTAATTATTAGGTATTTCACGCGGAAAAACTTGATGATCAGGTGCATGGAAACCACAGATATTATCATATGTAAGACCAGATACCAGTGATTTATTTCTGGGGTTGAAGAAATCAAAGGCGGGATAGTTGATTTTTATTAGAACAGGAGGCTCGCTGTAAAACAAAATTACTAGTAGTTATTAGAGTCAGTGAAATGTACATATAAATGTAAATACTGAATGGCATGTCATATGCAGTTGTGGTTTACGATATATTTATGTGAACGCATCAGATCGATGTGGCAGGCAAAGACGGTCGACGAATGCTCTCTTCTGACAACGGTAATTGACTTTTTGGTAACATAATGTCTAAATGTACAAGACATGTATACCTACTCTATAGGCATAGAGTTTACTCTACAAATTTGAGTAAAGTAGGAGGGCTTTTGGGGCTATAAAAGACTGGCCCCTTACCCAATTACCGGACTGGCGTGATAATGGCCTTACCTATGTCATATCATTATGTTGCTGTGTGGCGGCGTATTTACTCGAAGTCTGAGACAACTAGTCTGATTGGATAGTAGATTGGTTGTGGTTTTAAATGATAACGGAAATTGACTTCACAAAATACACCGCATCATAATAACTCGGGGAAATAACTTCCACACTTCCGGCTAGTCCATGGGGTTCTGTCGTATTATTGCATGGGTTCATGACAAATTTATATAGTTATTTCATCGGTTACGTATACGATACAGTAATAACTCTGGATATTGTATTATTCCTATATAAAATACCATAACATTCAACAATGTCATTGAAATGTTATAATGCAATAAATGAAAAAGATAATGCCGATGATGTTCTACGGTTAGTGTCCGTAATTCCAATTTAATACTATGATGTTTTTATGAAACAATTTTAAATTATGAATCGTTCCAAATGCATGGCCAATGATCATCTCATAATGGGAAGCTGCTGGGATAGAATTGAGGGCATTTTGGATCGACAGAACGATAGTATAATATTGATTGATAGATTGATTGATTGATTGATTGATTGATTGATTGATTGATTGAGTGATTGATTGATTAATATATATAAAAGACATCGAACAAAATTAGTTTTTAGCAACGGAAACAATAAACCCAATATGATATTCTGTCGGTTCATATTCTAGATTGCCATGGTAACAATATTGAATGTAAATGGTTCATGCAAATAACTGGATCCCATTAATCCCATCTTGTACGTAAATCGACTGCATTTGATTACTCCTGTGCACAAACTTTATATGTTTAAGTTTAATTTTAAAGAACGAAATTTGATGTCACATGACCTAACATAGTGTTGACGCCATAATCTCAATTTTAATCAAAACAGAAGGATTCATACCGAACGCCAATTAGGGGATATTAGAACATCTACTCTATAATGGGAAAAAAGGTCCTAGTATATACCAATAACACATGGTGCAATTCATCACCATGACAACATATAAATGTGGTTATCCACTTCGACTCACATTTCTAACGTCATTCAGCCACTATTAATTTCCTTCTTCGTTTTACACTTCCTCTACGCGTATTATAAGGCGATCTCATTGAACACGAGAACCATTAGACAAACAACCTAATCGAATTAGTCATATTGTAAAATGTCATCAAGCTCGTTGGTCACTTCACTTCGCGGAGTGATATACCACACTACCTACTGTTACCACGATTAGCTAGCCCCAACGTGTTGCTTTAAATAATTTAGGAATTATATTACATTATCTGTAGTGATGGCTTACATCCCTGGTCATCATTCCAGCACAAGTCCTTTTAAAAATAATGTACTTGTGTATACCATTTGATGTCACTCTATCAATTAGTCTGTATACAACAACAACAACAACAACAACAACAACAGTTTATGTTGCTATACCATTTTAAACACAAATACATTGCGTTTAACGATTCAGTGTGATGAATCGGACAACCGTATATCACTATGTTTTACTTTCGACGTACACTAAAATATGTATCAGTCAATGTCAAGATATTGGATTATAGTCAGGAATTAATACAAACAGTTTTCATATGCATCAATGCACTGTAATATACATACCCCACATACTTCTACCATAAAATCTGTATATACCTCTTTCGAAATCAGTGTCTGCATTGCAACCTTGACTGAGATAAAGTCCGATAAAAGTTTCTAGTAGAATACTCAAAACATGTAAACATCAATGTGTACTCAAAAGTGACTTGGCTCAGAATGAATTACATACAACATAAACTCGCACACAACAATCAAACACTGAGATTATTTTTTTAATTTTGAAATTAATGGCTATTACAAACATTCATTTTGTGTTTTAATCATAGGTTAATCAACAGTATGTTTACGTAAGTTTAGTTACCTCAAACAAAACAAATCTCACTTGGTGCCACAGTGGTAACACCTCTTTTGTTGTAGAAGTAATCTACATGGTTAGATACCTTGTATCAACACAGAATTGTGAACTGTCTTGGCTGCAATGCGGATCCTGTTGTCGAAAGAGTTGTAAACAGTCATCTAACCAAAGACTATCTTCTCTATAGTCATTGATCTAACACACATTTCAAAAACGCGTGTTCGCCCTTGTCTGCACTATACATGTTTCAACGAAACGCTAAGTCGACTCGTTGACGTACAAGTTGCTTCGAATGCTATTATACTTCACAAATTCACATTATCCTAATAATCCATTAGATCATTTTGTCGTGTTTCGTCTAATTTATTTCTACTTCCATCTGATTGCCATACTTCCTTGAAATGTCAATATGTTGTCGATTTGTTAAATGACGTCATCTCGAGCGATTTCCGCTATCGTGACTAACTTATTTTTTCTGGGAAAATGAGCATGACATGACGGTTTGTTTGCGTGAGAACACTGTAAGGTACTCATAACTGTCATACCAAATACGTTGTTACTTTCCATGTCAACTATTGTCAAAATTATGAAGCTTATTCTATCGCCAAAACATATTGCATCTATTTAATAATTTATGTTATACGTATACCTACTTGGCACTATTACAAAATAAAGTGAGTTGAATATAAGAGATTAGATATGCCTATTTAGGGAGATTGGTTTAAAAACAATAGGAGTAGTGCCAGATAGTTGATATTTGACTTAATCTATTTTGTTGAAATGAATAGAATGAAACAAACAGCGTTGGTGTAAAACTAAAAATTGAATTGTGCCCAGTGTTTGATATGTTATTGTAATATAAATATCACTCATTTTGCTTAGTTTCATATTTATATATATATCATTCCATTTACGAGGCGACCTGGCGACGTACCTTGTTTAGACATTTCCTAAACAAGTAGAGACATCCTCTATTTATGTCGTTGGAATTGACAATATATGTCCCAGAGGAGTATTTCATCAAAATCAATACCCCCCCCCAATAACAGTATTTATAATGTTGATAGTTTGTGAATACAAACTGTAAATGCATAGAGTTAAAACCAATATTTAATTTTAGCAGCGTAATATGAGTAAAAACATTGTCCAAATGATTTACCATATTCTCGACAGCGGGGCATCCGACGATCGTGCAATCAACAGCTAAACAACGGAATGTTATTGGTAACATTGTTATACTGGCCAAAATCACGTTCATTTCTGGCCATTGCTTTCATGGGGAGTAAAAACAACTATCATTGTCCTTACCCTAAAATGTGAATGCACAATGCAGACTAAAATAAATTTCCCACTCGTGTTTTTGTCCCGGGTTTGAACGCTCTTTTCTAAGCCTTTAAATTCTCATAGACTAACATGGCGATATTAAAAAGTATGACGTCAGTCCTCGGTCGAAAATTCACTTAGTCAAATTCGTAAAATCATCACGATTGCGGGCATAGAATATCCTCGAAAAACATGTAAAATATTGATATTCATAAAAGTGCATTGTGCCAACTCAAGCTTGATAATGTACGCAGAAACACGTGTGAGTTTTTGATAATATGGTTTATCTGCTAAAATCGCAGTTGTCGGCACTGGAGTCGGCCATGAAAACAATGAAAGCAGAATAAATAAAGTTGTATAGAAAAATCTTGCAGCCTTTTCATTTTAAAATCCAGTGTTACGTTTATTTTTGTGGGATACCTATTCAGCCTGTGGATTACAAAATTGTAAGAAGAACAACAACAGAGATCTTGTTATAAAATGCTTTGTAGAATAACTGTATCCATGAAAGCAATACCACGCTGCAATTAGTAATTTCAGAATGAAAACTAGGCCAATATAAGAACATGTTACACTCAATAGAAAGATTAAAATAAATTCTGGTGATTCCTGGTATAATACATGTTACCCCGATAATCGAATACTGTCCTTGAAAATTATTTATCATGTGACCGGAAATCGTAATTTATATAACAGTGAAGAACTTTCGATAACTAATAATTTGTAGTATTTTAAGTATTCGTTTGGTTATTGCATGACAGCGCCAGTGTACGCAAAGACTTAAGATACATCTAAAACAACTAAAACAATCATTGTTGCAAAATAATAATGAACGGCTATGATATCAACACTAATCTGGATTTGATATAATCATACTGAGAGAAATGTACACCAATTTGTCAATCGTTTGAAACCAACAGTTTTCTATTTGTTAGGATCTCTACTTGAATGTTGAATTGGAGCAATGTCACTCCCATCTATTATTTATATGTGCAAGCAAGGAACATGTGCATGCTTATCAAACGTATCTCACTGCTGTCTGGAGACTGTTATAACAACATCTTGCTGATTTCCACAATCGTGTCTGCAATTGGCTACTTACCCCCAGGGAACGGGTGTACGATTTGTGAACGCTCTGCATGATATCTACATTGAAGTGAAACACAGATCTGACTGTGCTCGTTTTTGTTCTGACAAATCAATGCAATGGCGTTGCACTATTTTGACCTTACTAAAACTATCTTTGAACTTCGAAGCATAAAAAAAATACTTTAATTTTTATTGTTTTGCTGAAGCGGCGAATAGCTCCATTTCTACAGTTCCATGGCTGCTTAGATTATCTCATTACTGAAACAAACCCTACACAAATGAAACAGTTAATTATAAAATTTCCGAAACATATTCCGAAACAATCGGCAATCAGCTACTGCGTCTCTTAGCAACAACGGCGTAATGTACTGCATCAACGTAGAACCTTCATCACATCACCACGCAAGTTTGTTAATTACAAAAGTGAATAAACGCATTGAAGTGAATGCTTTTTATGCCGTGTATTTTTTCTACTCCCACCGTGCATTGTATATGTACAATTCGAAACCTTTTTATTAGACTGCTTGTCTAGCAATATTATAAAGAGGTGGAAATTCATGTATGTCAAATGTTCGTGGACAAAAAATGAATCTGGTAATACGAACGAGAAAATATATTCATTTCATAGTTGTTAATTCTTCCCCTACTTTGATACAATGATGTGAAAACATAAATATAATTCAATTATTTGTTTGTTTCACATACAGCGAACTGAATAAGTGTCCCACGACTTTCCAAATTCAGCTGTGACATTCACTGCATCCCTACGCTAAAATTAGCCTTCCGTGAGCTTTGAGACAATGGGACTACTTCAGTAACATTGATAACTTATTCTGGGATATTTTAGGTTCATGACAATTATTTTTTTGGATCTTAGGCAGCGACGAATTTCATTAAAACAATTCACTGTATCCCAATCTGATTGAAACCCGATGAGGTTAGTTTCATTTTTTATTTCATTTTTTGTTTATTTATGAAAATATTTATGGTTTTGTTTGCCGTTGTTAAGTATGTTGAATATCGTATCTCGATCACCTTAACTACATCTGACTCAATGCATATGGCAATCTCGTGGATATCTCGGGTAAGAATCAACCAATTAGAGCACGGATTACAGACTGCTTACGGAAAACTCAGGTAGGGTGATGAACGTTTCTTTATAGCCTCGTATTCTGCATTTGTGTGTCAGTTTATCAAATTATCAGTCTAATTAATGTAAATCCCAAGTTTTATACTGAACTGCAGAATTCCTCATAGGTATGGCGACCGGTATATGATATAAAAAATAACAGCAAGTACCCCCCCCCCCCCAACAAAAAAATCATAATTAAACAAAATAGCAGCAAAAAATATAAAAGTTAAAGAAATCTGGAGCCTTTTCCCGCAAAGGATTTTAATCAGATTGGCTGTAGCCCAAGTTAAGTCGTAGGACGTTTATTCAGTTCGTAACACTGTCGTTGAGCTCTCCGCACAGCGAATACAATATATTTATTCTACGTGATGCCGTGCTGTTATTATTAGTCATGCTAGACATTTTATTGTATAACCATTACCCACACTGAAAGACATGCAATAATTACAGTACAGAGTTCGTTAAGGGTTATCGCAAACACTATTTGAATGGATTTGTTTGAAAACTCAAACAATTATTCTCAATCTGATGG
Source organism: Saccoglossus kowalevskii (assembly GCF_978046115.1). Classification (NCBI taxonomy): domain Eukaryota; kingdom Metazoa; phylum Hemichordata; class Enteropneusta; family Harrimaniidae; genus Saccoglossus; species Saccoglossus kowalevskii. The sequence continues at coordinate 24,063,641 of NC_140661.1, read as the reverse complement.
ACCACGGAATCGTGAACTTATTCAATTAACAGTATGTATGGTAAGAAACGAAAGGTGAATATTGCATGAAATTATCAGGTGTTCATTCAAATAAAATAAATAATTACTGTAACATTAGGTAATATGATATTCAAATTAAAATAAACGGAAATCCTATTCTGTGTCACATGAATCATGTAATTCAATGGTCCAGTGTAAAATTGTGTTATATTTTCGTGGTGGTTTACTTTCAACGACGTGGTATACTCGCCTATGCCTCCAGTGGTGGTATATCTTCATAAGCATACGGCCCGACATGGTTCCGCGATGAACTATTTTTTTTTTCAGGCTTTATCTGACATTGCCAATGTCATACGTACAATGCATAATAAAAAGGGCACCTAAAGCCTAGTATAATGTCTTTCCTTAAACACTCTCATCTCCCCCGCCCATTCCATTAGTAGCGAGCGCAGGGAAGCGAGCTTTTTGGATAGCTTGTGTATAGAAGATAATGGAAGATATCTATATACCCTAAGAGTTGGAAAATGGTACACTTTCAGTCAATAGGCTCCACTATTTTGTTTTTTGTTTCATAAATTATGCGAAGCGAAACAGATCATTCATGATAACACATCTTCAGAATGTTGTTCAATGATAAGGCAATCGTTTCTTGGCAACGGACTGAAAAACGTTTGACTTTGAATAGTGTTTTGAGTCATTGTGATTCACGCGCTTCGATTTTCTATGCTTACGTCAGTTTTATTTTTAGTGGGTCAATAATTAAACAGCTCGGCTGCAATTGCTCGTCAGGCATTATGACAATAACCACTGTTGCGGAGAGAGAAAATGAATATTGATAAAAAGTTTTATATCTAGAAAATGAAAACTGGTATAAAAACTGTAAATTGCATAAATGGAGCTCTTCCATCTGAACGTATTATGTTTTTCCGCCCCCTGTCATGGCTAAACATCTTACAATTTAGTAGTACCTATTAGTGGTACACACAAACTTGTGTGTGCGATAGTGTTTCCAGATATTTACAAATTACGAATGATTGCTCTGTACTACTAGACTACTAGACACAACAAATGGAGATAAATACTATTTATACGGTCAGAGAATAGCATATAAATATACTTTCAGGATTGAATAAGATGGATTATAGTACTCCAAGTATAATCCGTTACAACTTAATCCGTCTGGTGGATTGGGATATTTTTTTCAAAATAGTAGAACTTTGCTCACTAAATTGGTATTTTATTTTATTACTCGTACAAATGAATAACGATGTTCGTTGTAACGATGCTGGACGCAGTATCACCTATAATTTCATTGCTGGCTTGAGAATATTTTCTGTTTCACTTTGCTCTTGGTTGCTCTTTAATTTGGAGATGAACCTCACTTAACAGCAGAAACAGTGAGGAATACAGAAATACCTCTCACATCTTATTCCGATTGGCAACAATCCTAATGTACACGCGTCATTGATTCGTTTATTTGGTGTGAACAATGAACAATAATGGACTGGATAACCCAATCAGTAGGAAAAACCACGTGTCATCCATTACAGCGTGCAACAGTGGTTAGGGGGGTTTAACAGAAAACAAATTACTACCCAGAAGTACACGGTATACTCAGTAAGCGCCATTTACCTGGAGTCTGACAATGTTCTCTCAATTTCGTTGTTACATGCAAATCCTGTATGTTTAAATAACGTCATTTGATGGAGCAACAATGATTGACACACGTCATAGTATTTACGTTACTCATCACCGATATTTACCGTAAAAAGGCTGTGTTCGTGTGAGCATAATATGACCCTACACATAATATATACCCTGATAAAGGCAAAAAAACATATTATACAAAATTAAATAATGTACTAATGGAATAGCAAATAATTCACACAGAGAAATATATTTATGTTAAAATTTGAACGTGGTTTACGGAAATTGCGGTTGAATGCGACTACCATGTGCATTAACGTAAATTACTTGGCCTCTTGTCGCTGACAAATGTTTACTTATCCACGCAACATAACGTAATAAGCGTTGTACAAGAAAAGTGGATTGAAAGCGAGGCTAAGTTTGGATACGTTACTCTTGTAGCGAGAAGAAGGTCACTAAGGACTTCTTACCAGTGCTTACTGTGTTCTTGATAGCATTGGAGCTTATTGATTGGATAAATAACTTCTAGATATTTTTCAACAAGGCGCCCTGTCTCGTTTATTTAACAAAAAAATGAGAACAACATCATGCAACAATGAAACAAACCAGTCTGCAAATCTTGTAAATGTGCGAGAGGAGAAAAAAGATTACCCCCCACCCCAAAAAAGGAACAACTTACTTTGATGAATTTATTTGACGTCGTTTATACGTACTGAAAATCGTGACATGTTTACAGGTGAAGAAGCCTTACCGCTGTCACATGCTTGCCGGGGGCTCTGATCAAGGCAAGTGATGCGTGTTACCTTACGAGCCCGCGCTTCATCCGCCTCTATTGCGTATACACATACGCTCCGAACACAGATTGCTCTTATCAAACTCCCGATGCACATATAATATACGAAGATCACAATACTAATTAATAGCCAAATGAAACAAATACGACTAATCGCTATGTACAGTTGTCATTTTACGTCATCCAGTTCGGTCCATGTCACTTTCCAGAGCTGCCATTATTCATTCAAGTACAAGTACAATTCAGTATTTCAGATGCATGATATCACGCAACCTTTATTGCTGCGCAGCCTCAAAAACAAATTTCATGTTGTACTGGAATATGATGGCGGATAAAGGCAGCTGACCGTACTAAGAACACCTTCATGTTATTTCATTTATACAACACCGCCCTCAGCGTTATGAGGTACTTTCAATACGTTATATTAAGGCAGCACATATTCATTCGCTTAAAGTGTGGCGTCAGTTGTCCCCATAGCAATATAATCTGAACGACGATTTAGAGGGAGTATACGCACACAGCCATGGTTACCAACAGACAAAAAAACATTATTATTTGCAATATGACGCATTATACGAAATACTGTAGAACACGTTCAGTGGCGGATCCAGAAGGGGGCCAGGGGGCCAGGCGATTTACGCTCCGTATATCTTAAGCGAAGCTTGGATCCCCCCCCCAATACATTTTGCTGGATCCGCCACTGAACACGTTGAAATAGCTGCATGCAATTTTAGCGGATTTGACTCTTGGCATGAATTAACAGAATCTTAATTTAGCTAAAATGTCGATTATCTCCATGTGAAAATAAACTTTCTGTTAAATTAGCCACATCTTGAATTAGCGAAATTACAGATTAGCTAAATTAGCTAAAATAACATGCTAGCTAAAAAGACATGTTTTACAGTAGGTTTGTAAATAAGAATATATTGGTTGTCATTGCTTTGTGATGTTTGGAACAAAATCGGTAATATACGCATATAAAATATGTCTAGTAATATTTGCACTACATGGAAAAATTCGAAATAATTTAAAAGGTTCAATTTTAATTTGTCATACTGCAGCGGCTATGTAATACATGTGAATTGGCATGTACGTTAGGGCTTTACTATTGGCTGACAGCGTTCGCACACTTGGTTTGCGCCAACGGCATACCGTAAAATGAGTTAATATATGCCGATCACTTAGGCACCGTTCATTCTACTACTTAGCCAGGGATGCACGGAACAGAGTTGCCATTGTAGTCGTGAACATCTTCTGATACACTGCCTTTGTCGGTAGTAATCTCTACTGGTTATCATTACATATTCGACATCAGGCATATAGCTGGAAGAAATCTATATCACAAGTTCGTTCACGATTGTACCACTGAAAAAAATCGAGTCTCTCGGATCTTTTCCATCACTATGTTGTGTTCGTCGTTTACGTGTGTTATGCAGTGTACATTGGCGCACGCTACGTTTGTTATTTGCACTCTTACACTGTTGATCTCCACGGGGTTTTCTCCAAGTTCGTGCCGAGAGTTCCGTGCATTATTCACGCTGTCAAACTGGAATGCTCCTTACAGCAAAGGACGGATAGGGGCTGCGTATCTTATAGCGTTAGAGAAGGTGAACCGCGACCCAAATCTGTTGGATGGTCACCAACTCACGTATACTCGGTTCGATTCAACTGGATATGATATCACAACCATGGCGAAGATTCTTGACTTGTCAAAGCGTGAAAACTATTGCGCATATTTTGGCCCCGTTTACTCCATCGAAGCAGAACCAATATGCAAATTAGCGATGGTTTGGAACAAGGCGTACATGTGCAGCAGTTGCCTCGACGACATGTTTTTGAACAAAAAATATCGCTTCGAGACCATGATCCGATCGTTTGGTACTTTTGGTCAGCTAGGTGGCTTCATTAATGCGATTGCCGAAAAATTTGAATGGGATCGCATTGGTGTGTTCGTCGAAAAAAATAGCAGCAGTCCCGGAACGAATTTCTTCGAACAGCCGTCTTTGTCTTTTCGCGAAGTTGCTCTTAAAAATAATCTAACAATTGCAGACTTCGTATACTTCAATAGTAGCACAGATACTTTAGACTTATTGAAGGAAATGTCGACAATAGCGAGAAGTAAGTAACGATAAATATTCATTATCACTGGTTTACTTTTAAATTGCTCTGATCAGTATGTGTGTTAACAAACTATTTGCGCAACGAGTTTCGCAACCGTCAAAGTTAATGCTAAATCAGGAATCGCCATTATTTATTTATTGCTAAGTGCTGGGCCGTTAGAAATTCTGGAGCGCTGGGGTATTTTGATAAAACCTGCTTTTTAACTACTGCTCACCCTATGATTTACAATCTCCATGGTAACATGTGATAGTGAAGTCATAACCACATCTTATCGTGAATTACGACTTCACTAATTTTATTTGTCTGCGAAATATGAAAGTAAACGAGTGTTTTTTGTACCAGCCAACTCGCCATGACGCTCACATCATGTTCATTCATGACGATAGACATAGCAAGTAGTCCTACAGGGCAGGTGTGATACACTGTGGTTCTCCATGCTGGCATAGGCGTTTCATGCAAATAGAGTGTTTCGGTGAATAATACGAATAACTCTATTACAATTGTCATTAGTTGAATCTTTCTATACCCGGGAAGCCAGTACTTAGTTTCATTATCTGTCGCCTATCCCCGATAGCTTGCAAAATATATACAGTATATATATAGCAAAATAAGCGAAATCAGGCTGCCTCAATGGGTGATAACTAAGACATTATACTTATAATATATGTGTTTGTGTTAGATTTATTTTTATTAAATTGTTGCATACTTGTTTTTCCGACAACCTGGTATGTATGAATACCTAAAAGCGGAAGGGAATAAACAAAATAGAAAGACGGACCAGTACGATTTATCTTCTTTCTTGTGATGCTAGAATAAAATATGTGGAATTTTACTCTCATCTCAATAAATTATTCGCACATCAACGGTAAACATATTACTGTAATACATGTTACTGGAAAGTGCATCCAGTTTAATTTTGTCTGCATTTCTCGTAAAATATTTTAATATACGGAAAATGACAAATAGATTTTCCACAAAATTACCTGCAATAAAGATTAATGTTGTTATTCCAAGGAAATACGTGGAAACCAGTTAAATTATGTGTATGCGAAAAATTACACAATCGTGTATGGTGGTTGCGTGTACGCCGTGGTTTGTTTAGTCGCAGAAGCTCGGAGCATTGTCCTGTCATTCATTAAATACGTATTTCCACATCGACAATATCGAAGCTCCAAAGACAGTACTACTATAGCCGTTTAGTTGTTTCTAAAGTGTCCACATTGTCGGCGTCACGTTTTTTTCAGCGCCTTTTATTGAATTCAATCAGGTCTTAATTAAATCATAGTTAATGTGATTATCTGATCATAAATGAGTGGGAGTATGTTTCAATATTTAATTTGTCGGTTTTGTTTCACTCAGAGAGAAGAGGTCGCGATAATCATTCTGATCGTCACGTCTGGTTAGTTTCAAATGTTTTGCCGAACCATTTATTATGAACTGTGCGTATGTATGTAAGTACGGTAATTGCTTCCGCGATTAAAAACATATTTATATGAAAGAGAATTTTGACATGTGGGAACGCTTATCGTCATCCAGAGAAAAAAAATCGATTAGTCAGCATACGCAGTAGCGCAGAACGAATATATAGCGCAGGTATTTGACGCTTGTCGACCTAAGGTAGATCGAATCATATTACTTATATTGTAATTCTGGGGGAAAAAGGATATTCTTTGCGACTAGTAATAACAGATTCGTGCATCTTGGGAGCGGAATCATCACATTGATGTGAATAATATCAGACTAAATGTGAACTGAATATAAAAAAGGATATTTGTGATTATTTGCCTCGCATCTTGTAACACATCTCTGACCATTTAAGACACAGTGTATATATCTATCCATTATCTGGTATGCATTCCAGCAAATATGTTTCCTCTTATGCTACAGGATTTTTTTTTAGATTATAGAGAGATATATTGAATTGTAGGAGGGACGTTAGAAATACACGTTATTCTACTCGCTGATACCATGTGACTATCTGGCAGGTCAATAAAAAAGTGTCAGAATTTGATGTTTACCCAGAACACCCCTCGTGATGAGTAAATAAACGACCTTGTAGGTTGCACTGATATCGAACCACGTGTGAGGCGATAATAACAATCTCGAAAAGGAAAACTAAAATATTTTAAATGAAATATTAAACAACCGTACGTTCTATTTAGGAAAGAAAATCATGAAAATCATTTTTGTCATCTCTATCATTACCGATGTAAGCTCGAATAAATACACATTTCTATGAAATACCCGGCATTCAACAAAACAACCGACTGGAATAAAAATAAAAACAACAAAACAAACATGTATCTATCTATCACTGCACGAAATATACGCGAATTCAATGAAAAATACGTACATAATATATATATATAGCGTTAAATGTTATTAATGACATACAAAATGAATTCAGTAATGCGCATAATGTGTCCCTATTAACTACTAACTGTTTTATCATATCCGGTGTAACGCAATATCACGATGAGATTGGATTTCATAACGGAATACGAATTCCGAATCTGCGACGATTTCTATGGAAAAAAGACAAGAAAAAACGTTTTAAAGAAATTAGTCCTTGAACCATTCCACATAGTCAATATGTTCACCGAATCCATAATTTACTAGACTTATGGTGCTACGACTCATAATAGGTAACCTTGATATTTTTTGTAAGTTATAACCTGGCATCGTGATATATAAATGACGCATTAATGTCATGTACCACTTGGAGTTATGAATGCTTACAATATATTACTAAGGGTTATATACTATGATTAATAACACATTAGTAAAATATCGTTCTATTAGGCAGAAGACAGTGTTTTGGGACATCGACAGTCCGTGGAAGTTTCCTGGCGTAGATTCCTGCCTAAATTAAATTATGAATTTGTTGTTTTAATTGTCATGTTTACACTCAAAGAACTTTGATTTGTGCGTGACCAACTGATCTGCGATGTGTGCACATTCATTCATTCATTCATTCATTCATTCATTCATTATTCATTCATTCATTCATTCATTCATTCATTCATTCATTCATTCATTCATTCATTCATTCATATACAAGTTAATCTAATACAAGTATATACAAGTTTTCCTAATCTATTCGCTTCAATATAGCTGACGACTTGTCGTTTCTAATTTACCTTTCCTGGGAAGTTTATAAGACATGACAATGCCCTTATGGTTACGTATGATAACACTGTTATGATAATCTCAGATGCTATCAATGTCATTTCTAGTTTTCTACAAATCTTATATGGGCTGATTAAAAATAATCCACATCTCTAAAAAAAATCTCAAAAGCAGTATTTTTGTATTACAAATAAATAAATAATTAGTACTTTATAAGAATAAATCAAATTCAAACATCAGGGTATATATATTTACATATGTTAGAATCATACGATTATGTCCAATCACCCACAACTGTGGTTTACAGCTGAGGCTAAGCCAAAGTATAGTTCCTGTTATCGCTTGATTAGTGAGCTCTTCAGAATGGTGTAGTGCGCCAGTATTACGTCAATGTCAGGAATTCTCGGCACGTATTACAGACATTATTTTATCTTTAGATGCAATATTTTGACAGTTGGCTCCACACGGCCTCTACTACATCAGGCGAATCAAATTAAAATAAATGTGTCTCGTGTTACATCATTATATTAACTAAACCTACCGCGTCCACTCTGTCGCGTTGGTGAAGACGTGTATGAAATGTATTAACACTGCCCACATGAAATGAACTATAGTTATCATAGCAGACAATGTAATTTTTCTACTGTATGATGGTGGTGTGCTGCGCATTAGCCGTGCCGTGCATGTTTTCATCTCGGGTTTCAAACTATTAAATGAAGCTTACAATTAACAGTTGTAGTGAATACGTGGAGTATATGTGCCTCGCTTGATACTCACTCCTCGTGTCTTAAATATAATCTGGCTCTATAGGAGCAAATGGTGTGCAACACAGCACAGTATTATACTGAAACCCCGTAACATTTACTATGAAATTATAAACAGCCGTAGTATAAGACTCATTTGCCGAGTTCCTAGAAAATACGACGGATATTAATTACACGTTAAAATATCTGATGCATGTGAAGTGTTGTAAGTTTGACTAGTGTGGAGTTTTTCTTCGTTATTCTCGCACTTTAATGAATAAGAACAATATCAAGGAAATTAGCAATGATGACCGCCGCGCAACTAAAAAAAAAACAACGTGCAATCGCACAGACGTAATCGAAACAAGCACGTATGTACTTAATACATTGATGGGGCGTGAAATCACACACAGTATGATGAAAAGCTCTCGTCAATCACTGGGTTCATCTTGTAGCCAACGTAAAAGAATCATTTCATGTTGTCTGGGTGAAATTACACAATAAAACGCAATTCCGAAATTTGAAGTCACGACATTACTCATTCACACGATGTCAATATGTCTATCGCATCAGGTTCGAGTGTCAAAGCGCAGAAAACAGAGTAGCTGGGAACACAACACAAGCTACACAAGTACATTCACTACATGTAACCAAACTTCAAATATCTATTGTATACTCGTCTATTCTCAGCAGTTTTATAGCTTGTGCCATTATTATGTAGATTTCAAGATTACAAGTTAGCTATATACGCACAACTAACGTAAGTGTGTGATAACTGTGGCAGATAAGATAAAGAAACTATCAGTATACGATGGCAGTGTGACGTAGATGTTTCACAATTATTAATTTGGTAATTTACAACCAGACGGTGTAACGGCATGGGTAACTGTCGAGACACTATTACATTATTATTTGATGATGATGGTGCGAGTTAATGTGTCATTGATTGACCAATTAAGCGAATTAGAAATTACCCTGTATATAGGATCACATTTTCCAATTATCGGTAAATTAATGCCTCATTATTTTATGCCTCATGACGTACTGATTACTTGTGCATTCCACGATGGCTTACAAGATTATTCCCCACGTAATAAGCAATTAAACCACATTCTGGGTCTTTGGTCCCAATAGTCCCAAGACCCAAGTCATCATATATGTTTTGGCATGTCTACGTGTTTTCAATGGAAAATCTGAAATACATTGAGTTCATCTCCAACAGATGTTTACAAAGTCTATACACAAAAAGTAGAATAGTTTGATTGTGATATTGATAATCCAGACTTTTCTAAAAACGTATGTCCTGCAGAGGTGAATATGTAAGAATTATACAGAAACAGATGTAACTAACTAGTACTGATATTGCCACAAAAAACTAACAACTTGCCACACAGTGGATACAAACCGCTGTTGCTCGGTACACAGACTTTCTCAATATTGAAGCAACATTATTGACGTGACTGATTACGAGGTCTACATCTTGCATTAATTTATATCACCTATGGTCATTGGGAGTTAGGTAAAAATGTAGTGTCTATGATGATGCAAGTGTCACAATTATACGTACACAAATCAAGTTGATATGATGGTTGGGTTGTCAAAATGTATCAGCGTATATGTTTAAGTGAGCATCCATTATTGTGTGATAGGTGTGAGCGTCAATTATCCATACCCAAATAGTTGTAATCTAATTACAGAATGAAAACCTGCCAAGAATCCAGCGGAAATTGGTTAAAGTATTTACCTATTGCAGTTTTAAACCGCGCACCATATAGGACATTCTGCATTGTTGGCAGTCTCAATTGATTGATAGATCGTCACTCTAATATACCTACACTAATCACTAAAATAGTGAAATAGTACTCAGCTACCATGATGTGTTTCTTATTTTATAATGCATATCTCGAGTTTTATTAGGCAAGACAGGCTGTTAACAACGTTGTTCCATCTCAGGGGTCTGTCTAATGTGTTGTAACTGAACCAAAATTGGCGGAAACAAACAACCAACATTGAATCACCAACATTACGCGAAAAAAAATTACGCCGTGTGATACGGTAACTGAGACAGGTCGTGGCCACCGCTGATTAAGACATAAGGCATGTGGTAATTGTTTTCCAAGTTTACTCAAAACCGGCATGATAATCTATTTCACAACGGGAGAATCGTCAGTAGTCTATGCGAAACCGTCAAATCTAATGAATGTCCCAGTATATCTATGCTCAGTGATGTCTGCTCCCATCTGCCAGCTCAGTCGTTTGCGAAATAGATGGAGTTGGCAAATAAAAAAACATAGTGTGTCGCATATGTTTGTAATTGGCTGAATCAGACAGGGCATAATGAAAGTAAACATGTATTTTTGACGTGGGTTTAACCCTTTTCAAGGCATTTCAATCACACTATATGTTGTCAGACCAAATTATATCAACCTGCACTATTCAATAAAGTCTCAGTCCATAGTGCGTGTATTAAATAAGGTTTTCTTTAATCTTTTCATAACATGTGAACATAATCCCTTCAGGAATTACGCTACGAATGAGACATGGCGTATCTGGAAAATGGCAGTATTGTCACATTTCTGTATGCATATATCCTGCAAAAAAAATTAGCAACAGCCCCACCGCCCATTGTGCGACTTATTCGTTTTTACACAAATAACCTTGATGTTAACGCGATCAATCGATGTTGAAAGAAGGCGGTGGCTCTTGTGAATCATAACATGAATAGAATAATGAAAGACGAAATTGATTGACCTGAAAATGCCATATCCACACTACATTGTCGATCACGAAGTTTCTGTTGTTTTTCCTTTTCGTCAAAAATTCATGTTTTCGAGCTCATGCACTGTTGTCACTAAATTTCACGTAACCATACATTGCACTGTCGCATACCTCTGTTCTTACATGAAGTCAGCATAGATTATATTTTTTTAATATTACAATTCACTAAATCATGGTCAAATGTCATCCTCTGAAGAATTTAGGTACATAAATACATAATGAAACACCTCAGGAAAACAAAATGTTAAACGACCGACATACGTACATCTCATGCATTTTTTCTCAGAATATAATTCCATTATTATTTTATTTATTAGTCACATTCCAATAATGCGTGTTTTTAATTACGTGGTGTGAATTTCACATTCTAATTTGAATAGGACTATGTAGTCGCTCACTCCTCGGTGTATTACATTATCAACAACGCGTGTTTGACTATGCCAGGTGTACCACGTTGAGGAACCCCTAAACTCAAATCTTATTGAATAAAAGCATCTTCCTCGGGCTAATGTGCTACTTACAACGTTAAGTTCACCGACTACTCTAATAGGATCCCCGCAGTGATGATTGAAGTGGCTAGAGAAGTAGAAAATAATGTCATCTGTTGATGACATGTACTACGCAGTGCTATAATTAAACCGATAACTAATGATGCTATATTATTGACTCTGTCGGTGTAACTAACTCTCATGCGGACAAGACGTAGTAAATGGGTGAAGTTTACCTTTACAATAAAACGAGATATGTCATAGCATTATTAACATTTTTAGAATACTTTCGAAGGGGTTCGTAGTGCACAATAGAACCATTCTTTACTCATGCCGACAAGGGAAATCATGTCAAACCCAATAAATTGAAATAATTATAGGTATTTCTCATCAAACGAAAACACCGAAATAAAATTTGGTCAAAGACTGAATATAACTTACACGTTACGAGATTGGATTCGTGATTTTTTACGTTAATTCTTGATTGCTCGAGCTTGTTCAGATTATATCTAATCTTATTCAGATTTGAATTTGTCGTACTTTGAGTTCGTTGCACGATTTTGTGGTGCATTCATTATATTGCATGCTTGTACGAACCAAACATTACCACCGTGACGCACAGTCGCAAACCACTAGTGGATATCATTGAACTTGTTGGACCGGAACAAAATACAGAATGAAAAGGTCTGGAAAAACCATTAATGGCTATTACATAAATATGCGTAAACAGTCCACTTTTCTGGTATTGGAAAGCCAGATCTAGCTGAAATAGGCAACTCCCTAATAGTTGCGTATTTCTAGTTTTATACTGAACTAAAATATACGCGTAGATTGGCAAATGCAAACTTATTAGACATTTAGGAGATAAATGCGGCGTGTATAAATATGGGTACGGCTTGAGACTAAAAACAGTTCGCCAGTTCGTCGGCTGTCATGCGCAATTAATAACGTGACTGAATGTTCTATGCCCGTGCGTACTACGGCTAACGACTTAACGTATTGAGCTGTGCATTTATTACAACGTTTTCAATTTGAATCTTGTTCACTTCTAAACCCACAGAACCAATATTACTTAGACGTGGTATATATATTTACGCATGTTAGCTCGTGTCAGTAGATGCATTGTAGAGCATTGGTAACATTACGTGTTTTTGAATAAAGAACAGCAACATAAGTGACAGCGTTAATGGAAATTATTTGATAAGATATCTTGATATCTGAAATTGTAAATCCATACACACGAATGAGCAATTGTATAACATATCTGTTCATGTGGGTGGACACTTATAAACAACAGATATCTAAATGTTTTCACCGTGACACTATATACACGATGACTATACTGCAAGTATGTAACCTACGGAACTCACTCACTGACTGAACCAGTTAGCTGCGCATGCGTAGATTCAGGTATTTAAATGAATGACGAAATTCCACAGCTTGCTGTTTACTAATGCCTAACTGTGTAAACTCTCTGTGAAACAATTCCATGTATTGCTTTTAGAAGGTTATCGCAAATGCATTTGCAAAAATATAAGCTGTGATAAAACAAAATATGCCACTCACAGCTGTTGCGACTGACAACAGTCCTTCTGCCTTGTTTGTCATTTTCTTGTTATTTAATAGCGAACATCAATCTTCATGTTAATGAGTTACTGACTCGGATGAACTGAATTGTAACATAACGTTGACATCTTATCTCTTGTGGTAATATGGAATGTTGACATTTCTAATGGTAATATTCGCTTTCATATCTTGATCGAAATTCTGTAATTGTTTTACAATTGCGAGAATATACCTAGTTTAATCATAAATAAACGAGTCTTGCTGCAAAATACTAGAGGACAGCTGGTATTGGTATCTTTTATATTTAGTAGAACGAACACACAATACACGAGAGTCCACATAACTATAAAATTTGACCTCGCGCTATAATTTTGAGAATAAATTCACAAATCGACATGAAAATGTTTTAACAACGTGTTATGGTCACGTGATCACATCGTGGTTTGTGCGCGGTGTTAAACTCGTCATACAGTGTATCATACTTTCCGTAATGATGTATTCGACCGTGGTATATCAAATCGTAGTGTATTACTTGCTTCTGGCAATAATTATATTCTACCATGACGAAATAATATCATTTATGCCGAAATATACATTCTTTATTGTCACATGACACCATCGAAACATAGCATTATCAATGGGTCTCTGTAACTGCGTTATACTTCAAAAGGAGGGGGAATTCGAATTACAATAAGTCAATAAAGAAGAAACGCAAAACACGGTGAGACACGGCGAAAAAAGTATCGAATTGCATTCAATATGAACCGGTTTCGTTGCTTTATTAGTTACGCAAATGAGCTGCCTAACTCACATCGGAAGTATACACCACAGAATACGGCACTAATGGGGACATCATACTTACTTTTATGTGTACAACAATACACCGCGACAAGCGTGTTATATAAAATCTCAGATCACCAACTGAGCCAACGTACAAAAAAGAAACATGTTTTCCACCTTTTCTCATACAGTAACTCCCATGGTGATATGCTCAAATATTCCGCACTCTACGCAAGTACATTTCAATATACATGTTTACCCATTAATCGTGTATATTCCCAGCACGCTACGTTAGTTGCATTGTAGCCACGGGGCAGTGCACAGCTATCACACTGTGATTGTAATCGCTACCGATAGTTATCTTCATACTTACAGTGATATTGGCATTCTGAAATACCCGGATTGAAACGTTTCAGAATGATCAATAACTGGTCACAATTGTCAAATTTTAATCAGAATTCATGTCACAATTGTACCTCTAAATAATGTAATTACATCTGGAATTCCAGAAACAGGTTATGAACTATATATATATATTGTGCGTCTACTCTGGATTTAAAATGTAAATTGTACACCATTTACTGATAAGTTTCATTTGAAAGACAGCCGATACAATTCGTATCAACATATTTCACCTACGTGTTATTTATCGCAAAAGCCCTACATCAAAATTGCTCACAGCTTGATTGTCTCACTTTAACATACTATTTGAATGCGTTATAGTTAAACACTACTGGAGTGCCAGAATGTTCGCCCGGTCAGCTGATTTGTTAGCTTATCATTCACCCATCGTACAGATTCGACTGTACATTTCATAGCAGATATATGTGACTGAGCAGACCCACGCTGAGCGATGGCAACAACAAGGTTTAATACGGGTGTACAATTTGAAGTATTACCACTATAGCTTGCGGACATTCACCGTCACTGTTTCAATAACCCATTTTCTGACGAATGCAACTAGCTAAGTGACTTGCATTCCTATTAAATGTTGAAATATAGCCTGGCCCTAGGCATAACGGGGTCGCCTAATGTTATAAACTTTTATAACAGCGATTTTAATTTGAGGAGTAGTAGCAATTTTGCATAATATGAGCTATTTTTAATTGTTTGCGCAATTTGCATGATATTCATCTTTCGCTGATAACGCCCACGGATACAGACGGTGATAAGCATTTACGTGTAAATGAAAAAAACGAAAGTACATTACGCAAGTGTCATCTCCGAGTACTTTTGTGTCAGACTGGACACATTTGGCGCCAACATTTCATACTCAAACAGGCACTCTATATATAACCATTACGAACCTGCCTTAATTACGAGAAAATGGGTGAACAGACAAAGTCGTGTCGTAGTAATAAATGATGGCAGTCATGCGGGTACTTGATTGTGAGTCGCAGTGAAGGAGACGTTTACAAAATCTTTGCAATTTTAAAATGACTCGCAATTAAAACACACATAAATAAAACTACGCGGTATTACCAGGTATAAAGTATCTCACAATTGAAGTCATATTAATCATTATGAATAATTTTTCAATTTTAGAGAATATGTGTATCCTGCATTTTTTTATCATACACTTCTTGTTTAATCTGTTCAGGGTATGGCGTTGTCTGCTTGTTTGTTTGTGCAACGTCGAGAGCTTATAACTGGCAATCAATTAGAAAAGGGCAACACGGGAAACATTTTTTGAGATACCTAACACAGACACAAATACACGAATAGAAATGCAGAACTCATTTCAAATGTCGTTGCATCTATTCACGTGCTATACCAATGTGTTCTAATGATTTGAATTTTTTAACGGGTATGAAAATCACGTTCAATTCTCATGATGTCGATGTTAATTTTTATTATTTAAATATATAAGCACCACACGAACAAACAAAGTTGGACCGCTGACATGTTGCACATACAAATATTTGGAAACTACAAACAATTGCCTAATCACAAAATTGTAATCACCAATAATGTCCAAAGAAGCGACAAGTTTTTTACAATTTCGAGTCAAATAAGACCGGTATTTTACCCATTAGTATCATGGAGACTTAAAAGTTATTCGCAGCTAATATAAGAGACAACATGTAGTATTGCTAAAGGCAGTGTTGATACGAGCAAAACAATTCTTATTACTTTGAGCAATAACACACCTTATCTCCGGTCTTAAGAAATCAGGAGCCATAAAAGTAGCCGAGTAACTATGGTAGCATTGGACAACACAGTGTGCGTACTTCTAACACGTGCTTGTTATTTTTATGGGATACAAAAATATTTGTTGTGAAGAGTGCCTTCAAACATCATGTATTTTGATTTGCCAAACTACTGTTCCTAAACTAGCGAATATAAAATATTCTATTAAATATTCGCTAAGTACCCATACATTTGAAACTGTGTGTCACATATTGATCAATTATGAAAGTGCACATAACTAGTACACTCCAATTACGAAACGGAATTGCCTCAGTCAAAAAACGAGTAAAAAAACATCGAAAAGTCGAAGAAACATTGTATTTGTCATGAACCAATATTGATAATATCAACTACATTGCAACAAATGAACCAACATATATAGAAATATATTCATGTCTATTTCTTAATTGCATTGTGCATGTCCTCATCTCGTATTTCAGGTTTATCAGTGGATTACGTCATCTAATTTACCATTTGTAATATAGTACATCACTAAAAACCGTATCACAATGGCCCCCACAGAGGGTTCAGCCTAAAATAATTTGATTTGCAACGGAATCTCGTATTGCAATCTACTGACGTCAGAAATCATTTATAAACATAATGTTAATGGTTTGCCTGGCATATACCTTTCTTCGACGAAAACAGAATACTATGTTTTGAGCATTAATGAGAGATTATGGATAACTTTGAAAAGCTTTTAGTGTTTAGATTCGATATTCGTAAATGCGCACATAAATGCTAATGCTCGTTACAGCTACGTAATATTAATACAAAGCGGATAAACAATATATTTTGGACCAAAAGAAATTTTAGTGCATAATAAATCGTAGCCTAAATTATCAATAAAATTGACAGCACCTATTGTGTAAATATATAGTATCGAGGTACATGTCAATAGCATTCCATAGCAGAGAGTGTATATTCGTGTTATTTTACATATATATGGTGAGGTAAAACGCCATCTTTTTAATTTGGTTCGAAATCGTTTCCGTACCTTCTTGCTTACGATTGATTAATTTTGTACTTAATGCAATTCACTTAAACACATTTTCAGCTCTAATCAATATGGGTTTTTTCAGACAACGCGTATTTTATTTGCTTACGTCATCTAAACACATGTAAAATTGTCTTTGTTTGAAATGTATGTTCTCGTCAGAAGAAGATATAGGGGAATAATAGTGGTAGACATGACAAATTAAACTATTGTTGTGGAATTCAAACATTAGGTTAATATTTAACGCGTTCAATATACGAGATGAGTTTTTGCAACCAAGCTCATTGCAAGGGTTTGGAAGATGATTTGGCGCTGAAGTACTGCCAAGTGTCGATATGTTACTACAATTATTCAGCTAACCTGTTTCTATAGTTCCAAATATTGTAGACAATATATCAACATTTCAAGACATGTAATATCATTGGTTCGGCTCAACGCCGATACCTTTGACAATTTGTCTCTGAACAATATAAATTGTATAATTTAAAATTACAGGTGTTTTGCTTTGTACTTATTCAAATGCCAATTACATCTAATCCAGACTATAAACAGTGGAAACAATATCATGTCAGTGTGCGAATGGAGGTAAAAAATAACCCCAAGGTCATTAATATGTGTATATATTGGTAACAAATCACCGGACATGTTTTGGGGAATTAGGCTCTTTCCTTGTTAACAGTCTGGGTTGACAGTATCTGATACTTGAATAGTTGTTATATGCAAAACTGTGCTTCACACTTCCACTGATTTGAATTTACGTAAAGTTGTCAACGCAGCGTCAGATTTTCAAAGATAGCCGTTAATCACGGGCGTTGTACTTTTTTACGTGTCCGGGGCATATATACCTCTGGTTTACAACATACAGAGCAATACCAAGCTCTTTATTTGCTGTACTTTACAATTTTTAAATAGTTTTCTAATGACAGTAGAGCAATTATTCATACAAATCTGTTCACTATTAATAATATTCCTTTTAGCATTAGCCGTGAACATAAGTTTAATATTCAAAATGTTTCAACTAACAGTATACTGTTGTAATGTTTACGAAATGCATACATTCGTCGTTTCCGTCAAAGAATCGTTTTTTATTTTTATTGAACTGTATTATTGTGATGATAATTTCCGGTCGGAAAGGAAACGATTTAATTGAGTATGTGTGTGTGCAATGTCCATGTAAACAGCGCTGCTGTGTCGACCAAATGTGACTTATACATAGAAAATATACATCTCTGTTTGTATTGCTTAGTTAATACATACATCGTGACTGACACTTTGCAACATGTAGGTCATGTAATATACGTAATAACACACGTGTATTAGAAATATTAGTAGTTTTTAATACATGTATATGTGTGGAGAGCTGATTTGTCGCCGACGCTGATGTTCATTATGTTTCTCTGGTTTTAATATGCTTCTTGATTTTCAAATTGCTTTTTCGATTTTTTTTCAATAGACCAGATTAAATTACATTTGATTTTTGACTAGCATACACTGTTGTTTTAGTAACAGTTACTACATTAGTATGGTAGTGGAAGGTGAACGCATATATGATCACACATAGCGAGTGTAAACCACTACTCGAAAAATCGACTTTTTCCTTCCTCTGTTGTGAGGTTCTAAAGAGTTTTCACATTGTCACCACGTGTTTACATGAGATCTTTGTCGCATGTTATTTAATTGTATTGCGTTGATACAATAATAATGTATAGATCCCGTCTAAACTGCATTAGTATGATGTGAAATACCTACTATAATAGTCTAAGCACGTAACAAACAGTACATAGGTAACATTAAAGGCGATCTTTATTATTTGTAACCAATTAACACAGACCGTGCGACCCAACGTGTTGATAGCGTTGTCTGCTGTGTATCACGATGAACCGTTCAGTGCGTCACGTAATTGCAGATTTCAGTTTCATCATGTTTATAAAATCATGCGCAATACCACACTTAACATGACGTGCAAAGTCTATGTCGTCTCAACAGTAATGAAAATAAAATCAGTGAAACGCAAGAGGAAAGGCTTCAGTGATTTGTTTTTGTTATTCTTACGAAGCCCTGCGTACTGCGCAATCTGTTATCCAATATACGGCGCCGTTAGTGTCATACTAGATTCAAAGCCGAGCATGCTGTCAGTTTTCACTTGTAGTCGCCAAGTGTCTGATCCACGATTGTGTAAATGTTTTCTGGGGGAGAACTAAATTACATGTTGACTCACTGAACACGTCGCTGTATTTGCCGAAGGGAATCTTCACAAATGTACTTTTTAATCTATTCCTTCCTGGTGTGCAATTCTTCATCGCGGGATTTGTACAGATGATGTCACAAACAAGATTACACTTAGTCTGAAGTCAGACTAAATCACGTGGTCTGTTATTCAAATGTGCAATACACTTGTTCTATATGTATGAAATTCGTCATACGATGTCAGATATCAGTTTATAAAATGTGTTTATTGCAGATGTAAACTGTACGATGAAACAAACATGCGTTATGAATTATTGTCCATTTTACATGGTGATTTGATATGTGTGAGAACCGAAAGCGCTAGTGGTATCATAAGCATGGTGGTAACACATATATGTGAATGATGCGAGGTATAGTCTGCCAACGAGTTTGTATTAAATTTGGGTCTATTTCAATTTCAGTTATTATCATCTCGGCCAGAGGGGAACACGTCAGAAAATTCATGCTACATGCCTATGATTTAGGTCTCATCAACGGGGACTATGCATTTTTCTGCATCGAGTTCTTTAAACAGACGGACATGTTTGGTGACTTCTCTTGGAATGGCACGGATGGACGGAATGAAGACGCTAAAAAGGCCTACGAAGCGTTGTTCATTTTATCTTTCTACAAACCAGAGAACGAGGAATTTGCTGCGTTCGCTGAAGAGGTCAAACAACGTTCTAAAGATGAATTCGATTACGAGTATGGACCAGACGAAGAGGTTCGTATGAATAAATAACAAATCAATCTAGGTAACATTCTCGTAAACTTGTATTGGTTAAGTTGTACATTCCGTTTGAAATACACCATCATTTTAATTATAATACCGTTAATTACCATTACTAACGCTGTACTTCTTCGCAGGGTTATTTATTCATGTTGACTAAGATAATTCGTGTCAATAATAATGAATATATAAATAGACGCTTAGGTATGTTAGGGTCTGCAAGCAAAATGCATATTTCTGACCTAATTTCCTAGATGTGTCAATATTGATACGCCTAATCTCAAGTTTTAAAGTATCCCAATGGTTGTCTTAGTAGACCCGAGTTCAAATCTTCCTTGGGGTTGAACACCAAAAAAAGGTCGATCACTGGGAAGGCTAAATCTGCAATCGAAGATTCATTCACTAACTGTCTTTTGGGTAAACGTGGTTAAGGTTTATTGGTGCTTGTGTTTGAATTCTGTTGACGCCAGGATTGTGCATTGAATATCGATAGTGTCATTATGATAGGAGAATGTTCACACAGCACTGTCACGTAATCTCGAACAGGTATATGGTTTCTGTTGTGAATTGCACTAGTTGTCGGCATTCGTATTTCATTGTGTACCATTCGTGCATAATGGTTCACGGGAGACAACAGTGACATCCAATGTCCGGTACATAAATACTGAAAATATAACATGATAATTCCATTCATTGTCTACGCTGAATCGACTCGATCAATATAGGACGTTCACTGCGTCTTCTTTTCGGCATAACATAAGCCAAAAAACTAGGTAACGGCATTCGTATTATGTTAGCTGAATCAAAACCACATCCGTGTTCTCGTTGTTTAATTGAAGACATATAAAGTCAGTAAATTGAGAACAACGTTCCTATGCGCATATTGAATCACACTAAAAAGGCAATTTAGTGCTTTCGTAAAAGACACCATTATGGGCTAAAATCGATTAAATAAAAGCATCAATCAATAAAACCGTTCATTTAAATAAAATAAAATAATGACACTAAAAATAGGTTGTGAATATATAAGTTTGACACAATTATTCTGTTCAGAATATGGAAAAAAATGCAATATTGTTGAATTTATGAAGGCTTACTCGACTCACGCAATCTGTGTTACGTTTGTTTTACATTACAAGTGCTCAAAATATACATATATCTGGTACTACATTAAATCACATACGAAAGAGGTATTTGCATCGTTTACCAGTGACACACCGCGATCTCATCAGATCGAAGTGGTAATTCAAACCAACATTAACGTTTCAATTTCTTAAATCCAGTGTTTCAGGGTCAAAACCTATCAATTACAGTGGTTGTTTATTACGCAAAGTGTTCGTGACAAAAACAAAATGCAATACGATACGTTATGCAATTTAATAAACAATTCGTACACATACTATATAATCAACTCGTACGGAGAACTAATCAATGCATATTTGTTTCAATCAAATCACAAGTCCCATCCGAGAACTTACTCCAAACTTGTCTCCAAATTCTCATAGCATAGTATTTCAGATATTTAGCTTGATTATTCTCACTGTTTCCGCATCAACTACAACATCATCTTAAAAATTTCGATTTCGCTTATTAGTCGTGGGGATGTATCTTGTTTGCATCGTCTCACCGATTGTCAATATCAACCGCATCCCAGTTTAGATATACTCAAAGAATATTGCATTAAGTACTTAAACGCCGGACTTGTGTTATTGTGTGTGAGGTTACTAATTATCAGCGTATCATCCAGCAAGTTCTTTTGTTTGTTTTGATTGCGATTTAGTTGAATTTAAAGAACACTAACCTATTGCCGTATTAAAGCACCATCTCACTTCACAATTCCCCGTACATGGCTTTACGTGATATAGATGGGGAGGCAATATGCGTAATTTCTAAACCTAGTTGAATTTATTTTCAAAATATCTGAAATACTATGATATGAAACCTCGGGATCGAGATTGGGTGCTGAGATATGCCAATACATCACGTGTAATTAGTAGTAGTTGCCTGGATTTCAATGAAAACTTATGAGTTGATTAAAAAATATATATTTTTGATTGTCAACCAAACTTCCTTGTTAAAAAAACGACTGTAATTAAAAACGAGTGTCGAAATATAACTTCCCCAAGATGATTCGATAAAATGCATTGACCGCAAAATAATTGTTATTTCATAGGTATCTGTACTTGCCGGTATATCTCATGACACTGTTATTCTATACGCAATCGCTCTTAATGAAACATTGGCTGAGGGCGGCGATCCTTACGATGGAAAGAGCGTTGTAAGACGACTGTATGAAAGGACATTTAAAGGTTGGTTTAATGATTAAAATAAGGGTGGCTTACACAAAAAGGTCTTTGAATAAACACTTACGGTCACAAAAGAGAGCTATCTAGAGCTTAAAAAGAACTTTCACCGGAAATTGTTTGAGGATATGAAAGATTTGAATTGAGTGACACTTGTATAGTTTTGCAGTTGATTAATTTGTCGGCGTCAATTGTTAAGAATGATGTGAGTGCTACCACTATTAGCATGTGCTTGGCAGATTATTCAACCATTTTGGTTTGTGACATTCAGTGGCACATGGAAGTCGCAAATATTATCCTCGTCGTAAAACAACTATGATGTTATATGACATAAATTTTGATGTGTGTGTGTTTGTGGAGTGGGTGACATCATTTAAAACGACACGTGTGTAGGTAGACGCCACTTAAAGGGGGCGTCTGTAAACATATACGCCACTGTTTTTGTACGATCAATTGTTGTTAAATGAAGGTTCATTTCACAACTATCTGTCACCAAGCACCACAGTCGATAGCTCGAGACTCCAACTCAGTACCTCATTTAGGTGTTATCACATTAGATGTGGTTTCCCATATATAGAATTGTAGCTATGATTTCAGTATATATATATATATATATATATATATATATATATATATATATATATATATATATATATATATATATATATATATATATATATATATATATATATATATATATATATATATATATATATATATATATACATCATTCGTCCTGTTTAACTAGATAGTATAGATCCCGAGTTCATTTGAATTTTATCACGTTTCTTTGCGCTAATGACATACCTTGTTCGAAATATCTAGAGTCAATACAATTACAGTTACATTTCACAAAGAATATCAGATTGCCTGTTTATAAGGTGACTCAAATCTTGTAATATACGTGTTTCTCTGCCATAACCAGATACGTGCGTATTTGTCGACCTCTGAACAATTACAAGAATAATTCTAGTAATTTTATATTTGTTTTCGTAATATTTCACTTCAGGTATCCAAGGTGACGTTACTATTGATGCAAATGGGGACCGTGATGCAGATTTCATGATGTTTGATATGACCGACCCTGTTGCCGGCACATTTGAAGTATGTTATTTATATCCTCCGGGTGAATCTCGTTTGCGTACTTGGAATGACGTCATTAACATTCTAATTTGCATGATTGGCACGATATGCAGTAAGGGGACACATTATACGAGTGTTAGGGAAATATACATGTATATTTGTGGCGGAAAAAAATCTATATAATTCTGTATAATTCTATTATTGATAATAGGGAATCGCCGATAGGTCATCGGTAATGCGATGATCTACATAATCAGTATTTTAGCATTGACGGGCCAATAGCGATATCTTTGAGTATTGTATCAGGGTTCGCGCTCGTTTCTAAAATTAAACTTGAAATAACTCGTTTTCTGATAACAAAAATGTTGGCGATTTGTCGTCATTTTTTATCAAAGTGTCTTCTTAACATGTGTAAGTTTAAATAGTTTCATTGAATGTGATCATATTATTGACTGGCGATGTTGTCATTAGTGAATTGGGTCATTTGTTGTTCAGAAGAAAATAATAATAAAATATTTCAACTAAAGCACACATAAAAGAATTGCAAACTTAATCTAATTTTGACGAAACTGAAATTATCGCTGGAGTGTAGCGTGAGAGTTAATACAAAAATCAAAATGTGTAACTGAGTTTGCAATTGCTTATTTGTCTGCTGCTTTTTTCAATTATCGGTCCAATATTTTCGAAAAGTACAAGAAGCATAATTATTTCAGGTTTAATTCTGTAGTTTTAGTGAAATATATATGTATTAACGCCGAGGTTTTTTTTTCAAAATGCAAATATAAAACGTGTTTTTTTTCTCTGGCAGATGTTGTCCGCATTGCAAACGGTGTGGGTGATATAATAAGATACATTTATGTTCAGTTGTGAACACATCGAATACATCTACGGCTATGGTTGTAATATGGTTGTAATATGGGATTATCATATTAAAAACTGACCAATAATCAAGTGAAAAAGATTGCTCTGTGCATATTGTTTTTTCTCAGTAATCAAAACGATGTCTGTTGCAGGTTGTCGGTCATTATTTTGGATACAGCAAAACATACATGGAAGTCGAAGGACGCTCAATCCACTGGCCAGCAGGAGCACCTGGGCCCCCTAAAGACGAGCCAGATTGCGGTTTTTTCAACGAGTACTGCCCAGAGACAGGTATTTAAACACCTTCATTCTAATGATTGCAAGGCATTTTGGTAGTTTGAAACTTTTAGATTAGTGTCATAAACATTTGATGGGGTGTTAACATCAAATATAGAAAGGATTGGTGTATTTGTTTCGAATAACTGAATTTCAAATCGTGCCCAACAACCACAATAAAAAGTATGTTTTTTTTATATATGATATATACACTTTATATATTATATATTACGAGTTACATCTGATGATATATCACAATGTACTTCCCGTAACGCGCTCTTTCACATTTTGTATCTCCACACAGAGCCTATCAATCCATTGTACATAATTGCATCAGTTTTTGCCGGGTTACTTATTATACTGGGCGTCGTGATAGTCATTATGTACAGGTCAGTGTGTAATTATTGTCCTTATGATTTCTTTGCGAAAATATGTATCCAGTGAAAAGTGGGTCGCAGTGAAGGGCCAGGATCGAGACATCATTGACGCATATAAACACCGCTGACGAATTGACGTTTATTGATTACATCGATAGACGACCCAGCTGTGTTTGGTTTCGTCATTCTGCAATTGTATGAGCTAGAATAACGGTGATAAGGCTAATTCAGGCCTTGTTATCGGTATCTTGTTTGGCGGGGCAAGCAATCTTTAAAAGCCACGGGATATTGATAAATTAGTCCCAGCTCATTTCAACTCATTGAATGGCACGTAAATCATTGGAAAAAAACTCACAAAGCGACTTGCGTAAAATTCCCCCGGGTGCATCAATGATCGATATTATATGACCTAGGCATAACGACGAACATCACCGTGCCATGAACCTTGTATCTGGTCGGAGTTTTCCGTTATACTTTATCACTACTGTAACATATAAGATACGACCATCCGTAAAATTGGTCATACTTCAAACTAATAATATCTAATTATTTAGCTGCGAATTGGTAATGACCGTAATTTACTAGTTTTGAAAGGGTCTTCAGAGGCAATTATTTCACTAAATAATAAGTATGCTAGCATGCACCAGTTCAGTACAGTTGGAGGAACGAATATCGGCTGAGGATAACCACTCAAACAATTACCATGTCACTGGCCTTAATGTTATCGAGGTAATGAGCGAATATATCAATGATACTAATATCGCTACTCCTAATATACGAACGCTCCTCTGACGACACAAACAATTATTTTGTATTACTGTATTTTTGTATTTTTTTTTCAAACAAAACAATCATTCGGAGATATCTGCCAATGCTACGCATGCAGTAAAATAAAAAAAATGGTGAAAACTGCGAGAACCTACAAATGTAATATTTAAAATTGTAGTGGCCAGTCGTAGTCCTTACTAATGACAGACATTTAGGGGGAAGGCCCTTCTTTGGTAGATTTTGTATTAAAAGAACAAGCGTAAAAGCTTGAATTATACATGGGCGCCACATGGTTAACATGGGAATATTTGTAAAATGTTTTTCCTTTCGGTTAGGTTCCATTGTTGAGTGTATGACTTCCCCTTACGGGTGTCTATTGCTGGTATCAAACACTAGGAATGTTCCCCTAAAAATAAAATTGTATGGTATTCGATAAAGATAATCCGCTTGCCTATTTTACCACAACCCCAGTCGTCCGAGATGTACTGACTAGTGAGGTGACAGAGAACCGTGTCACATATTTCCACCTTATTTTAACCTCTGAACCGCACACAATTATTGAAGCTATTAAGTGCACGTGTCTCACTCCGTTCGAGAAAATTTATAGAAAGTTTGTTTGTAGAAAATTCCAAATAACTTGATTGGCACGTTGTTGAATATCGAGACTTCCGGCAGGTGAACACTTGCCCGAAACATTGATGACGCATAGCTCGGTCGAGCAGCTAACCAACAACGGGGATAATCATGGCGGTATACGGTATCTATTGAAATAATGAACCTGGAATTCTTCACTTAGCTTTTACGATCGTTATCGGCACTCAAGGCCATCCAAGCACCGCAAACATATTGCCGCAGCCTTTTTTTCTAACCTGTATATAATTGCTACATAGTTTATTTCAAACACAGAATTAACCTGTCGGGTGAAAATAAATGGCAAAAGTTTTATCTCAAGCAATCAGTTTACGTCATAAACCACGTGTAATTGCAACGAAACATAGCAATATCCTGAAGCCATGATTAAAAAAATCAACTGTAACTGAGTTCAAGTAGAGTGTAACTTAGGTCATACAACCTAGACATACTTAAACATTGAAAAACAATAAATATTTTGCCAGAATCAAATACAGATTATAAATCGGTCTATACAATCTGCGTTCATTTATGCAAATGAGCAAAGACGATATTACGTGTATTGAATTCTATATACGATTCATTGAACTGACGTAGAATTTTTTCGCCAAAGGCTTAGAACGCTTTAAAATTACTACACACGGCACGTTTAATAATTCAAATATTGTAGGGTCACTCATGACCTAGTCGGTACGAGCAAGGATTATAGAGCGTAATAAGAACAACAGAAAATTCATCATCGAAATGTCAGCTACATAATGTCACAGTGCACCGGTATATTTTCTTGAATTCCATATTTCCACACATGTGAACAGCCACAGGTTAGCGTTTCACAAATTTTAATGTGAAATTTCGAAAAATAATCGTAGTTAAACGAAAGATCACACTTGCTGCAATGTTAACACGTGTACGACCGGGCGACATCTGTGAAGATCATTATCTTTCCTACCCAAACAATTACAACGCAAGATTTGTAAATGCTCTCTATTATCGCAATGTCTACACACTCTTGTATTTCAATTCGAATACCCAAATCAGACTTGACGTTCGAATGGAACGTGGATGTATATCGTTATTGTGTATCTATGTTCGCGTAAATGACGCAATGGTTCCACGTAAAGTAAAATACATTATTTTAAAGCTGAAATGATTTGATTTGCAAACCAAATAGGGACAAACAAACACGGTAATACACTAGTCGTCGATTTGGTTGAAAAGTAATTTAAATTAACGCTTACGCTTGAGTTGCTCGAACATCCTATGTTATGTTCTTGCATTAGTAAAGAAGTTCCTTTGTTTGTTAATTAACCATTTCGGAGGACGTATAGAATTACTTCGCAAACATCATGATTGTCAAAATGTCTTTCAAAGGAAATACAAATTACAGCAAGCCGTTGCAAATATGTTATGGCGAATCAGCTTCGATGACATAATATTGCACGGGAAAATGGGCGCTACACAAGCCACGATGAAGGTAAGTAATCAAATTTTAATTTTTGTATTTAATATTCAATAACGGGTAATATATGTGAGATTTGAAATAATTTCAATTTATATCAATTTTCTAATGGTAGCATCATGTTATTAAGGGAAAGAGATCACCTTCGCAACAGGAAGCAAAGAGTAGCAAAGTTTTTCCTGATTGGGAAAGATTATATGGCAATTGCAGATTGACGACAATTGACTTGTCCAATTTGTTAACTTTGATTTGCTGATTTTCGTCCAATTTCGAGCCAATTATTTGCATTTACCCCAGTCTATTGCATGTTTAAGGTTATCGTCAATTATCATGACGCAGTTTTCGAAATGATAAAATTGTGACTGACATCAGACAAATACATTTCAAGCTGACTGACATACTTCATGACATCAATTTATGAGCAAAGTGATTGTCAATCATTTTAAAACCTTGAAAATGTATTAAGGCAATTTTAAACCAACTTTGATCAATAATTGACCTTCATATTCGGTTTATTTAACGTCAATATTTGTCAATGTGCGTTTAATACGAAATTTGTTTTTTTTGCAGACATCAACTTTGTCATTAAAGTCTAATGCAGATGTTGACCAAGTATTCACAAAAACATGCACATATAAGG
Organism: Saccoglossus kowalevskii; assembly: GCF_978046115.1. NCBI lineage: Eukaryota > Metazoa > Hemichordata > Enteropneusta > Harrimaniidae > Saccoglossus > Saccoglossus kowalevskii. The sequence goes on along the minus strand of NC_140661.1, from coordinate 24,035,056 downwards.
TATGTAATAGATTTACCACATTATTTCAAATGTTCTTTTCTTTGTGTACAACGTTTGATATGCGCATCTGTGCATTTCAAGGCCTTTATGCGTTTATATCTAAAGTTAGGGGGCTTAGCTATGTTACACTTCGAATTTTCCGCGCCTATTGAGATCTCGCGTGAATCAGTTTAGAAGATCTGAAATCACGAGACAAAAGTTATATCTGCTAAATGGTTTGTTGCTTTCGTAGTGAACCCCGTCTTTTACGATCATTTCAGATATTTATTTGTACATTTATTAATTCTCCACTATGAACTATGTTCAAGAATAAAATAAATGAGAGTTGACTTCGTTGTAATCATAATACATTTACAAAAAACAATGAAAATTGTAAAGTTAGCTACATTATCCCAAATAACATATTCGATGTTAGATGAAACATAACACAGATACATGGAAAATATGATTGTAGTCCAAATTTGTTTGTAAAATGAAACGGAACCGAACCCGTTTCTTACCGGCAGTGTATCCGTACATTCAATCTTGTTTAGTTAATATAACCACGATAACATGTTATTTCCATCTAGTAACATCTAATTGATGCAAAAGTATTAGGCTCGATATATAAGACACATTAATAGTCTTTCAAACCCGGGTTAAACTTTTTAAACGAGTGGATCTGTTGCGTATGAGTAGTTGTGGGGTGTATCGATAACACTACTCAACGACTATCTCCATTCACTTTTAAATGTCAGTAGACAAAATAATCGCAGATAAGATTACCCGCTCAATGTATTGCTTCAAGTAAGACAATCGGTTTATTACGACTGAAATAATATACATGGGCATACCCTGTGACGTATTCATTTGCCGACCTCCCAAGACCCGGGAAAAACTGCCTATTCTAGAGCGGTCTCTCTGAGACGTACTTCATAACACGGTATTTTCCCGTCATTTTAAAATATATGTAACAATGATATTTAGAATTCTTGTAGTTGACGCGGTAAAATGAGTGCAAGTTGCGGGGCAAAAAACATGTCAAATGTTTGACTCCCTCGCTATCAACAAGATTTCGATGACATGTTATGTCTACGGTAAATTGAAATTATTAATTCCCAGCCTCTACCATATACTAGTACCTCGTTGGTGGTGGAATTCTGACAAACAAATTTATTCTTCATCGTTATTCCGTCGCATAAATCTTCCCTCAGTCATCGTAACTTTTATACCCCGAATATTCGTCATCAACAACAACGGATTATAAGCTCTACTTTTAATCTTTTCGAAATTAAAAATTGAAAGAAATCCATTACCAATCAGAAAAAGATGTATATTCCATTTTTTACGATTCGCACATGGACTTCATTGTCACTCGTAAAAGATAACAAAATGAAAATTAGTACTACTAAAAAAAATATAGGTCAATAAACTTTGATGCCAAGCATTGGTCTAGTTGGTAATTGAACGTTTATGTGATTAACAATTTACTTAGTCACGTGGGGTTAGATAAGAAAAAAAATACTCATACATGCGTACAGAATTCATTATAACAATCACCGATGGCGATCACCGCGAGGCGCGCGTTAGGCGTTGGTCACATAAAACGTACGCTTGTTGGCGCGCGCTTGACAACGCGCGATATATTTTAATAATATAGTGAGATCTCCCAAATAGATCTCAAGTTTAAATGCTGCGAGACTAGCTGCATTAACACATTTTAGTAAATAGAATTATCAGTGATAGCTTATTCAGCTATGAGCCTCGGCATCATAGGCAGGATATTTGATACACAATTCTTAGATGACATAAATGGTTTCGTTCTGATCTACATGCTTCATGCAGGTTATAAACTTAAGCTGGTTATATTCCTGCATATTGAAACACAAATCAACGATGTCGAACCACAGGATTCAATATTTGTTCATGTCGATTTTTTTATCGCTGACTCCTCAAAGCATATAATAATTATTTTGTCAAATGCATCGGGTGTTTCGATTGGTCGTTTATTGATTTCGAGCGGGATTGTTAAATTCCGCTCTTATTTGTAATTCGCTTTAAATTTGTTAATTTGCAAAGAGTATTCGAGTAAAATCTCCCCATCACGCCGCACTCGTTAGTTAATTGCCTTGTGTATGACTTTACCAATGTACGTTTTCTTTTACAGGGAAATGTTTACGCCATCAAGTTTCTCCACTCCGGGAAGCGGATTGCTTTAACACCGAATCTGTTATTGGAACTTAAATTGGTAAAAATACATTAACACATTGAATTACGTTGCACGTGCTTAAAATGCAGTATCCGACATTAAAAGCTGCAATTGTCACGCCCAAAATGGTGGCAGTGTAGTTGTCAGAAATAATTTGTATTTATTTGTACAAGTATACAATCGTGCTGTGTTGTTGAATAATGTATGAATGACATAGTATTAGTCCAGCGGCAGACCACATAATCCGAAATTATGATTTACCTAATGCTTTTTGGTGGTGTTTGTATTATACGAACCTACTGACTGGGAATTTGTATGATGCAACCTTGGCGCCCTTAATTGCGAGACATTTGAATACTACAGATGGCGGACGAGATGACCAACACAATATATATATAAAAAAAAACATATCTTGGCTAACAAATATTACAGGATGCCTGTGTTGTAGTTCATAACTACGTTTGATAAGTAAAAATCATATATTATGGAGATTCTCAATCATTAGGTATTCAAAAGGCAAAATCAGCCAACAACTTTGGTGATTCAGATTAATATCAGAGTTGGATATTATGTCGATTCTGTTATAGATGCGTGATTTGAGTCAAGTCAACGTGGTGAGATTCATTGGTGCTTGTTTTGATGAAGTCGAGAGGAGCTGTTTGATTACCGAGTACTGTCAAAAAGGCAGTCTCCAGGTAACTAACACCAACACTTATATCCTCGATACAGACCTTATAGCGAATTATTCTGTCATTCTGTTTATGGAGGTGACGCGATGCACGCTGGGTATATCTTCAGTTTCACACACACGCGCCACACAACCATGTATATGAATTAAAGCGGGGAGTCGTCACCTGCGCATGCGTCAGATGGCCATAGCGTGTCAATGTTTACAAACAAGCGTCTACCGACGAGCCCTTGCGTTTTTAGCGTGTGTTGTTATCATCGATTGGGACTCAATTCCCGCAAGTGCGCAGGTGACGACGACCCCCCCCCCGCTTTAAATAAGATAGTAATTATTATATAATGAGGTTTATTTCAGATTAAAAAAGAATAATACATAGAAGTTAAAAAGATGTACACATCACAAATTCCCTTGTACCACAGTTTCCATAACACACTATCCAACACAAAATAAACAGCTGTGACAAGTAATAACATATTGGTATTTGTTTACCGTAGGACACCCTGGAAAATGACGCAATTAAACTCGATTGGATGTTTCGATACTCATTGATGCTTGACGTGTGCAAGGTAAACTATGACACTATTTAAGAATGCCACATGTTTCTACAAATGTGTCCTTTGCGTCGTGTTCAATGTGTTCAGACCATGCTGAATCGTATGAAACCCCATATGCAATGTTTATTTACTCGAAATGTGAAAGCTCGCTGCGTGACAACCACTGTCCTGTGACTATATATAATGACGATAACGATTTGGTATTGATGAGTTCATTTTTGTTTTGAAACGCGATAAAATTGGCAGAAACATGATTGCTGTTCACATAGCCGGGCTCTATAGAAATTCATATGTACACGTCACATTTACCATTACCGCAGTAACAGCATTGCTTGAACATGATACCATATTGTTCACGTTTGAAGGTTTCATTGCATCGTTTGTGCATTTTAACGATTTCTGTTTTTAAACTCGTACAGGGCCTTGAGTACATCCAGGCCAGTTTTCTTAAGTGGCATGGTAATCTCAAATCATCGAACTGTGTCGTCGACAGTCGGTTTGTACTGAAGTTGACCGACTTCGGCCTACATGAAATTCGAGCTAGTGCACCGACTGTTGTTCAGAATGGCGGCGGTGTCTATGGTGAATACGATGAGAACGAACACGCAAGGCACATGCGTAAGTACTTTGTGCAATCAGATGGATTATGTTGCAATACATGAGATGATTACATTGTTTTAGTTTTATAATGAGAGATTTATATTCAATTCATCATTTGTTTGTAAACTGCATTTACTAGACTTAAGCATAATCCATAATCTGCTTTTGATCCTTATGACGAATGAGGTCACGTGACAGAATGAAACGTCATGATGTTAATAAAAATATTGGTAATATGGCAGTATGCGGTGTGCAGCGGAGAGCTTCAAGGTCAATTCGATGTTTGAATGGGTCTATTTCAGTATAGAAACATAAAATGACCTGTGCGCAGAAAAGTCGGCTGCGACACTTCAGAATAAACACTGAATAATACAGTAAATATATGTATTAACACCGTCTCAATAAATCACTTTTCTTGTATATAAGGGTATGCAATCGATAACATTTTTCAACCGTCCATGGAGAACGTAATTCAATGGTTTTCTACAAAAGTCAATTATCATTCATTATGGGAGGGTCGTCACCAGCGCACGCTGTGACAAAGATGACACGCTATGGCCATCTGACGCATGCGCAGGTGACGACTCCCCCGCTTTTAATGTAGATATTCATTGTTATTGCTGCTTATCAGTATGCAGACTTGTCAATGAGTATTTCTCCGTCAGTACACGCATGTATATGCACACTCCTGAATTACGATGGCCGAGACGGTTTCAGTAGAGACTGCGAATTTTATACGCACACATCTAAGCATGCTGCCCTCGAACTGCACAGATTCCACAGGGTACGGCTGCATTTACTGTATCGATAAACACCACAAAAATGTTTGCAAAATCTGAAAGTGAACACACCATGAAAACCTAACAATGTACCTCACTCTCAATCAGTATTCGTGTAGAATAAAAAATGACAATATACGGTTTCACACAACTGTTGCGTAGGGAACTAGTCATGTGGGAGATAAACAACAAGTCTCAGTTACCATAGTCACGGTTCATTTATAAAAAAAATCCGTTTAATTGACCGTTCGCTGACTCATACATGTCGCATGATAGTTTGTTTTCGGTATATGCTTAAACAGATGACTTTTACGTGCTATCTGTGTTCCCGATTTTCGCCAAAATATGTTCTCGTGAAAATATGCAACAACGTCGGTTTTGCAATCAAATTTCACCTTAGCCGATTATGAGTAATAACACGCACATATATAATTACAATAATTCTTAATTAACAATTATTTTCCATAGTAATATTATCACTAAAATAGGAATCACTGCGTTTATTATTTAAACCAGAAAAATACGAAACTGATGATACTATATTGTATGCATGTGACGTCACTGAGCCCCAAAACTTTCGGTTTGGCAAAATCAGCTCGTGCAGACAGTATGTTTCTTTTTTAGTCGTTCGGTTTTTTTTTTATTTTGTTCGACATGATGGCAACAACTTCGGAACTTTTCCATGGTAACAACTCGTCACGTATACCAAGAATTGTGATAATCGTGAAAACATTATTTTCTTTGCTAGGATTAACTTAATAAAGAAACATCTTTGGATCATATTTCAGATATCCTAATTCAATAAACCCTATTTTCACATTGAGTTTGGTGTGTTTAATTGCAGGAATGCTCTGGAGATCACCTGAGATACTGAGAGGAGAAGCGCCCTCATGTGGCACACAGAAAGCAGATATTTACGCCTTTGGAATTATTATGCAGGAAATAGCGCTGAGAAGTGGACCTTTCTACACAGATGACATCGGACTTTCGCCCAAAGGTAATTACTGTGATTTTCCAATCGTACTAATTATAACATAATCTAACATTGTATATTTAATTATATAAGTAACCAAACGATAAGTGTTCTATCTGCTTTATGTCTTTTTTACAGACGTGATTGAAAAAGTAAGAGCTAATGAGAATCCGCCATTTCGTCCTACTGTCGGTGATGGCGAATGTCCTAAAGATGTCGATATGCTAATGACTCGGTGTTGGGCTGAAGAACCAACGGACCGTCCTGACGTGTCCCAAATAAAAAACATAGTGAGAAAGCTTAACCCTGCCACGTAAGTTGTCTCGTATTTAACACGATCAGTTTCGCGTGTTTGTCAAGACATTTTAGCAATACGCTGATGTTTGTTTGTTGCTGCTTATTTGAACATATAGTTAGCGCTCTACTTTCTGTCCCGTGAGTGGGTCAGCGCTATCCTAGCACGAGTCAATATTATATACACTTTAACCATAATCGCCCATTTATACATTTAGTAAAAAAGGAGACAATATACTGGACAATTTACTAGCCCGTATGGAACAATACGCTAACAATCTAGAAGGTTTGGTGGAAGAGAGAACATCACAGTATTTAGAGGAGAAGAAACGAGCTGAAGATTTGTTGGACCGACTTTTACCGAGGTATTATTCTTTAACTTGTAAGGTAGTTCCACTTAGTCAATAGTGATAAACGGGGTAATGAGTAATAATATTTAAGATCTTTCGTAGCTACAGTGTAACATACCATGAGAATGATATCATTAATATAGCTCAGTATCTCAAACAATCTGCCTTCTTTTTCATTGCATATTACAATGCAGATTATATATGAATTGCATGTAATCAAAACATTGTGCAAATTAAAGCACTAGAAAAACCGTTCTAGTATGACCTTTTTCACATCTCCCTGTCGCACAGTACAGTGACGTTAAAATGTGGCGGTAAAGGCAAACCAACTCAACTCAACTCATGGGGAATTAGAAAACCATCACACATATGCATGTCAGAATTTAGAGTTCTTCATGTGAACAAACTTCAACAAGCCGATCTGTTACTGGCGTGAGCAAGGATATAATAATTACTGTCGTATTATTGCTCAATCTTAAACGTGTCATTATGTATTTCAGGTCAGTATCCAATCAGTTAAAACGTGGTAAGGAAGTAGCCCCTGAATGGTTTGACGGTGTTACTATATACTTCAGTGATATTGTAGGCTTCACTTCGCTGTCTGCCAGTAGTACTCCAATAGAGGTACGAGTCTACCACTCAGTGTATATTATTGCCAGTATGTCTCATTATATGTTACACTTGCCGATAATATTGCTGATACGTTGTGTGTAACATGTATTTTTTGATGAACATCTGTGTGAATATTTCACCATAAATATCATCATTATTCAAGTCTCAATCACCTTATCTACAATTTAATATAACATTCAGGTTCGTATTTGAAAATATATCTTTTTGTAGTAAATATTAGTAAATCGCGTTAAGTTCATGTTATCAATATAACATTACACCAGTTGTGCGTGTTTCCATTGGGCGTGATTAAGCCTGATAGCAAAAATGTTGTCGTTGGCCAAGATATAACCGCCATATACAGTAGATGATGGTCGTATTAACTCTAGAAATGTAAGCGTTTTGAGTGCACAGGAAGAGGAAAACTCAACTATGTTATTCCCTACTCAAGAACTTTCAATTTTTTCCGTCTTTCTGTTTAGTGCAATATCACTAATTTAGAATTGTAATGTTTTTTTAACTCGTGGGGTGTGATGAATCAAGGTCCAAGTAATTTATTCTTACGTGGAGGTCACTCGTATGTCAAACAAATTTACAGTTACTACTCACTGTGATTTGACGTGAATGCATATTCTGCACGTCGATGGTAGTTCCCAACAGAGTAATGTATTCCATGTATTGATCAGATATATTTAAGATGATTGATTTTGACATAAAAGCTGTTGATTGCAAATGAATAAGTGCGTTATAGGCGAATATGTGGGTTTCGGGTCAATAAGTTTTATGTTGTCTGTAGTGGACGTTGACTGTTTTTGCTCAAAATGTATGCTAACATGAACCTGTTTACATTTGGTATTCTGCTTTGTTGATGTGTGACTAGAGCCTTATTCAATAATACAGCCTTTCACGTGTCGTGACGTAATCGTCTGGCATAATGTTTCCTGTCCGTGATTTCTTTTCAGGTTGTTGACCTTTTGAATGACCTCTACACCTGTTTTGATGCAATCATAGACAACTATGACGTATATAAGGTCAGAGTTCATTTTTAAGTGTTTTCGCATTTTCTTCGCATCACGGTTATTCAATGCACAATCCATGTGAGTGAATCCCACACGATGTCGTACTAGTATGTATATTCATTTTTAAAGGTGGAAACGATTGGCGACGCCTACATGGTTGTATCGGGTCTTCCTGTCCGTAATGGTAATAAACATGCATGTGAAATAGCAAAGATGTCACTATCGCTGCTAGATGGTGTTAAGACGTTCAAAATAAGACACAAGCCTGGAGAACAATTAAAACTTCGTATTGGTATCCACACAGGTAAATACACAGTCCGAACGTCGGAGCGAGTAATAAGCAGCCTTATAATGTACGATGTTGTAGACACGGTCAAACAGATTTATGTGATTCAAGTGTGTTTAAAGGGCGCCAGTCGCCGTGCCGCGTCCTGTTCGATATGGGACTCATAGCGACATAAACAACGCGTGTAAAATGGAATTCGAACACGCGCTGCGCGACGACCACCGCGCTTTAACAATACAAGTAGTCATACGATAAAGCGTGTAGACAATATAAATATTAACAACATTACAGTGAAATCAAACAACGTCGTTGATGAATTATTATGTGGTTCAATAGCAAATTCATTGTTACTGTTTATTGTATTCTTCCATGGCATTCTTCCATCCACTTTATGTTAAAGAGATTAACATAAAATCTTTTTGATATCCTCTTCAGGTCCCGTGTGTGCAGGTGTGGTTGGTCTTAAAATGCCACGATATTGTCTATTCGGAGACACGGTGAACACTGCCTCCAGAATGGAATCAAACGGATTACGTGAGTCATAATCCTCCGATCCAATATACGAAATCTGTCCGTGAAATAGTTTTGATTTAATTTATAGCACGTTATTTTGTCTTGTATCAGAGCTTTAAATGTCAGTGAACCCACTCTTACATAACATACTCGAATAATCGATACCATTCTAGAAAAATAATCTGCTGTTATTGATTGAAATTTATTCACGTAATTTTTTTCCTCAGCATTAAAGATTCATTGCAGTGTATCTACAATAAATATATTAAGTTTGGACCCAAGTTTTGAAACGGAATTACGCGGACAAGTTGAGATGAAGGTAATTATATTACGTTAAATTATAACATGTGGAAACGGCGAACATAAATGAATCATTCAACCTCGAGGACGCACCATTCCTAATACTTCAGACGAGAATGAATAATTTATCATATTTTAACAAATAATTCAGAATGACAAATATTATCCACACCCAGTCACGTTGCCTATTTTTTTAACTGTATAACATAGGCAACAATTTGCGATATAGTATAATATAATCACCATATAAACTAAAGCTAAAATTGTTTTTATGCTGACAGAATATCGTTTACATTATACCTAACAGTTGCTTCTGACATGTATAGTGTTGCAATCCTTTATTTCGATTTCCACCAAAAATGGATACCGACGACTGTATTGAACATAAGAGAAATTATGCTTTGTGAATATGCAATACTACTTATTTCACTGCACGGCTGCAACGTATTTGTACGTAACGCGGCATGCTTGAATGGAGAGATATGACATCGTTATTGGGATTTGTTTGTATTACGTCCCTGTAGGCATGTAGTTAATTTCCTAATATCCACCATAGTTGAAACTAGACATGATAAGATGATTCGCTAGTTCACCCCGTATTCTGCATAATGTCAACTCGATTTCCCAACTCAACCCTCGATTCAGCGGTTTCAATTAGTACGTTCCACTCAATCGTCTAAACATTGTGTATTAGGTGCGAATGGCGTCCCATCGGACGAAGGCCATAATAACTGTCGGCACAGTTTACTGTCGCTCTCATTAGTGCTTGTTAAATAACCCTCGCCTCGGTATCACAAAGAGTGGAGGAATGTCCGCGTGAGGATTGGCTTCGTTCTCTTAATTTCCTGTTCTTCCTATAATGTAAGTGACGGCTTTGTGCGCAGTCAATATCTACATGAACTGGAAATAACCGTTTCCCGATGATTTTTTTATAGTATTCTTATGTTTTAACTAACATATCCCGTCATGCATTAGATGTAGTATCAGTTTTCACATTTAAGCATACATAGTGGTGACAACATTTCTAAAATTAATTGTTTTAGTATTAGACAACAGACTGTAGACTTTTGTGGTTTATTGTCAATCTGTTTTTTTCGAGAAAAACGGTGAAAAAGTATGCAGAAAATGTCATTTTAGCAGTAGTTTCAATGGATCACAATGAAAGCTCATTTACTCGATAAAAACCCACAAAAATATTTTCAATACGTATGGACACTATAAATCTATCAAAACAGACAAAAATGTAATTTTCACTCATTTTGTACATTTCAAATTTTCTCCTAACCAAGTATTGTGCCCCTGATATTTTTATTCTATTTTCGTCTTTCTTGTAACATAATATATAAGATATGTAAAAATGAAAATAACAATATTTTTACTTTTGTGTAGCCATCTTACTTTAGTCAGTATAATGAGTCAAATTATAATACTAATAAGCAGTCATAGTTAGTTATATAGGTTACCCGTGGACTTTGAATAAATTAATAAAAAGGAAACAGTTAACAATTCGCTACTGTACAGTTTGAAATATTGAATACTATATAACATACTTAAAAGTGAAAAATAGGCACAGTACACAGTAATTGCTTTAAATGGCTACAATGTGAGCCCTTTAACTTATGTTTACATGCAGCATTCGGCCATTTGTCAGGATGTGTGGGCCCGCTGTGTTTTCCTGTCGACGAAGTAGTTATGTTTGGTGTCTCGGACAATAGAAAGTCGCGATCGCAGACACCAAGATCTTTATCTCAGTGACAGCAGACTCGAAAAGTAAACTGATGTTCGCCCCGAAATTTTGTGTTTCACTCACCTGTTCCTACCCGTCACGCGTGTGTGATGCAATGCATGACAACTTGAACGAGGTCACGCATGCGCTATGCAGTTTAAATAAGCATGGGGTCATGACGTAAGCCTATCTGTTGAATATTATTTGAGCGTCCCATTATTAATCGAAACCATTTTTCATAAAACATCACAAGCCTGTCCATTGTGGTTATTGAGGGTCTATGCACGCTTCCCATCATACTAAAACGAAACTAGTCACTAGATTTAACAAGTCCGTTTGGTGTCTGTCCCCGGTACTATGCGTCTAGTTCCGATGTGCAAAATGGCGTCTCTGCCTACATCACACTACTATTGCAGGGTTTCGATCATTTTACATTTTCGCAATAATGTTGTCACTAATGTAAATTAATGAGGTTCAATGAGTAGCAAAACCAGAGTTTCAAGACTTGGCGACCATCTTTAATATGTTGAAATCGACTCATGCGAAGTTTTTTCCCAATATGTTCAACTCATAGAAATGATGTAAATTGTCTATAGAAAAAAATATAATGATAATCTGACAACCTAGAACAATCGTGGAATTATTAAACTTCAATTAGGTTCAGTTGCAAACATTATTACAAATTTTAAAATTCTTGCGCTTTGCAACTTAAACTGTTGTATTTATTCGCCTTTGTTTACTTTTCACAGGGCAAAGGTCTTGTGACGACACACTGGTTACTAAGCTACAACGGTCCAGATATATATATGAAGAACAATATGATATTAAATAATTTGAAAAGTGTTCATTCATAGCGGGCACTGTTTCACTCACTGTGTGGAGTGTAGTCCCCGGATGCTATCACACTGCGACATACATTTAGTGGCAGGCAATCTTTACGTCAAGTTTCTTATTGTCACAGTGATGGAGAGTAGGATCAGTTACTCTCCTAGATCCCAACGCGAATAAAGAAGAAACATCTACTATCTACCGGCCGCCATTTTTTTTATCGCGATTCAGCCAATAATGATGTCACAAACCACGTACACAGCTGAGGAATCCAAGATGGTCGACAAGTTTCATGGCACTTTGTGTTACGACCATGAGGATGAGACGAAACTTATTCAAAATACCGAGAAATATTTACATGAGTTGTTATTTAAACTTAACGGAACTGTTGTTGTGGAATTTCTAGAAACTGCAAACGCCAAATATGTGACAGACAAATCAGCATAAACGCACGCTTTTAACCGGCGAACCACATTTGTCACATGTATATTGTATGTATATTTCAACGCTAAAATATTCTAAATTTAGAAGTGTTATGATTCAACCAGTCTATATGATCATTTTCATTCCAATTTCTTATATTATTTTAGTCATGTTAGCAATGTAACTATAGCAACGTGATTACAGTAACGTCAACTAAATTACAAAATTGTGAAAGACTACAGTGTTTACCTCATACTTGAACTTGAATTAACAACCTGTTTAATGCGTACTGACCTCAATGGAGGCATCGTCATCGACGAGTTCGTCAAAAATACACAATTTATGTGTTGCGCACGAACAAGGTGTATCTATCCTTGTACATACTCACTTGCAGAGGCGAGCAAATAAAACTACTGCTGCAGTACGGGAAACTTGAAACATGGTTGTGGTACTTATATGACAAAAAAATGATATAGAAGTATGTCACAGAACGATGATTGAAGCCTGTATCACTTGTATCACAATATCGAAGCAGGAACACACAGGGTACGCGTTAGAAATGATGCACCCCAACTATCCTCAGTCTGTCCAATTTATAGGCATAAATGGCCCAGATTTAGGGACATCACCTGGGTTTCCACATGTGTCAATCAGAATGTGATCTTGCTAGCAGTTGTGTCACGTAGGCAACTCAGTAGATCATAAATATCCTTTGTTATTCAGATAACAGCACATCTGGTAGGTTCCTATTGTCCTTCCAAAGCTGTAAACACCCTGTGTTATGTAAATCACAGCACACCTGGTAGATTCCAACTGTCCTTCCAGAGTTGGATACAAGTATGACTTGTCAATTACCTTTATTACATGTATCACACGGCAATGCACACAGATTCTTCCCATGATTCCATGCACACTTATATTTGCGGGGTTTGAGGTAATATAACAAAAACATATAACAAAGAATTCTGACATTGCCCCCTCATCAAGACTGAACATGGCACATTTTCAGTCCAATAATCATCATCAACTGCCAATAAATTCCACTTCTGACACCAAAATGTCATTTGCTACGAAAGGAACGTGGTGTGTAGGAAACTTCAACTCGCTTGGCAGATAACACTTACACTGTAAAGATACCAGGTTTGACCCGAAATAGTACACAATTAGTTCATTACAGATAGTCCAAGTTTATCCACCGTAACGGGAAGCTGAGTTAACGCCTTGCTGCCCCCTTCTACAAAATCTTACATATTTTCTAATAAAACTCTAAACAAGCGACCAGCCAATCGCTGCAGCCGTTGATCACGTGGTTACCAGGGACGTGTCTCAAGGTTGAAGCATTGCGAAATTGCCACTACTAATAAATACAAATAGTAAACAATGTATTTATAAAATTTCTGTAATATACGTTTATAATGTCTAAACATTCAAGTTGCTTATCCTAAATAGTACATAAACGTCGTGTGAACCAAACGTGCGTATGTGATGCCATTATGGTAACATGTACCACTGATAGTATTTTATACAGTGTTAATTTGCTAGAGCAATTTCAAGTTAAGTTCTTGCTCAAATCGTTAGCCTTAACACTGTTACTTTTGCCGTGCCAATGTGTTAACATTAACAGTAACTGTGGTAATTTTCGAACTCTTAAAATGTGGGGAATAATGATATCTAATCAATCACAGTATGTCAAGAACCGTCATTACGCGATTTTAATAGCTAATATATCATAGTAAAGTAAGTAACCAGCTTGACATTTCGAGACCATCTCACAGAAAAAGAATCAGTTACAAAAATGTTTCTCTTGTTTTGCCATTGTGTGAATTGAACATGTGAGTGCCATAAACAGTATTTAAAGAGCAAATCTCTTTAAACATATTTATTGTACCCAACACATCGTGCAATAATTATACACAATCAATCATCGTTTTTTAGGAGCTACCATGACCCCAAGTTTTAGTGACATCCAAAATAGAAAATAGAAAATATAATGATGATAGCTACAGCCAGTGTGTTTTCAAGCTGCGCACAGTAATCAAGATCAAGTTCAAGATCCTCTAAGATTTTAGAAAATATTATCTTAAACAGAATTCGTGGTTTTCTGAAATAGTTGATGCTGAATTTGGGTTTAAACCTGGACACTCTACGAACATGTGTATTTATGCTATGAAAAAAATCATCATCATCATTCATATAATAGCACGCATGCTATTATATATATGCATGTTTTTTAGATGCCACCAAGGCATTTGACCGTGTCAGGCATTGATCCCTGTTTAAAAAGTTGATTGACATGGGTTGTCTACCTGGTAATATTATTCACATTTTATTTGTTTGGTATCGTACTCATCTGTTCACTGTTCGCTTGGGAAATTCTACTTCTACCTTGTTTTCTGTTGAAAACAGCGTTCGGCAAGGTAGCATTATTTCGCTTTTACTTTTCAACGTGTATAATGATGACCTCAGTTCCCGTTTAAAGTAATAAAAAATGGGCTGTTACGTGGGCAGCATTTTTATCAACCATCTGATGTATGCCGATGACATGGTTATCCTTAGCCCGTCCATCCGTGGTTTGCGAACCATCGTTAATGTTTGCTATAAATATGGGTCGGTCTTCGATATTATTTACCATCCTAAGAAGTCTGAATGTATGTACTTTATTTCACGGAAGAGTGTTTTAGAAGCATTGTGATTCCACCCGTATATCGAGGTGACTCTAAACTGAAAATTGTGCACCAGTTCGTTTATTTAGGATTTGTCGTTGCTGATAATTGCATGTATGATGAGGACATAACACGACAGATTTGATCATTCCACGACAGAGCCAATATATTGTTCCGACCATTTTCTAGCTGCAGTAGTGATGTTAACATTACATTGTTCCGAACCTTTTGGTTTCAACATAGTCGTAAATTTATTTATGATCGCCGTGTTTGCATATAATAATGCATTTCGTGTATTCCTTAGTCGGCCCAGGGACTGTAGTGCTAGCGGCATGTTTGTGTCCTCCGACATTCCCACAATTGATGCTATTAGACGAAACATGCTTTTTTATACACGTCTAACTAAAAGTGATAATAGAATTGTTGCAGTGCTTTTATCATCAAACACGCATTATGTTCGAGGTTTTTCGTGTTCTTTACCTTAAACTCATGTATACACCACAGCTACGCTAGAACAATGAATTGGCGATCCGCTCCGCTAGGATTGCCCTTATAATCACTTTTGTCGTTTTGTGTGTGTGTGTGTGTGTGTGTGTGTCTGTGTGTGTACATTTCCAGTGTTCCAGTGTTCACGTATTATTTCTTCTGTGATTTTTTTGGCTTGGCCGATTTCGTTCAAACTTGGCAGGTAGGTCACACCTTAACCCTAGTTATAAGGAAAAATCTGAAAAAAATTTTTGCCCCACCGTTGCCATAGCAACAGCAAAAAAACTGATTTTTGGATAGCTTCGCGCCAAATGTATCTCCTCCTACAAATTTGGGATAAAACACTTCAAACATAGCTCATTCTACTCAGCTTGAGTGTGGGCACAAAGTTACCATTTGAATTTTTGATATCTGTTTTTATTACCGAGAAATTTGACCCCAAAGTTGGGGTAACTTTTCACCAGCAACGGCTCGGCTGGTTTTGTTCATACTTCACAGGTAGGTCGTGCCGTCACTAATTGGAAAAAAATCCTGGCCCACCACTGCCATTGCAACATCCAAAAACTGATTTTTGAATACTTTCGCCCCAAATGTATTACCTCCTACCAGTTTTGTACACAGTCAGCTGGCATCGGTGTCGCTGGGTGTATATGATAAAGGGAAGTTGTGCAACCAAATTTGCCGAGTTCGCAGTTTTTCGCCAATAAAAAAATAACTAAGGCAACAACTCACGGTTTTTCAGCATTTTTGTAATAAAGACATTATTCTCTATCAATAATCCGCCCAAAACAGGAACATTTCTACTAATTCTTGTGTTTTTTAGACGTTTTTCGAAAAACCTGCTATTAGGCTGCAAAAGTAGAACATTCCGGAGGGGGCGAAAGGGAAGAGCCAAATTTAACGCGTAAAAATAGAACGCGTATTTTGACCTCTATGCGGTCGTTGCCAAAGAGCCCTGCGTCCATCGCCTGGCGATGCTCTTCCGTTTCACCAGTTGCGTTTTTTGACTAAAATGTGGGCAGTACTGTCAGTCACGAAAATTGATGAATAAATTAATACACATAAAATATGAATCACGGGCTAATTCAATGGTCACCGAACACTCCACTACTAAACAATCTGTGGCAAGATAGTAGCGTACTGTATATTTGACCCAGATTTGACAAGCGTGGTACAGTTTTTTGCGCGTGTCCGTAATAACGCGCACAAAGGATTGTGGGACAGAGTCCTTTATTTGCTGGCATTCTTGACTTTTGACTGCAGTTCTTTTTTTATATTTTAGAGTAAATGCTTCTGATATGCTCTTAGGTTGCTTAATATCCGTCTGAAATTCTGGACTGTGGTCACATTTTTCGATTAGGAGTCGTATATTTAAATTACTCACTGTGACTAGTGTTTTGCATTATGAAGTATATTGTTATGAAGGTCAACACACTGCAATTTAGGTAAATATTTACCATTTCGTTATTTCATTATTTCGCTTTCCAGCATTTACGGGAAACGCTTCATTCTAAAAAATGCTATCGCAAAACGGTTGGAAATAATAAATGTAACAGCAGAATACGTCCTAGCACAGTCACTCTACTAGGAGAGAGTAACTGTGGTCCTAGTACTAAACTAAGTGACTTCTAAAGACTGAATGGTGTTTGCGAACTTCGTATTAGTTATAAACCGACGTCAGCTTCACGTTTATGTCACCATGGAAACAGCCAAAAAACAAGTTGCTTGTTTTTGAGCGGAGCGGATCGCCAACCAGCCTACCGGCTTGTTTATTTATTAGTCAAGTCTTTTTTTGCTTTGTTTGTTTATAATTATTGTTGTTGTTGTTGTTGTTGCTTTATATGGGACGTACGAACTTTTCACTTTATATCCTGCAATACAGATTTGAGAATAATAAAAATGAATGAAAGTCCACCTGTTTTTCCCTTTGTCGGATATTTAAATGACTGTTAAATTATGGTGTGTATATATAGAAGTGGTGTACAACGTAAAGTTGTTTTAAAAGAATTGATAGAATATGGGGCAGCTGCGATTACAAATTCATATTCAAAATAAAAAAGATGATACCTAGACAAATACATCAAAATTTCGCTGCAGCTGCTAAGATGAACGTGAAATAATGAACACGTGCATGCTTGTGTGTCATCTTACACCATATCGTAGTTCTCAATAATGACATTTATTCTCAGGCTATGACAGCAGAACGCACCATTCGTATTACTCGCGTGGATTTCCCATTTCCAATACTTTTACAGATGTATGTGATTTCAAGTATTACAAATACAAGTAATGGTAAGGAACTCTGTTTCAGTGATGATAACCGGCAGTGGGCGTAGTTTGCATAGTTTATAAAATGGAATTTCACAGTACACTGAAAATTACATGACCACAACAGGGATATCGCTAGATAGTTTTTTCCAGGTGAATTCCAACTAACACGAGACATAGGGAGCGTTTAAACAATTATACCATGCCAATCTATCGCTGATCTTTCAATATGCACATGTATTACGTGGCACAAGTTTTCAAAGTTTTGTCAGAATAAGCATGTATATTTGAGATTTGAACAATGTGTTCTGAACTGCCACGTATTAGGAATGGAATGAATCACGTATCTTTCCCAGTTCTTACTGTGTCATTTATATGTGTTTTTCCAGTTAACAATTTAATGGGTGACCTTTGACACTATAAACACAACATGTCTTGAGCACAATGTGAATGCCGCGAATTGAGCACATTCAGGTGAAAATTGAGTAAATTGCAAAGCTAAGCTATTCTATAAACAATCTATAGAAAAAATAAAAATCCTTACGTTCAGAAACTCACTTTCTTTAGTTCCACTTTCCATAGAGCGGATTTGTAGAGTACACGTACGTGTGCCAGTAGATCAGTGAAGTCGGGCTGTGCGTCAGCGTTTTCTGATTAGTGTTGCACTATACAATGGTTTGGAGGTCAGATTTGTTTATTTCACGTCGATATCTATAGTTACCTATCTTTAGATTCTGTCTGTGCAGGTATCTCATTGGAAGCCTGTTTACTGGTTTGGAACGTATTCCAAGATATTTAATGATGGTTTATAATGGCGGAGTGTAAGTCGGAAAAAACCTCGTACTAAAATTAATCTCAGGGATCTTCATATAACAGTAACAGAACGCACAAAGTAAAACAGGTATTGTGAGTCGTATAAAGAATATGTAAATAAAGTTTTAAGACGGTATGCAAACATATAAATACATATTGGCCATTTAAATGGATCTTGCTGTCACCTGTGTTGAAAGTATGAAGGCAATGGCTATTTTTCCCTGGAAGTCTGTTGCAAACATGCACATACATATATTGTGATACAGACCTGTTGTCTTCAATTCGCTACTACTAAATATTGGAATCACATGGGAAACATATGTACTAGGGTGAACGTCGTTATTAATTACATTGCAAAAACACATATTCACACTCTGACCTTGACTTTTGGAAGGTCCTACTTTTTTGTAACCTTGAACTTTGATTTTTGTAAAAAAAAATAACAAGATCTCGCTAGTCGTATGTGCTATGGCAAGCCCTACCTATAATTTCCTCTTCTAGCGAGTTGTACAGTAAACATGCACTGACATATTACCCATGTATTTATATTATGTAGCACAAAAATCGTGAAAATCTAACCACGTCTTTTGGATCACATGGAAAACACGAGTGCCAAATTTGGAGACACTAGCTATTTTTCCTTTTGACAAATAATGCGAACATACATACATATATAATACTATATATCTATAGCTGAATATTAATTTACCGTTCATACGGAATCTAAGTTCCCTGAGCCGAAAACGAAATGAATTGCAAAACCTGAACGCAGTCAGCTGTGTACGGCACAACAATATATGTATAGCATAGTATTACTATAAACTGTCAAATTCCAGTGTATGTCACTAATATACTACAGTATTACTATATGAACATTTAGTATTTGTAATGAATATATAATATGAATTGAAATGATATTAAAATTATTAATAACAATGAGAAAGACAATTTATTAATGCTATTCAGACGATGTTCGACTCAAATAGGCCTACTATCGAGTTCTCCTATGTACATTGTCTTCAATGTGGATTGTTGTGAACTCGCTTAATGATCCGAGTGTTAACAAAACCATCGGCACTGAGGGAATTGGTACACAAGTCATGATGTTGTTGTAATGATGTAATAGCATTAATATTTACCGTCCAGTATGCGGTTTACCGTGGAGATTCATTGCTCCGTATGCAGTATTCCAATGACAAACTATCAATAGCGAGCATTCTTGATTAAGACTTAAGCACGTCACGTCAATGTCTCAATTATAAAATATTCATAATTGATATACCGGTCAACAGTACTAGTGAGAGCAGCCAATCAGCGACCACGTTGCAGCTGGTGATTTTCTTACATTAATGAGTCGCAAACCATAGTGTTATTGGCCATAATTCTCCGCTGTAAATTTGAAGCAGCTAGAGCCTGCAAATTTCAGTGTGTTGTTGAGAGACTGGGGTTATTTTATTTGAAGTCGTACAAATGGTGTGGTCCTAGCTTCTAAGTGATCGGCGTCAATGGACGGTTGGAATTAGCGAATGATTTCTTGATGGGGGAATTATGTATGTTGAGTTTGTTGAGTTTGTACAGTACAGTAAAACTCATCTAAACATTATTAAACATGACATAGAGTTTATTTTGTTCATGTATATAAATATTATACCAACTTAGTGTGTCGGCAATGTTGATGAGACAATTATGGTAAAACATGGACTGCATTGACAATAAATGCATACATTTCATATTTCAATATTTGAATAGTTTTCAACTAAGGCAATTTAATGGTAGAATGACAATAAATATGCTCATTGGTTTGTGATTTATTGTAAAATAACGTGTTTTGAAGCACTACATAAAAACATACGGTCGACAAAATAGAAAAAGGATGTGTTTTCAATTATATACTACGTACCAGAAAATTAGTGTGCATGTGTATTGTTTACAATTCATTCTAATCCAGCATTATATCATACAACAATATTGTAGTGTTTTCGGAATTATCGATATTGCCCCGTTATTATCATGTAATTTATTAGTCCTCCAAATTGTAAAACTTTGTTTGACGCCGCTTTATATTTCAAAATCAATGAGGTAGGACGGTTTACCATACAAAATATTTATACTTTTCAAAACATTACGCAGCTAATATATAATGATACCAAGTAATCAAAAATATTAGTATCACTCCTCAACTATTATTACACGTGTGAATCCCTCTTTACTTCACATCCTTGGATTGGCACATAATATCCACTGAATAAATAGTTTGATAACATTTTTGTATGGCCGATAGAACAATTACAACTTTCCTTTTTTTCTTTTCTCTGCGTACACAAATGTTCTGCTACACAATTATGTAGATTTTATATTGACCGAAAAACCAACAACTGTATATACAGCACAGAAAAAACAATTCACATTAAACAATAATACTATCAAAGACTTAATATGCTCTCAAATGACCTCATTTTCCTCCTTTATTATAAAAATAAAAGACCGCGCTGACATCAAACAAAGGTTTATATTGTACAACTTTATTGACTCTTTTATTTACAACTTACTGCATAAAATGAGGAGTGTACATTTCAGGATTGCAATAAACAATGTTTACATTCAACTCCACCGTGAAAAATAGCTCAGCCCTGGCAAGTTCTCCGAGCCCCCTTCTATCTACGTAAACATTAGTGATGATAAATACAATCGCTCACTATATTAAACTATATTATACTACAGAAAACCACCTTTCCATAGAGCATATAATAAATATATACATTATTATAACGAACAAAGAACATATAAATAATTACACGAGTTGGTCATGATCGTGCTCACGCATTCCACGTGCTATTGTCACATATATATGTAAATGTTTATAGTGGTTGAACAACGAAACGCTTTTTTTGGTGTCACGAATAGTGCGTGCTGAACCCATTGCTCGTTTTACCTATGCGAGTCCAATGTATGCCAAATAGTGCTTACAAAACACTTAATATGTAATTATTCCCCGGAACATTCGTCGCGTATAACCGCTATATAGATCCAGTGACCCCCAGAAACTGTGTAAAACATATTAAAATATGTATAGTATTTGTGTTGCAAAGTCATTCCTTATTTGGAATATGGTATGTCACATCACATGGTCATGCGTTTTTTTTTTTTTTTTTTTTTGTTCGATACAACTCACCGTTTGTGTATGTTTTTTTACGTTCAAAACGATCTTATCAATGTATTTTGAAGTAAATATTCAGACAACACTTAGCTATGCGGCAAATTTCAAATAACATAGATGAGTTACATTGTTATAGTGGAATTGTCTTCGAATGCAAATTGCCATCTTCTCTTCGCCTTTCGGTTGAGTTTCAAGCGTGACACTAGAATAACATACTAGTCGATAGTGTTGCAGCAGCTCATTTTTTAAACGTATTTGACTACTACAGGTCACGATTAATTATGGAGATAGAAAGAGTATACTTTGATACATGCGTCACAAGACAAAAGTAATACAGGTAATCGCTAAAAAAAACGCTATGCGAAACGTATTCAGAATGAATTGTGAATGAAATAACGTTAGAATATGGAAAGATGAAATTGTCTCAGTTAAGACGCACGAGTCTAAATGCATAACTAGCAATCAGCATAATTATAATTCAACCAATCAAATTGCTATATTCATTTTAAGAACACGGGGCTATCGTATGGAAGAGTCGTTGAGACCACGGTAGCTATAAAGAGTCAGACGCGACGAAAGTTGTTGGGTATTAGCCCACATGCTTTATAGTTTGGACTAGCACGTTTCAGGACGTAAAATTGTCATCCCATCGTTTGCACCATCATATGATAACAATCGCATTCATACAGAACAAATGAGGTATCTAGAAACAGTACATAATATTTTCCTTTCGTTAACGCGCTGCTCCACAAGTTGGTTCCCACCAGAAGGGGGAGCTTTATATAAAACAATGCGGTTATTTTAGAATAATTATTTATTTTCAGTTACGTTTCGTCGAAATAAAGAATTATAGCGAAGGCTTGCGCCAATGATCCATGTAACAGTTAGTTTATAAGTTATATTGATAGAAAATGACGAATACAAAAGGTATCCCATCATTTCTAATTTCAGGCTTTGTACTTGGTGAGCCTTCTTACGTACAGATGATTTAAATACTGCGAAGCAACACGTGACATACAGCTTCCCTATAACAAAATTTATTCACACTTTACACAATAGGTGAAACAGCGCCTCCTATGATTGTCCACTTTTCAAATTATTTATTATCATATTGTTCTTCATATAAATTTCTGGACCGTTGTAGCTTAGTAACCAGTGTGTCGTCACAAGACCTTTGCCCTGTGAAAAGTAAACAAAGCACATAGATCAGTTGTAAAATATAAACCAGGTTGATGTTTATCGTCGCTTTGTTTGTGATAAATGAATACATTAAAGCGGGAGGGTCGTCACGTGCGCACGCGCGGTAATTGAGTCCCAAGCGACGAAAGCAACACACGCTAAAAACGCAAAGACGCTTGCTGGTAAATAATGACACGCTACGACCATCTGACGCATGCGCAGGTGACGACTCCCCCGCTTTAAATAAATGTTTTGAAAGAACTAAACTCCCCCGCTTTAACAACTAAGTTTTTCTGAATTGTATTTCTGGTTTTGACCAATAAAGTTGATGACGTGTTTGTGGTATATACACTGTCTAATCAACAATTTTGAATAGTAAGACATGACTTTAACAAAATTCACGATTCATTATTCAAAATGGCTGTGGTTACATGAAAACGTTTTATGTATTGTTTGACCGTTCCTTGTTTATCAAGAATGATCACATATCCGAGAATGATTACGAGCTACGTCATAGCCTGTACCTCAGACTACTAATAAATATTGGTTTTCTGAGCCTGTACTTAGTGATAGACATCGAAACCGTCAACAAAGGTTTCCCACCCACCAATCTCAAGTTATGACTTCAGTAAAATTAATCCCGGGGTCTTGTTATATCTAGTTTTTTTTTTCAATATATGACTCACAGTTATGGTACGAACATATAATTGGTAATTCTAGCAAATCATGAGAAAGAGTTCAGCTGTACGGGGTGTCGTGAATTGGAAAATGAAATTCGTTTAATAAGTGCAAGGACGAAATACAAGAATCAATAACGTGTTCATCAATAATTTTTTACTATATTATTTCTCTATTTAAGCATGTCGCATTTCATGCAATCATTATCCAGACAAACAGTGCAATAAGCAGGATAACATTTAACTTGAATCGATTATTTCTCAAAACCTTAAGTACGTAATTTCCTTCACAGTTTATACCATTGAAATAATAGGGATCTATTGTTGAAAGGAGATCAAAATAACGGATTGCAACACCTTACGCATCAAAGGCATTTGTTATATTTATCTTTGTAGGAATTTTAATTTGGCTTTCGCGTAGAACGGTAATATACATTGTTACGGCAAACTGGCACTGTTATATGAAAGATGCCCATATTTAACAAATAAATGGGTCGACAACCTACTGACGAGACCAGTAATTTTTTTCTAGAATGTTATGCAATCAGACTATATTGTAATCGATATAATTGCAGTCCTTTATATTCCTCAGTGAGTTATAACCATTAAAATAGTGAAATGAAGTTTCACGTATAAAGACAGAGGAAATTCGATTACTTCATTAATTCAAAGTACTTTAGTAAATCTCGTTGTTAGCTAATAAACGAGGAGTGGGCGAGCTATTGACTTCTGACGTCATAGTTGTGTTGCGCCATCTATGTTGAACAACGCTGGGATAATAACAAATGTAATATTAGTTTTTTCACTTCTTCTCAATAAATGAAATCAAAATAAAAAGCAATACTTATACATGTCATCATTTATAAAGTAATATTACCTTCATCTCAACTTGTCCGCGTAATTCCGTTTCAAAACTTGGGTCTGAACTTAATATATTTATCGTAGAGACACTGCAGTGGATCTTTAACGCTGGAAAAGAACATGAATATGTCAATCAATAACAGTGGTTTAATTCTCCCAGAATAATATCAAATTATGAAAGTATGATGTGTGACAGTGAGTTCACTGACATTGAAAAACTTTTATCTGTATCAGATGTGGAATGCAAACAAAAATAATACATATGCAAAACAACCCCCGAGAATAAATAGCATGTTTATTTTCTGGCCGGCTTTCTATGCTATTCACAGCCAACAACTGACAAAAGCTGTTTTTGTAGTTCCTAGAGCCTTTTCATGTCATAATATTTGAACTAACTTTGAAAACAACAACATTTTTCCAAATCATTTCTACGTTTCACCAGGTATGCCGTCTTATTGTTGTTTATTTATTTTTTTAACAGCCATTCCGGTTCTTTTTCCGTCGGTGATCTCTTGTTGATATTTGTATTCAGGCAAGTTACCTTCCTTTCTAAAAAGAGCACTTATAAATTTGTGTTCTGTTGTCAGTGTTTTATCTACAGTATATGTGTGTTGTAATTACATTGTTTGTTTCTTGATTTCAAGAATACCATTGGATTCGAGTTACAGTTAAGATTATTTAAGTTGTTGGTTCCTTTGTTCTTTCTGTTTTTCTTTCACACATTTTCTAAACATTTATTTTCTCGTATAATAGTGTTGACGTACATTAAAGTTACAGGGTTTATTCCGTTACGGTAGTTTCCTTGCCAACAATTATTTTTATCATAGTGAAGTCAAGACCCTATTCGCCCTCTGCCGTTTACCGATTTTCATAGATGATTTTAATGCTAGGCATTTCTTTGCAATTGTATCAAACATCTGTTTGAAATCTTCAGCAATCGCATTAGACGTGATTATATTACTGGTATGTAGATTTCTGATAACTCTGTGGATATTTTCTATTCTTTCAGTAGTTAGGCAGTATATTTTGCACTAAAAAGTCCCTTAATTACTGTTAAACGACGCAGTTTTTACTAGTTAACTGTCATGCGTTGAGCTACGTATAGACCCGAGGTGTTAATGATATGTCAAAATAAACTACGTCATAATTTACAGTCACGTGACCAGTTTCAAATTTTCTGCAAGGGCCTTGTTTGGCATGATTAAAGTTTGGGGTGATGCCCAGCCACGTCACAACATCAACTCAGTAGTAACAATGACTTACGTAATCCATTTGATTCCATTCTGGATGCAGTGTTCACCGTGTCTCCGAATAGACAATAGCGTGGCATTTTAAGACCAACCACACCTGCACACACGGGACCTGAAAAGGATACCAGAAAGACTTTGCGTTAACGAGATGGGAAAGCGATGGCTGAATACTGTTACAGCACTGTTGCTGAATGGTGCATGATTTGACCACCTTGATCTGTTTTATCACACGCGGGCGGGATGCATGTGGGAGTTGGAATATGCAGGGTTCAGATAAGTTAGTGTGACGTTCACATAACATGTGGGTCGAATAATGTCCAGTTGTGATCTATTTAATCTATTTTATTTGCACAAATTGTGGTGATCTTCAACCAGTTGTCTGCTAAACAAATTTACATAGCTACTACAAAAACACTTCCGCTGTTTCAGCCGTTTGTTAATTCATGAATCCGATCGCGATCGCCCAATAGATTTTGTGGAAACCACTCATACTATTTGTATCGTAAGGATTTGAAATTACTTTTATTAATTGGCTGGAACACATAAATAAAACTTCCAAGAAACATTGTCGGCAACGATATTCGCTGTGAACACCCACAAAGTCATGGAGTCATTGCCATGGACATTGATAATTAGGCAATATGTTTATTCTGATCAGTTAGCTTGTTATGACGTTGAATCCTGAATATTAAAATTCGAGATTCATGTCTCTTCGACGTAGCAAGTATCGCGAACCATATTCATTGCTCTAATAAATTACCTCTCGAGAACATTCTAAGGGACTAGCATATCGATTCATTAATGAAAATAATTGTGTAAATGAAATGCCTTACCTGTGTGGATACCAACACGAAGTTTTAATTGTTCTCCAGGCTTGTGTCTTATTTTGAACGTCTTAACACCATCTAGCAGCGATAGTGACATCTTTGCTATTTCACATGCATGCTTATTACCATTACGGACAGGAAGACCCGATACAACCATGTAGGCGTCGCCAATCGTCTCCACCTTTAAAAATGGATATACATACTAGTACCACATCGTGTGGGATTCACTCATATTGATTGTGCATTGAATAACCGTGATGCGAAGAAAATGCGAAAACACTTAAAAATGAACTCTGACCTTATATACATCATAGTTGTCTATGATTGCATCAAAACAGGTGTAGAGGTCATTCAAAAGGTCAACCACCTGCAAAGAAATCATAATACTAGAAAATCAGGAGCACATAGCGACGGGAACAACATGAAAAAAATGAACGGTCATTGTATACATATATATGTTTCCCAAAAACTTTGTGTCAGCATATACACAACAACAATAACAATAGCTCATAAGTCATTCACCCCACACGTCTATGCACTGCCAGAGTCTGAGTAAGTTTGTAATATGCCAAATAATAGTTATTGATGTTTCATACGTGGCAATGTGATTTATTTTTTGTAATAACTCTATTGTATATTGCTTAATAGCTATTGAATAACAATCTCAAAAAAAACAATAGGTGGTCGATATCAATGAACGAATTAGCCTTATCTTATCGCGCCGTCGCAAGAATAAGACAACCAAACATAATTTAAATAAAATTAGTGTGTTCGAATGAATTCAATGAAACACAAACTAATTGGCACACTACGTGCAAACTGTGCTATCTGTTAGTGGAACAGATAATGACAATTAGCTATGAATGACAATAAGACTCGTACCTCTATTGGAGTACTACTGGCAGACAGCGAAGTGAAGCCTACAATATCACTGAAGTATATAGTAACACCGTCGAACCATTCAGGGGATACCTCCTTGCCCTGTTTCAGCTGATTAGATACAGACCTGAAATACATAATTTATATTAATTAGTCTGCTCTTAATTGCGTATTAATGAGATATTCGGGTGTTCTGGTACGTACGACACGCAGAACGACTTGCGACATTGTATAACGTCTTTAGTAGCTTATCACCCATGTAAAATGTCTTGCAGTGAAAAATAGAAAGGTCACGCTTTCATAACCGTATCAAGTGTTTGTTGATATACCACGTGCTTTTGTTCTAAACTGAGTAGCACGGTATAATTATCAGCCAATCGACGATATATTCATCCACTGTTGGTAGAGGCGAAATATTAGCAGCGACCATAGGTATATGCATGCGAAATATGCATCAAGCGGACATATATTTCCAGAAATTGGCGTTAATTCAAATCAAACTTTCATATATCAAGTCATTCAACGACTATTAACACTGAAGTCAGCAAACGCAGGTTTGTTTTATATATATACCATGAGTCTTTGCGTTTTTAGCGTGTGTTGTTATCGTCGCATAGGACTCAATTCTAGCGTGTGCGCAGGTGACGACCCTCCCGCTTTAAGTGTTATACATAACTTATAACGTACATGTCTCAGCTGAAATCAATGTACAACGCGACTAGTTACGAAGTAATATGAACAGGGTGATGGAAATGTAATACTGAAATCCGGAAGCCTATTAATCTTGCAAAAAATATTTGTGAGTTTCTTGTAGTCGTAATGTTCTCTTCGATGACGTCGTCACATTGTAGACTCGTTTGATATACACTTTTCAGAATTTCGCGCTGTTTTGAAATAAATATTTACCTGCCATACAGTGATGTGGTGGATACATATTTGGAGGACGAGTTCAGTGAGTATCACACGACAGGCTACGAACGAGACAGCAGACTATATGAAGTACTCGGACAAACATACCACGTGACACTAAATCCCGCAAGACGTTTATTATTATTTATTTATTGGAGACGTCTCTGTATGGTATAACTTCTATACACGTTATTGCAATATCGCAACTTCTCAGTACAGTAGTAACAAAAGTGTGCGCCATGGGAGTAACAATTTGTCGGGTTAATTATTAATACCAAAGTACCAGAAAAAAAATAATATGGTCTACACACATGGCACATCACGATATTAGCAAAGGTACTAAAATACAAATTAAAGAATAATACCTTGGTAAAAGTCTGTCTAATAAATCTTCAGCTCGTTTCTTCTCCTCTAAATACTGTGATGTTCTCTCTTCCACCAAACCTTCTAGATTGTTAGCGTATTGTTCCATACGGGCTAGTAAATTGTCCAGTATATTGTCTCCTTTTTTACTAAATGTAAAATTTATAAAGGGGCGAATATTATCAAACGAGAGTAGTATTGACTCGTGCTTGCGTTGACACTCACAGGACAGGGAGTACAGCGCTAAATATATTCAAATAGACAGCAAAAACAAACATCAGCGTATTACTAAAATCTTTTGACAAACACCCAAAACTGAACGTGTTAAATACGAGACAACTTACGTGGCAGGGTTAAGCTTTCTCACTATGTTTTTTATTTGGGACACGTCAGGACGGTCCGTTGGTTCTTCAGCCCAACACCGGGTCATTAGCATATCGACATCTTTGGGGCATTCGCCATCACCAACAGTTGGACGAAATGGTGGATTCTCACTGGCTCTTACTTTTTCAATTATTTCTATAAAATTAACATAATGCAGATATGACAAGCAGAACACTTGGAAGTGTGAGGGCTTTATTTTATTTAACAATATCAGATTAGTTTATATTAAGTGAGATTGGAAAATCACATTACTGTAAAAGAAGCGGCATACTATTTTAGCGAAATGTGGTAAAATGACGTAATAGCGAAATGTTGATTTAGCGAATCTCTCTTGGCTTTGTCGATTTCCTGTTTTCAAAATACTTCTCTGTCACCTGCCAATGCAAATGCGCAGTTATCACCTCCATAAAAATAAAGAAAAACTGTCAAGTGTGTTCTGTGTTGTTTACTAAGTTTATGTGTGGAAGAAAAGACGTTGTTTGGCCGCCATTTTGAATTTATAATGAAGTCATTAGCGACATCTTAAATTAGCGAATTACTTCTCTTGCTAAATTCGCTAAAAAGACATTTTTTACATTAATTACCTTTGGGCGAAAGTCCGATATCATTTGTGTAGAAAGGTCCACTTCTCAGTGCAATTTCCTGCATAATAATCCCAAAAGCGTAAATATCCGCTTTCTGTGTGCCGCATGAAGGTGCTTCACCTCTCAGTATCTCAGGCGATCGCCAGAGCATTCCTGCAATTATACACACACCAATCTCAATGTGAAAATAGTGTTTATAAATTAAACTAACTGTTTTGCTGGTATGACCTAAACTCACGATGCGCAACATATTATTAATAGAGCACCGCGCTTCATTCGACATGGGTCAGGATGTGTACAACGCATGTAAGATATATCGTCGCGCTTCAATTTTGGTTATAAGATTAAAATATTACTCCTATATTTAAACCCATGACTTATGATGAGACTTTTTTCATCAAAATCATGACTCTTCTTCTCATTATGTGGGTTCTTATGTTATTTCATCATCAAGACGAATGGCGTTGGATCGATTCTTTTGGATTATACTCAGTGGTGATGCATTGTTTAAATACAATGATAACTTGAATATAGGACTAATTAACCTGATATAATTCCAACTGATCACATATGGTACTTACGCATGTATGTTGCGTGTTCCTCCTCTGCGTATTCATCGTAGACACCGCCGCCATTCTGAACAACAGTCGGTACACTTGCTCGAATTTCATGTAGGCCGGAGTCGGTCAGTTTGAGTACGAACCGACTGTCTACAACACAGTTTGAAGATTTCAGATTTCCATGCCACTTGAGAAAACTAGCCTGGATATACTCAACGCCCTACGTGTCAAAAAATAGACATCGTTAAATGAAAACAAAGATAAAATGGATGTATTTTTTTTTACTCTCATTCCCAAAGTCTTGAAGTTCGATAAGTAAGACAAACATCTCAAGAATGTTGCTCTATTCAACAGCAATGATGTTTATGTCGTTGTTATGACGTCATCTGATCAGTAAAGTGAGTATATTAATTCCAAAATCGTTCAATTAATTATATATAGTGTTAAATGATACAAAAAATCATTGTTTACCTTGCACACATCTAGCATTAATGAATATCGAAACATCCAATCAAGTTTGATTGCGTCATTCTCCAGGATGTCCTACGATAAAATAGAGAAACAAAATTAAATAAATCGGTTGCTAGTTACTTTTTTTATTAAACTGTACTTTATCAATGGAACTTGCAGTCTTTAATCGTGTCGCCACGTTATAGCGCAATACCCATGATGGTAAACGTTACCTGGAGACTGCCTTTCTGACAGTATTCGGAGATAAAGCAGCTCCTCTCGACTTCATCAAAGCAAGCACCAATGAATCGTACCACGTTGACATGACTCAAATCACGCATCTATAACAGAGTATTTGGTGTAACACATCTTATTGTTAAACAACCGTGCTTGGATATACAGATGAAATATACATTACTGAGCAATTGAACAGCTATATAAAGTATTATTAATAAAACTGACATGACCCAAACGATGACAAATTTAAAATTGTATAGTTGTATTGTAATACAGGGCCTAACAACAATTACTTGCAACTATTCTACCCCCGCTGTTGGTGGTGTGAACATTTTTGCTAATAATCTAGGTCAGTACGTGTTGAACACAAACAACGTATTTCTATTTATAATTGCGTTTTTACCAATTTAAGTTCCAACAACAGATTTGGTGTTAAGGTAATCCGCTTCCCAGAGTGAAGAAACTTGATGGCGTAAACATTTCCCTGCAAATGCAAACAAAAAACAAAAATGCAGTTATAGTACGAGAGTTAAATAATATACAACCAAATCTCTTGCGTTTTTTTTTTTTATATAAACATTTTCGCATCGAGCAAATTCCAACTCTGCTCGAAATTAGTAAGAAAAACGGCCGGACAGTACAGAAGCTGGATTTGACAAATCGCAGTTTACACATTAGTATATGCAGTTAGATGTCAATGATGAAGATAACGAAGATAATGAGTGATGACCAAATAATGAACCCTGTACCGTGGTACAGCATCGTGGATTTGTGTTTCAGTGTGTAGATCAGAATAAAACCATCTAAGTCACGTATTGTGTGTACGAATGAAATAATATCCAATCTAACATAAGCAGATATTCTGCCTATAATACCGGGACTAACTAACAACTGTGCTAGTGTTCTTTACAAGTCTGCATTCACCGCCTCCTATGAGTTATGCATTCATGTGGTGCCAAAACAGTGCATTCTAGCATAGTATTACACGAATAAAGTAATACAAAACAAACTCATAGCATTATTAGAATTTGTCTGGGCCTTCTGTGAGTCAATATGATAGCATTTCACTCTAGAAAGCACTTCGAGAGAACTAATATAAGGTAAGACAGCTTAAGCACCAACAAATACCCATACTGTATTATACTTATATGTCTTCTTGAGAAACATGTGTTTATCATATTGACATATTTTTTTTTTTACTTGTGAAAAGACTCGAATTGAATCTTGCAATTGTTAAAAGTTCTTCAAAGGTTTTTGACAGATACACAAGCAAAAAAAGACAAATAAACAGGCAATGGTAATTCAATTTTCTACTACTGTGCATGAAAAGAGCATGTTAATTTAAAATTAAAAATTACCAATTTATGTAAGTAACTCATACCGTTTAGCCATATCGCTTAGCAACGACATACCTACTGTGTAACTGACTTTTAATGCGCAAAAGAACTAAGTAAGTGTCATTTAAAGTCGGATCCTGATGTTTAACTTCTCATTATCCATCCACGATCTCAACCTGTTAAACTTATATATTAGCCAGGGGGTGATGCCTAACATATTTGCAAAATATGGATGCAATTTTAAAGACATCGCCAGGTATCAAAGTTTATTGACCTGAATTGTGTTATAATATTATTTATTTTTATCTTTGACGACAACCTATACAAAAGTCGTAACTAAAGTAGTATTCATCTTGTCGTGATTCGCAGTAAATTTCCCGTTTCTCATTTTCCAAATATTGAAAAGTATAACCGACAATGCGTTGATGTTGATGATAAGTATACAAGTCTACAAAAGTTGCTAATAACTTAATATATAAGACTCGATGTCTGGAATAACAATTTTAATCAATCAAGACCACCACCGACGGGTTGACTTGATTGATTACAATTCTTGGTGGAGATTGTAAAGCAATATTTTCAATTGCCATCAGACTCTAATCTCACTCGCGTACCAATGAATCAATATTTGACGTTTGGTTCAAGTATGTCTTTGTCAACCATATAGAATGCAAGTTGATATGATATATGTATTAAATTGGTAATCGATTTTCCATAACGCGGTATTTAATTTTTTTTCTGAATTGTCAAATCGGCGACAAATTCTTGCGAACTTTGAATGTATCAATAACTTTATTGACAGTATGGTTAAAGACTGCCGGTGAATGCTACCACTTTCGCACCATTAAATAAGCGGTGCGTCGCATTGACTAATCAGTGACAACATAACGCTTTAATAAAACAAAAACATTGTTGAATTATTTGCTTAGACACTGCTACATGTAACAAATATGGCAGAATTATATCAGGAGTGTTTGTTAGGAATGTATTTTGGATCCATCGTTTTCAAATAAATTGTATATAAACTAGTAATTACACCGAAAGTCGATTTTGTTTGTTTACTATGCTATTGTTATTATTAACAAATCGCGTCTTCCCATTATTTGCGTAAAATATCACACTTTGAACTAATTATTAAACAGCTCGTTGGTTTTTATATTGGGGGTATTGTAAGAATGACGTAATTCAAATCACGAAGTTCGTAATTGAGATCTAGTCGATGTGTGCAGTCAGATAACTAAAATTCCACCACGTGTTTATTACTTTAACAGATGGGTTGGTTAATATTTTCTGTTACAACTTGTGAGAAATATGTCAACAGACACAATTCAGATGACATCCAGTTTTACGGGGACATTTGTTAAAGATATTTGATGGTTGATTTATTTTCAATGGTCATCTCTGTACTCATAGCGTTGTGACAGACTTGTCAGAAAGGAAATCCCATCATATCAATGTTTACTTACAAACACTTGTGACTTATTTTAAAAGTGAAAAAAATACATTGTGCTCCTCCTGTTTTAAGATTCCAACTAAGAAACATACCAACCCCCTTCAATATCAATGAATAACAACACGCAATGCAATACCCGGTATATTTACGACGCGACTCCTGCAAACAAAACAACAGGTGTGTTTGTAACGTCATTTCCAGCAAAATTAAAACCTTTGAATCTATGTAAAAATTGTAATGCATACCTTATATGTGCATGTCTTTGTGAAGACTTGGTCGGCATCTGCATTGGATTTTAATGATAACGTTGATGTCTGAAATCAACCAATCGCAATTGATAATTGATGTTGAAGTATGTTATATCACCGTATTGATTAACATTTCAATTTAAATCGTCTTAACAAACTGGAAATTTGTTGGGGTCTAAACGAATCACAATTACGCTGCTTATAAATTGAAGTCTGTCTGTTAGCATGCATGTAATTTGTTGATTGTCAATCACAATCCTACCATTTCGAATACTACGTCATAGCGGGCAGCAACTTTAACTTACTCTTGAGAGAGTGGTAAGTGCGCTTAATGTGTTCTTTTTCAAAATTAGACGCGGATCAGCTAATCAAAGATAACCCAAGCTGTCAAAACATAAAATAAATCGTACAAATCAATTGCTTCAATTTACAGGTGCCATGTAATCTTTCTCAATCAGCATAAAACACGCTGCTCCCTTTCAGTGTGATTTTTTTTCTCTAACGAAGTTGAAAAGATGTAAATCTGATCCCTTCCACTCTAGCGACACGACGTGCATTATTGGAACAATTGAGTTATTTATGACGCCACGATATTATCTTCGATTAAATACAAGGACACACAATTAACGCGTCCTACTTACTTTCATCGTTGCTTGCGTGGCGCCCATTTTTCCGTGCAATATTACGTCATCGAAATTGATTCGCCATAACATGTTTGCAACGGCTTGCTGTAATTTGTATTTCCTATTAAAAAGAACAATGTTACAATGAGTTATGTATGTTTTCATCATAATAATCCAATGTTTTCCAAGGTACATTAATAACTATTATACACCGGACAAGTTACTGACCACGCAAGTAGCTAATCAGCGGCCGAGCTGCAGCTGGCGTTTTAATGCAGTTATGAGAGACGAGTCATGGTGTTACTGGCCATAATTCTCTATTGCAAACTTAAAAATAGCAGGCATGAAAGTTTTTGTGAGTTGTTGAGAGGCTGTAGTTTTTTAAGCATTGATGTCGCAAAGCAGGTGTGGTCCTGGCTTCCAAGTTGAAGGTGTCAACTGATGGTGGAAATTAGAGAATGATTCATTGATGGCTACTCCCCCTAATACTTCGTAATTAAATTGAATAATATTTGAATTGAAGCATCTAGTACCTAACACCCCTCTGTCCCGTAGTGTTTCCTACAATAAATTTATATTTTATTGCGGAGTAAAACACAATCAAAATTATATTGTATCGTTTTCATAACAATGCAGCAGCTAAAATACAAGCATTGACTGAAATTATTTTCCTTCTTATATTAACAATAAAAACAATTTGTGTTTTTAAAAAATTTTGTTTCATAGTTCATTGGCTTGAAATGTCATAACTATATATGCATTTGGTGTCTTTCGTGAACTTAATGAGTTCATGTCTTGGGTCGAGTGGGATTGAAATAGATCGAACAAAATCATAATAACACAAAGGTCTCAACTGTAACAGTCTTCATAATACCCTTTGAAATGAACAAGGACAGCGATGTGATGTTTGTTTCAGTCCT
Organism: Saccoglossus kowalevskii; assembly: GCF_978046115.1. Lineage (NCBI taxonomy): Eukaryota > Metazoa > Hemichordata > Enteropneusta > Harrimaniidae > Saccoglossus > Saccoglossus kowalevskii. The sequence goes on along the minus strand of NC_140661.1, from coordinate 23,999,795 downwards.
AAGTCGAGTTAAAGCTTCCTTCAAATGTACGCTACTACGACATGATATTTTGTACGATTCTGAATAACTTATTTGGCTTCTTATAAGTACATAAGCGAGACCTGTCTATGCACTGGGAAACTGGTGATAACTCATCGCCGAAGAGATCACAAATGACTCTCATGGGATGGTAATGCAGTATATTAATCCTGGCGGGGAATTAACTTTATTATTAAAGTAGATAACGACATATAAATATAAAATTCGGCCATTAATAAGTCGCGGCTAAATTATGGGATATTATAAGTTTTAAGTAGGGCTAATTTCACGGACGGATGTCTCTTATAAGCAGTAATATGGTGTTAGTAAGTAGCGACAAATCCCCTATAAACAAGGTCCACGCTGATGTGACAAGGTGACGCCATTCATATATATTTCATATGGCCGTAAATTCCGTTTATTTGATAGGCCTTGGTGAATTTTACGGAAGTCACTTTTAGCGTGTTTTTTGATGATTTATAAATCATTCAATGAGTCCAAATGAGCTGTGACTTATGTATCAATGTCATGTGGCTTTTAAAGAGTGCTTGCCCCGCCAAACAAGATAGTGATAACAAGGCCTGAATAAGCTTTATTATCATTATCCGAGCTCATACAATTGCAGAGTTGTATCGCCCATAGCTATAGATGCATATCGATGTTAAAGGTGAACGCCAATTCGTTCGTTTTCTGCTTTAGTAAGTCGTAACTGCCATTCAACTTTACTGGATGTATATTTTCACAAGAAATCAATAAAAATAAAAATATAAATATAAATATGCACTGACCTGTACATAATCAAGATTACAACAGCCAGTATAATCAGTAAGCCAGCAAACACCGGTGCAACAATATACAATGGATTAACGGGCTCTGTGTAGAAATACAAAGAGTAGAAGAAATCCCAACAAACACGTTTGAAAGACTGTTTTAAAAGGATACATACATGCATAGCAAAATTCAATGCGTAAAGAGCGCGTATATGAGATAACACATTTGGCAACAAAATTATTGGCTATATTCAACACGTTTTTAATATTATAATCTCAAATCGTGGAATACGTTGCTCTGTGGGCTATCGATATGCCAGCAATTCTGTGTTTAATACCTTTCTCTGGGCAGTACTCGTTGAAAAATCCGCAATCTGGCTCATCTTTCGGAGGACCAGTTGCACCTGCTGGCCAATGGATTGAGCGTCCTTCGACTTCCACGTACGTTTTACTGTTTCCGAAATAGTGACCAACAACCTGCAATATACACATAGATTTATGTAGTGGTCATTGATTAAAAATGTCGATAAGAAATTTGGACATTGTTTTTTTAACTCCTGGTTAAAATAGGATAATTTTATAAACAGTGACATTAGAGATGAACTCAGTTATGACAATCCACTTAGTTCACGAATGTTACTTCGAAACATTGTTGCGCACATAATAACATTTGTTTGTGATAACAATGAACGTGTCTGGATTCATTGCGCATGCGCATTTGCGTAGTTATAAATTTCATCGAATGAATACTAATATAATGATTGTTAAAGAATGCGGAGGCGATGTTTTCATTTTACAATGAATCATATTTAAGTACGTATGTAATATCGAACACAGTTTCTATAACTTCCTGAAATATATGTATATATATATATATATCTATATATATTCGCTCGTTACAGTGTGCGTGATTAACGCAGAGTTCGCAGAAACAACTTAAAACGATGAAAAATTCCATTACTTGCCACATAAGGCCCATCACTAGTGTTATTGATTGCATGCTCGTTTCTAACGAGATGTACTATTATTACGATACGTTGTGGATATCCATAGTAATGCATAATGGAAGATTGGAATTATTATTATACTCACTCAAGCGTTTAGGATTAGTAATATTGATGCTATTAGGCCATTTGGGCTTTTGAAATATGTAATAGTTCTGTATGAGACTTTAGTGCTACTTATCGCGCTAACAATGATCTCTCGGTGATTTTGCATTAGCGACTAAATACCAACTATCGTTCGGTTATAATAGAAAATACTTTTTATAAAGTAACACGTGCTATTATATCGTCTACAGTATTTCCGCTACAATGACACGTTTGTATTTTTTTCACGTAAGAAGTATATCTTTCCCTTTCAGTATATCATGACAGAATGTTAATGGCGTTATTACAAGTATGCATAAAAAATTCACTCTAAGGATATAAATAACATACTTCAAATGTGCCGGCAACAGGGTCGGTCATGTCAAACATCATGAAATCTGCATCACGGTCCCCATTTGCATCAATAGTAACGTCACCTTGAATACCTGAAGTGAAATATTACAAAAACAAATATAAAATTACTAGAATTATTTTCGTAATTGTTCAGGGATCGACAACTACGCACGTGTCTGACTATGACAGAGAAACACGTATATTACATTATTTCAGTCACCTTCTAAACAGACTATATGATTGATATCCTTGGTGAAAAGTAACTGTAATTGTATTGAATTTAGATATTTCAAACAATGTATGCCATTACAAATCAAATGAACTTAAGAATCGTACTGTCCGTTCAAACAGAGCGAATGCTTGTAGGCAACATGTTTAGGCTCAATAATGTTTGCATTAAATTTGCATCTACGATGACTACCCTAGAAAAGGTATCATAATGGACTAGGTGGAGGGTGATTGGTGGCAGCTTTATAAATGGGCTCCCAATAAGCCTTCTAATATGTATTTCCGGCTACCATTGACATACAAATAGTGGCACATAGCTTCAACAACAACGAATTCACGTGGCTTGTACCTTCACGCGTGTCCTTTCATATTTCTCAATGGGACGTCTCCGTACTAAATATTATACCAAGATATACTCCAATGGTTCGTACCACAAAATATAACTGTTTTTATTGTATATTGCAATTATCCGAGACCTTGTATTTACACAATTACAATAAACGCGGTCGTTACTTTCACCTACCAATGACTTCATTCAACGTCACAGACCCAAACGGTTGAATGATCTGATAAGTAAAATCTCTAACTTTCAATACTCAATTCTTTCTTAACATTCAATGGGAATACTATACAATTGTTACTCAATTCATCTACTTCATATCCTCGATTGATATCCAGGAATAGTAATTTGTATAGCTTTTTAAAAAAATTAGTAAGAGTTTATTCAAAGAAATCTTGGCATATGCCACCCTTATTTTAATCATGAAACCAACCTTTAAATGTCCTTTCATACAGTCGTCTTACAAGGCTTACTCCATCGTAAGGATCGCCGCCCTCAGCCAATGTTTCATTAAGAGCGATTGCGTATAGTATAACAGTGTCATGAGATATACCGGCAAGTACAGATACCTATGAAATAACATATGTGCTCGATGTTATCAATTCGTCATGGGAATGTCATATATTCTGTTATCACAAAGCTTGATTGACAATCCAATATTATCATTTTATAATAAATATTATAATGCATATTTTCTACATAAAATTAAGACAAATAACTGTTTGGGCATGATGTAAGAAGGGCGCCACTGGAAGTCACTCCTATTTCCCAGGCATTATATTCAAAATACAAACAACAATCGCGTCAGGCTTTAAGATAAAAACGTTTATAGAATGGGTTAGTTCTCTTGAAATAAGTTAGGTAATAGTAATAATTAAGTAATACTTCGAAATTTACCAAAGTGATAATTTTAGCAAATCGATTACTTTGAACATATATCTCTGATTCAGATAACAAAAAAAGATACTGACAATAGGTACAGATTGCCAGGGGAAAAGTGCCCTGCGCCCAACTCTACTTAAACTACCGTAACATCTGACGTGATTTAATGTAATATAATCATTGTTGTAGTTGCTGCAGACACAAAGTGACTAAGCGTACTAACTACTTATGATTGCGATGACTATGTGATATTATAGAGGTACAAATTGATTGTTAAATTGCGTAACATATCATGTAATTGTATTTATGTGGTCAAACGGTAACGAACTTATGTATATAACTGGATTGACCAGGAAACGTTGTATTTTAGAGTTTGGAAGGTCAATGTATTCGAAAATTGAGAAATCGCGATTTAGGGATACATTTAAATACGAGAACAAATACTGAAAACAATATAATGTAAGAATCTCGCGAATGCCAACAATTTTACCATTACTACATTTAAAAAAATCTAATTAAAGTGGGAGGGTTTTCACCTGCGCACGCATGGGACATGAGTCCCAGTAACGACACACGCTAAAAACGCAAAGGTTCGTGAGTAGACGCTTGTAAACAATAACACGCTATGACCATCTGACGTATGCGCAGGTGACAACTCTCCCGCTTTAAATAAATGTTTTGATAGAACTAATTAAACCATATATTGGTTACCGTTAACAGTCCCAAAGCTACAGACAAATCAGTCTTCAAACGTTGTCTTGTCCAGACATTCACGTTGAAAAAAACATCAAACCCCCGGTTAGTAAGCTATTTTGTGATCAAACCGATATTGTTCATTCACGTGGAACCACGGTGTGTCTTGCCTCGGTCTTCCTCGATTTTATTCGCGATCGGGCTTTCTCGTTTGATCTCAATTTGATGTATAATTGTACACTACGTTCAGTGATATCACAGTGGCGTCAAAATAAACACACACACACACACACAACATGGCTTTCATGGGCCATGTAAATCTGTGACGCATGTATCAGAGACAATTAGTATAAGCTGTTTATTCCTTTCATCGGAGATGTTACATTTTTCCAAACTCTTAAACAAGAATGATCGTAATAAAGTTGTATATTTATCAACTTATTACCAATGTAATTACTTTTAATATGTTACTAAATAAACGGCTAAATCGATTTATGTGTTTTACGTTCACTTAATCGATGTAGCTTTTACAGGTGCATTTAACGAAAGTACTGAATTACTTTTTAGTAAGATTCAATATCGTCGCAAATTAAGGTTAATCTTCTCGAATTACTGACAGTATGTGTCTTCGCTAAAACAATAAGCGCACGATGTATTTTTGACGCAATCTAAGTCAAACGAATTACAGCCATTCGCTATGTTTGAGCAATCAAATAGTAGAAAAATAAAATAGTAAAAGAAACAGTAAAATTCTGTATTTGTTGAATTACGTCTACCTGTGTTTTGTTTTTAAAGATACAATTTACACGATTTCATATTCAAATCTATTTTTGACCAGCTGACGTGCAGGCGGGTATACCACGAGATATTACATAATTCACGACATGTAAGCAGAAGTCGCAGGCGAGTCCATATATGGAGTGAATTGTGCTACATTCAAATGTTTCATTCCAATTATATCATACTTCATTTTAAAATATTTCCACAAAAATAACTATAAAGCACCAAAAGGTGTGTACAAATACTGCATCCGAAACGTTGTACTTGCAACTATGCTTAAACGAAATGAGCCCTAGAACTAGCGTACACTGATTAGTTTCGATACATCGAGGGATGTCGGAAAAAAATGTCGAAGCTGCGAGGTTCATTCGTGTAGTTCCCTGTTAGCGACAAGTTTGATTAATGAAAAATCGTCTCAATCGACATAATGTTTAAAAAAAATACAGCCGCATATTAGTGCCGTATGGCCGAATACGTTTTGAGGATCAGACAACAAACTTCCGGATTCAGGATCGAACAACTGCAGACGGCAATCGTCTTTTTGGCGTCTTTTGCGTAATTCTAAAAAATACATTCTCTCATGTATCTGTTTTAAACCCAAAATACATGAAGGCGGAGTTGTTCCTCATTACGCGCCATGTCCATAGCGTAAACTACTGACTGAAACAGTTGACTGTGTGTTTGTTTTGGACCAGGGGTCTAAATGCTGGGATAGATTGGTCGCTACCAATATTGACAAGTTGATGGAGTCGGGTCCAACTTGCTTGTTTGCAGAGGCTAACATATCTCCAGGTCTATTTATCTATTTATAGGTTCGGAAACATCATATCCTATTCAGCGCACGAGAATAACCTCATGAAAAAAGTATACATACTCTCAGTAATGCAATTTGACTGTTTGACTGCCACAAATGTTAGTCGCGGAAATGAACGTTATCTAATTAAAACCATGTTGCATTTCAAAAGCAATGGGCAGCCTAACCAAACAAATTCACAAATCTTTTCGATGGGGAAATATAAAGAATTGTGACTTGTTTACCATATGTAATTAGATGGGCACTAGATAGTTAGGTCTTTTTCTTTGATTTGTAAACAATGTTAAGGTTATGTACAAAGGTAATAATAGAGTTGCTTAGTACTGGTACTCATACCGTACACTCGTTGAAAATGTCATTTCTCCAACAAATGGTTAAAGCGGGGGAGTCGTCACCTGCGCATGCGTCAGATCGCCATAGCGTGTCATTGTTTACAAACAAGCGTCTACCCATGAGCCCATGCGTTTTTAGCGTGTGTTTTTACTGTCGCTAGGGACTCGCGTGCGCAGGTGACGACCCTCCCGCTTTAATTTATGTATACGAACCTCCTCGTCTGGTCCATACTCGTAATCGAATTCATCTTTAGAACGTTGTTTGACCTCTTCAGCGAACGCAGCAAATTCCTCGTTGTCTGGTTTGTAGAAAGATAAAACGAACAAAGCTTCGTAGGCCTTTTTAGCGTCTTCATTCCGTCCATCCGTGCCATTCCAAGAGAAGTCGCCAAACATGTCCGTCTGTTTAAAAAACTCGATGCAGAAAAATGCATAGTCCCCGTTGATGAGACCTAGATCATAGGCATGTAGCATGAATTTTCTGACGTGCTCTCCTCTGGCCGAGATGATAATAACTGAAATTGAAAGAGACTCGATTTTATTACAAGATCAATAACAGCAATAGGTGATGATGATACCACACATCGTTCTCACACAAATATTATAAACATTGTAACGATCTCACAAATGTAGAATTTTTCACAACACTGCGATAAAGACTTTCTATTTTCGACATTGTGAAATTTGGGGAGAAAAAAATTATTTTGACAAGATAATTTAGAAATTTATATTAAGAATAATTCATAGCGAAATGCATTCTATATGCAGCCATATATAATTGTCCAGTTACTTAAGAATATTACAAAAAAAATGGTTTGCTATATTCTCTATGTTTTGCCTTGAATTATGACTGAAAGAAGCTGAATGAAGTCACAAACTATGTAGTGAGTTCAACAAATCATGTATGAACAATAACTTTAATAAATACGATTTTACTCGGTAAAAATACTGTATACTGTATCTGCATAAAAACGAAAGAATTACACAATGTCGAAAACGGAAAGTCTTTATCGCAGTGTTTAACATATACATATACCGTATGTTGCAATTGTCGATCATGCACAGTCTCATTTTTATAAATATTTTTAATCAACTAAAGATTATTTGCACAGAGCCAGCTGAGCTGAACACATTAATTTAAATAATGAACAACTACCAGACATATATATATATATATATATATATATATATATATATATATATATATTTAAATGACAGCTTACATAACACACACTAATTAACAACGAATTGGACGGTCTTATTGAGTGTTTTGCATGACGCCACAAAGAGGGTGATCGAGGTTATTTCTACAGCGAAAATCCTTGTGTAATACACCACACGTGGAAGGGGGCATAATGAGAAACACAGTTCCACCTGTCAATCACAGCGAAGTGTGCAAGGCATTTACATAACCTTTTCAACCATACTGCCCCAGACATAATATGCATGTTAAGCATTAAAGCAAATAAAATGTCATTATCCGTAAATTAAATTCAACAATTAGGAGATTACAACAGTATGGCTACCGCAGTTTTATCGGATGTAAATTTCATTTTCAGATGTTGGTTACAATCGCGAAGAAGCTCCTCTCGGGTGAGCCAATGAGGATGGGTCTAATCGAGTGTTGGATGGGAATATTATATGAGTACACTCAATGCCATGTCAGTTTTTACGTGTCTGCGGTGAGATTTGTAATTCTCGATATCGCCCTGTCCTATAGGCCTCGGAATTAGGATCAGCTATGCTGCGCATGCGTACCAACACATTTTCTTTTTATGTACACATTTGGTGGCAGAGATATTTCGTGTATACTATGGTATGCTGACAGTGTATCCAGCTTTGAGACGAGTATGATACTGAACACGCCGTATATAAGGTTACAGATTGCGCAACGTGAAATGTTTTATATGATTAAAAACACGCCAATCATTACGTTAATCATTACGTTAATCATTTCTTACGGTGTCTGGCTGCGCGTTTTCATTACAGCTAAGAAGACATATACTAGTACATCGCAAGTCGTATGTACTTTCGTATTGTACTTGCTAATAAGATTTATTCGCGACATAGTAAACAGAAATCTTCAATTACGTGACACACTGAATGAGTTGTTCCAGTACTCAGCAAACATTGTTATTGACACGCGGCGGGGTCTAGCGGTTTGTGTTAATTTGGTTACAATGAATATGGTATACACACCGATATTTTTTCTGATTGTTACATATATACTCCAGACTATTTGCATTAGTTATGTGTAACATGCTGTCAAAATATTTGCACGTGTCCTGAACAGATTTTACCTATTTTTTAAGATTATTTCAAAGTTTTTTTTCTACGCAGTCGGAATATTATATTATGTATTTATTTCAGAAAACAATGTATGTGACGTGCTATATGACGTATTACGCATTAATTAGTTCTATTTAACGTATTAAATATTACATTTGTTGTTACGTATTACAAAATACATAGTTCTATATGACGTATTACACATTACATAATTCTATGTGACGTATCACAAATTACATAGTTCCATGTGACGTATTAAACATTACATAGTTCTATGTTGCGTATTACAAATTTCATAGTTCTATATAACGTATTAAAAATTACATGGTTTTATATGAAGTATCACAAATTACATAGTTCCACGTATTACACCTCAGATTGTTCTATGTTACGGAACGGTAAATTACACATTTCTGTGCGGCGGTCTAAACATTTTACGGATATCAAAATAAAATACAAAATATCTATTTTTTGTGGTGAACTGCACAGTTATATATATTTCCTATGACACGTATAAATTGACTTTATTACTGATTTTGTAAGTTGTTTTAACATATTGAATAATAATTATTGGCATGTATATTGGTGGAACGCATTCAAGATGTGTTTCACGCCGGTGCATTTTAAATAAGACAGAATTCGCAAAACGATTCACATTCAGTCATGTGTTTCTGCAATCGAGCATGACGTCTAGTAATGTTACTTTTCTAACAGTACGCTCTAGTTAAACATGCAACACGTGCATACTAGTTGGTCATGTGAGAAGCAATTGAGTTGGTAGATCTGAAATATGTCAATATACTAAATATCAGCGAAAAAGTCATCAAACTTTGCAGTAGCAAATCAGCATGGATTTTAGATGGGACATGTGGAGCAGGTGATTAGAAATAAGAAATTACTGTAGAATACTTTATTTTCACTTGAAATTTATTTTCGCTGAAGAGATGATTCCGTGAAAATAAAATCCAGCGAATATATTATAATTTCCTGTATTTCACATTCAACTCATCAAAAAATCAATGAAAATAAATTCCATAAAGAACGCCCAAAAAGCCTTTTCAGCAAAAATTAATTCCAGCGAAAATGAAGTATTTCACAGTATTATAAATTATAAACCACCTTTCAATACAACAAAACGTCTTCCACTTTACTGAAATGATTAGGTGTTTCTGTTGTGAATAGCCAAAATAACTTACCATTGAGCATGTTTTCCAAAGAGAAGCTCAAATTATCCTTATAGACTGTTTTAGGAGGCATTCCTGGTGACCTTTTTGGTGGCTTAAAAGATGAAGCTTTAGCGGAGAATGTTCTAAAGTTGCATGACCAATGTCATCAGACTTGTTCTTATTCGTGTGATTGCATGTGATTGGGTGTTCTCAGTGCCTGTGGTAACACTGTTATGGTATTCTTTTAAATATTGGATTTTAGATGTGCATTTCAAAAAGTGTGTGCAGTGAAAATTTTAAAAGTTTAAAATTTGTCTCATTCTATTATGTAACAGGAACTGGTATAATGGTGGGGCTTCTGCACAGTAGAAATGTTGTTGGAGTCGATATCAACGAAAAATGTGTAAACTACTGTAAAGTAAGATGTGATGGAGTTGCAGACTTCCTTGAAGATGACACAGAACAGGACCCACATAATTAGTGTCATTAACTTGCGTATTGTTATAGACAATGCATGTGTCATTTCATGTCAAGATTTTAAATTCTCAATTCTTTGTGAATATTTTCGTCATTTCCAACTTCTTGTAAAAAACGCAAGTTTGATTGCTTTGATATTAATTTTGATGAATATTTTTGTAAGTTTTAGTAAAAAGTAACATTTTCAACTTCTTGTTGCAAATCGCAAGTCTGATTGCTTTGATATTTAATACATATATAGGTACTACTTGTGGATTTTTCTCATTGTTTATTTTGTGATGATATCTTTAATTCTCTTATTTTAGTGAATATTTTTGTAATTTTTGGTTTATTTTTGATTAAGTTATATTTTTGTTGAAAACAGCAAGTCCCATTGCTTGATACTATACATATTGTTCATTTTCTAATGATATCTTCAGTTCTTTAATTGAAAATTATGTACATTGATAACAGCTGAACTATCTCAGCCTACAGGCTGCTTGTAATTGTATTTTCTATTCCCTGTGTTATGGTGATATATTTTACACAGAATGTTCACTTACATAGACCTGTATTTGATTACAATTGCTTTTTTCAATTTAGTACTAATATTTAATAAATTGAAATACTTCCTAACGAGAACTAGGTGGTGTGGTCTTTTTTACTTTCTGAATATGAATGTCAGAAATTTCTGGCAACCTTGGCCTAGATCACAGATGTCAGAAATTGTTGACAACTTTCGGCCAGAGCGCAGATGTCAGAAATTGTTGACAGCCTTCGGCCAGAGCACAGGTGTCGGGAAATTTTTGACAACCTTCGGCCAGAGTACAGATGTCAGAAATTTTTTTGACAACCTTTGGCCAGAACAAAGATGTCAAAAATTTCTTGCAAACTCCCTCACACAAAGACTGCAGTAGCATGATAAGTGGTCTTACAAAATTTGTCAGGAGTTCGGCTTTTGGTGAGCTGTCATTTCACATAGTTTAATTTTGAATTTTATCTTGGCAAATAATCAAAAATTATAAGGTATGATTACAATATTGTGAAAAAGACACAAAATTATCGTAAATGTATACAAGTTGGGGCACATTTTATGAAAACTGTTTATTATTGCTAAAATGTTGCAAATATGTGAAAGTTCTCAAAATGTTGTTTTTTTCTATTAAAAATAAAGCAAAATGCGCATTTTTCGGAAACTTGAAAATGTTTCTCGGACTGTTATTACAACCAGAGAAACATAATGAAGAGCGGCGACGATGACATTAATTACAATTTATCTTCCCACGCATCTACGTATACTGAAAACTACTAACGTTTCGAATATACTGTTACGTATATTACATGGCCTACATGTTGTGCAATGTCATTCAATATATCGGTAAATTGATTACGTAATATCTCAATCTGGGGCCTTTTAGAATAGATACATGCACACATCTTAGTTGGAAGCGAAATATGTAGGCGACTTCGACTCATCTAATTCTATGTCTCTGTCAGTCATGATGTATGTGTGTTTGTTATTGATCTCATCTGGCAGAAACAGAAACAATGTATACAGGGACATACATACATTCTCATTTTCATCATTTCCGACTGGAAGTAAATAGAGGACAATTGAGTTCCCTTTATTTCCAGACGACAAAGAAGAATATTTTATATTACTTATTTCTTTGCCCATACATTGTATATTGCAACTTTTGTTGATATAACGATTGATAAACAAGATTAATATTTTATTGGGTGATATTTCAGTCATTATTAAGTCAATTTTAATATAAAACTCAGTGCCAGATAGTATTTTTGCGAGCTAGACTTGTAATATTATTACTTTAATTATTACAGTACTGGGCCCAATTTGCATGTTAAAATGACGAAAGAATTTCAACTGCATTTGTATAAATTGCTGTTATTTTTAACAGAGGTAAAATGTGTTAAACAGTGTGTTTCAAACATTCTGTGAAAGTTAATAAGAAAGCATGCTTTTATATCAATCGATACATCATGTGAAAGTTTAATTATGGTCGAATATGATAGTGAATATGCTGTACCAATAACAACATCGTCTCAATTTTTGTTTGGCTGTTTGCCTTTATCTGTCAAATGTTACATTTATCGGTAGCATCGCTGTAGCTATTTAGTCGTAGCAAGAAAAAAGAGGCAGATAAAGTCAAACCGAGACACGATCGCCAATTCCACAGTGTTGATAAAAGTTCAATTCATAGGTAATTTGTTTTCAATAGTCAGAATAGTAAAAAAATATATAACTAATCTCACCATGATAACTTATATTTAGATTGAGGTATTTTATTTTAACCTGGCTGACACTTGACTGTTTATATCTTATCACCGACGAGTAATATAGATTTTCCCATGTATGGTTAGTATGCATAGAATAACAGTTAAACAACTATGTCTGATAAGAGTAAATAGCTGTGCATGATAGCATGCCAAAGTGCATACCCAGCAAATGGCCATGAATGATGATAACACGCGAAGTTCACATGCACTACATGAACTTGTCTATAACACGCCACGTTTATTAGCACTGAATGAATGATGTCTGATTGCACGGAATGTGAATACACAGTAAATGCCTGTTTCTGATAACACGAAGAGTTCGAATACATATCAGTTGCTAGTTACAGCACAGCTACAATATTACTAGCAGTATACCAGTAACTCCAGTTTGCAAGTTGAAATATATTTTTATTTCATCATAAACTATAACTGTTGTTTGTGCAACGTATAAAATCATAATGTTTCGTCTTATTATACATCTGTCACCGTAACGCCATAAGTTAAAGCGTGCCGTAATGTTGCGTTGTTTTACGGCGTATTTTCATCCTACCATATTAGGAATGATTACGCACGTAAGCGTCCTCTAATAATGATAACAAACTTGGCTGCCACCGAAGTTTTACCGGACTCCACAATCAAGTTCGTTGATTCTGTTCTAAACATTTTGGATTTCGGCATTATCATGGTGTATCCTTGGAAGGAAAAGATGTATAATAATAAGGTTATTACGAGAAGACCTCAAAGTATACACTCAGATAATAGGCCGCGCATCGACTTCCGCTGCGCGTCTGTCAATATTCCAGCTGTACTGTCTTCGTGCGTACGTTGAGGTATCCTCGTAATAAACTCATATTATTGGTACGTACCAGTATATGCGTTTACGCAGTTCGTTATTGAATCAAACGAAAACTCACATGTTAAGGCGACTAAACAACGTTTAATTTATCATAATTCATAATCGCTTTTTATATCACATCCACATGAAATACCGAATGAAAAAAGGCTTATCCTTAATGATTTGTATGTATACTACATACAATTCTTTTAATTGAAGTCACGAGAACGCCATTAGCGTTGTTTTTATATTTCACAAAAAATAATTGTAAACCATTCCACATGTCAGTAAATTGCAATACAAATTCTCTTACATATCAAAATATTTGAGACTTATCTCTTAGCTATTGATATACAGTTTTTATACAATTGATGATGTCTTGTAATACAAAAAGTAAAATAAATGACGCAATACAAAGATAATCATAATATACGAGCAAAGAGACATGTGCTGTTATTAATCTACAATGTAATTAACAAATATATCAGTTCTGAATATGTTCTAGTCATTAATTATAATCATTAATCATTACTAAAATTTTGTATTCAATACGCACAATCGTACTTGATTGGAATAAGACAAATACGAGACTTAGGCCACATAGATTTGATGAATTGTATACGTTAAAAAATCAAAACAGCTCCACAACATTTCTAATGCGTCTCAAACGCAGCACACATGCATATTTGTGAGAAGAGAGTATAAAACACTAGGCGACCACGCTATGTCTCGAGCTGGCTATATTTGAATATTTATGAGAAATACTCACATCGCCATTTCGTTATACGGTTAGTAGTTGATACTACTGCCAATTGCACGCCCGCATTAAATCTTGTGTTGACAGTTCAGTCTGACTCTTGGATTATGAAATGTTCTCTACAGTATAATAGTTTGATACCAGATTATCTAAAGAGCCACTACAAATCACGTGATTATAGATAGAGTTGAATATGAAGTAACAACACATTTCTACAGATTTCTAAATATGTTCTAGTCGAATAATTTGACTAACATCGTGCTGTCAGCGCAGCAGTATTCCAGTAACTGGCTGTGTTTCTCGTATATACGGATGTCAAAGCGAGATAATCGAACAGAGCACAATACAGTATTTAAATGCGGCGATAAACAATATGAAATACAGTTAACCAGTAAATGGCATACATTGAGCGGAGCAGAATACAGCCTACCAATACGTAATGCAAATACTATGTATAATGTATAGAGAAATGAGTTTTATTACTTATTGTTGCACAACAATTTTCTGACATCACTTCATATTTATTCCTGATCAATCCAATATTTCTCTTGTGATATTAGGGGCCCACGCGAATACTAATTATGTAATGTGTGATGTTATTTCAAGGATACCTCAAAGTAAGCACGAAGACTGTACAGCGGGAGTATCGACGGATGCGCAGTGGAGGGCGTTGCGACGGCGTAGTGTCTGAGTGCATACTTTGCGGTATTCTCGTAATAACCTTATTGTTATACATCTTTTCCTTCCAAGGATACATCATGTGAATGCCGAAATCCAAAAATTTCCAAAAACAGAATCAGTCAAACTCTGGTGGCAGCCATGTTTATTTTTATTATTAGAGGACGCAAACGTGCGTAATCATTCCATATTTGGAATTCGCATTGCATATTATGGTAGAATGAAAATACTCCGTAAAATACCGCAAGATTACGGCACGCTGTAACTTATGGCGTTACGGTGACTGATGTATAATAATGGACAATATTACATTGTACAATTGTGACATGAATTTTGTTTCAATTTAGACCAGTCATTGGTAATTCTGAAACGTTTCAATCCGGGTATTTCAGAATGCCAATATCACTGTAAGTATGAAGATAACTATCGGTAGCGATTACAATCACAGTGTGATAGCTGTGCACTGCCCCGTGGCTACAACTAACGTAGCTTGCTGGGAATATACACGATTAATGGGTAAACATGTATATTGAAATGTACTTGCGTAGAGTGCGGAATATTTGAACATATCACCATGGGAGTTACTGTATGAGAAAACGGTTGAAAACACGTTTCTATTTGAACGCTGTCTCAGTTGGTGATCTGAAATTTTATGAAACAAATCTCGTAGCGGTTAGTTGTTATAGTCATTGAAACATGCATGTTGTCCCCATTAGTGCCGTATTCTGTGATGTATACTTCCGATGTGTGTTAGGCAGCTCATTTGCGTAACTAATAAAGCAACGAAACCGGTTCATATTGGATGCAATTCGATATTGTTTGTCGCTGCTTCTCACCGTGTCTCGCGTTGTCACGTTATTGACTAAAATTGTAGTTCGCTTCCCTTCCTGTCGCATTACGCAGTTGAAGGGATCAAATGATAATACCATATCCCGATGGTGATAAGGGTAGAAGTTAATCCGAAAGATCATGTGACACTAGAGAACGTATATATTTTTCCATAAAGTGTCATATTGCGTTATGATAGTATCCGAAATTATCAGAAAGCGAAGCGCAGAAATTTGAGATTTGTTTGTGTATGAGTCGGTTGTTTGAACACTGTTAATTTCGGAATTCGTATCGTTTAGACGAAAAGTTCAAATTGTGAAATCCACGGGTAGAGCCACGCTGTCATAAATGCATAATATTGTAGAACTTCAGAGGTTTTTTGTAATACGCCACGGTTGTTATGGTTTCATGTAATACGCCACAGTTGTTATGGTTTCATGTAATACACCATAGTTGTTATGGTTTCATGTAATACGCCACAGCTATGACGTTTAACGTGTGTTGTTGTTTTCAGTACACTTTATTTCAGTGTAAATGAATCATATAATAAAGCGTTTGTAACAGATGACAAACATGACAAAAACACTCGTGTCAGTAGCAACAAATGTGAATGGCACATTTTGTTTAAGTGCAGTATATATTACACTAGACACAATTACTAGACAATCCTCAAAACAACAATAAATGAAATTCTATCACGAAACCTGTTATAATGGTACATAGCCAACTGTGAAATAGCTGAATATACGCAGCGTAATCGAATCGCGTTATTCTGCAGACAGTGCATCCCAACGAACGCAGTCACGAGGGCGGTGTTTGTTGTTCAAAACATGGACAGGAAATATCGAGCAATTGCGACGTCACGTATGTGTATGCTTTTTGTGGTATCAAAAAATCTTATTCAATCATTTTCATAACGTTTGGAAATATTGCTCATTTGTTTTTTTGTGCATGACAGCCAACGAATTGATACACTGTTGTCCGTTACAGTCTATGTCCATACCTCTATGTGCAGATTCCGCAAAGTATGATCGACGTGAAGATGGGATACACTTGTGTTCGTTATAACGCTAGCAATGCGCACATATTAAAAGGTTTTGCATTTCATTTTCAACATGTTTTCTACGGTACACAAGGCATGGTTTCTACAATTTTTACGGAAGCACGTAAGAGTTACTAATGAAGTTTTTCCAGACGATTTCATTTTCGAATTCTTTTCCGGTACGACAGTTGAGTTTAATGATGTTGTCGACCTATGCATTAGTCGTTTCGGGTTGTGCATTACGGTGGTATTGTTTGATTTGTGCCAGCGAGCACAATCGCAAATGCACCACGAAATCGAGCAATGATCTCTAAGTGAGTTAAATTCGATGTTGAATTAGGTATGATCTCAACAAGCTCAACCAATCAACAATATACGCAATAACGCACGAATCCAATCTTGTATCGTGTAAGTTATATTCAGGCTTTAACAATTCAAGTCTAATTTTGGTGTATTTATTGGATGCGGAATACATATAATTACTTCAGTTTATTTGGGCTTGGCGGGATTCCCCATGGCGGAATAAATAATGGACGAACCTCTTGTGGGCTGTACTTCCTATAGGCTTTCTGAAAATGTGATTACTACTATTACATATGAAGATTAATATTTCCACCTGTATATCGATCATCCTTTGAGATCGCCCGAAGGATGGATTTGCCGATGCCGTCTCCGGAGAACGGAACCTTTAATAATATATGTTCGCGTGAATGTTAGCGAGTGCTTTAGCTTAGCTTCTATTCAAACGCAAAAACAAATTTTCTACTGAATTCTCTAGCAATAGAGTATACATCCCATTACTTACTCCTCGCTGACATTATGTTGTGCAAGCAAAAGTTAGGTTTATCTCACAGTAAGCCTCGCCTATTTTCTACGTCACATCCGCCTTATGCGTCTACATCATCAGAACACACGGCACTGCAATGCTGCTTGTTAGCGGTTTAATTATAACACTGCGTGGTACATGCCATCAGCAGATGACATTATTTTCTACTTATCTAGCCGTTTCAATCATCACCGCGGAGATTCTTAATAAAGTATTCGGTGAACTTAACGTTGTAAGCAGCACATTAGCCCGAGGAAGACGTATTATTTCAGTCATTAAGGTTGGAGGTTACGGGATCTTCAACGTGTTGTGCGAAACGCCTGATATAGCCAGACACGTGTAGCAGATATATCGATGAGTGATAGACTACAAAATCTATTCATCGACAATACATAGAGTATATGAAATCGTGAATTGTACACAATTAAAACCACGTGTGGCCTTCTCGAGTTCACCGAATTGAATATAGTGCCAAGTACATGTACATTTAGTGGAATGTGACTAATAAATAAAATAATAATGTAAATAGTTTCTGAAAAAAAAGAAATGCATGTGATGCATATGTGTATGGAGTCGTTTAACCTTTTGATTTCCTGAGGTGTTTTATTGAAACGACTGAGATAGTCAATAGCCGGATTGTCTAGGTGGTCGCCTGTGTTTGAAACAAACACTGTTCTTATTCAGAAATGTATGTAGAATCATGTAATTTTCAAGATACGCCAAGTTTCATTCGTAATATAAATTCTGGAATATACTATGTTTAAATGTAATAAAATTATTAAATGAAACCTTATTCAATACAAGCACTATGGACTGAGACTTTATTGACTACAGCAGGTTGATATAATTTCGTCTGACAACATATAGTGTGATTGATTTGAGAAATGATTTGGAACAGATCAAACTCACATAAAGAAATGATGTTTACTTTCATTATGCCCTGTCAGATTTGCCAATTAAAATTATATACGACATGCTGTGTTTGTTGTTTGCCAACTCCATCTATTTTGCAAACTACTGAGATGGCAGATGGGAGCAGACATCGTTATGCATATGTATACTGAAATAGCCATTACATTTTTGACAGGCTCATATGTTCCACTTACGATCCAGTTGTTATGAAATATTTTGTCATGCCGGGTTTGAGTAAACTTAAGGTATAGATGCAGGTTCGTGGGCATTTGGGAGTGAAATTTATTTTTTCTTTTGCTTTTTATTATTCAAACAGTCTTGGCTATAGACTGTTGAAATTTTGTACATTTGTAAATAGTGGAACATACTCAAAACACGATTTTAAAATATAGATAACAGGTGCAAACATTCTCTCTTTTGAATACTTAGCAAGATTTAGCAAGGCTGTACATAAATAATAAAAAAGAAACATGGTGAAAAAAAGAAATAACGGGATCTCCATATTATGCACTATATTTAACTTTTAACAAAACGATAATACATTTAAATTTGGAACAGTTACAGCCATTTTAATTATGAGCATTAGCAAACTTCTTACTGAGTGAATTGTTATGCAAATTAGCAATTATCTCAGCTTCATTTTAGTGCAACACCCGGAACTTAAAAAAAAAATAGCTCCGCCCTGTAAAATTGAGAACTGGAAGACTGTTTTCAAGACGGAACTTTCTTCATAGTAAACAGATGTACCCATATACCAATTTTGACAGGAAACAGAAGCATGGTTTAGAAAATAATTTTTTTTGAATCACTTTTGACAAAAAAAAGCACATGTTTGTGCATATTTCAAACTACAGTGTCCATAGAAAAAAAATACTAAAATACAAAAAAAAAAATTTAATTCATATAATAAGCTTTCCGAAAATATATGGTTTTGTGGACAAGGGAGGTCATCTTGGTTAACTAATTAAAATACCTGTCAGGTAAACTGCATCTCTACCTTAAATGACCGTTAACACAAGTACCATGTCTTGATCAGTGGTGGCCACGTCCTGTTTTAGTTGCCGATTCACACTGGGTCACTCCCACGTTTCAGCTAAATTCAGCTATATCACGTCGTAGATACTACATTAATAACCATCGCATTCCTGGTTTTGATGGCATTCTGCTCACTCAATATGAGTATTGCTTCACTCACCTCACATACACTCTATGGCAGCAATATGTTATTTTACTACTATGTAGTTAAAAGTATTTTGTTATTTTTCAAAGGGTATTACATATTAGGACATAAACGAACAACTCCCGATCATTAACACTAAATTGTAAATTGTAACGAATTGTTATTCTCTCAAACCGCATCCAGTTAATTGAAATTACATAACTTTAGGTTACAATGTATTATATTTGTTGTCGCTGTTTACTTTTGATACAAAACATGTCATGATTTGAAATGTGCCATGTTTTGATGTTCACAAAGCCAAACCGAACAAGCCTGTGTACATCAGGTTTAACAATGGTTGACCACAGGAATAAATTATGGATTTCACATCAATTGTCATCTTAAACATGCTGTCTGAAATATTGCTTCTTTTACTTTTACCCGCATAATTCCCTTATATATTCCCTCATATTTAGTAGTGCACTTTGTTCCTGGGGGTATTTTGTTGTACATATCACACATGATGAATGCTCATCTCAACACGTTGTTGACAGCCTCCAACTCAGATTATTGTCTTAAATATACATGTTGCCTCACTCCAAATAACCATGGATGGTATAAGGTTATTATTGAAAGATGCAGACCTCGCAATCAGTTATCAATGTGATGATTCAGATGGGAAATAAGACTATATGTTGCGTCATTATTCATTGAACAAGCTTGTAAACCGAGCTACACGAGCTCGTATTCTTTTGTGGCAACACCTTTGTTAGTCTTCTGTAGTAATATAAAAGTACTAGCAATTATGGTGTCGCATCTGCTATCTAGAATGTTCCTAGCATATTCATCTCTGTGAGACGTAGGTTCTCGAAAAGTCTGGATTATCAATAACACAATCACACTATTCTACGCTTATTGTGCGACTACGTAAGCATCTGTTGGAGATTAACTCAATATATTTTAGATTCCCTCGGCTAGAACACGTAGACATGCCAATAAATCAATGATAAATTGGTAGTCTTGGGACCATGTTTCAAGGACACAGAATGTAGTTTAATTGCTCATTACGTGTGAGCTAATCTTTTAATCCACTGTAAAGTGGCGTAATATTCAGAATGTTACGAGGTATAAAGTAAACGTCATAAATTCTATTTCTCGCTGTACTAATAATAAGGAAAATTGATCAGATATATAAGGTAATTGGTATTTTAGTAATTTCTGAATTATGGACACCATGAATCATCCAAATTCACTGTGATAGTTTTTTGATAGCATCATCTGACTCTGGTCACAGTTATTATACACTTACGTTATTTGTGTGTATATAGCTAACTTGTAACCCTGAAATCTCCATATATAACAACTAAGGCAATAACACTGTTGAGAATAGACGAGTATATAATAGATATTTGAAGTGTGGGTACTTATACTAAATATGCTTATGTATCCAGTGTTTGTTCTCACCTACTCTGTTTTTTTACAAATTGATACTCGCACCTGGAACGATCGGCACACCTACATCGTGCGAATGAGTACTACCTCGATTTCAAATCTCCGATGGATTATACACGGTTTAGAGAATGCCGTTATTGTGAGATTTCACTTAGGCAACATAAATTGATACTTCACGCTCGCACTATCCCGTCTGTCACTGTTAAGAGTTTTGCATCTCTTTCATTGAAATTAGTTCACATCCCATCAATGTGTGAAATGATATGACCCGTGAAGTTTCTTTTCAGGCTACGTTACCCGCGGATGTTTGTTGTATAGTCCCGAGGCGCTGAATAAAGTATCTTATTAATATTCAAAATGTCTAGATATTGTTGTTATTTGTTAGTTGTTCGAGTAATGAAAAGAAACATCTACATTTGCAATCAGGAATGCACCAGGAGTTTTGTAGTATAGGAACTATTATAGCTAATGGCCCGGGCGTGTTTATGATTGGAAACACAAAAGCTGTGGTCAGAATTTTACGAATCCGCCCTGGCTTTTATCGGTTCTATGTGATTTGTACTAGAGGACTGCAATCTACATGTGATCGTTTCAGTTACCAGTCAAATTTGTGCAAAAAATGTACTTCTGTCACATGACCAAGAGCGGTAACAGAATGATCAATTGCCATCTTAGGCGTGAGACTAGTAGCGATAATTTTATAAACAATTATTACGAATGCAGATCTTACTATATTTCCCACAACACTCTTCGATGACTTTAAATATGAACGCCGGTAGTGTCCCTTGTATCAAGTATCATGACAACACATAAATCAAAATGAACACACACTTAGTCGCAACTGCTACGTGAAATTATCGCGATTTCAGCAATCGTGGGGACAACATTTTGCGAAGGTTACTGACTTGCAAAATTCCTTAAATATTTGTCACTGGCAGAATTAGTGTAATTTACAATACATCATGATTCGAATCGAATACGTGTAAGAAACCCCACGGGACAGAGGGGTGTTATGAGGGCGTAGCAACTTTGACTAGAAAGGCTCCTTTAATTCAAAGTGATGTACTAGGTAAGCTCAGCATATGTTTTCCGTCTAAAATCATCCTCTACTTCCCACCACGATTGACACTGATCACTCAGAAGCCAAATGACCAAAGCTGCTTTACGATTTGACTGCTTAAAATATCTCCACCCTTTCAACGAGACAATAAATCTTTCAGGCCAGCTGTTTTAAAGTTTAGAGTGTCCAGTAGATGCTTTTATCTTCATAGATGTTATCTTCATTTCGAGCATATTTCCACTCATTGTGTACATTAATATATTCGAGCGATTTCAACTTTGTTTACGTACATTGAGTGTCGACATGGCGTTTACTCATTGTGACTATTTTGCAACGTCGAACACAATAACGCTCAATGCAAAATTACAATATATTTATTTATTTATTTTATGTATTGACGCTACACTGAACAGTACAATAGACCAACAGTGTTCATAATAAAATAAATGAATTAATAAAGTTTATATTATAATAAACGGGTTCAATAATTGAATTTGTTTACATTTATTCATTAATATATAAAGTTCTGAGGAAAATTTTTTCTATAAACATTCCCCCGTTAATTTGAAATATATAGATTGTCTGCACTCCATCATAGCATGATCATAGTGTGCTTCATCACCAACTTTCTTTTACAAGGCACATAATTTACCTGTATGTTAGTTACGTAGAATGCCATGGTAACGTCACTAGTTCACTAATTTATATATTTTAGTTTGGTTTCAGAGTATCATCCTTATTTACATTATAATTACGTCTCAAATGCCACTGCAATATAATGAGACACTGACACTGTCAAATAAGTGATATACTGATTCGATTTACGTAAAAACAATAACATCGCTGATTTATTAACTAATATTTTAATTTCAAATTTAAATACTGTTGTCAGTACTTTGTCGACAAATTAAAAACTCTCTGATATTTTATCATTTGTCGAAAATGAAGACTTTAGTTTTGTAATAACTGCACAGATCATCCATCATCTACAATGGTTGTAGCCTGTTTAGAATGGTTTTCTTTCGATTTGACCATAATAATAATAATAATAATAATAATAATAATAATAATAATAATAATAATAATAATAATAATAATAATAATAATAATAATAATAATAATAATAATAATAATAATAATAATAATAATAAAATAATAAAATAATAATAATAATACATTAGACAATACTATGTATGTTGGTTGTTGATAAGGACTTTGAAAATCGGGTTAATACAAAGTAAATACATCTTCACTAATGCGAGCAATGAGTTCGGGTAATGTAATGATGTAACACGAAACACATTAATCCTAATTTGATTCACATGATGTAGTAGAGGCCAACTAACACAAATTAGAATCTAGGGATAAAATAATGCTTAGTACGTGCCGAGAATTCCTGCCATTGCCGTAATACTAAAACACTACAGGACTCTAAAGAGATCTCCAATCAAGTGATGACGCGACGCGAATTGTGCTTAGCTGTAAACGACAATTTAAGCGGATTTAATTATACACCCTATTCTGAAATATAAATCTCATGTGCTAGATGAGACGTTTTCGGAAGACATGGAGGTGCTTGGCACTGAATTCAACTTTGATAGAAGATGAAATAAATATCATCAGTTTATCCTTTTTTTAAAAAATTCGCTCTGGTGAAGCTAATGTGTAATGAGTGAGTGAGTGAGTGAATTAATGAAGGGATGAATTGATGTGTCTGGTACATGAAATGATTCTCAATGTATACTAATTAACTCGTTATATGATGCATTTACTGTGGGGGATGTTCAATTAATAATAAATCAAGGCATTATAGGTTTATTACGTTATGCAAATTCACATGTCTACTTGAATACGTACTACGTATTCTGTGTACTTTGATTGACTGCTACACTAAAAAATATCACTTTTTACAAAAGCGTTAGTTTGTACTCGTTATTAAAATAGTATACATATTATATATTAGGAGTAGTGTATATCGTTAATGAAATGTTGTATGTGTCTTTATACCCCGCCATGCATAGCTATATGCAGTTACAATTATTACAAATTATAATGTGTAATTTTGTAATCGTTTGAAATTACTTTAACCAACAATTTCGACTTGCTGTTATACACTTGTGATTATTATTACCTAGTGTATGTATTGAAAATGTTTTACCATATGTCGTATATCATATACATAGAAATACTTGACATAATTTCGTCGATGTGTGCTCTGAGGTCTGCGTTTTCCGCAAATGTTGTTAACGTTGTTACAGAAGACCCAGAAATAAGATAATGTGCTAATTCAATATACCAACTAAAAATACGGCACTCGAACAAGCCATACAATATCCCAAGTCTGCTATGTTGATTGTATGTTAAATTGATTATGTTGTTGTTTTTTAAACGCGGACAAAATCTACCAATTTATTTTTTGTGGTCCTATTAAAGGGCGGTGGTCGTCGCACAGCGCGTGTTCGAATTTCTTGTAAACAATGCATTTTACACGCGTTGTGTACTTCGCTATGAGACCTTTATACGTTGCTTCTTTCACTTAATGGAACTCACGTCAAAGTCACGTAATCAATGTAGACATATTGGAACCCACTGAATGTCACCTGCATCGGAACCCACTATAATGTTGCTTAGTACATGTTTACGCAGACAATCGAATCAGTCATATATAAAATTCATCGTTTAAGGGATCTGTCTTGAGTAGCTGTCACAAGCTATTTGTTTTTCTCTCACCTAGTATTGTTATTATTATCAAAGATGACGAAAATTGGGAAATTAGAATATAATTCACAAAAACAGAGTAAATGAATGCTTCGTTAGTACCAATGCCGTTGAGATGGTCTAACACCGCCTGCTGGCCTGTATTTATACTGGGTATATATTGCAGGTTATCGGCGATCAACCCCAGTTAACGTGATTATGAACTGATCTCATGGACAGAAGAAGTGTGGCTAATGGCGATGTGACAGAGTGATTCTAAACACAGACACGGTTTACACATAGACCAGTTGACAATGTGAGATGACAGTATTGTACGATATCTACTTTTACAAATACCAGGTAGACGCGTACGATTTCCTCGATAACACATATACGTTTATGTTCCCAGGACGAATAGGTCATGTGTCGAAACATTCACATGTTGCCAAGATGATATCATTCTCTGACAACGCTACAATGACATTGCAATTCGCTTGCAGTTGATACGTATTATGGTGAGTGAAAGATGTTTTGCAAACTTCCCAGCCCTCCAGCTGATTGCTCAATCCCTTAGCAATATATAACTGTATATCTATTATGTCAATTCCTGTTGATCAAAGCAATTTAAAGTAAACTAGTGATAATGAATATTTATCGTTACTTACTTCTCGCTATTTTCGACATTTCTTTCAATAAATCTAAAGTATTTGTGCTTCTATTGAAGTATACGAAATCTGCAATTGTTAGATTTTTTTTAAGAGCAACTTCGCGAAAAGACAAGGACGGCTGTTCGAAAAAATTCATTCCAGGACTGCTGCTATTTTTTTCGACGAACACACCAATGCGATCCCATTCAAACTTTTCGGCAATCGCATTAATGAAGCCACTTAGCTGATCAAAAGTACCAAACGATCGGATCATGGTCTCGAAGCGATATTTTTTGTTCAAAAACATGTCGTCGAGGCAACTGCTGCACATGTACGCCTTGTTCCAAACCATCGCTAATTTGCATATAGGTTCCGCTTCGATAGAGTAAACAGGGCCAAAATATGCACAATAGTTTTCACGCTTTGACAAGTCAAGAATCTTCGCCATGGTTGTGATATCATATCCCGTTGAATCGAACCGAGTATACGTGAGTTGGTGACCAGCCAACAGATTTGGGTCGCGGTTCACCTTCTCTAACGCTATAAAATACGCCGCCCCTATCCGTCCTTTGCTGTAAGGAGCATTCCAGTTTGACAGTGTGAATAATGCACGGAACTCTCGGCACGAACTTGGAGAAAGCCCCGTAGAGATCAACAGTGTAAGAGTGCAAATAACAAGCGTAGAGTGCGTCAACGTGCACTGCATAACACACGTAAACGTCGAACATACCATAGCAATGGAAAAGATCCAACTGTCTTGATTTTTCAGTGGTACAAGAATATATCACGGAGAGTATTTCCCCCAACTATACTCCTGAAGTCGAATGCACAATAATAACACTCCCACAGAAGGCAGTTGCACATGTGTTAGAAGACATTCACTACTACATTCACTACTGTTCAGTACAGCCCTGCTATTGTAGATAGAATGAGCAATGCCAAAATGATCGGCGTATTAACTCATTGCTTGGTGTTAACTGCCGGTGGCGCAAATCAAGTTGGCAAACAATAATAATAGAAAAAAACTCGGTGTACACATCGGTTCAAATTCAGTACACACACAAGCATGACAAATCAAAATAATTTTGAATTTCTTCCATTGTATGTGTATTAAAGTTATAGACATGCGTAAACTGAGCATACTAATACATCGGATATCGGAGAGTAACCGTAAGGTGAATGTTCGTGTGTGTTCATTTTTATTTTATTTTTTATATATTTTTTTGCATATAATGTATAATTAATATATACTATACACCAAACAAACTGCCGCACTGATAGCGCGCGTAAGAAATCTGTGCTCTTTGTAATTCAATGCAGAAACTCATACCGCTGAGGGCGGTCTTCCATATAAGAGGAGACAGCTGCGTTTTGCAGCTGTTAACCACTGTCAGATTGCAGTAAAAGGTGGAAATCGTCTCCGAGGCAGTGTAGTATTAAGTTGCCTTCTTTAATCATTTATCTGTATATTGAAATAATTTATAAAATGCAAGTGCTGGGAGGGGTTTGAACCGAACTGAGTTTCAGGCATTACGGACACATAGAAAGGTTAATCAGAACGTGTGTTCACGAGACAGATGCTGATGGAGCATAGTGAGGAACCGCGGCGTCGCAAACATAATACTAGTTTGTGGTCCGCATATGGAATCTGCTAATCGATAAAGCTTCCTCATCTGTAATGATAAACCATACATATTATAGATCAAAAAAGTTCATCAAACTTATGTTGTTTCGTTATTGGAGACAGTGGGTATGTTTTGTTCTTGTCCGTACATTTAAACGATGTATAAATAACTTGTATTGCACCGTGTACAATATCCAGATGCTTCTTTCTCCAATCATCTTACTCCAATGCTATCATTAACACAGTAAACATGGGCTAAGATTCCCTGGTGACCTTCTTTTCAATACAAAGTCAACGTTGGCAAACTTAGACTCGCTCTCAAACCTTCTTATTTCCCTGTAGAGTGCTTATTACGTTAAGTTGCGTGAATGCACAGGGGAGTCGCACTCAACCGTAATTTCCGTAAACCACGCTACAGAGGGTACAACTATCGTGTTTAAAATCTTAACGTAAATTACATATTTCCCCGCGTGGACTATTTGCTGTTCCATTAGTACTTCCCCAGATGTATTATTTAATTTTGTATAATACATTTTTGCTTTTATCACGGTATCTATTATTTGGAATGGTATAATACGCTCCTGTGAACACATATTCAGATGGAAAAGCAGTGTCGCGTGACGTAAATTGCATGACGAGTGTCAATCATTATAGCTCGGTCAAATGGTGTAATATAAAACATGCGTAGGTGTAGTTACGAAATAGAGGGAGTATAGTCAGACTCCAAGGTACAAGACAGCCTAAGTATTTGCACCACTGTATATATCATATATCAAACGGTGGTAAAATGTTTTGCACTTTATTTCAGACATTAGTATTGCTGTTTCCAGTGTGCGTCGTGCACCTTTTAAGATTCGTGAGAATAAAGAAAAAAACATCTAAGTAAGTGATTTTATACTGATTAAGAAAAAAAAACATACGTTAATCCTCTGGATTGATACGGATTATACTTGATTTAATATATTTTGTTTTGTCTTAGTCTCTGACGTAAAGCAAAAGTGTTAACACCATATATAATTTAGATAGTAGTTCGCTTTATGTAATATCGTCTCTCTAAATAGAACTGCGAACAAGTATTACTTTGTGAGTAATGTAGAAGCGGGACGCTTCATCGATCCAGCATTTGTCCAAAAAAAAAAACTATCAGACATGTGTCCATTGGAAACATCAATAAAGTGCCGGAGTAGTGCTGAATCGCACATCGTGCGCTGAAGCATAGCAATGCATCGATCGACGCGAATTCAGATGAAGCCGTAAACGCTTCAAAGTGGGAAAATTACGTTTACACTGGATTATTGAAGTGGGTTACATAAATATAGAAATAATTCATAGACATATATTCCGCTTATTAGAGTTTGTTGTAATTATCGGAATAATTATCAACATAGACCTAATTATTCAGATTATTTCATCTGAATGAACTTTCGATCATTCCTGGCTATATTTAACTCGCGTACTTTGTCTTGCATACTCTTAATTATGAGCTTCAATAATCACGGACAGCCGATCAAGACAAATCACGGTTCGTTTATTCAAAATAAATGCCAGCCTGTTTTACTTTTGATAACCTATAACGAGCTCTGCACTGTAATTTAATATTGTGCGCCCTTTCGTGAGAGCGAGGTGTGCATTTCGCGATATTGCCAGTCAATTTGACAATACATTCACGTTCTAGGTTAACAGTACACAACATCACGTTTCCCAATCACAAATACATTCTCGGGATTGAGATATCCATGTAGCGAATGAAAGATGCTAACCAAAAATGACATAAGAATTCTATGAAACGAACATGCAATTTGCATGCCAGCATTTTTGAGCTCTTTATCAATGTAGGGAGAATCGATAACGAAACGTAGTTAAATCGTTAATGGCCATTGTTAATAGTTAATGCGGCGAATATCATCTGGTCGTGCCTGTCCATGTGGCATTTACAATAAACATGTTAATTTAAACTTTTTCCCGAAATCCCCACTTATTGAGCAAGAGACATCCACTATTTAGGTAACTAATCCGGTAATAAAGAGGTTTCGAATGGTTTATTTTACAAATATGATTACCGGTTACAGTATAATGCGTGAATAAAAGAAAACACGAAATACAAGCCGTTCACTTAAATGCTATTAGCTTCAAAGAAATCCGCTATCGCAATTAACGAACTTGTGAGGTGATGCGATGAAGCCGTAGTACTATGCGAATGTGGTTCATCTCGCCGCGGTTGCTAGGAGACAGGATCATGCGTGCGATACAATGTCTTTCAGTGGATGATTGCTGCTTGTTCGAGTATCTTTCGAAGATTCTGAAGGTGAGATTTGTTTTATTTGCGTGTGGTGTGTTACAATACTTTTATACATTGGCAGAAATGGAGAATGAGTTCAAAGTTAGAATTTTAGTTCACATACAAATGTCTTAATTCTAAAGAATTTTGTTTGGGTAAACACGCACAAATGAATTTGTTGCATAATATTAAACTTTATCGATTTGATATGACACATGTGCATCAAAAACATATATTAAATTCATGTCTATGTTTCATTACAATGTTTATTTCATTGTGACAGCTCACAAAAGGTTGCACGTGTTGTCCCCTTGAGGGGAGTACTCAATTGAAGACTTGATGGTGGAAATCAGCAAGACGTTATTATATCGCTCTCCAGATAGCTGTGAGATGCGTTTGATAAGCGGGGTGACTAAATAAGTACGTGCGCATGGCTTCTCGTATATTGTGAATAATTCATAATACAATGAAATATGACATAGTCGTATTGAGAAGACCGATTTTTCCAGGCATGGATCATACATACAATATTTAACGTTCCGTGGCAGGTTCCGTTGTTTGTATGGTTATTAGGCTGCTAATCTCTGTACAAACAACATTACATAACCGTGAGAATACATTAATAACAAAACATGTATATAGTAAGACGAAACATTTTCCTAATGCGGCTGTCTAAACCACAAATTTAGTAGAAAATTTGTCATTTATAACAGGAATATACGTAATACTGGATAACTGCAATTTTGCCGTATAATCTTGAAAAAACGACGCGAGGCAGCACAGTCTATACAATATTCAGTGTTATTATCCAATTCCAACGTAGCGTACGTCTTTGTTAATTATAATGCTAAAATATTCAGAAACATTATCAATAAAACGTGGCGTGTTTGTTCAAAATTGCACGCAGTAAATTACAGAAGTTTTAGGAATTTCGTCAGCTTGCCGTGGATTTGAAGATTTAAATAATAATTGTGTTTATTAATGATCAAAATGCTTTCTATTGATATTTAAAATGACGGTCATTGTTTGTCGAGCCTTAGTGAAGAATGTATTTTACACACTATTCGAATAGCATTCAATATCGTTGCTATGTATTTTTATTAGCGGGACAAGCATACAATAAACATGTTAACAGTAAAACCAGTAATCATATGATTTTTTTTCTTTGATATCACATAATCGGCATAAAGGCCCTAGGACAATTTTTGAAAATAAAGGCAAATATGAATGAAGTCCTATAATATTTATGATTTAAAAGACCCAGGGCGATTCATTAGAACAAAAATCAATTTGACTTGATATACATGATAAAATCCGACTACAAAGTTTCCTCTGGGAAATAAAGTTCAATAAAACTTAAAATGTCAAGACCTCAGGCCCATTATCTGACTTAAAACCCACCGTCAAAGCCATTTATGTAATTGTAAAGGCACCATGTCCCTATTTACAAATATGTTTTAACGGTCTTCAAAATCTGTTACGCCATATGTTAGTGTGAATACAGTACACGTGTGGGTGAGAGTTGATCTTATATAATTTGGATACTGCAATTTTGGCATGTGGTGCGTATATCAAGATCTGCATAATGATCAACTTATGAATATTCATGATCTAACACACACACAAAACGTAGAAAAAGTAGCTCAAACGCCAATGACCGACACCGTGTTTCTAATAACATAATGGACGTGTGATTTGAAGTTCAGCTACAGTAATATTTTAAGAGAAAAAATAATCACTAAGTTATATGTATGCATCATATCGAGGTGCATGTAATGATGACCTCCTATCTTAACTTTAATTTACTTGCATTTATTTTATAGAAATTTCCGTCTGGTGGATGGATCT
Organism: Saccoglossus kowalevskii; assembly: GCF_978046115.1. Classification (NCBI taxonomy): domain Eukaryota; kingdom Metazoa; phylum Hemichordata; class Enteropneusta; family Harrimaniidae; genus Saccoglossus; species Saccoglossus kowalevskii. Next base: position 23,968,644 of record NC_140661.1, on the reverse strand, counting down.
TCCAGACTAGAGAAATACAAAGTGGATAGTATTTGTGTAGAAGTTTAGAAGGTTTATGCAGCGTGCTTTTCGACAGACGGTATTTTAAACGAAAAACATCCCTTTTATATACGAGCCTACTAACATGCAAAACATGCGTAGTCGACCTTTGACATCATTCTAACTTACGGTGTATGTATAGTTTTGCAATTAACATTCAAACCGGACAAAACAAACTAAATCAACGGTAAAATTTCCAGTGATGTGAACATATTGATAGTGATCTATTTTAAATCAAGGTTTTCTTATCTTTTACGTTCGGCTCATCCTGTTTCTTAATAGCTTACATTACAAATATAGGCAACATAAATGAATTCATGAATATACATAGGAGGATGGGTAATAGAAATATCCGTTCATCCCTATGTTTGCATTAGCTGGTTGGTGGTGCGTAAGAAGGGTATTAAATGTACACATGATGTAAACAAATGATTTTACGGTGAGGACTTCTTCTCAAACATCGTTTGGGAATATATAATGTACGAACTTCTAAAGGCGTTCGTACATTATATAGTGTATGACCAAGGGGACGGGTGATACTACGCGGATACTACGTAGATATGATGGGGGTGTTCTTTTAGAAAATAGCAAGAGGTGAATAAATGTTTGAGACTACGTAAATTCGAATTGGATAACTATTAATTAAATAATAAAGAAAGTAAACTATCGTTGATACTATGCACATATATACATAAATTCATTAGATTATTCTAAAATGGTGTTGAATATGAGAAGATCACGTGTTGAGAACACAAATAAGAATACTCAACTAAACTTCCATTGACTGACAGTATATTATTATTTATGGAAATTTCTTTAAAAGTTATAACCCATGGTAAACATACTCAGCTTTTGACACATAGTACATATTATTAATATTCTAAACATAACAATTTTTAGTAACCACAGATACCACCGAGACCGTCCTGCCTTACCCGTAAACAATCAATACAGCTTTGAATATAATTCATGAAAAACAAGGAAGAACACAGAAACAAACGATTGTTGAACAGTCCACAAATATCACAATAAATAAACGAATAAAAGAGCGAATGTTATGAACCTCAATTGCATACAGCTTGAATGATGTTTCAGTGAGCTAATCGCTCTTTGTAAATTCCTTTTAGACTTTGGCTTCAATGTTACAGGCTACGGGAAATTGTGATTTCAAGTCCCATCCTTAAATGTTATTTAATTTTAACATTTTTGAGTTACACAGGGTGATTTTCTTATATTCACTACAGCCTTGTTGCAGAATGAAGACACATCGGTTCGCACAATGCCCGGTACCGATTGAGCGATATCTTTATCTCTTAAATCATAGTGACATGCTTCGCATGGTACAGTACAACTCCTAATGCCATACTCTCAATACGTAAATTTTATTTCCAGACTTTTAAGCCACTTACTTAACGTACATCCTATACGTACTCGTCTGAAATTCGTCATTCAGAAATTCAACAATCTATTGACCTTTTCAGGAATGTCTGGCAATTAGATGGGAGTGGGATTAAATAGTACAAAACATGACAAAATGGTCAAATGAATTAAAGGGATAATGTGAAATCGTGAAGGGGAATTTCATTCGAGACAACTTGTATGTCAATGAGTCGGCTTAGCTTTGTATGAAACATGTATAAGAAGGCATATAAACGGACACGTGTGTCTCAAATAGGTATTAGCTGACAGTTTATACAGCTTTAAGGGTAGAAATACGTGGCAAATACACTGCAATGATCATACCTTTCTGTATAGGGAAATTGTCATTGATGTAAACATGATTCCCGAACACTCGAATAATATGTTCTGCATTGTCCGTCTAACGAAAGACTTAGTCGTTTTATTTGGTTATGGGATTTGTCACGTAGACTATTATATATAGGCTAAAATTTAATCGCTGTATTCGCTGTTTTTTAGCGTTATTCAGGCTAATTATAACGACGATATTAGATGGTATTAAAGCGGGAGTGTCGTCACCTACGCATGCGTCAGGTGGCCATCGCGTGTCATTGTTTACAGACAAGCATCTATACCCATGAGCCTTTGCGTTCTTAGCGTGTGTTGTTATCATCGTTTGGGACTCAATTCTCGCGTGTACACAGGTGGCGTCTCTCCCGCTTTACCTACATTGTTTGTGATCATACGAAATTCTATGCATTAGTATAACAACCAGGGATGTACGCTAGCACTAGCTACAAACCCATTCACTGTTCAAAATGTGTTGAACATCGGCGTGTCAAACACTGTGCACCAAAACAAGGGAAGAAAAAAAGAGAAAAAAAAAGAAACTGAAAAAAACTTGGTGCTGACATACCAAGATATATAGCTGAGTCACATGATAAATTTACAGAATTACGCCATCTTGTGACATGCCAGTACAACTACTTCAATATGACTAAGCTATATTTTCAATACTAATAGTTCTCGTATTCCGTGGGAGTATTGTTTAACACGTAAAGAATGTGTAAAACGAAGAAGGGAAGGAAACCCGTGTTATTAATGGTGGCTGAATGATGACAGAAATGGAAGCCAAAGTGAGTCACTTCACGTTGTCATGGTTACGACTGTACTAATATCACTTAATTGGCGCTTGTTAGGAATCTCTCGTACTTTGATTAGAAATGAGATTAGAGCCTGTTATACAATGGCGGCTGCGTGGATGGCGACCAACACTAGCAATGTAAATTTTACGTGAGATATGTGTTGATTTCGTTGAAACCATGCTTTGAATCACAAGACCATCGCATGCTGCTGATTTACATGTAAAGTGAATCAATGCAACCCAGTTATTGACATGAACCGTTTAAAACCATAGTAATCCACAATATAATTGACAAGATCCCTGTAATAATTAACAATGGTATTACTCACATTGGCACGTGAATTCGTTATTCTACAAAAATTAATATAATAATATACGTAATCAAATAACAACTCGATGAGCTGATCATGAGCTGATCACGGACTTTGGACTTGCAATGGTTCGTTATTTAAAATAGTTTTTGCGATAAAATCAACTATTATAACTATTTTAAATTTAAAAATATGTCCACTTTGTCCCAAATTAAGATAAAGCTTATTTTTATTTGTGAAAAATATTAATATTCGGCGGGTTACTAAACACAAATATTACATAAAACAAATTGATCTTGGGAACTCGATTGATAATGGTTTAATGGTTTTAGTTCCGTTCTGGTTTCCTTCAATCGATTTTTTTTACCTGATCAGATCACCTTAACGAAATCAGTTACCGTTACCAGTATCGAAGAAGATATATTCTCATATCGTCATCAACCGCCCAGACTTTGATTAGTTGATGGGGATCTCAAGTCATCACGCTGTCATAGAGCATTGCTTTGCCATGGCATTATGTCATGCATTGGTTGCGAACATCCGGCACAGGGAAGCCTCTCAAAATTGATGTTTTCCGGTAATTTGGGTTGATCGAATTTCCTACTTTCAATTGTTTCTTATGCTTCTGAAAAACGCCCCCATTGCTACGCAAAAAAACTGTAATACAAATTTGGTGGCGCTAACACCTTTACGTTTGTTAGAATCGATTGCGTGAATAGCACCACCAACGTTAAATTAACGTTTATTTAATCTCTACCAGGTTTATTGGCGCCGTTTCTCGCTGCAATTATTGCAAGACGCTTGTACACACACGTATTTGCAAGAAGTGTAAATAGATTTAAATAAAATACAGTATACATTGACATTTACCTGTAGTACCTGTTGTATTTTAGTGATTTGTCAACTAGTTGTGAAATGTTAATGTGATAATTGAATTTCAGTTTGAAACATTCACATTGCTGATATGTGTTTTGCACATCTTGTTTCGCCACGTGATATGCAGGACAATGCACTGATCGGAGCATATCGTATTTATGCAAATGGCACTGACCCACTGACATCAATGAAACGAAGAAGTGTGTGTCTAGTTCGTGTTTTTTTTTTGTCGGATCGTAATAGTATAAGACATTAATCACACCTCAAAGCTGTGTTGTTTCAAGTGTAACTCGTGCTATTTACAATTTGATGACCGTATGTGTGGCTGTTATTCGGTTATTCGTGCGATTAGCTAAACCAATATCCCGCGTATTTTACTCAGGTCGTCAACAATATACTTCTGATTCACGCAAGTGCAAGGACATCTGAGAAACCAATACGGACACACATTCTGTGGAATTTATGGACTCGTCAAATTTCACGATGAACTATATGAATTGTAATTCCATTGTCTGATAGTCTTGGTTATTTGCAATGGAGACGAGATCCCCACAATGCAAAAAGATGTGGAATTCATGAGTCAACTAAAATATTTAATTACAATCATGAAACATAGCGTAAATTTAATCGCAATTGCTTAGGCGTATGTTTTTCATAGAAATTAAAATTTATGATGTGTTCAATATGTCTTCTACTGACTAATTTAGTCCCATCGATTTACATAATATTGTAAAGTTCATCGTTGTGTACGCCTGCGGTCTTCTGGTGTGCAACACACATGTCCTTCAAACAACCAGATAAAAATAAATTATTTATAATTTTAAGCGTGACATGTTTTTATCTGAAAACGTTCTAATCGAAGACTATTTACATATTTACAATGAATAATATATGTATTATAAAGCATGGTGAATCAAATCACTTCTTATATATTTACGTAAACGTATTTTTAGTGAAATGAATGTTATCTTCTATGTTAGTCTTTGATTGGGTAAATTTATCGGTGGTACTTTTAGTTGTAAAATTAATTATAGGTGTCACAGAACAGTACTATAAACATTGTTTTTATAATTGCTAACTTGCCTACAGTATCGGTAATTCTGAATCAAAGTGCTATTTGGCCAAGGATCGTTTTATCAATCAAATTAATCTGTAAATTACCTCAAAATACAACGGTAGATAAATCACTTTACAACCAACTTCAAAGAAAAATCTCAGCATGATTAGCTTGACATATTTTAATTAGGAGTACAATAATACCCTGCACAATGTAGTCGTTATTTTTGAATTGCGAGAAAAAAAACCTAAAAATAAATATATTCTATATGTTCATAATCAACTATGTCGTGATTTCCGTTGCAGGAAAGATACCAGCTTGAGACATTAGACAGAGTGATTAGGTAGACAAGTTTGACTAGTATCCGACAGAGATAATCACTACCAAACAGAGTTGGGAACTGTGGACGATGTGGGGGTCTATGTCTAATTTGTTAGTAATATGAAGCAATTAACATGTCACGTTCGCTGACGGGTAAGTACAATGAACTGCATGGTTGTGACTTAGAACTATAACGTGCATGTTAATAACGGCTGGTTTGCGCAAGAACATTTGTTTGCAGACCTATTACCCTGAAATAACAATTATATTAGATGTCGATGAGAGAAGAACAGTATTTTGATTTCTTTTTTCAAAGATGTTATTGTATATATATTGCATATCAAAATCAATTTGTTATAAAATATAGTCAATCTCATCTTCGCCATACAAAGTTCATTTTCATGGCCATCGCCTAACCACTACACTTTAACAGATTCTGTATAGCCAACGTAAACTTGAGTATGCCCTTTTTGCAATACTGTAGATAATGTCTTCAATAGATTGGCCAATCAAATTGCTCGTTATAGCTGCATCACGTTCAACAGTAGAAGATTTTCTCCCAGGCGGAGTTTGAGCTCTCAGTAATACAACATAGATTTTCAAAAACATAGAAACTGTATTTACGGTAGGTCTTTGGGTCACTGATTTTTGAACTGGTGAGACTTTAATAGTCAAAACAATGATTTCAATATGTTAAACAGGGTTACCAATGCTTGAGGCAAAGGCTCCGTGCTGTGCGTCAAAGGAACGGACGCATGGAATCAAATACGCACCGGTACAATATAAGCAATAGTCAGCATAAATAGTTCAGTACAAGGCCACATACCGAAAAAAATTGTGACAGAAAGAACTGTGGAAAAGCTTCAAAAATGCATCGGCCATTTTCCCCGATCGCCAGCACAACTTTTCATTTTGTTTATGATCATTTGTCACGTATTACGCCAACCTTTTGAGCGCTTCTAATCAGATTCACGCATCTTACAAAGGTTAATTACGCGACCTCTCGGTAGACTCCCGCTCTGGTTCGTGGAGGAGTATGTTTACATCATGATGAGTCAATCAAAGATTATGACTGACGTAGATTACTACTAATCGAATAACATTTTTATGAGAAAACTGAATGTTATTTCACTTCATTTCTATAATTTAAATATTTTTTTTATTTTTACTCGAAGTTACGATATGTATGAAATATCCCGACCCGATATTTCATGTTTTCAAAGCTCGGCAACTTGCTGAAAAGTTGCAAAGCTAGTTGACTGTTGAAGCTTCCTACCGAGATATAGTTCTAATACAAACAGACGAAAAACTCATCGGTGATAAAATATTAATGGTAACCTATTAGAACTGTTCATCATCAACAATATTAATATTAGAACGTAGACTGATTATGTTGAAGTCATCTAAAACACACTTTTATAGATGCATGGTGCGTATTTCTGTAGGAGAAACCGAATGAAAATACTTGTGGTGCATCGTTTTTCTGTTAAAACATTAATCAAGATATTTGTGCAATGTGAGAGTTTGACCTTTAAAGAAGCATGTTATAAGACGTTTGATTGCCGTTTTAGCCATCTATATATAGTAACATCGACAAAGTATGTCATTATAGTTTCCTGATATGTGTTAAAACAGTCGATGACTGTACTTCATACAAAAAAGGGTTGACGTTAAATATCTTCAGTGTGAAAACGTGCATACGTCCTAGCTCCTTGATAAAAATAACACACCACGGACAAGTAAGTGTAATCGTATACCTTGAAATACAACATTGATGTTTATTGTAAAATCGTCGCGATACATTTTAATGGGTGGTGGTCAGACTGTAACTGCTTGTTTTTGCGTTAACGTCGTGATAAATCAGGTTGCAATAGCTAAAAAGCATGCTCAGTGCCTGTTGATTATCGTCAGTATACACTGATATTTAACTGATCGTGTCAGTGTGATGTTTGCAAGCAATCAGAGTTCTTTCTACATTGTTTGTGAACGCATTCTGACGATTCAAATGAATGTCTCTACAAATAATCACATATACACACTAGACAGAAGATGTTCAATATATACCAGTGCATATTTTTCACAAAGTTAAAATAGACCACAGGGAGCCCAGGAACTATAATCAACTGTAATACGCAGTCTCTATGAGCGGGGGGGGGGGGGTCGGCTGGTATCTAGTGTAAGAAATGGACAAGGGAGGAAGGCTCCAGCCAGCTCACGTTTTTTAAACTCGAAAAAACAGACGAAAAGAATGAAAAATAAAATATAAAAAAATACCAGGTTGAAGAATATTAGTTGCTTCTTCAAATTTCGCCAAAGCCCTACCTACATTTTACCGATATCTGCAGAATAAATCATGAAAACTACACAAATTTACTCCATTTAGGAATTCCTAACGGTTTGCCCGAACGCACGGCACAGTTGGAGGCGTGGCCTGTTCAGCATTTGTCAACAACCAATCACAAAACAAAATTCGAAGGAGCAACTAATATTCTTCAACCTGGTATTTTACGCCGCTCATAGAGACTGGTACTAGTATTACAGTTGATTATAGTTCCTGGGCTCCCTGTGAATAGACGAAGATTATTACTTATAGGTATATTAATTCGGCAATGAGGAGGAATTCAATTGCGTTCGCATTATCTACACAAATCTTTCTAAAAATTGGTGATGTATACCTGCAGTCCTACGCAACGATTAATATGTCATGAATGTTATACGTAACGGTCTTTTTCATATTATGGCAGAGATTAAGTTAACATGACAGTTCATATCTGCACCCCACAGTATCACATATACTTCCTGAGTCGTGTAATTAATTTCCTGCACATTTTGTATCGTACGGGCGAGGGTTAACATGTTACAAATAGATATTATTCCATTCAATCTTTATGACGACAGCATGTACAGCTGCAAAATAGAAACCCATACTGGATATTTGATCACTCGTCTACTATGTAAAATGTTTCAAATGTAAGTCTTGTTAAATATTAACATTTATTACTTATCGGTGAGTTTACCCTTTTTCTCTCGATAGCAAGGCGTGTCTTATCTAATATATAAGCATGTACTAAGCACATTCGATTGTATCTACTTATTTCTCCCTTCCACTCACAGATTATTTTGCGTGTCCGACTCTCAGGAACGAACCGTAGAATATCCTGATTCGCATTAATTTAACTAATAAGTGTTTAGCGTACATTTTTATTTTAATCAGACAAATGGGAGACATTCGCATTTTTGAATTCCCCAAATGCGCGCGCCTAGAGATAAAATACCCTCAAATTGAAAATATGCTTGTTATTGCAAAGGTTAAACCACAGTTTAATGTATTTAATTAGTTTTCTCTGGGGTATGTTATGCAATCAGTGAATGTGGTTACAGGCAACGCTATTGGGAATTTGCATTTGAATAATTCATGTTCACGTATCTAATGTCTGGAGTTACGTTCGTGGCAGTCTTACATCATTAATTGGTTCTTGCTCACAATGTACGTATGCCTCATTCACTCCAAGACTAACTTCGTATCTTATCTGTCTATTGCTTATCATGGCTTCCCAAAGTTGTTGGATATTGCTCCGTGCAATTACTTTAATTGCATGCAGTGAATAAAAAACGCTTTTTGATCATTTTTAGTTTTCCAAATAATAAAAATCTACTGGCATGTTGATAATTATTGCTTGTTCAGGTATTTACACTCTGTAAACGGAGAATACTTGAGGTATGACGTTTTGCTTAGTACAACTGCTTCTAATGCAACGCAGATAGACAAAGATTTGATTGTAAACGTCTCTAGCGTTGATGACCGTTTCGCGTTAGCTCAAAGTCAACTCTGGATATGAATTCAGCGAAATTGTTGTGAATATTGGGTCTGATAGTTGCTTCTCATTAAAAAAAGGGTCAGCTCATTATTTCAGTTAGTGGATGCATCACGAATATAGCCCCAGAGTTATGTCAAACAGAATAACTGCATTCATTCAACTCTTCATAGTAATCACTATATACACATAGCGGCGTACACCTGCAAGCTATTTGAAACACAAACGAATGGATGATCGTATATCAGTAATTACTTGATCACTACTTGATTTGTTTTCTGACTAGGTGGTCCGGGGGAGCAGGAAACTTCATAAATATACACTGTTTAGCGCTGTTGGCAATAAATACACTTTTTAATTTAAATAGTTACTCTGGTTCAGGATAAATATTTGTGTAATTTACTACGGAACCTCTAACAAGGTAATGGAAATAAACATTTGGCAATGATCTTCAAAGGCATTCATCACCGTAAAAACCCGTACGATGTTGTAGAAACTAACGCATTTAGAAATATTTGTCCTGATTCAAAACAACAGTGCTACATACTAATCGTTGAGATTGCGTAAACAAACACACATATTACTACAGGGGAGAAATAACTTAAGCTTGAAGGCAGAACATCGCGTAAAATTAGCACCGTTATATTATTCAACTAATATATATATTACTTTTAAATTAGAAGAATGCGTGACTTTCCGCTCAAAACAATGGATGTAATTCGAATTTATCCCAAACTAGTGCGCTAACGATGAGTCATACCGTGATCACAGTCATGGAATCCTTTCTGATTTGATTCAGTAGGGTGTATTCCAAAATTGTAGCCATAGGCGAGCACACGCTGGTCTGTGTGTGTGTTTATCGATTGCTGGTAGCAGGCTACTTAATATGTATGGAGAACTCCAGATATCGCCTTCAAGGCAAAATAAACACTATACAAAAGTTACAAATCATCATCCAGTGATAGTTAAAAAATGTGACCTACCTTTTAACGATGCTTTTTAAATAAAGTCCTAAAATTATAGTTTTTCACTCTACTCTTTTGCGTGTGTTATATTTTTAACAGCATAGCATTGCCGTGTTCTATTCAACTAGTACAAACATTAGTGTTAACTAAAACCGCTGAAACTTAATATTCGCATTGGTGGCATTTAAATTATACCTTGTTACAACATAATAATAATTTGATTGTTTAAATTTATTAACGACAAAATTAGTTTGAATGAAATGGTTAAAACACATATCATATCGATTGCATATAATAACATCTTAAAATATAAATAGTTGTAGATTATCATGCCTTTATTGATTTCTTGACAGTAATTCATCGATACTCTTATGTCGCACTCCGTATATACTTGTGATTCGGACATGAGAATCATGGATTGTTTGGTTGAATCGGACCAGCGGCAAGGAATATCATACTCCCAGTATCAAATAACTGAACTGTAGATGGAATTGAATATTACCAGTTCAACTGCGAAAATCAATGCAGTGAATATATGGCAATACGAGTGTGATTTTCAATTGCCAAATCGATATCTACATTCAATGTCGTAACATATACTGACCTTAAAATTCCGTTTCCCGATATACGGTGACTAACACGATGCTAATATGACTTATTGCTAAGTGTACTTAAGACACTGTCAGTGTGTATACATGTTAGACATGTGTGTCTCGTAAATATACGCAGGGTCAAAGCACATCACTCTCCAATTTGACGGAACGGGAGATGTTTAATCAAAGTCTACGTTCCGATGAGGAGAAACACACTTGATCGATTAAGGCATGTAGGCGACCCAGTCACACCTTTGACCAATACACTAACTGTAAAAGAGACTGCTGTTTCGATCAACATTGCTAAACGTTACGGCGTGGAGTTACTCGTGGGATTTGTTCACTGGAACTGTTAGACACGTTTTCAATAAAACATGAACACTATGTTAAATGAAAACATGCTGAAGTTTGCAACTGATTGAATAACCAGGCTTTTAATAGAGGAGAGTCATTAATAATGCATACATGACATAACTTGGGTGACCTTAATCTGACCTTAATCTTATTAAAAATCATATCATCACACTAACAGTGTACCTGACTGGGAATAACTTTATTTATATGGCGTTATGTAGCGAAGCGTGATAACATACATTGTCAATGAGATAAAGGAATATCAGTATAAGGTTGTTACGGTTCGTATGTATGTCTTTGGTAACACTGCACTTTAACTAAGTTGTAAACTAGCTTGATAAAAAACAAATATAGAAGTGACGGAAATTGCATGTGAACAGCCTCAGTCATTTGTGATTAATTAAACACGTACCAATCTGTTAAATTAATTTTAAATTAATAGCACCCCTAAGTATGCATACATTTACAAACAAGGTCAATGACCCCGGAATAATTATAGAAACTATGTATAATTCAATTATGCGTTTCTTTGAAATGGTAAAGAGGGATATTTTGTTTTCTTCTCGGCACATTTCCTTCAAACGTAATTTTAAACTGTGGCATTTTCCATTTAAGGTCTATGCATTTCTTTAGTATATAGTGTACGTTTGTGTTTCTAGATGTGATTAGACAAGATATCACAATATTACACTATAATAACTTAACCAAGTATGGAAATACATCTTCAAATGAACCATTGTAGTACCACGTGGCGACTTATGCAATATAACACTGAATATGCTGCAAAAACAGTAATACCGGTACCAACGTTCAAGCGGAAGCCGTCAGATGGCCATAGCGTGTTAATGTTCACAAACAAGCATCTACCCATGAGCCTTTACGTTTTTAGCGTGTGTTGTTATCATCGCTTGGGACTCAACTCCCGCGCGTGCGCAGATGGCGACCCTCCCGCTTTAATAAACACATTGTTTCAGAAATAGTGAATGCCGAACCGCTAAGTTCGCTAATACTCGCCATATTGTTCAGGGTTCAAAGTTCAAATTGTTCAATTTCCATAAAAAATGTTTGACGCCAAATAATCCCATTAAATTGCAATTCCGATGACGTGAACAGTACAGAGTGGGCCAATTTTGGTATGCTGAAAAAAATTGTACTGAATCGATGTGCTTGGATATGCACGATACGATGTGCATGCGCACCGTAGATCAATCAAAATTATTTTAGCTATGGAATTGTTTGAAAGTGTCGTACAAATATAACTGTGTTGTAATACGTGTTTCCCCTGCAATCACGAGTGGATACAATTCTGAATTCTATATATATTGAAAATAACAGTAACTATAGTCCAAACGTCGATCATTAAATAAAAGTCGCATAAGGAAAAAATAAGTTTATAAACACAAAACAACTACAACCGAAATACACAAACAATACATTAAAAACCCGATCAAATCATAAATAGACACAGAGGTATACAAACAAATTGTGATATCAAGTGTTTAGAAAAGAGTGAATATAATCCGTTCAGCATGTGTCACCAATCTAATATCATTCTGATTCATAAAACAACCCGAAAATCTATCCGAAAATAACACATAAAACACACCGAATACAATAACATAACATTCATAATAAAATTTATGATTTAGTGTAAAGATACATACATTTCTTGTTTTTTCCACAGACATATGACATGATTCTTGGACAAAAGCTGATTAAAACAAAATAATTTATAAGCATATCCGCAATATTTTACCAAATGACGTGGATGAGAGGAGTTGATTTCACTGCGTCATGACGCGATTGCCACGGGGAACGAAATCTTTCTTCAAGTTTCAGTGTCGACAAGTCTTATCTCATGTTAGCCCCCTCGGGAGGATCGCATGCTAATCGTGTTTCAATTTCTAGGCCAAACCAACTTGCGGAAATGATATGAACCTGATCATAGATTAGTTTGTCGTATAAGAGATGTCCGTGTTTTAGCTATTGGTATCATAACAAGGTCAGAAACTTGAAACCACCACTGTTGTCCCAATCATCATCTCACTGAAAATGTATAATAACACTTTTAAAAGCTGATGTCAAAAGTTGTATTACTGAATAATATATTGGGAGTCCCGGTGAGTAGAACCGAAGGACGTATATGCGATAAAAGAATCCGCTACTGAGCATCGACAGAAAAAAAAAGTTCCTCTAAAGATGCAATATGAACGAAAACATGTCATTTGTAATATTGTTTTTCGATATTCCATGCTGTAGACCAAGTCGAATTATTCGTTATTCGTTGGATGAAAAATCGAAACCAGTAATGCGCATGTGCATAGAATGGTATGGTACGCACCAAAATAAACAGTGCAGTATTAGAAAATTCCATCAAACGGAATACTCAGACGAGTTCGACAAAAACAGCATTTTCAGTTATTGATAGTGATAGTGATCATAATCATCGATCTCTTGCACATATCCGACATAGTGAACAAAACCCGTGACTAATTACCTCGGACTTTTACTAGCACCTCGATCTCAAGCAGACCGTTATGTACGAGTAATATTGCGGTTGTTTTCTGTGGCCCACAGTCCCTCAACAATTTTCAGTGTTGTTGAGGGACTGTGTGTGGCCTCATCGCAGGTTGTTTGTTATCACAGCGGACGTGTTTTGCGTTTTGCATAGGAGAACAATTGGTCAATGACCTATAGAAATCGCATGTGATGCATTCAACCACAAATCGCCCTTTTAGCTCATCAGTAGAATGAACACAGCTTGTTATTCTGCGAATCGTTGGTTCGTATAAAAAGTGTTGTTACAATGAAACAGTGGCTAGCACGGGCCAAGGAACGTCCAAACTTGTCATTTTCACTATGATTATTCAGTACAGTAACTATGAAGGTATACATGTTAGTTCTATGGTTATAAAATACCAAAGCTAAGTTAAAAGTTGATAAACGTTCACCCACGTTATCTTAGCCGGACTAAGGTACTTGACCTCTTAGCCCGTGCGAAGGAGTTGTGTGTGAACACTACTATTACGCGAGCGAAGGAAATGATTCAGTTGTTTGGCGCAAAACTATTGCTAGTCACGTGATGAGAATGTCACATCCATAACCCCCACCCACACGAGTTATATTAATTTATATTTTATTACAATCAATTTTGCTTGGGCTATGTTTCATATTTTGTTATTGTCGTGATGTATAATAATATATTCTGATTAAAATGGGCGCCTTCAAAAAGTATAATTTATTAATATGTCTATTTCCAGGGTTTATGTAACCGTAGGCGCATGCACTGTTCACACGTGGGTACGCAGAACAAGCCGTATCGGCAAAACAACGGATGATATTTTTTAAATGAAACGACGATCTCTGAGAAATGGTGAATTCGCTGTCGATTACGTTGGCCATCTTTTAAAGTGGATTTAATTCAAAAAGTGTAAACCAATACACATGACCTTATACTGACCTGTATCCCCACTAGTTATATTGGCGTAATGAACCAAGTGCAACTGCAATTAACGTCCAGTAGCTTTGCTAATGCATACGTTTAAAAAAACGGATCATAAAAACGTTTACCGCATGATCGCATACATAACTTTCATTCATCAAGTCACGTGTCAAAGCCCACCGGAAAATATGAAAAAGGAATCGATCTAGTTCTGATAAGGTGAAGTTAAATGAGTGTAAAACGATTGAGATAAATAGCACTTTGGAGTTTTCGGGAGCGTTATTGATTTGCTCAACGTAAAGCTATCGCACTATAGCAAAGCCAATTAATACTGCCATATCGCTTGCACGGCTAAAGTGAGTGCACCCAAAACTAATCTCTGGGCTTTATCTGTCATGTGATGTGAATCGAGATGGCACTGCCCTCAGGCGACGTCTTTGCGTGGCATCAATTATACATCGCTCTGCATCCAGAGAGATTGTCTTGTATGTGCCATCTGTTAGAAGGAAGATAGACAACAGCAAACAATACGAACCGATAAATAAATCAATGTAATATTGACGATTTTGAAACATTGGAAAGAAAAAATTGCTTTATGCAAATTATAACTAATTAATGCTCAATTCAAGACTTGTTTTAACTATCTTCAGCAGATTTGATTAGTGAGTATATTAGACTATATAAAAGTGCCTCAGACGTCGGCCATCTTGTCAAGAACAAAAACAATCACTTCAATCAGTTCTAACAATGGTTAGAAACAAGTATAAACTAAATGCTTTTTACCTTGAATAATATCACATGTAATCATTGCCATTGACCATTGCTCTTAGAGATATCAACACTCTATTAAGACCATGATAATTTTAATAACATTATACTGTGTGCTACCTTTTAGTTATCACTCCCATATCCCATGAGCATACCATTTTACCGGATTTTCAGTGTTTACTATAAGTATATTAGTATGTATGTTATTCGATATTGTATGTGCACGTCTAATTTCCTGAAAGCCGTCTTTTAGTCGACGTTCTGGCACTGACATGTATTCATCCACACGACAAGGTACGCTTCAATACATGTGAACTGTGCATTATACGAATATAAGATAGGGATAATGATGCCAAGTGTGTCTGTTAGCGCATCAAACTTATGCCATTCGGTTTAAGAAACGATTCGGTGTAGTCATGTTCGTCGCTGGTTCAGTGAATACGATTACTTTTATAGATGTAAGAAGTCTGATATGTCTTCTATGTCGATAATATAATAATCAATTATAAATATTTATGAAAGGATTGTATGGCAAATGAAAATATGTTCACCTCGTTCAGTAGCCTGAGAGCAATTGGCGTACTCATGTAAAGTGAGTAAGAAAACCTTTCGGTTGAAAAAAAAATCGAGACTAAGATTCCAGTGATAAGTATTCATGTAATGAAACTGTACACAGTAAGTTGGAAGAAGATACATGTTTACATTATCACGAGTTTGTTACCGAGTGGTTATGAAAGAAAGAATGCAATGTCGATTGTCGTTTCTCTGTCATCCTTCGTTCCAGGTTAAATAATTGATACTGCCACAGTATAACAAACTAAAATATCATATGACTATACTTCAAGATTATTTATTTATTATTTTTTCCGGTTTTACCATTTAGTAATTTGAACCACGTGCTTGTTTAAAATTGCTGAAATGTGATTGGTTGGAATTGTATTGGGAGTAAATATCATAAATGTACGTCACGAAAATGCATACATATTAGTTAGTGTTACGGTGAATATTTATAGATTAGTTATAAAAACAGCTAAATTTCAAAATCATCAGCCTTCTAGTCCGTCTCATGCGAATGTATGTATTTTAATGTCAAGCACTAATTCCGAATACGAACCAAAACTCTTTTCCAAAAGTGAATGTGAGTGATTTGATAAAACAAAGATTTGTAAGATGGATGTATTGATTTCCCTGATATTGAAGAGCTGTAGTTGATATACATTCGCCACGCCCCTGAGATTAACTGACTCTACTTTCGGCTACTCTGACATTTCATCGTCTCAATTATACTGTCAAGTATTGGCAATATGATAACACAGATTACAGACTTTAACGGCAAACACACGAACACAACCCACATAAACTTTAAAATGATATAAACGGTACACAACCACATTTTCACTCGAGTTGGCGTTCTATTCAGGCGCATCAGCAATCTTTATTTTACAAACTTTTTGAACAATTTCAATAACTACCAGCCCAACATTAAACTATAATTAAAGGCGAAAATGTGATTGCTTTTAGATGTTTTAGACGAGAACCCGATTGCAATAAATCGGTATTTGTTACTATGAATGACCGACCTTTTCAGTGGTACTTTACCATGACGACAGGAACCAAGCTGTCCAAAATTCAACACACGCACACAACTAATCACCAATCTAGTAACTATAGTGCATATGCTATATGTTATTGTACTATACATATGCGTAAATCGTGACGATGCGTATTAAATTAATGTGAAATCAAACATGTGTTAGTGAAATCTACATCCTAATTGCTATCACATAACTAATAGCGAGTGTAATGCAATAAGATTTTATTAAATAAAAGCAAACTAATTATTCACAAAATCAATAATGCCGAACAATAATGAAGACAGTGATGACAAAGCCTCTCGTCTGAAAAACGCAAATATGTGTATTATCCATCAAACACATCTTATCGACTATTCTTCAACGGTTTCATTCCATGCACACCTACTGCTAACTCTTACGAGCCGATCCGATAAACTGATTGTGTTTCGTTGTATCCTATGTATAGCCGCTTCCGCTTTATGTAAAAGTGTATGTATTGAACCATAAATGAATTGTGAATACATTGTATCCCTTGGCGATACACTGAAATTAGCACATGATAAAAGGACCGGAGTGTTACCAATATTGGTACAAGGATTTGCACTTCTCTGGCATAACACACCATCCATACATGAGTTTGCGATGCAACTTAAAGATCTGTATAAATTACGATCTACTCTCTGCGTAATATGTAGCCCAGATTACGAATACTTGACAGAAGAATCGTACAAACGTAATTATAGAACAAAACAAGTGCAGAATATAAATTATGCATTCATTCCTGTTTGCAGTTCAGAGACATATAATACTGGGGAAAAACAGGAGTGAAGTGATAATTAATGATATGCTGTTTTCTCGACTCAACTGAGATTTGTTAAATCATCTCGAGTTCCTCTCTTCTTTTAATTCAAGGACTTTCAATTTGATGTAATGGTACTGCAATGAGCATGGCTGTCTCAAAGGAATAAGCACTTTGCAGATCGAATAGCCCTCTGCAAAAACTTGAACAATTATATAAATCGTGTTGAAATTCCTCCTTTATAATCGCGGTAAGGTATTCTCTTGTTGAGAGTGGATATACGTTCTCAAACAAACACTATATCTGCTTAGGATTATATAAGCTTCCGACAATTAATTGTTATTGATATAACGTTATAAATGCGAACGTCGCGTTGTAAGCTTCTTATAATTTTACAATTGCCACGGACAAGTCAATGCCAATCCAAGTTGTGGATAGTATTTGTGTGTACTTATGCGTTCCACGTAGAGTGACAGAAGATGTATTACGGTGCAATTAAGTGCTGGCAACTGAAAAAACACATCTTGGATGTAGTTCTTGTTGTTGAGAACCATACTCTTATGTATTCCTATTAGCAGCATGAAGTTGACGAGTATTCAAATGAATAGTTAATAATTACAGTCAGTAGTATATCCATTCAACTGCCTACAGCAATGCGGCAGAGTTTGTTTTTTTGCAATCACGATTGGACAGGGAACTTCCCGGGGTGCTTTGTAGCGATTGTGTGTTGTAATAATTCGTAATGTAAATGTAAGAGGGAGATGTGGCACCCTGACGTGAAGGTGACATAGTATTATTTATGTATAAGTGAGTTACGAAATATCTCGTCTCGCAAAATGTCAAAGCACGTTGAACGGCTATGTAATATGCCGAGTTCCGAGAGACTTGCATCTGCTGTTGATTGAATTGTGAAATTAAAGGGCGTAACAGTTTCGCTTCAAAAGACGCTTCAGGGGCCTGAGTAGAATTAAAACTAAACTGTCCCACGAAACATGTAAAACGCAACATTGTAAATGTCAGTGATATTTTCACACAATAATGAAATTGACATAAAATCATAATTCTCACGTCTAAGTATGATTGAAATGTGGTAGGATATAATGGATGTGAAATATTAGAATATCATTTTTATTCACAGTTAGAAGGGGTCATGAATAAAAATGCGTCAAATATAAGTTTTATGGACACTCATTTAGACAACAGTCTCAACTCATCAATTCTAGATCCTGAAAGGCAAGTAGGGTAAGTAAACTGACATGTAAAGATGATGACTAAAGTATGCATTAGGAAATTAGTTCCATCAGATACATATGACACTGGCAAGACGAATAAACCCGTGCGATTACTAGTACACATGGGAATATTATTATATTATCGTAAGTGTATATTCACGTGGTATTGCCTGATTACGATTAGCATAGAAAAAAAATAGTATATTGATCATGCGCAGACATATTGTGGCTTTCTGTAAATGTTCGGATGACCTTTGTGCAAATGAATAATAGAGTAATCAGTCGCATTGAGTTTTCAAATTGCTTTATTTCGAAACATTGTCATTGTAGCCCTTCTGTGTCTCAATTTATTCACCTGCGGTATTTTATTTTCACAAACATCTAAATCAAGTGGAATTTGCGTTATTGTTGTAAAGATGGAACATTTCAATACAATTTGCATCTGTGATGAATATGCGCATCCTAAGCGGAACTAGCGCAATTAGCTTTGAACAAACGTAAGCATGTTAAAGTGGCGAACTAGGAAATGGCATTTATACTTGAATGATATATGAGTGACGTACTGTACAGCCATCAAATCCCACCCACGTAGACATTTGGTAAACGACATTTAAGTTAAACGTATTAATCTATTAGTCGAATTTCGTTGAAAAACAAATCTCTGGGAAACCAACTTAACTACGCCAAGAAAAATCATACGAGCTTAATTTAATTCGAATAAATATACCATGGAGTTCCTTAAATTATTGGGACACACTTTACATACGCGTAAACAGTGCGTCTGTAAATGTCAGAAAGGTCGTCCAGCCCATGACAGGAATCTATCAGTTTTGACGTTGTGTTGATTGCGTGTTTCTGCAAATGCTGACCCGACTTGTCAGCATTCAACGAAGTTGTCATAAGAAACTTTTTTTCTTAATTTGATCGTTGAAACATGGATATATTTTTAATTCACACTAAATGTACTAAACAACAACTGAAACAATTACGTGTCCAGCTCACAGTACTGTCACTCAGTGGAAAGACAGCTGTCAGAAACTATTAAGAACTATGTTATTTTTCCTTCGTACATCAAATTGCCAACGTCACTGATTGTGAACAGCAATCGAAGTGCGATTTGAAATAATGACATGGTTCGCGACCGTAATTCACAGAAATGTATATAAAAAACACAGGTCACTGTGACAAAGCCTGATTTCGTTGTGGTTAAGATATTTACATTTGTGTACTATCAGAGTCTGATTTGTCAAGACTGTATCAACCATTGTCAAATAGTTACACTAGGAACTGAAATGGTCAATCGTTTTGGATTTCAGCGGGAAAATCGTTCCCACGTCTATTGGGAGTTAATGTTGTGATGCGGTGTGTCTGTGGCAAATTTGTTTGAGAACCAGATTTGTTAGTATATGTTGTTCACCACTATGTGATATATTGTTATATGCAGTCTCGATGGGCCAGCACTAAATGGAATCAGTTAAACATACTCATGTTTTGAAATCATCATCAATTTTAATGTGATCGTCATTTTTTCTTCTATAAAAACACTTATTTCCACACATATTGAAAGAATGAATGAGAAAAAAATTACAACAAATCGATTAAAGACAGTTCTCCGTTTATTTTTCGAATCATATCGGGTCAAAGAGTGGGTTTCCAATTGTTCTGCACGGTGATATCTGTTTAAATGTACACCCTCCTCCTGCATCGATTGAGATACAGACTACATAATAAGTAAAATATATGCGCATGCGTGTTCAAATACTAACAGATTACATCAATGTTTTTCTCATTTGAAGTTATGCATATTATTTGAGTCACGTCACATTTGAACATTCCGCATGGAATATGTTAATGTTTTAGTGCGTAACCTCAAATAGCAGGTTGCATAGTGTAATCATACTGATGACAAGGAAATGTGTTTCTACTTATAAGATATTCATTTGTTTCTCAATGCTTCATATTCTTTATCATTCGTTGTTTAGAATCACAGCGAAGCGAATAAATAGTCGGCGTCATGCACAGTATAGTGACCACCGGAGATGTGTCAATATAAACACATTTGACTTGATGTCTGAACATTAAAAGACAATATAAAGAGATATAAATGGAAAATTATTATCCCTACTGCAAAATGAGCACTGCATGTTCAAGCTGTCATCAACACAAGCTATCTCCGCAGCCAACTGAGCAGATTCATGCTATATTGTTATCGATCACTCTTATCATACAAATTCAATGCCATTTCTAGTAGTTATCTTACCCGACAATACATCCGGGTATTAATGATACACATCGCAAGTTGGCAAGTGTGGTTTCCGTGCTACAGAGGACAATGAATTAGTTTTTTATCTATCAATTGCGATTGTTTGAATCTCCGCACACTACCAAATGACAACGACTAAATCTATTGGAGCGTGGTGCATTCGTGTCTCTTCTCGTGTGACTGATTGTTATTGCATTCAAGGGAGAGAACATGAGAATGGCGTTTAATCTTTATATCATGTAATAGGTTGTGTTGTGAAGTGATAGAATAGGCAATTATAACTGAAAAGGGAAAATATCGTTCATCATGTTTATTCTCGGAAGCTTAACGGTAATAGGTCCTTAAACTGATTTGATAAGACAGGTCTGTGTGACCGTATTGTCGTCGCAAGTTGACTATAGCTGTGACTTAATGTCAGTAATTCTTGAAAAGAGTGCGTTGTTTACCTTCAACGGACAAGCGTTTATTCTACGTTATACCCCCCCCCCCAGAGAATTATAAGCAAGCGTGGTTTACATCAACATGCTATTTGCATTGTGGGCTCAATATGACAATCCAAATAATGATGACAACACACGGGTATGCTTTCTAGTAGCTAGTCGTGCTCTAATCATCCGATTATTTATTATTGTTTGTAGTAGGTTACAGAAAATTCGGATATGCGCATGCACAAACAACAAACAAACAAACAAGCTACAAGTTTTCGACGTATAAAAAAGACATCACTTTACATCAGAAAACTGCAAATTCATTATTTATGTAAAGTACATTTGATTAGTTTAATGATTACATAACATTACAATCATTACATACATGTGACTAGTGTATAATACGTAATATATTGCCTACACATTATTTAGCTTCCCTTGGCTAAGTTGTGCATCAACAATTTATAAAACAGCGCTACAGATATTAGTGAATTATTCATTTACTTATTGGGATAATAGAATATTTAGTCTCTTATTCAATCAGCTAATATTTTGATATTCCCCTGCTGAACCCGACAATCACCCGTGAAAGCCAATTTCATAACTAACACACATTATAGAAGTTATGACAATTATTTTTAATCTGTGAACACATTCCGATGACAGTGCTGCACCATTACTTTCCTTACATTCACGCAGTGTCAAAAGCATCGGATAGGAATTTCTATTAACGATATATAGCTATATAGCAGCTGATCTGACATATAACTCATGCGGTCATCTCAAACAAATCGGACAGTGTTAGTGTAAATATATCCTAATCGTATGCCAACAGCGTAGATGACACCAGTCCTGTCCTTGAAAAATAACACGCACCAGTATGTCTGTATATGCATGAGGTCTGAGTTTGTATGCTGTTTTGTAATGTAGTTAAACTATTTAAGAGTGTTTTGTATTCCACTGCTGTTACACAATATGACTTTGAGGCAATATTTCATGTGGTATGCTTCCCATTCCCATTACATAAAATGACACGAACGACATCCATACGTTTAATTGATTAACTCTCTACACTATTATCCACGAATGACAACTTTCCACGTTTCATCAAAACAGAATATTGAATTATATATTAAACAAGTAACCTGTAGAATACTGTGTGGGTAATATTTTTTATATTGATTTTTGTTGCATTTGCAGCAAATAGTTACCAAACAATGAGAAATCTATAGGATTGAATATACCCCACAGCTGGCTTCACATACATTGTTCATAGTTCATATGGTGCTTACACCAGGATTTAATTACAGCACCTAGGCGGTATGTGGTTACAGCTTAATGTTCGAGTAATCGCAAGAAATTGACATGACAATAGAAATTCATTAAAGACTGCCACTCCCATGCAATTAACAGCGAGTGAAATTCCTGGGATTGAAACATATACACATGTATTTTGAAGTCACTGGTGTAGGCAACGAATAACTGCAAGTTGACATAAAGACGATGTAGTTTATTTAATCAGTGGTCAACTAGAGGCTGAAATTATAATTAATTTGTTTATTTCAATTTCTCCTGACGTCAAATAGAATACACTGGTGAAACACGGTAGTAACTGTGGGTGAAAGGATGTTTTGGGGTGTAGTTTACATTGTATATAGAGTGGTAGGGTCGGGTGTAATGTGTTCATTTCCAACTATTATGAAGTCACGTAGAATTTCACTTAATTTATTTTTTCTGACATGTTTTCAAGCATTACATGTGAATCCAATTTTCACTGCGCTGTGTCTCAATAGAGTATGAGGGAAATGGCATATTCACTGGAATTTATTTCAGGGGAAAAATGTTTTCAGTGATAATGAAGTATTATGACAGATACCCTCCCCGTGGCTTTCATTGCGTATGGAAGTTATTTTCACGAGTGATGCGGTGTATCCTGCTGCCGTACTTTCACGAGCGAAGCCACGGGGAGGGTGTGGGGTTCTGTTATTATACACATGTCCCATATTTGATTATTTCATATTAAAAAAAGAACGTGCAACAAACCGGGATAGAAATTTAGATCGGGGAACCCAATTGCCCATTAATATGCTCCAAGACAGTGCTGCGACCTAGCAACGCTTGTCAGTGTAGAACGCGTGTCGCTGTACGTGTGAAAATAAAATAATCAGACGTCTAATTTAAGTCATTGTCCGAATAAATAACTCGTGGATGTTTAAGCGCGGTGGTCGTAGCGCAGCGCGTGTTCGAATTTCATGTAAATAAACAATGTATTTTACACGCGTTGTATACGTCGCTATGAGTCCATATCGAACAGGACGCGACACGACGACTGTCGCCCTTTAGTTGGGACCACGACAGAACCAGAACTTAAACTGGGCGACTACGATACACGGTTGATGTTGAAGTTAAAAGTTCCTCCACAGATCTGTGCATTGGCAAACATGCCGTGCAACTGCAACACTCCACTGACGGAATGACTTTCGTTGAAATCGGTCGTCGCTGACTCGTGAGCTGCACACTACAACCTCGTTTGTGATGTTGCTTGCTTGTCGTGGATGGACTGAGTCTTGGTTACCGGTTAAATTTTGCTAATTTGGCGTTGGTAATCTTTATTTCGGTTATTTGGAACTGAGTAACGCCGCAACGTCGCCAACAGAAACCTCATGGTATATCGATGTTGATGGTTGCGGCTCCATATTAATCGGAGATTTCACTGCGGGTCCAGGCAGCGGGTGGATCTTCCGAGAGCCCTTCAAGATTTATAAAACTCAGATTCCAGGTGGTCAACAAACATTAAGTTCTCCCAATCCTAGTATTCTATGTGATGTACATCTAACATGCCAAAAATGCTGGTGAACGATTTGAACCTGACAAAAATACTTGAAATAGATACCAGGAAGGGGAGGGGGGTAAAAGAAAAGTTATATAACATTTTATTATTCAATAATTTATTAAAATACATAAGTTTGTCCAACTCCTTGTGATACAACACCTCAGACATAGCTCATTGTACTCGGCTTGAGTGTGGGCAAAAAGTTACTATTTGAATTTTTGATATCTGTTTTCATTAATGAGAAAGTTGACCCCGAAGTTAGAGTAACTGTTCAGCAGGAATGGCTTTTTAACTCTTCTGTGATTTTTTTGGGCTTGGCTGATTTTGTCACGGTTCATACTTGACAGGCAGGTCGTACCATCACTAATTGGAAAAACAATCCTGACCCACCGCTACCATGGCAACAGCCAAAGTCTTGTAATAGCAGTGCCCAAATGATCATGCCTTTTATCGTGGCTACGTTGCGCACTGGTAAGAGATCACCGGCGCCGACATTGTTACCACTGTCAACGGAATCCCAACGCAGCTTTGAACTTTGAATAAAATGTAAATGCTGCCTCCAATCTAGAAAATACTATCGCAAAACGGTTGGAAATAATACATTTAACGGCTGAATACGTCCTATCAATAAAATAAAGTGACTTCTAATGACTGCCATGTTATTTTGCGAACCTCGTATAAGGTGCCCGGTTTTAGTTATAAACAGACGTTAGCTTCACGTTCATGTCCTTCCATGATAACAGCCGAAAACATATTGCTTGTTTTTTACCGGTTTTCATTGGCAACCGAAGTATTTTTATTTTGTAAACAAATTTTCGTCTGCTATTTTTATTCAGTTCAAATCGTTCAGCAACATTTTTGGCATATTAGGTGTACATCACATGGAATACTACGATTGAGAGAACTTGATGTATGTTGACTGATTTTTATCATAGTACGAAGTACCAGGAAGTTACTCAGTTCCAAATAAAGATTACCAACGTCAAATGAGCAACATTTGACTGGTAATCAAGATTCATGTAATCCATGGCTAACAAGCAACATCACAAGCGAAGTTGTAGCATGCAGTACCAGTAAGTCATCCCGTCAGTGCAGTACTGCAGTAACACGGCATGTTTGCCATCAGCATTGTATTCAAACGAATCACGTGGTGTGCCGTTCTCGTTCAAACCCGGGATTCGATCAATAGGGGAGTCCCATTAAAAAAACACATTGCAAATCATGCAAGTTCAACATTTTCAAACCAATATACTAAAACAGAAATGCTCAGAGATGCAAATGAAGGATAGATATTACTTTTCACTATACACATCTCTGTTGATACTATCCCTCACATATTCTACTCCCAATTACTCCTGCGTAAAATGGACTAGCCTCTTTCATGTTGACATTCAGACTAAAATCATGTGACAGGCTGTTAAAATTGGCTGTTGCATACTCTTTCGCCGGTCTGGAAAATGTGTTTAATTAACTCACATTCAAGCAACAATGCAGATTTCCCAGTGGGAGTGAGACTATTCGACTCTGCCACTAAAAAATAGGGGTGTTTTCAGCAAAAAACGAATAACCCTGGAATACACACAATATACTGAATTTCGGAACAAATCGTGCATTACTTACAGCAGCAGAATACCACAGAAATATCAGACGAAACATGAAAACACTATATATTGTATTTCAGCCTGAACCCTCTATATTGCAATTCAAGGAATTAACCCCATATGTGCATCCATTTCCCACCTTGGTATCACCCACCCCTGAAAACAAACTCTTAATACCACGCTGAAGCGTTTGGTAATAATTATATATTGAATTCAACGAAAACACAATAAATTATTAGTGTCGTACGGTGCATGTGCGTATGCGCTAAAGATACGGATTAGAATTACCCATCAAATTGATGCTAAATTTTGGCCTTGAAATTAAACATGTTGCAATGCGCTGTAAATACTCCTACAAATAACTGACGTGAGTAGGTATACTCAGACAGGTGACACGTGACCACCCCGATAAAATTGGCTTTCAAAATCTCGGAGCTCCAGGGTCAGCAAAGATATATATGCCAGTTGTCAAATCGTATATAAAATAAACTACAGTTGAAGTAATCATCTCATCAATACAGGAAATAGAATGCGACAGAGCCTTATTCCACAGCTTTGGATTGTCAGTATACAGATGCAAGTTGTGACAAGATGGAAAAAACATATAAGAAGAGCAATATTACAAACTCATATAAAATTTACCCAAACAATCCTGAGTAGCTTCAATTTACTTATTCTCTGAAGAATAGACAATTCTGAAGACAAATTAGACCGCTGTCTCTGGTGATATCAAAACATGTTCCATGGCGTTTTATTCTGCGGTATTAGAAGTTGTGTCAACGCATGCAATATATGGAACAGTACTGAAACGTATCCACTAAATGAGACGAAATCTACGAATAGGATCTTAGCAATATACAGTGAGAGAGTAGTGTAAGTTTCCCATTCGAATCTTTTATTTCGCCGCTGGTAATGTTGGAGAGTGACTGTTCGTGTGATATTACAGCCGACGAATACATTGAGTGTGTATGGATTTGAATTTGAGTGCTTCTCGTTCGCTTAGATGTGCCGTCGCATATGATGGGATTTCTAACGTTAAAATGGGACATTTTCCCACGCGTTTTATGAGTGAACACGTGACAAGTAACATGTGTAACATGATGACCTGGAGTGTTGGTCGTTGGAACGCTGAGTTTGTATTTAAATAAGTAGGTTAGTTTGAGGAACAGTTTGGTCATCATGATTGTGCCGAAACTCGACAATCCGTGATCTGTACCCATACAGGGGTGTCCCTGGTAAAATGCTAGTGTTTTATGCTCAGGCATAATGAAACTATTAACGTGTGGTCACGTTTATGGAAATATATGTGAAAATAGGTTCACGTTTAGAGGAACAGGCGTAAAATTACTTAACTATCTGCTAACGTTGTAATTATTGTAAAACATTTTCACCCTCATCCTTACAGGCCTCTCAACCAGCACAACTTATTCCAACTTCCGTTAGACCGTTAACACTTGATAGGAAATCAAAAGGTGCAACTGCGCGTTAACTTTCCAGACAAAGTAATCGCTCATTTGACGAAAGAGATTACATCAGAAAGTTTCAAATATAACATGACGTGTAACAATTATCATTTATCTGGTTGAATGCTCTCATTAGTACAAAATTATATCTCCGCAAAACTATCAGGTTTTCAACGAAACTAGTCAATCACGGAGGTTTCATCTTCAATAAATGCGGATGGGGACTAATTGGACACCATTTTCTCCTACAGTGACAGTTGTTTTGTTTTGTCCCAGCTCTGGATGTAGCAGCTTAGGATGGTTATGGTTTTACTCTTGGTTCACACACTTTGAAAGTGGATCACATATGATATCAATGAGTTCAAATCACATTTAACTGTAGAGTCTGATTGCCAAATTGACCGTCTCGATGCAGTTTAGCATAACAGAACTACATAAATTGACCGTCTCAGTGCAGTTTACTACCATAACAGAACTACATAAATCGACCATCTCAATGCAGTTTACCATAACAGAACTACATGCCCAGGCAGTTAAAACCAAATTGTACAGTCAGTCATAATGCGTCTGTGATTATAGACGTCACATAAACATCCTGGTGAGTTACTTGAAGAGAAAGTATGGTCGACTCGCCTAATTATGGACATCGAACAATCTGGAACAATAATACACTAACTTCCTTTGCGCTAACATTAAAAACGACTTTGTGTAATGTGTCTACGCTCCGACTACTACTTGTAATGGAAAAAGTAACTGATAATAAAACGTTATTTTTGTACCGATTATTCGATTAGTAACGGACCGGTAACTACAACAGCGATTTAATCAGTTTGATTGATTTCGCGGCGGCTAATTAAACTTAAATCAATCCAATTTATATCCTAATATGCAGAATTTTAGATCAGTATTCTGCAAGCCTGGTGGGGGTATTGGTCACAATAAACAGTAGTATATTTTGCTGTCATATTATTCCATGCTATGTCCGATGTTTTATAACAATATCGAACAAGATATTCTATAATTCCCAGCGACTATTATCGGAGATCGTTTCTACTTACGTGTTTTAAGTGCTAAGACGTTTAATAAGGCTTACATATCGTACTATATATGCCCACGTGCGTGAAATATTTTACAGTCATAGGGAGACCCGTGAGAATCACACTTCTCATTCCGCGTCTCATATTTGTTTATCAACTGCAAAGGTTAATAAGGTTACTCATAAAATATGATAGTCATCCTAGCGAGAAGATGAGGTTATTGCTGAAAGATTCAGAATACCAGGAGAATGTGATATATGTTTGCAAGATGCAAATGGCGTTAACTCCGACCTGAGCAACCTCACCGATTTCTTCAAGAAATACAACATTCCATGCCCGTATGTTGTCGAATAATTAGGTTCAAAAATACGTCGATTCAGTATATTAGGACTTGATGTAATGGTTTAAATAATATTTAACATCTGTAGACTGAATAGTGTTACATTTGTCACCAACTTCAGCTAAATGACTATACACACATTTGCAATACTTCAAAAATATTTTGTTTTGAGTGAGGACATGTGTTCTAAAATTTACTTTAATTAATAGTACTTTATTTTCTCTACATGACTCCTGTGCCGTTTCAAACTTTAACACAAAGGAAAACAATAAGTAAATCAAAACTTCAATTTATACCCCCAGTTAATCTCTTAAGATAACGAAATTAAATTAGATCTTACCCTGTGTAGTGTCTTGAATTAGAAAAGGTTATTGAAGATACTTCCAGAATTGTCATTATGAGGTTATCACCTGATATCACTTGTCTCTAAAGTTGATTGCTACGAGTGACGTCATTTCCTAGTATTACCCACGAACCGGAGCCATGAAGCCACAAGTATCAGCCACCTCTACAACAACTGATATCAGGTGGTAATCTTTTCACACCAGCTCTGAATGTCAAAACTACAGAAAAATCATGATTTTAAGAAATTGTGTTCAGAGATTATATGCTAATTTATGCTGATCATACTTTACGGCCGCCGACGGTTTTTTGAAATCGGCAGAAATACTACCTTTCTTAGCCATATATTTCTGTTTGAATTTGTAATCGTCATTATTACAATCAACCGTCCTTGCACAAAACAAGTATATATATCACAGCAATAAAATCGGTACCATCGCACAATTTTGACATTCCCTGTGTACACACAGGGCACACACAGAATGATCATGTATACCGCCACGTTTAGTGTGAAATATATGTTATAGATATTGATATTCCACGATAAATGTAACTACTGTGAATATTATACACCCTAATCATGTGATAAGTTTTTAATATATTGTAAATACAATTGTATATTATAACGTAACCATGTTCATTTCCAAAGTAGTGTTGATAGCATGGCAAGTCCCGGAAGTCCCGGTTCACTGGAACAAATAACGTGTACAAAAATATACATAAGAAATTGTATAGATCAGGTTCTGGGGGTATGACTACCATCCAAATACATAATGTAGATCGCTAGATGACTAGATTTATTCCCACAATGGTATCACGTTCACAGCATCAACTATTCCTAGCAGAGGCAATGACTATTACATGTAATTTGAGCTTCAACTACAATCAACTTCAAATTATGCCAAGTCTCCAGGTTTAATTTAATGTAACTAATATATTATTGCACCAACTTGAATTCTTGGGGATATCAGCTAACGCATTCTTGCGTATACGTCCCGCGGTTGCTTGGTTAACTACTGGGGTTGATGTTTATTCGTATCTCGCATCAACGCAGTCATGACACTGTTGTGATGCTGAAGTGCAACTGCGAATAAATACCGGGCCTGGGAGTGATTCTAACGATTACCGGTCACTTAAGGTCACGAAATAAATGATAGAAGACATTTTACATCGGATGGTAAATGCATAAAAACAACACCACTCACTGGGATAATGTTTTCAAAACGATCGCTAATGATCGGAAATGTGGGTAATTTCTTGTTATATGCTCCGTAACGTGGTATATAATAGAGCTTGATGAGATTACTTTAAATCAGTGCAAAGTTGTCTTTGCTTGGTAGGTCGAATGTAACTGTTGCATTTATAAACTAAAACAAAAGGAGAATTTGCCTGTCTATTTCATATATTTGTCGTGCACATGACAGATTACAGCAGCTTATATGTGCTTGGTCAACAATAAATTGTCGAGCTGCAAACGTAATAACAGTGTTATGACAGACGTATGATCAATATGCAAGACGTGGCTTTGTTGCTAGCATTTTACGTTTTTTATATTTGCAACTGACTATAGTAATACAAAAACTACTCAACTCGTAACATTTTTCTAATAGTGTTAATATTAAAAAACATAAACAGGATTCTATATTAATATAGAGAAAGTCTCGACTTATTACAAATTTGACGGAAATTGACTGGTAATTTGCAATGTTTTATATTGCATAAATTTGAGTCACGGCAAAGTGATTAGAGTTCGAATAATTAGTTGACTGCGACAGGTAATAAAACGCCACTGTGCACAATAATGAAATACGTATAATGTAGCGGCACACGCGTAATCCCGTCTTTACCCGGGTCACATCACAGCAGTTTGAAAGTTTTTTTTTCACATGAACGAACACGACCTACACACAGAGCCACTTTTTGGGCTAATCTGCACTGGCTCGGAAGGTTGTAAATGATTAGCTAGTTTGAATTTGCATAACAATACTGACAATGAACGTGCATTCAACGCCACAAGTTTTTTTGTTTTTTTAGCCAATCAGAATTCATCTTCCGAGCCAGTGCAGATCAGCCGCACTTTTTATGCTTTGTTTAGATTCTATTCCGAGCTGTGAGTTGTATGTCAGTATTGACTTTCATTAATCATGACGACTATTTACGTGCAAGATGTTTTTTTTTTTGTTACGTTTGTGATTAGCATGTCTTTATTCGCAGCTTTTTTTCAGAAATACTTTTTTTTGCGTTGAATATAATAAAATGACGTCAATGTACGAAAACGCTTATCGGTTTACTTAAACTTTATGTAATGATGATTTCTGTTCTGTGTAAACCAATATCACAAATGAATGTTGGCATTGTATCATATTAATGAAGTGAGCAGGTTTCTCTGTCGTAACATGAATCTCAGGTATGGAAACTCGCGTATATTTTGCAGCGGGGGTTCGTGTTTGTGTTTATATATTTCTATAAAAACGACACAAGTGTTGACGCCTCGGGAATGAAAGACCCCCTGGAAACGACTAACGTATGAGTCGTATTTCGAATATATAACACGGGAGAATTATCAATCCGGTTCGAATCGGTGCGTTTGCTTCACCAATAAGCGGAAGGTGGCAATTTACGCTAACTTGTACTTTGTGTGTACACATACAAATAGTTCCACTGCGATTACCACCAATTAAAATCACTTACTAAGAACAATAACATGATAAATTAACATTTTACTTACTGCGAGTTATTTGCGCCACCTCTCGTAAAATATCAAGAAAAGCGGCTTCGTAATCTGGGTCGTGTTGAGAGTTGTACTCCTTTAGAACCAATGTCATATTCTCTTTAATAAAATACGTTTCCAGCCCTTCAGCTGGTTGTTTCGACAATCCAAACGTGTCAACGATCATTCCTACGCGATCCCATCCGAATTTTTTAGCTATGGCGACTCCGAAACCGCCTAGTTTAACGAAGGGTCCGAAAAGCCGTATCATGGTCTGGTAGTTCCATTCTTTGTCTAGAAAATCTCTGTCCGAGCATATATCGCACATGTAGGTGATATTCCAGTAAGTGGCTAACTGTCCGACAGGTGTTGCATCTTCGGAACAACCGGGTCCGATAAATGCACTGTAACGGTGTTGTTGTACCTTGTCCACAATGTGACCGGTGGTAAAAGCAGCGTAACACCACGTCTGTTCCGATTCGTGGAGTAGTCGGTGGCCGACAAGAATCGTTGGATCGGCGTTGACCTTCTCAAAAGCGATCTCGAAAGCTGCTCCAGTTTTGCCCGAATTATAAGGCCTGTTGCCAAGCTTCGTCATGGTTAGTAAAACTGAAAAGTCCGTCTGTCTTGACAAATTCACGCAGAGGAACAGAATATACATGACGGACAACATCATGCTGTATTAGTGCGTATGTTATAGAAAGGAATATCGAACGATCTTACTTACATATGCTAACAACAAAACTTATCGACGACAAAGAACTGATTAAAATCCAGTGATGATGTTACAGAGAGAGCTTTGGGCATCGGATTAAATCGTTCACGAATTATCTTCTTACACGTCTTACAGATACAATTGAGCAAGTAAAACTGAATTAGAAAGCTGTGACATCACTTTAAAATTAAATTATGCGAAATGCTATTCGTAAAACGTCTATTTATATGGTGTTCATGATAACCATAACAGAAGCAGGCATTTCATACTATATTCAGTAGCGTGGATGCAGTTAGATTCCGCTTCGTGTTCTGTGGCACGCTGAACAAATTGCTGATTCAATTGTATACATTTACTGTATATTCAACACACTGTACTCACACGCATTCGGGCATGACTGACCACAGAAACAGGTCAACGATTAAACAAGGTCCACAGTAACTGCTCCGTCAGCGATGTTGAAGAGAATTTACATCAACACTCCAGCCATGATCAGAGGCAGGTATCATTGCATTGCACCAAACGTGACAATTGCACAGTTTCCTGTATTTAGCATAGAGACCGACGAAAACAGGTAGGCAGTGACTTTGTCGACGACGTAGTTGATTGCCTCACCCAATTCGAAGAGCGCTTTTAGATGCGATTGACTTGAAACGGGAAACAGTGTCATACGTGGACAATGGACTCCGTCAGACACTAACGACCCTACTGAAATGTTCAGTAATGTACCGAGGTTTTTTTTACTGTTTGAGACAATAACAGCGGAGTATAATTTTTCTTTTTTGAAATATATCGTCGCAATAGATGCTGTGAGTATTTTGCACAGATTCTTGTTACCCCGGCAACAATGGTAACATAATCGAGATCATAGGCGTGGAATGTTTGCGTCTGGCACATATATAATATTGTAGCTAGCTCGCATAGTTTCAAACTAGATCGATGATAAATCATTGGCGAGAATTGCACATTTCCGAAGAACGTGACCCAAATGTGACCCTGATGCCAGGTCACTTTGGAAATACACTCGTATCTGTACGTCAGTCTTAGGCACAGGTGACGAATAGACGTCGACACTGGATTAGCTCTTACATAACACTTCACTTTTACTATTGGTCATCACCATGGTAACATTCGGTGTGGTTAGAACGACACATGCGTCCGCATTGGTCTGCAATTGGTGCTGAACTCATTTTATATTCATTAGAATACCCTTGACGATATGATCACGCGATATCTACTGTCATATATTAGTTACTGCGAGACTTGTTGACTGTGAATTTTGCTTTGCGTTAATCGACTTTGCTCCATGCGCCCAGCGCATCGGCGGCTATTTCAACAGTTCAAATAAGAAATCTCCCAGTATGCATAAAAAATATCACAAGTAATTTTCTTTGGTGTTGAATATATGCAATTAATTAAAATTCTTCCTTTTCGTTGTGTGTTTCGCCGACAGTTATTATGAAGTTAAACGGAGCGTGGCATACTGAGGAATACAAAAACTGATTTTCATAAATAGTCCATGTATTCAGATTATAAATGTTCGTCCACATTCTGTTTAAGAGGACAGTTACGTTCATAAAGTTTCCGAGTAGGATAACATGGGTTATCAGGACAGCTTCCCAATACTATGGCGAGTTGGCAATATGATTGTGTATAGCATAAAATGAAGAAACAATGACCTTCTATGACCAAGTTCTAACTGTCGAGAAAATAATTAACACGCGTACGTTTTTACTAATTGTCAATAACGTTCGATGAAATGCATACTAGATGCAGTTTACATCGGAACGTACCTTTACCCAGATCAGCTGTTTTATGATTTGGATTGCGGTGTGTGTGTTTTCAGTAGCAGGGAATGAAGTGAATGAATCCCAATTCTCCTGACGCATAGTATACTTAGTGTAGTTTATTATTAAAGGATAGATTAAGCTCACTAGCGCCATACTGACTTAAAAGTCACAGTGGTCATGACAGCGACATTGTTTGCCTCAATCCTATCGATAAATGACTATAGCATGTGTGCTTGACATGTCGATGTTGCCAATATAAACCTCGTGTATGCCGACAAATCCTTTCGTAAAGACGGGATCGAATTTGAATACAAGAGAAAAATACATAATGTTAATGCACACAACAATTATATTTTTTGAGAAGCATACATTCGTCCTATGCACCAAGCCTTGAACAATTATTGATAGTATGCGTAAGTGCGGCGATTACCAGATATTTATTGAAACTGTAATTGAATGTTGATGAGACATTTGTGGAATCGTGTTGCAGTTTGTTTTAGTTATTGTTTGTCGCATATTTATATATCGTATATTTACAAAAATGTCCATTCAGTAAATAACATTTAATAAGTACTTTTTTAATTATTTGATTGTACTTGTGTAATGTCCAGTAGAGCGCAGTATATTGAAACTGCTCGTATTGAAAACGAATTATTCTCTTCTTTCGCTTTTAAAACATAACAATGTGAAAACAGTGTCACTTTTGAATTTGTGCTTACGACATTTGTTACAACGCTCAGTATTTCAGTGTGAATGAATTTGTTATCATCCATACATACTCTATTCGATTAAGGTTTAACAGAATCCACGCGTCAAGAATACTCAATCACAGAAGAGACAGGCTTGTATCGCTACACTAACGCTAGAACATCACTATATAATTATCCGACATCTCAACCTTATTCCAAATCCCAGGTGAACTTTGGTATGGTGTCACTGCCTCGAGATAAAAACACCGTTCACTAATTGGTTTTACATTCGAAAAACGCAGCTTTCTAACTTTAGTAATAATCCAATTACTTCAAGGAATTTTGTTACAACAAACCCAGCATCTAATATGCTATGGATTATTAATATGACTAAAATGAGTGAGTGCAATTATAGCATCCCACATGGTGTTTCTGTTATTCGGCACTATAAAGATATGTGTTCATGAAAATATGATCATGATGTTCCAACTACAATTGAATGTCAAAAAATCAGTGTACAGTACTAATGTTAATCACAAAAAGTTGTTATTCTATTGAACAACATTTTCGTTGATCATGATCCCCACATTTCAATATTAAACACGTGTGGCATAAATAACACAGCTTGCCTATTGAAGGGCGTGGTCGTCGCACCGCGCATGCGCGAGATATGGGTCTCATATGAACACAGATGGCGACTTTGACTGTTGCGCAGACCAAC
This sequence comes from Saccoglossus kowalevskii, assembly GCF_978046115.1. Taxonomy (NCBI): domain Eukaryota; kingdom Metazoa; phylum Hemichordata; class Enteropneusta; family Harrimaniidae; genus Saccoglossus; species Saccoglossus kowalevskii. The sequence continues at coordinate 23,933,024 of NC_140661.1, read as the reverse complement.
GAGTACAAACTGAGGCGTTATCAAGCTTTAACTAGGTGATTTCTTTGGTGTTTGGAAAGTTTCGAAGGAGTCATCGACGGTAATTAGTGCACGTTGCGCCTGAATCAAAACTCGTACTCGTGATTTCCATTAGAAGAGCGCATTGGATTATGGGGAAAGCAATGCTTATCAACACAAATGTCGCACATGCGCAGCGCGACGACCACAGCCCTTCGAATAAAACACATCTATCCCTTTGCAGTTTGAATATCGATTTGTTTTAACGTACTTATAATTATAGTTTTTTTATATATTTCACTCAAATATCACAATGCTTACGCGTTAGCCGAAATCCAATAATGAAGCTACTTTCTATTTGCAACTAAGAGATTCCTGTTACGATAAATCATCAACGATATACCTGATAGGCATTGACTAACACGTGGCGGCCTCAGTTTTTTTTTTCCAGTGTCAGAAGTGTTGCACAATACTCGCGTGGTTACTTTATCTAATACATCTAGAAGCACGTATTGGTGAAAATTGAAATGCGTATATTATGATCTTGTGTTCTCAATATTATTAAACGAGGCGATGTCACACATGGTTATATTACAGGGTATCTAAATTGAAACCTTTTAATACTAAATAAGTCCGACTATTCGAAAAATCGTATACTTCCGCGGTGTGTGACAAAGGGAAGTATTGCGATTACGCTATTCAATAGACCTGACATGCATGTCTGCATTCATTACAGTAAAGATTTTACATATCAAATGAAATCTTCATTGAAAGAAAAACGTGATTATTTCCATAGTTGGATCTAAAGTGACCCAGTCATCATTAAAAGGCTCTACCTGTTTAATATAGCATTCAGGATATTTGTATTTGGATTTGAAGCTTTGTGCAGATTAACGAGTTAACGTTGTATTCAATATATTTAACGAGAACTTGGATACGCTGATTTGCGTAAACTGATGCTTTTGTACAAGGCATGTGCTGTGTGTCAAGTTGCGAATGAACGTATTACAATACGTACCACAGAGGTACATGTATCTCACAGTATGTAGAACTAGTATACAATCTTTGAGGTAGACTTGGAAGAAGTGACCATGATCATCGTGGTTAGCTCTTGCCATCAATCATGTTTCGAAAAAAACGAAAATTGTTTTGAATTATTATCTAGTTCTTAATGACGTCATGTACTTGAGGTTGCCAACACGATGGCCACCTAACTCACTGAGATTGATGAAGGAATGGACTATCTAAGTTATTGGAAAAAAATAATCATTGCCGCATATATGGATAATGTGGCAGGTTGTTGCTAAATAGAGAGAACGATCCGCAGCACTAAATAAAATCTTGCTCACAACGATCGATTTAAATGGAAGTGCATGAAGTTACAATCCGAAAATAATACGCATAATAATGCATAATACGCTTTTGTTTGTTTGTCTCTCCAAATAAGGAGATATAATAATAGACACCATCTAAAACCAAATAAGCGTGAGTTGTTGGTTCTTAAAAAGATAAATGCCTGAAGCTATAATTATATTTTTTACGATTACGTAAATGTGATGTAACCACTGGCGTGTACAAGTAACACGGCGGGCTGGACTTAATTTACCACGCAAAAAACACAGCATGTATAGATGCATGTCATTAAAAGGTCACCCATTCAGAAGTTCCAGGGAGAGAAGATAATATTAGTGACTTCCCCGTCATTTTAAGTAATAGTCTGCAAGTCACGATTTGTTGATGTTGACAGTTTAGTCCCTGTAGTATCCTTACAGCAGATAACAAATCGGGGGGTACTGTCACATTCAGGTAGCCGTGTGAATTCGACACGATATATTTGATTTTACGAGTCGTTGATTAAGCTCTTCATCCGAGAGGTGAAAGTTGCGCAAAACAGCCAAGGGACTGGATCGTGTACGGCAAATGTTATGGGGGCATAACGCTGCAATTACGTGGAAAGAATCATGTTTATGCTCGAGGCAGAATCGTACAACAATCCCGCATAATCAAATTATGTAAGTTTCCCGTGTCTCTGTTGCGTTGACGGCGGTAGTTGCCGAAAAGATGAAATATTTCAATCGGATTCATGTAAGTTTGAATTGAATCAGTAGCAGCTCGAATCGTCTAATAGTGCACAACCTTGTTATTGCTGTTAATATAACTATGTTATCGCTTTGGTACGTTTAGTTGATGAACGTAACACAATTTAACTGATTGAATAATGTGTATTTGATAAACATGCAGGTCAAGGCCATTTGTAGAAGCAAATTTAAACAGAACGCTATGAATTATTTAGGAAAGTTAAAATACCCAGAATGCAATGGCTGCATGGGAGATAAAATGACGTTCAATGACAATTGAACGGTGAGTTTTATGATAGGACGTAAACCAAATAACAAATAGGCCTCTAGGCACTGTCAGGGGTAGGGTCCGTGGATTAGGGTTGTTTTCTACAATTATTTCGGGGTATGCCATATTTTGGCATGGAACGCTGGCAATCTTTGACCGTTGGACTACCGACATACCGTCATCGTTATCGTATCGTATCTCTGGCAAACGAGATGTGTGGAATACACAATACAGTTAAGAACTCCACATTCTTTGAGCTCAAAAACCCTCTAGAAAATTATATAAACCATTCTCGATGTAAACTGCTCTGGTGAAAACCTAATATTGTATTCACCGGAACAGGAAGTACAACACTTCCCTATCGGTTAAGAGATCGACTCTGTCGATCGCATGGTAGCTTAGCAACAAGATAATCTCACACAGTGACATGTAGACTAGATGAGTGATGCCCAAGTTGATATTTTGCATATATCATTTTGAGTTTATGTATGATTATAGCACGATATACGAGAAGATACGTAGATACCAAGCTCAGTTCGAAAGAGCCATGTTCCGTTTCTCATCAGTTGTTTGGTATGTGTATTTTCGTACAGGATTCATTTAAACTTGTTATATAAATAGATGTTTGTATATTCAACGATTTTATGACGACGATAAACATTCCTCGTGGTGTATAATACCAGATGGGGTGACCGTGTTATAACGATGTCTAATTTTTGAAACCCGTTTTTTCTTGAAACAGGTAGATGTAATTATGTTTAATGTATACCAAATCTTTTTTTTTAATCGAACCCACCGTTAGGCAGATTTACTATTATAACGCAGGTTGATGGGGCAACATTTTTATAATGGATATGTTTTTGTATTCTCCTCACGTACATATATGATTGAAATGATTACGTAATCCCTTACTCCGAAACCACGACAGTAACAGCAACTCAGAAAGGTAATTATTTTAAGGCAGTGTTACGAAGATTAGTCATTTATTTGTCCAGTTTAGTTTAGTATTTATTCTAAACACTTCTCAAATCTGCAACACTGACAACAAAATGCTCAATCTCACTCACTGATCATTGTCAAACCAATTCGCCAATTTTCAAATTATTTGTTATTTCATGAACTTGTCTTTATCTTCATCTATATTTTATGGGATTGGGGAAGTATCACGTGACTACTATAACTGATTCACCGCTTTAATTACATATTTTGAAAACAAAAATTACAAATATTGTCATGGTTCAAATTGTGACGTGCTATTACAAAATGGTTTCATGGTGCAAAGTTATGGTCGTTTGCAAACACTCCTCTAAATGAGTCTGCAATCAAGCCTTGAACATACTTAGTACATGTTCGCCGATTTCTTGTAAAGTTGTCACAAATAATATGCATACTAATGTGGTTAGATCTAAAACACTTTCATTGTGAACTTTTACATCACTAGATGCAGAAGCAAAACCTGTAGCCGAACAACAACGTCATTTGTCACACAGCAACGTATACCCAACTACGTCATACACCACACAGCAACGTATACCAAACTACGTCAGTCACCACCACGCAACGTGTACCAAACTACGTCACCCACCACACATCAACGTGTACCCAACTACGTCATACACCACACAGCAACGTGTACCCAACTACGTCACACATCACACAGCAACGTATATAGAAATATAAATGAACTAAGTTCACAAATTAATATTTACCATGGTTACTAAGACCGTTACTAAGATGAAGAATTCGATATCACTAAAACATCAAGAGTATTGTTTGACCCTGCCTAGAGAAAGATGACCATGGCAGGCGATTTTAATATTACATAATACACGGATTATAATAATCCTGTTCATGTTCTGTTCTGATGTTACAAATACGCGTTCCCTTGAGTAATATCATAGGCATACTAGATAAGTACAGTGTATTTATATTTTCCGGAATAACTGGAATACCAACCGTGTTATTTATATAGATCGTGTTATCAACATCAGAGCACGAACAGTGAGAATTCACTACACGTTACTGAAATCGACGCAAATATGTTCATTTCAGTAGCTGTCAAATATATAAAACTTGATGCGTGCGCTTAATAATACAAGTAATTTTATAATGCGATTTACGTCATTAAAGCTTTATGACAAATATTATTCTGAAAAAAACATAAAGGTTAATATTATGTCATTATTTTAGAAGACGCCTAGTATTGACAAAGGACAGGTGAAACTTTTATTCAACATTAAGCAATGTTATTTCTGTATGTTGTTTGGTTAGAGTGCGATAAGGACAAACACATATCTGCAATACAACATGCATGGTATGTATTACCAATACTTAAACACATTAAGGAGGTGCAATTGGAGAGAAAATAAAATATGTTAAATTATAAAAATGTTACTAGCGTTTTAAAACTATAGATAAAAACCTAAGACGTTTAAAGTTTAGTTTTCTATGACAATTTGATTTGGAATGTTTAAAACATCACTGAAATAAATGCTACACTTGTTCCGTTACCAAATGTAAATAACAACAAATGCAGGGAAAATATAACTGAACTGATTTGTTAAACAAATATTCGTTAGCATGTTCGTTTTCGTATTTTGTGTATTTATAAAAAGGATATCATGATCATGGCATCAAACATTTTATGGCATTGTGTTGTTTTTTTATTAAATATGGATGAGTGTCAAGTCGTGTTAGGTTTAGATATTTTATCTAATATGACAGTCCGCTCTTCACTAAACGCGTTTGACAAGAAAGTAATGCCTATGGTCATTCAGAAATTCAATGCTTCATTAATATGTACTCTAATCTGCTGAACATGTAAATAATATGTTTGTTTTTTTCTGCTGAACATGTGATTTTTGTTTTCATCTGGTAAGGGCGAAATTTATGAAGATTAACCATATAATAAGCAATGCAAACTTGGGCGTAAGCTAGTTCATTCAATTATCATCGAAGTAATTTTCGTCATAATCGTTCTTCACTACCTAATCTCCTGGCAATTGAATTAACTCTGGAATCAATATCTAGTCATTTCTGATGGCCATTATGGTTGGACGTATTCCCAAATCATCGAAAAAGTATGAATTTTAATCCAGATACCAAAAATCAACGCAACTAAAACACTCGTACATGTAGCGAATATACAATAAAATACATTATACAATAAAGTTGAAAGATTGTAGTAGGTAACTTGAAATATAGGCATCTGCCAATCACATGTTACCAATAATATAATAATAATATTTTATTCGCTATATTGCCTCGAATTGAGAAGTACAAGTAATCGAATATAGATATTATTGCCAACCACACATACGGGCTACTTAATTAATTGTTAAATATGCACTAGTCGCAACACCTGACGTGCGTACAATGTGTCCACTAATAATGAATGAATGAATGAATGAATGAATGAATGAATGAATGAATGAATGAATGAATGAATGAATGAATGAATGAATAAATAAATAAATAAATAAATAAATAAATAAATAAATAAATAAATAAATAAATAAATAAATAAATAAATAAATAAATAAATAAATAAATAAATAAATAAATAAATAAATAAATAAATAAATAGATAGATAAATAGATAAGTAATAATTTAACTAATAAGTACAAAGTGCATACAAACACAAGTTTATCGGATGTTTTGATTACTATTTGACATTATTTGAATACACAGTTTACAACGATTCGCATCTGAATTGTCCATCCAGTTAAGGTTTATTTTGGTACTGACTTGCTGGATGCCTCTATACATAGTAATATATAGATATATTGATACTCTGTAAATTACTTGCGATATATAACACACGTGTTTCCAATTATACACTTATAAATATGTACAGATTAACTAGGAATAATTATTTGTTCAGACAATGTTAATGTTTATATATATATGTTCTTTAGAAATTCCTAAAATGGCCTGTTACTAATAAATTAAGCACACATGACTGACAAACATATACTGTACTGTCGACGTCACTTGTTGAAATAGATAGCTTAAAGTTGCTATCCGCATTTAATTTGTTTGTTTTCGAGGGTTGTGGGAAGCTTTATGCATATTCACCCATACGTATGTTATTTTATTTATTTAGTAATTATTGCAAATTTGTGTCACAGGTCATTTATGACGTGGCGATGCAAATTAGAGTGACATATTTAAAGTTGGTAATTACAAGACTAAATAATATTCACGCTTTCGCGTTGTAGAATTCATATGATATTAATGAGAGCGGCAATTTAATATTTTGAAATCGCTGCCACATATGACTAAAACACATTAATTCAGTTCTATCACGTTTTCTTTTATTAATGTTATATATTAAAATATATCTGTAACAGCAGGAATGTTTTTTTCTGACTTTGCTATTTGTATCCCGAGGCGAAACTCAACATACGAAGATAACAAAATACTTGATAAAAAAAATATGTGCGTAATCTTGTTGTGCATCGGGAAATGTGTGACGAATGTGACAGGGTGATATCCATTTCATGACAGCCGCATAGTCGACAAATCCATATTTATATCCATCTTTTCTGGAATTTAACACTATAATTCTATGATTTTGTTTACTAGTGTTGCTAGGTTTATGTTAATAAATGGTTTATTATAAGGTTTATTAATGACATTGATACAATGAAAATAATTGCTGTATGTATTACACAAATCTATCTTCATTTTGGTGTTTTTTTCGGCGAAATTAAGACAAGATAAATATGTCAGAAGTAGAATAATAAGCGCAAACTAATTAGACTGAGAAGTGTAGTCAAATCAAGGCGTGCCGAAGGACGCTTCTTTCGATTTTTCAAATACCCGTGATTTGCTGTTAAAATGCATAAAATTATATCGAGCGCCGCATCATCGCATAATACTCGACCAAATATAATCTTGCGTAATCCTACAAGATTGCCATCAGGCATTCAGATAAAATAGTGGACGTTTTCTCACATTAATTCTGATAAAAACGTAATTGACATCGATATTCCCAGTGCAAGGATGAAATTATCATATATATTCTACACGGGAGGTGTTCGCAATAGTTTTCCAATATCTAGGAGTTCGTGCTTATTTATAATGCTACGCACGTCTCTGTGATTATCGGTTGGTAACAGACTTATAAAGCAAATCGTTATGATGGATGCTGTTTGACAAAGGAGCTAATATTCCATCCCTATCTATTTAAATCCCAGACACTTTTCAAACTATTGTTTCCATTTCAAAAGTGTTTTCAATTTCAATATCTTGTCAACTGAAAGTCACGTATGCACGTATGCTAGTAGCATTGTAATATCTTGAATTATATATGAACGTTGCAAATAATTCCAAATGAAATATTCAAAGAATAAATTATAACCCCACTATTCCATTGTATCTGTTTGATTAATAAAGTGTATCAATTATTACGAAATAATAATTACAAAATGGGAAGTCAACGTCAAATCTAAAAATAATAGAACGTATGTTTCCATGCATGCAGCATATTTTGACTGTGAATTTACACGTCATTGTAACTACAGTGTCAGACTAATGTATAATGGATCGGTTTGTGGATGTTAGTGATACTCGATATCGTTGTCCGAGTAGGTATTCAAATCCGCTATTTGACTCTGTAGCCAATCATGTTTATACTACATTATCCCACCGTGTAGATTTGAATCACACCAACACTTGGCATATTATTTATTTGCTCGATGCGAGCACTGGTATATTACCGCAACCCAAAATGTCGGTGTGTTGCGGCAAATATTTTCTTTGGATGTATTCGTTATATTATTTTTGCGCTGAAACATGATCTTGAACTTTGCTGATCTCCCATTTCACAGTACATTTGGGTAATATCCGTTAAATTGTAAGAAAATGTTTACTAAAAGCAATATGGATAAATTGTGGAATCTATTATGAGCAATCACTTTTAAAGCTCCTATGATTGAAATGCATTTGCTTGATGTAGCGAGGGACACTCGAAGCACATTTGACGTCATTGCAGGGACAACAAAGTATATAAGAACTGCATTACTTCTGTCATAAATATGTACTTATGCTTTTAGGTTGAAATCACATAATTATAACAAAGCATGTGTCAGTACGTATGTTATTACTATTATGCAAACTCATCGTCAAATGTGTGCTGTGATGTTTATATTGATGATACCAATATTGCCATGGTAGCTTTTTTCAGTTTGTTTAATGAATTGTGCTTTTAAATAATAGTAAATCTCAACACGCCAGGTAAAACTGTAATTTGTTTGACAATTACTCGAAGGCTGAAATGGGTAATTTGTTTAAGGATCATGCTCTGGGCGCGAGCGTTCTTTATTCATTTGTACACGAGTATGTTGACATCTAGCTGTTTACCTGGTCCAATTTTACTACTTATATATCGTTTATAGACAGCAGTATAAATATGAAATCACGCTGATTGATTGATCGGTCGATTGATTGATTGATTGATTGGTTGATTGGTTTATTGATTGATTGATTGATTGTTTGATTGATTGATTGATTGATTGATTGATTGATTGATTGAGATTGATTGATTGATTGATTGATTGATTGATTAATTGATTGATTGATTGATTGATTGATTGATTGATTGATTGATTGATTGATTGATTGATTGATTGATTGATTGATTGATTGATTGATTGATTGATTGATTGATTGATTGATTGAAAAGTCTAAATTTGTGATTTAGGACACCAATTATTGCAATTTAACAAGTTCCTGAAAAGCACAAAATCACCCCCATGATGTATAGTTCGCTGATCTATCGATCATGAATTTTGCTTCGGTGGATTTAAGTTAGAGTATAGTTATAACATTAGCACATAATCTGTATTGCTAGAGATGTCTATCCATCAGTCCACTTTGTTGGTTTAATATGTATTCAGTCCACAGCGCCGTTTTATGCGCCGCTTTAAAACGATAACGTTGATTTAGCACGCCGATATAAAAATATACAAGATGACGTCAGAATGACGATAATATATGAAGGCCTTAAGATACCGAAGTATACATAATGACTTTGCTAGATATATTGCGACGTGGTTTATGCTCCACGATTTGACTTTCCTGGGGTTCTGTAATTATTCATTTCTTAAAGACTCTTTCTCTGACAGCGGTTAATACGGAGTAGATCACAGATCAATGCGACAACGATTTGATAAGTAACATTCCCGTGTGTATGGTATAACCTGAACATTTATCCCGACAATAAGAAATGGAGTCTACTTCTACGAGGAACACTGTCTCAACGCTACCATTGTAGGCATGGCTTTCAGTTGATAATAGATTTTCGAACTTTACATTAGATAATAAAAAAACAATAAACATTTAACTAAATATACAATTTTCGTGTTTTTTTAGCGCAGTTTTTATGGCACCATATACTTCACCAGTCATTGGTAGTGTACATGTGGTTGCATCGGACTCATTATTGGTAGAGTTCAAATGATACTAGTGTAGAGATTTAGGTATTTGAGTATTATGTAATTTTATGTCTGTAAAGTTGTTATTTTTGGTTATATTTTGTATCCACACAATTTTTTTATAATCAATCTCATAGTCTTGCGTTCGCAGACGAGAAATATCAAAGTAAATTGCAATGAAAGTCAAATTATTTCCCTATGATCCATGATCGACACTATCACCACTCGATACCATATTTAAATAATCACTGGAGCGAAAGCTTTGGTGTTATTGTTCCGAGTGAATGTTAAAGTGGGAGGGTCGTCACCAGCGCTGCGCTGGAATTGAGTCCCAAGTGACGATAACAACACACGCTAAAACGCAAAGGCTCATGGCTCATTTTGTTGGTCTGTGACAGTTTCGAACACGGAATATGAGTAAATAGTGGGCTCACTATAATGTCTATTATTTGCGATTCACCTTGACATCGTACGTTTGTTAATGCAACTTACAAGACTTTGAGAGCAATCGTAGCTCTTCGAAGTCAATAAAATCATGATAACCGAAAATTTTAAACTACAATTTTAAAATGTGTTAGGGATGATTGAAATTCCATCAAAAGTTCTAAATACTGACAGAAGAAGAACTATGGGCACACAACTAGGTACGCGCCTATGACAAACGTTCCCTCAGTAAGTATTTATCATGCTATTCTGCGCTCGATCGTAATGGCATATGTTATTAAGCTCCATCAAGACTAATAATTAGTAGTACAAAACGTCATTCAGTTCAATTCGTGTGTATAGTAAGGGACTTATATTAAGCAACTCTAGGACATCAGTGATTTTAATTAGTGACATTTATGTACTTTCGAACTGATGGGCCAATTAATTCAGCGTATGTTCTTTTTTTCTATTTCAGCTATATTTAAAATAACAAATAAGCATGATTTCAATCGTGTGTGTAGTTGATAATTATATACACTAAATGTCATATCTACTAGTCTGAAAAACGAGAAACAACCCAGTGAAATGTTGCGATGTGATTGGCACAGCAGTATCCACCTGGATGCTTACATTGAGAGACTTGCGCATGCTGAAAGCAGTTTCACCCGCTTCCAGTTGTGGATTGTACGCGATTATTGTGATGTACTGCTTTTTTATAGTATTTTTGCTATCAATATCACCAGAATGGAATTCTGTATATTAATTTTTGTGAGTTTTTCCTTTTATACATTTTAGCAGAGTAATAGTGGTCGACACGTGGTTGAGGGGATTTAGTGGTTTGACGCAATGTTGTTGATGGCACACTGTGGGTGCTGGGGGTTAGATCGTAACTTGCTGTCTGTTATAAGTTTCCATTGTTAAACTATTTATTATGATTAAATCATGCAAATCAAATAGAATTCCTAACTTGTCCTCGGGATTTCATAGCCTATGTGTGCTCTTGGGCATTTTACAGCTATGACATTGGTAAACTATATCCAAGAATAGAAAAACAAAATCAAATAACGAACGCCGGGAGGCACGCTCTTAATTACTGTACAACAAATTCTTACCGCTGCAAAGTCCAAGATAAGGCAGAAATCACTAAAACAACATTTTAGCAAAACAATGGATTGTAGATATTTATGTGAAATTAGGCTATATTACACGTGAGAGCTTGGCGGGGTTCTGTCTAAGAGATTAACTGGTAGCAACCAATAGCATAATTCCAGGAAGATCGGTAATTTATGCTCTATTACACACACGTTTTTTGATTCCTTCATCTTGAATGCTGTCTTCGGTCAGCAAATATCCGTGTTATTCGAGATTGTACTACCCCTCGCCCTCTCTTAGAACCCTCCACAAAATTCTATTGCAGATTCTATATGCGTTCAAGGTAGTCTATTTTACTTGCTGTTATTCAGTTATCACTTGCCATTGGTCAGTTTTGATTATCTACCTGTCGACTGTTAACAGATTTAAGGCATATTTCTTTTTATCACTAAAATGCACCTACAGACTCACGTTGCCGACCTTCCATAGTATATACAAACGTGGAACGTCTCATTTGTTGAATACGGGAACTTAAGTAGACGTAAACTTAAACTGGAGTACCCTACCTATACAATTAAAGAACTTACCATAGATATATTTAGTTGTTGATTTTGAACAGAATCATTTTATCAAATGTAAATTTAGGCAGGTTATTACCTTTTATTACCTCACCACATCCATGTTGGTATCCCAGACGGCTACGCCCAATTACTCAGCGTTATCAAGGCTTGTACAGTATAGTACCATATGTTTGAGTTCGGGTTTTCATTGCGCAGAGGCGATTCCGTAGAGCTCGAGCTGAACAGTGTTTATCCATTTTTTATTGTATATGTGAATGCATTACGTCATATAAAGATGTCACACAAAATACAAATGAGAGGTATCAAATAGCCACTGGTCGCTTCAAATATGTGGCTGAAAAATGCTGATGATATATAATATAATATAATTTTAATTCCTATGTTGTTACCGCATATACGACGTATTGGTGATTTATATGATTTATTGTATATATGATGTGAACCATAATAATGCTCGAGTGCTAAGGGTAACTGTAGGAGTTACTCTTATTGAAAAAAATTCCAGAGAGAAAGGTGGCAAGATAAGTCTATGTGGGATGGTAGGATCAAATCAATTGTATTCCACAATCATTCAATAGGCATTCTGCAACTAATATTCAAAGCTTTTAACTTTTGTAATGTGTCAGTTTTATGTTGAGCTCCTCAAAGGAAGATTAGCCCTTTGCTAATTCGGTCACTCTCGTTAAATAATGTTTAAATACAAATTGGCCCAATGTATCAACACAAAAAATATGTCGCACATGCGCGAAGATCGCCCTTTAATAAAGCACTTTGGAAGACATAGCGTTTCCTTCAAAACTTCTTAATTTAGTTCTTCAATAAAAGAGCATTTCAAAAAGTGCGTAGTAAATATGACTAAATATGTTTATTTACTTACTGGGTGTGAATTTAAAATGTGATGTATTTATGTCAACTCGGATCAATCATTACACAGCTTCAAAAAAGTGCAATTAATGTTGTCGTAAAATTCAGCTACATTGGTCGTTAACTCAAATGAAAGTTTGTATTTTTAAAGTGTCTCCAGGTAGAATACACAGGAATATAAATCATAGCCAAAAAAAGTTGAAACATCGCCGTAAAAAAACAAGTGTTATATGACGGGGTCAAAAAGGTAACAAGGCCTTCATAAATCAACACTACATAACATGTATGTGATATCCATTGACATTATTACGGATGTATGATTCTAAATTATTTACTATCGTTGGATTACCAGTAAGTCTAGCTCACCTCTGTATTTACATAGAAATTCGATACCAATTTGGTTATCCAACATATTGATGTTATCAGCTTGATGACGCCACAGAGGGACTATAATATCAGGAGAAACGTGTTATATAAGGTAAATAAGTTAAATCGAATTTAAATTGTTATTGTGCCTGGTTCGAATCATTACATACATACCATACTAGATTAGATTAGATTAGAAAAAATATAGTGAGCCTCAGCATAAATGTTCACTAAATATATCACATTTTTGCCTTTCTAGACCCTTGCGGAATTTACTGATGTACTTTGAAACACAATTAGGTGAAGCAGATGATCACCCCACAGGAAACAAGCTCGTAGACACATCGTAGATCTCTAAATCCCTTGCTTCTTTCCACAAATCGCCTCATCAGGCTACTGTCTGTTATATCAACTATAATATCCTACCTTAATGACTCCCGAGTCGGGTGCAGGCGTAGCACTCAATAACGTCCAGCCTTCTGTATTACATAAAGCCGACACGTTAATAAGTTTGGTAAAATTCACTGTAGCATTACTTAAACATGTTATCGATTTGGAATACAGTCATGTGTGAAATTAAAAAAACATGTAAGTGTCGCATTGGATAGTTTTATTGTGGTCATTCAAGTGAGAAATTAAAAGAAAACAAAAGCATAATCATCAGTATTCCCTCCATGCTATGCGAGTATGAAATACTAGTTTATCAATACAACAAACGTTTATTCAGCGTCAGATGAATTTTGAAATATATCGCATTTGTAAACAAAAATAAACAGTCCTTCGGTCATGCTCAATTCGCCTTTCAATCAAAGTTAGTCGTAAGGCATCTTTAGCTTTCCATGAATACAGACAAGGTATAATGTCATACATCAAAGTCGACTGTCGGTTTTGTAATGACATATTGTCTACCAAGCATAAACCTTCCGAAATTACGTTTGTGATCATAATTAATAGACTGCTCTTTGAAATAAAAAGGTTAAATGTTGGTGGATCATCCGCCGTATACTGTGTAGGACAAGGTACTGAAATAGTTAGTAGAATACCCGCAATAAAACTAACGACAAGTTGCTAACATGGACAATACGCCACGTTTCCACGATGAGCATTGCACGGTTTAATAATAATATTTACTTCGTAGAATCATTATGCATTTAAAATAAAGTTTAAATACCCAGCCGGGGGTCACGTAATAAGTTCAATTGTAATATAGCGGGAAGTCAATTACAATATGTTTAATAGTTATGAGTGTGGTTTCCGTGGTTACAACACTATGTAATGACTTAACCAAATCTGGAATTGTTATTGATCAATGTAAATCCGTCGTGTTTATTACAATCTAATTCCCCATTAGCGCATAATGATTTACGAAACGGTGTGAGATATTACCTCATCAATTCTTCACTTACTTCATTTTTATTATTTTCGCTCTACAGACAGTAGAATGTGCTCGACCCTAACATGATTTTGTCGTTCTTAAGAACAGAATGCCCGTGAAGCTTCACCCAATTTGTCGTTATATCACCTCCGTGTCGCCGTGAAGTGATCATTCAAGATTTGAAAAATAAATAGTCTTCCATGGAGGATTAAAAATAAGCACCAACATTTGGTGTTGTAAATTTTGTGATGAAACGTTATAATGAATTCCAATTCCGCGGTAAGTATGCAACGAGGGTGACTTGTTAAAATTGTCAAAATTATTTATTTCGTTTAAGGTACAGGTAATTATTCCATCTTTTCATAATGATGACAATGTTGTGTCTGCAGAGCAGCCTCGTCGGCTCCTCGGCTATTAATCGTGTTTGAAGAGACCGATCGCCTGAATAAATTGCGCAGTTCTTGTTGCTATGGTTATTCATTCATATTAACAAACATCACAATGTGAAAGTTAAAAGGCTGCCGGGAGTATAAGAGTAATCCTGTTGTCGACTTTTGTGGTTCTATGTCTAATCTTACAATTTCACTACAAGATTAGTTTAAGAATCAGTGTGAAACAACGCTTCCCACATGGCGGAAGGTATCGTGAACAAGCCTTAAGCTGGCTAGTGAATTTGCGTTTCCATGGAAATTTTATGTTTTCAAGTGCATGTGACACAGTATTGTAGGACGTGACATCGTTGAATATCACGACTTTAAAATTCAAATCCTTCTTTGAAGGTCACAACCGCCGCAGATAATATCAACATGTAAAGGCGCAGTTGCGATTTTACAAGCGCGCACAAACACACAATTGACTGTACACCACACAGTACATGGCACCGTGTTGGTGCTGACAACGGATACACAGTGTGTACAACTGTAATAGTGGTGATGGGCTCGTTTTTGTTTGCAGGTTGACAAGAAATAATGCGTGCCATACACTCAATTAAGCGCAGTGAGTTATCAAATAAATTGCACCAAACTGTGTAATTATGACAGTTCTCGTTGTGAAAATGATTTACAGTAATTGCTCTATTAATGTTGTTGCAACAACTACATTTTGACGAATACATGTTTTTCATCGTGATGTTACAATTACACATTTGAGAACGATTATAAACCTGCTATTTTCATATAGGTTATCCTGTTATTTTGTACTTATCACCTTCAGTATGATAACGGAAACAAGAGGAACTTTGCACAGAATGTCTTCAACGTCAGCTTGGTCTGATTAAACACGTTTGATGGAAGCATGCGAGCCTCCATGCCACGTGATGTAATTTCATATATATGTTAATTTTATGAGAATATTATTTAACCCGCTATAAATTACTGATCAGAATATCTAATAAGTACAGAATACTGTTCCAGTGTTGTTTTTTGTGCCAAATCAACATGATTCGCACAACTGGTGAATCTAGAAATATGTTTTGTTGTTAACTTTTTTCGTTTATGCTGCATGGGAAAAGTCTACAATGATACCACGGGCGTAATATTTTATAGCAATTCTAAAATATATAATTCTATAAACAATATACATGTTAAAATAATACCTAGTTTGACAATGACTGATTACTTTGAATCAATTGTGTTACTTTTCAGTGAAAATTTACTTGTTCTGTTATCCTTTTCTTTACTTATATTGGATTAAAAACTGCTGCCATATCCTCATACTCACGTGGCCAATCAGTATTGATGAAATGTGATTGTTCTGATTATTTTCTGAACACGAAATTGAAAGATTTTGTGTAGGAGCGCGTTGGCAGCGAGAGGTAGCTGTTGTAAGAGGAAAGGATGCAGGATTTGCGTTTTGTTATCAGTCCCACTGCGGTGTGAATTTAACAGGAGATTTGTTTTAATGCGTATGACCGAGACAATGTGCTGGTATTCCGAAGTATACAACGTCATATATGATGAGTTAATATGTGTTACATATGGCACCGGGTAGAATTAAGTACATGCTGTGTCAGGCAACCTGTTTCCAATATTCCTGTCTGCCCCCGATGCGCGATATAGTGTGTGTTTGGTTTCTTATTTGCAGTTCGTTGTGTTCGTCAGCATGGTTTGAAGGTGTACGGTCAAATAAAAGCAGTAGATGTTATAGAGATCCGGACGTACTGTTGTTTTTAATCAGTGTACAGCGAAAACATTTAAAAAATCTGTCAAAAGGTCTTGGGAAAGTGGTATAGTTTGATTCTGATCCGAGACTCGAAATGCCAAAAGATGTCATATTATCAAATATCTTCTACAAACATGTATATGAGTGGATGATATGGTTTAGATTAAAACGTTTTATACAATGTATCATTCACTTATTAGCATCGAACACGTGCTAGGTAAATATAAGTTTCAATAGAAATGAATAAATGTCTTACACGTTCCAACGCTATTCGAATCCTGTCAAGACGCCACCAGCGTCAGAATGTAAAAGAAAAGCTATCTATGTTTTCGAATACCCTGCATTGGCGAATGCTCTATCATTTCATTGGTGCAAAATACTGACATGATTCTAAATTACAGAATTCCGTTTTTTTTAATGTAACATTATTTAAATACAGAAATTCACTCTTTTGGGATTAATATTAATTATTCGTCGAAAACCCAGAAACTCGACAGACAAAATGACCCTACCGGCGATAAAACGAGATACCAGTGTAGTACTGCCACTAACGATGTGTTGATAACAACTAACTTAACTAATTTGAATAGTGTTCATACCGCAGACGTGTGAAAGCTTGGAGAATAGGCTCGATCAAGCACATTTTTCAGTATGTACATTTGATTTATTTTTGTATTTGAAAATATTTGTTTAAACATGGACATAAAAGTTAGATATCATAATAATATCTTAATCATTAATAATACAGACGGTAGCCATAAATAAAACCCATGGAAACCAATGTATATTCTTATATTTCCATTATCCTACACAATTTTCAAAGTAGAATGTATAAATGTTGTTTGCAAATTAGCTGTAACTTGATGAATGTAATACATGGCGTTGGATGTTAAAAAATTAGACGTATTTGCAATGTTTCCACTAACTTCCATTGCTGTAGAGCTTTTACAGAGGGCGCTGATTACTAGCGTGAATGTGTGTATCTCAAATATTGCCGTTGAGGGCAGACATCTATTGAAAAAAATAGTTGCTGATCGATACGTACATAGTATGGCGGATTGTGAAATAAAATAGGAATGTTTGAAAACGGTGTGTCGAACAGCCGTCAAAAGCATACTAGATTCTTACTATAGGTGAATATTGTTACAGGCGTAAGATTTGTTTCATAGTTCAGATTATGTTACAATTCTCAATTTATCACTATACTGAAGCAATTTTGGTGAATATGAATTTGAAAGATTGATGAATACATCAATATTATTCACTTCTGGGTTAACCCAAACGTGTTGCAAAATACATAAATTCAATAAAAATTTTCTCGGAATACCGTAATGCAATACCCTGCAATAAAACAGATTATTCGCACTCAGTCTGAAACTTCAAATTTCATCAAAATAAGTGAGAAATGGCAAAATCTTGGAATAAGTTTTTTTGGAACGCAAACAAAGCTTTGTTTATTACCGTTTTTTTAAGATTGGGGTAAATATTTCACCAAAGACACTGAGCAAAGAAATCTTTCTGTAATGCCTTGGCATGTCAGAATTCCCTTTTTACGGATTGCCCTAGAACAAGCAATTGCAAAATTGTCAAATTCGAATATTTGATTGAATATATTATTCAAATATGAACCCAAATGTTAATAGAATATTTAAACAACTTTCCGAATAACTAACCGTGGCTCGGGGAATTATTATTCGCAAATCTTACAATACTATTGCGAATTTTGTTTTCTGTAGCCACTCAAAAAAATTGAAGTCGATTTTTTAGAGTGTCTTGTAAGAATTCATCAACTAATTCATGTGAATCCAATTCTAAATACAGGAATATAAGTAAAGTTACTGAATTCTATTGTAAATAATTTACATTATTGTGTTATTTAAACTTTTTTTTATTTGACTATTTTGATTTGATTGTGCGATTCTTTTATTTATATTTAATCGACTAAATTTGAAAGACGAAAGTCACACAAGAAAGTGTGAGGGCATAGAGGGCAGATGCCATGTAAAATCAAGTAAATGGAGTGACGTTAGTGGGTGGTTTGGGTCATACCGTCCTGTAAGGGAATGAAGAGCGACTTGTCTCTTATGGAATGAAAAAAAATGGTTGGCTAATTAAATAATTGAAATGTTCAAACGATATCAAGGCATTGTATTTTATATATTTTATAGCTTTCATGTCAAACATATGAAATACAGTGACTTTAGTAGTCGGTTCATGCCATGACATGGGCTCTCTAATGGAACGAACGCGCTCTAATGGAATGGCTCGAGCTAGGTCTATTCGCTGACAAGTAGATCCAAAGAAAACAAAAAGAAATTGTAAGTGCATGTCGCCTTATGGAGACGCATTTGATAAGTTGATAAATATGCCTTATGATAAACATATTCGTGTCAGTCTGCAATGTTACGTTAGTGCTATACATATTAATAATAAACTATCTTGAAGAACATGATTTCTCCACACGTGAAGCTGCGCTATAAAATGTTCAAGCTATTATCCAAACAACAACGATGCTGTAGCGCCCTCAACAGGCACCGGCACGGTAAATTCGTTTAAACAAGAAGATTGTATCATAATCCATCGCGGTGAATTGAAGCACAATAAGTAGTTGATTTCTTCTCTATTGAATCCAAAGAATATTGTTTTATACCATACTCATTCACAACAAAAAGTTGCGAATCCATTTTAGCACACCGTTTAGTCACGTACAGGTTGATTAGTCTACCATAGGTTAAAATGAGATCCACTTTATTACACCTGCATTGCAAACCAAAACATTTTCAGTTGTCGGTAATATTCTGGTACTATCTAATTAATTGCTACTGAATATTGATAAATAAAAGTACAGATTTCCATTCTGCCGGTTTCATTGTTGACATTGAAATTATGTTCGACGGCAGTGAGTGATGTTTTTCTGTGTTTATTTTGTCCAAATGTTTTTTATGATAATTCCACACATAACAGCATACAATAAAATAGTTTATTTTTTAAAGCGGGGAGTCGTCACCTGCGCATGCGTCAGATAGTCATAGAGTGTCATTGTTTACAAACAAGCGTCTACCCATGAGCCTTTGCGTTTTAGCGTGTGTTGTTATCGTCGCTTGGGACTCAATTCCCGCGCGTGCGCAGGTGACGACCCTCCCGCTTTAAGCTGAATATTTCATACGTCAATTGATTTCGTTGTTTGTGTTACGCCTTCAGCCTTTCTAGCCTTTGTCAAGTTTTAATTTTTGATGTTTCCATACATATTATGAGGTTATTACGAGAATACCTCAAAGTATGCCCGAAGACGGTCAGTTGGAGTATTGGCCGACGTACAGCGGAGGACAATGCGCGGCGTACTGTCTGAGTGCATACTTTGAGGTATTCTCGTAATAACCTTATTATTATACATCTTTTCCTTCCAAGGATACACAATTAGAATGCCGAAATCCAAAATGTTTAGAACATAATTAGCGAAATTCTTTGTGCGGAGTGGCAGGTGGCAGCCATTTTTGTTTTTATTATTAGAGGACGCTCACACGCGTAATCATTCCATAATTGGAATTCGCATTTCCTAATATGGTAGGATGAAAATACCCCGTAAAATAGCGCGAAGTTACGGCAAAATTACGCTGTAACTTATGGCGTTACGGTGACAGATGTATGACAATATGCTTTATTTAATGGTTATATATGCATGATCATCGATCAACTCATTTCTGTAGGTCAATGGATGTGTAGAGTTTTGTGTTGTTGATTTCCTAATGAAGAAGTGCAATGTCATTTCTTGTTTCTGTGTTTCATTGTGAAGCCTCATTAATGTTTTATCCACGCATTATGAGTATTTCTGAGAAGGCTGTGATCAAATCATCGTTTGTTTATTTTAGAATCTGTTGAAATTTATACTTGTAGGCGTTTGAATTGTTAAAGTTTGTTATCTTGTGAAGTCTTTTTTGTTTTAATCGTGTACCATGTGGGTTTTTTTTTTGGTTACATTTGGCAAAAGTTTTAAGCCTTTGCCTTTTAATCTGACATTGTGTATCTGTAAATCTTGCATGGTGACTGTATAATAACGGTATTTTCCCTAAAACATTACGCGCGTCTCGATGATTGGAAAAAATACTTTTACAACGTCGACAATCTGAATTTCTTTAGTTTAAAGTCATTCACTTTCACACCCCATGTTCACTTCGAACACCAGCCAGCAAGTCGAATTCGCTAAAAAAACTGGACTAAAGCCGGTACGTTGATCACAATACTGTAAATATATACGTATTTGAAAATCATGTATGACTCTAATTTATATAGCGCGTTGGGAATTATTAATGTCATTATGGTACTAATGGATTATATAGTCAGCTGTCGTGTTTCGAGACCGCATGTTAGTTTGATTTCCGATTCCGAAACGCATGCCAATGGAGTGTAACAAAAAAACAATACGTACAACAACATCAAAGCTATGGATAGCAGATACATTATTCACATGAATCATTTATGCTGTGTGTCTTGTTAGAATTGTGGTTTGGGAACGAACGACGCTACATTAGTATATCAGCTGCTATCGGTGTAACAACGTACGTGTCATGATCTAACTGCAGATCAATAATGCAATAAACAACATACATATATATTAAAAATAAAGATTACGTCATACAGATATAATATATGTCATGTACATGGCTTAACGTATTATGCGATGTCGCTGCGTAGTGGTGAGATCGTCGTCGGGTTACATCAATAATATTACCTTACGTAATAGTAAAAACTGTTGATTACTTCACATTGTGAGGTATAGGTATTTTATTTGAAGGGGATAATGTATACATTCACACAATGACCATTGTTGCAAATAAACATATACGATTTTAAAGTAAAAATCATGAAGCAGCTGAAATCCTTCAATCATGCTGATTTTTTGTTGGACAAACCACGTGACATGAGATTAACATAATTTTTCGAAATCAAGATCAAGCTTATGTTATTATTAGTAGATTATCGCTATTTTGCTCAACGTGTCAGACAATGTCTGGAACAGACGTCAATGTCATATCACGGGTTATGCGGTGCTGGTTACTGTGCCAAATACCCCATTACCAAATGCAAAACACTGTTAACTATACATTGAAACATATTTTGATGAACCACTACGCTACCCTATAATACACACATTAATATCGCTTGGTAGACGTTGGAAGTATTTTTTTTGCAGAGTGTGACAGCTGCGTGGTCTCTGTGAAAAACGTAATCGAAATGATTGAACTAAATATGTCGATTTCCGGTTATTTACATGTCACGTGAGATTAACTTTTGCTTTTTGTTATTATAATACTCATTACAAAGTATTAATCTACAACTGAAATATATCTGGTTTTGGTATGCTAATCTCCAATATTTGAATCAATTTGATTCTTTCAATTAGCTAGTATCAATCAAGCATATTTGATTTTACACTGCACTTTACACAAATAAGTCGAGTCCCAATCTAGTCGAGAGCGTGAGAGACACACAATTTGCCCTTCATATTGAGTACTATACTCTCACATCATCTCATCTATTATGTAATATTCTTCTACCAAGCCGTGGTGCGATAAATATTGAAGATAAATGTTTGGTACCTGCACACTAGAATGAGTGAAACTATGGAATTGTCGATTTGCATGTAATATACTGACGGCAACTTATCGCTTTGAGAGTTTTGTTACATTCAGAGTTTAATTAACAAAACAACGAATGTAATGAGCTTTAGGGCGTATTAATATATACGCTTTCACTTTTCTCTCGAAGCAGTTTAAAAAAGTACATTTGAGGTTAAATGTCAAACTTTTAATTTATTGAGCACTCACTGTTTTCAAGATTTATTAAGAAATTAGGATGCATGAGGTGAGTTTACATGTATCTGTATTTTGAATGTTTCATATTCGAACATTACGGAATAATATATTTGTTTAGTTTTGCTGTAAGCGTAAGCCCCGTCTTTAAGCAAAAAATGTGCATTTCATTTGTAATTGATATAATGAGCCATTGTTCTACCCGCATATAGGGTAATGTAACATGTGTAGGGTCAAGTCCCGTTGGAATAAAAGCTAATCGACAAAACTACGATTTCCGTAGCTATCAAACGAATGTACTTCAAACGGTATCTAATAAATCAGGCCATGAACTTGCAAATGCATAAACGAATCGAGTCAGCTTGATTGTCACAAAGTAATTACATTGAATCTCGGCATCAGTACATTTTGCCCATGTGACCTTTTGTTAACATGGGAATGTAGAAATTAATTAGAAATAAGGAATGTTGTTGGACGCTAAAGCAATGAACATTAGTGACGCAAAGACGTGAGTTGCTATGTGAACATGGCCGCAATCATTAAATTTTCTACTCCAAAGATTTTCAATTTTGTTGCTACAACATACAACATCTTTAATGCGTTTTGATTTCTCACATTAGCATGATTTCACGTCGTTCATAGAACATCTTTTTTCACGTTTTATTGTTGTTGCTTTTAACTGTACGCTTAATGGCCGTAGTAATTTATATATTGATGGCAACATGGCCAGGCACATGAACTATATTCTGAATGAAAGAATTAATTAATCAACTATTGATAGTTTGAATGAAAGAATTAATTAATCAACTATTGATAGTTTGAATGAATTAATGAATGAATGAATGAATAAATAAATAAATAAATAAATAAATAAATAAATAAATAAATAAATAAATAAATAAATAAATAAATAAATAAATAAATAAATAAATAAATAAATAAATAAATAAATAAATAAATAAATAAATAAATAAATAAATAAATAAATAAATAAATAAATCATGAATTTAAGAATGAATGAAAGTCTCACAAAACTAACTGAAAGAAGAGAAAATATAAAAGGGCACCACTAAAATAAATCCACGTATGCACTCGGGCAATACAAGATCCTAAAGTGTCTGGAAATACATCCAATATCGCTTCATGTCTACTTTGGACTGTCTCTGTATAATCAAATCTGTAATAATTCATAATTCAAAAAGTAACTCAGTTTAAAGTGATTCAATAATAATTCCCTGACAAATGTTTTATTTATGTTTCATATTATTAAGCTCTAATTTCTGTCATATTTTAAATACAGTTTGAATATTCCCAGTCATATCTATTGACTGTTTGGGTTATCTGTAAACCTAGTTTTGTTATCACGTATGTCAGTTCATATATGCAATGAGGTTCATGTGTTTGTCTCTCACTGATTTGATTTGTGCAGTGGTGTACTTGTTATTTTAATTACAGCATGTTTATTGGTTGTTTGTTGTGTGTTTTTGGACTTGAAGGTCATTTGGTTTGTGTCCATGAACTTGTATATTTGTGACCTGACATGATGGTTAAGATTTCTAAAGTGTCATGACAGTAGAATGACATAGCACGTAGAAAACCTTTTAGATTTAGTATGAAAATACAAATACTATTGTAAAGTGAAGCACTTAATAATGAATGAAAGTTCATAGTTTTTTTGAGAATACGCCATTCACTCGGTTAAAGGAATAAGATATGAAATTGTTCATTTTTTTGTGAGAGAAACACCACACATTACACGGTCGATATTGGCTTGATGGTTCCACAATCAAACACTCACTGGTGAATAGTGATAAATTGTTGATAAACAATGAACCGATTGAAGAGAAAAACAGCTGTTTTTGAATAGCACTCTTATGTGGTTTTAACACAAAAGTATGTAGACAAAACCCAACAGCATACAAGAGAATTTTACAAAAGCCGTTTACCGTTTCAATTTCCTTCGCATTACTACACGGAGAAGCCAAGGTCAATGCATTCCCCAGGCATTCCAAACAATCTAAAACCATGTCTTAGGATAAATAGCTAATTTTGTGTGCTCAACGTTGTAAATAATAACTCAAGAACGGTCCCCCTTCCTGTGCGACGATCACAGTCTACAATGAGATGGTAAAGACCAATGTCATTAAATATAAGTATGTTTTACGGTGCTGGAACCTAATATTAGAGTGATTATCTTCTGACATAGCGCCGCGAGAAACGTTAGTCTTCACGGGTCTATAGTCTTTGGCTGTCGTCGCATTCGCTACCCTAATGTGCCACATCTAGTAATTATCGTTGCTCGTTCAAACTAGCCACTGCGGTAGGTTAATGTGTCTTGTTACATGCTGTGTTTCCTACATTTTACAAAATACGAACACAAACGCGAGAGAATATAGTAGCGGATGTCTTGGTATGGTACCGCGATACACTGAAAATGTGCATTTATGTAATTACTATATTTATACTCTATCAATAGTCAATAAAGTGACTGATCAATAATGAGTCAGGTGATAATTTTGCCAATAATGCTAAGATCAGAAACACGGATTACAATTGGTATGATCTAATATCAATATCTGCATATGTGTGTAATATAAATTGTTACGTAACTGTATTGCAGTACATCAGTACCCTCAATCTATTAATACTACAATGAGAAAATAACACTTGTCATTCACTTTGAATAAAAAAATGATTTGAACTATTGACGTATTTCAAGATTAAAAATATAATTAATGACAAATATATCCATGGGTTCAGTGTATACCCTAACAAATCGCTGTGTTACGGCGAGGGTTGTGGCAGTAATAGCGCTCACGCGAAAATCATTAATATATGTTTTGCTAGGATAGAACAATACACACGATCAACAATCTCAGACGTGTACTTGTTCATAAACATGACATTAGCATAGCGTGACAGTATTGAATGAAACAAACCATTCTGTTTGAGTTATTTGAGTTTTGAACTTCCCAGGCCAATTGTAATGCTGGAATAAAGACTAATTTGTATAATCATTCACCAAGGATAACTCTTACAGTTAGCAGATTAGCAGATTATTCGACCAAAATGTTTTTTGTACTCTTGTACCTTAATTCGAGTGTTTTTAGTTTCTTTTTCAAATGTTGTGGGACCTCAACGTTTCAACAGTGTGAAACTAAGATGTCTGCATATGAAAAATACAAAAAACATTTTCTAGGGTTGAGCTCGAACAAACCTGCATCTTTACCTCGAAGCATCGTTTATAAATTTAAATCATCTGATTAGAAAGGTTTTTCTCGAATGAGCAAGTATTATGAGAGTGCATGCGACCTACTCACATTCACGGTTGAGTGACAGTACATGTTCGTACCAGGGGCACTGACCGAGAGTGCGCGTATAAATATATTGTTTAGTTAATCCGTCATCAGTTATTAGCTTGAGTGAGGCGTCAGATGATAGTATGTTGATTTACAGAAGTAGAGGTTACATTGATGATTATTTTTCTTAAAAATACCTAAGAATTGCTGGGAATTGGGTGTCATTTGGGCATTATAAGGCGTGGAGTTGCGCAATTCATTTTCCTATAGTTGACAGTTTTATTTCGGATCTCCAAATATTGTGATTTACATATGTACATCTTCCTCTATATACTTTGCTTTTTGAAAAACAAATATTGGTATTTGTATATTTAAGCAGGTTTGAAACATATCGAGTTATCAAATCACGCGAAGTATTCATGATCACACTGATGATATAGCGACATAGATCCAAATGACCCTCACATAAGCCAGGTTCCCAGTACACACTTTGCAAGTGGCATGCAAGTAAATGACCATCAGAAGAAAATCGCATTACACATGACTTCGAACTTGTACAAATACACCGAATGTGAGTTACTAACATTTCAGTCAATGTAATAAACTCGAAAGTCATGAAACTAGCTACATATAGATACACTGATTATCTGTAAACAAATATAATTATATAGTAGGCGGTTCTTCTTATTTTTATTCTATTGTTACACTCAACTGCTGTACAATTGTAATTATTGTTGACCATTTCAAGTACATTTTGTAATAGCTCACAAGCTTACAAGAATTTCTATTCAGTTTTTCAACGTTCAAATTTATTAAGCTACCATTTTCCATCAAATAATGTGCTGAACAAAACAAATTAGGCTCGACATATTTGTCACGTACGGTATATACTCATCGTTCTTGTTCCCCATGTAACATCATTATATTCAATAGTAAAGTTCGCGATACATAATATTATGAATAAAATATTGATCCTTCGCGTGCATCGTTATTTTTGACAGTTGTTGTTCCTGTCAGAAAGGTGGGTGCGTGTTCTCCCTACAGAATCAAGTTGATGTTCTTGTAATATCTATGTGAATTATGACATTAACAATGTTCAACCTATCCCAGCTCTGACACAAGCACAGAAAACAAAATCTCAAATTAAATGTTTCACCACGCATCAGTAGAAATTAATTATGTACAAACAAAAAGTAGGTGGCAGCGCATTACTAACAAACGTAATGTAACAAACCACGAGAACGCCTCACAGGGAGTTAAAGAAAATAATTCCATTCAACGACCCAGCGAAATATCGCAAATAGGACTCCGTGACATGGGCGATTGAATAAATTGAGCTTTAATTAATCTGCACTGGTTGTTTCTCAATCAAATACAAATTTAGAAAAGTAGTTATCGACATGCATGCATATATTCCACAAACGCACGCACGAATTTTCAAGGCCATAGAAACTCAATGTATTATCACATTAACAGATATTTCACACTAGACGTGCTGATATGTACGATGGTAGTCATTAATCTCTGTGTGCATGGACTCCAAGTGGAATCTTATGACGGAACCGTTTTTATTGCCGCAATATGGGAATTTCTGATTGGAAAACAAAAATTACTTTTACAATGACGACTAAAATTTATTTTAAAAATAAAATATCGCGAACTTTTAAATCCATCGGCGGTTGTAACTGCAAATGCACGTCCAGCAGCGCATTTACACGTCACGTATAATTAACATTAATTAATGTATTGGTATCCCTGGTGTGTTTGGTCGTGTAACAAAATGTTATCATCAAATATGACTCATTCGTGAATCTAGTAGATACTCGCGGGGTCATGGACTAGTATTATCCACTCAACTCCAGTAAGTGTAAAATACTATGTTATGACGTATCTTGTATTAACCTGCTCACTGATTCAGGTGATAACCTCATAGTATAAATACCGATTTAATTTCATCACTGAACAGGGTTATTATAATTAGTACCCGTAATTTGTTAGTCAAATAACCATTAAATAGTTTTGAAATTGAAGCCATTATAGAGGTTTTAAATTCGGGTCATCAAATCGGATTTACCATTTTTGTACAGATCACTGGAGTCAGGCGTATTCAATCAGCTGCCGTGGTATTACCCCTGAACCGTGTTCGACACTGTATAATCTCAAACAAAATAACGATCAATTATACCTTCGCTGATATCTACATTGATGCTAACCACTGCGTTATCAGTCAAAGATCGGACGGCACGTGTTACTGGCAACATGCGTCAATGTGTGTCGCATCGTACAAACTACTTCTGACATATCGTACATCTTTACTGTTAACCTTGTGGCTTCGCTACTGGATGCCTTCTCGAGTTATACTCACGTGGCGACTGACTGTGATCATCGCGAGTGACGCGTATATTTACAACAACAAGCCAATTACTGTAAATAATACATGTACCAAATAGTGTTTGTATATATTAGTGTGTCATTTCACTCTATATTCTAATTATCTTAGGTGCTTGTAATTCTGCACACTCTTTCCGTTGTATTTCTCGTTAAATGTTGATGCTATTATTTTGAGATGATTTGAAATAAATGAAAAATAATGCTGCGAGAACTAAAGTGATATTCCAACAAATGCGTGGATCATATCATTTTCACTTTCGAGAAATACAGTAAACGGTTAAACATTCATAAAGCTACGTAGCTTATATATTACATATATAACGTGTAAACAATAATTGTATTTGTTGATTTAATATAAGAGAAGCAATTATGTTTGAACTATATATATAGGTCACATTATAACCAACGATCATAGCTATACGCTTAATGCAAATTTTTTACATAGGAACGGTGCTTCGTCGCCTCCTAGCCAACAGCGAATCCAAACCAAGGCATATGGCATTACGTTAAATCATCATTCAAGCACGTGTTGTCGGCGTTTTTCTCTATAAAGCTATATGACAGACAGGGGCGATAATTTCTGCTCGACGCGGCATAGCGCTTTGATTATATAACTGCAAAAACCACGCGTGCCGATTGTAGTCCTGTTTCGAGGAATGCTTATCACAGAGTGACAAGGCTGTAATAACACAATTACGATATTCTTGGATACAGATAATTTCTGTCCGTGTAATAAGTGCATGTGTTCTGTTATAAATAATATTTAACTTCACAAAGCAACCGATTTGAGTATGTTGCAATGGTGCAACTATTATCACCACAGTAATGCACTGCTTTGAACTGCCGAATAACATTTAAAGTGAATTATTCGTTTAATGTGTATATGTTATTCCATTTCACCAATTAAAGTATCTGTCGGTTGCTTTCGACCCAGGTAGACCATCGGTACGCTAAGACACATACTGTTAGTGACTTGCATAAGTAGATACAATATACTGCTATATTCTCCAGATCAAAATGACTTGTCATTGGGAGCAGAAATGGACTGCCATAAAGAATTATATCTTTAAATACATCTAAACTAACTAAATTAATATTCAAATAAATCAATATGTGTTCGTCTATAACTAGTTTTATCATCGGTGCATGCTTTCAATGTTGTTTTACTTTAATCTGATTTAATATTAAGTAGTTTACATCTTAACAGTTTATTTTCTGAGATAACAGACATTTATGTATACTTTGAAAGAGGTGTCTATAAGCTGGTGGTTTTGAGCGTGTTTTTTCAATAGAAGAAATTGATTAAGATTCGTTTGAAACACGTGATACTTATTGAAGTTATTAAAAAATGAAGTCGAGCTCAATGCCAAGTAGTTAATGATTTTTGCCTGAACCGTGGACATAAAGTCGTGAATAATTGAGTACTACTTTTGGAAGTTGACATATATGTCACATAAAGTTTTATTTACTTCACTCGTTACACAATATGTAAATGACATGACAATGTTATACACTATTATTGTTGTTTACTTGAGATGAAACAGAATCTTAACTTAAGAATAAAACTGACAACAAAATTAGAAATACAAGACTCGGAGCACGCAAATTAAATGTTTTCCACGGACATTTTTGCCGTTTGTTTTGCATCATATTATTAACTATATTACATGATCCCATGGCCGCATCATAAAATAAAGTACCCAACGAATAGAAAGTATATTCCCCCTAGAATCGAACTATGTAAATTGATACATAGTACTCAGCTCACAGCTGCCGACAAACAGTTGAAAACACCTAATTAACTAGGGATTCAAACGGCAGTGAAGCATACATGCATTCACCTACCTACCTGGGTAGTAATGTTAGCTACCTTTGTTATGACGTAACACAGGGTTGACGTCACCAGTAATGTATTATGGTGTTACTTATATTTAAAGATTGTCCCTCGTGAACCATTATTTGAGCATTACATGTATATGCATCGATATCGAATTTCTTCTTCTTTTTAAATAATACAAAACTTTATCGCCGATGCTATATTCATGCTAATTCTGCTTCGGTACATTTAAACACCATCAGTCATCACCCAGTTTTGATTGTATGCCTTGGGGTCTATGTGTATTTCTCTTACTTAATTGATTATGCATTTATCTGTTCTGTGCTGTACATTTTGCCTATCAATGTATGTTTTTGGACTTGTAATTTCCCCTTTTGTGGAATATGACTTAAGGATTTCATTAGCATACGATCTTATTTCCACATTCTTATAAATATATGTTGCATTGCATGACGTCATCTGAACAGCCTATATCACCCCGTATTATTATCACTAATAATAATGGTACATCACTAAGTAACTATTTTTGCGATGAGTGTTTCACTTTTTGATTTACAGGTTTGATATTTCCTCATTGATTTAATGTAAAAGATACAGAAGACTAACTTATTAATGATATGAATATGTATATATAGCAAAAAAATCTGTGCTGTCGACAACAAAAATAAATATATTCCTGCCTACGTTCACCAAAGTATTCAACATTAATAATTCAGGAATACGTGTCTACGGCAGATGTGACACACTGCGACGTGTACAGTAAAATCGATCAAGCGTTTGATTTTTATCGATAATTTTCCCAAAAGCTTTAAGTATAGCATAATCTTGTCGAATCCCCGAGTTGTGGAGAACTACGTGAATGTGATCGTTATTATAAACGAATATATATTTATTTATTTATTTATTTATTTATTTATTTATTTATTTATTTATTTATTTATTTATTTATTTATTTATTTATTTATTTATTTATTCAATGTAATGTAATGTAATGTAATGTAATGTAATGTGATTAAGTGTATGCTGTATGGGACGAAGAGAAAATAGTATAATTCTTAGACGCGGGTTTTCTTCAGTAAATTTAAGAAACAGCGTATTAATTATCAACTATCTCTCGTTGGTTAATATGTTTCCTTTGCTAATTTACATGACATACTTCTACTTGATATACATTATTTATGTGACTGTTATGCGACTTTGAGTAATAATATAAATAGTTCATGAGCTAAAACATTCAAATCTAATTTGGTTGTGGCATCCCTTGTCCTGTAACATTTAATATTGATATTAGGTCGTCTACGTAAAAAATAACACATTTCATTATAGCCCGAGATAATTGCTCTACAGTGAGTGGCATCAAATTAAAGTCAAAATATCATTTTAATAACACACAATTTTGTAAATTCTAATTTGAACTGCATTCCAAAAGTATGCAAGGTTAGTCAATATGTACATATGTATTGATTTACAATCCTAAAGAATAACGTGACTGATCAAGTATATGTTGGACTGTTTAGAATACGATAGTTTGCCAGTCAATACACAAACTTTATCATCCACGAACACACATCGTTGAGAATATCGGTTAATTTATACCAAATTGGTTTTTGGATTCAGATCTAGCAAAGAAGGCAGCCAAGTTAATTAGCTTTCTAGTGTGATCTTATGACCCTTGGAATGAGAACGTCCTCAT
The DNA here is from genome assembly GCF_978046115.1 of Saccoglossus kowalevskii. Lineage (NCBI taxonomy): Eukaryota > Metazoa > Hemichordata > Enteropneusta > Harrimaniidae > Saccoglossus > Saccoglossus kowalevskii. Next base: position 23,901,347 of record NC_140661.1, on the reverse strand, counting down.
CAAAGATACGCCAATCGTCTCCAGAAAAAAAAGGCAAGTCATCTAATGTATCGACGTCTAACGATTAGAGTCGACGGTAATATAGTCAACTAGTAATTGTCATATACGCGAACTCGCCCATGCGTCGTATATCTGTAGTGGCGTAATTAGCATACGTTGATTAGTTTTGGGGATTAAGGACTTAGTCTTTAGGTGACGTATTCATAGTGGGAGTACGAGGGTATCGTTCTATTAATGCATTTATTTGTATCCTGCAATTGTAATCGTCAACAGTATTGGTTTATTTAAATATAACGATAACCTTACAACCATATGCTTCGTACGATGAATCATTGTCTTTGAATTGGATTCATGTGAATCATATGCATAGAATACAATGCTGATTTACCATGAGATTTGCGAAGTGTATGTGCCCCTAATGATCGGCATTGGTGTAAATGTGTATCAAGTAAACAAATAAATAACAAGCAGTATGAGAGTTGAATTATATCACCACAGAACGCCTCGTTAGTATACTTAAGTGTGTTTACCTTTGTGTTGTCTTATGTGTCCCCCACTATTTCAAAGTTGAGTTTCATTTTCTAACTCACATTAATTGAGAAAATATTTCGATGAACGATCTACTTTGTACTATAAACAATTATGATAGCCATATTCAAATAGACAAAACCAAGATATGAAACTTCCAACGTTTGTAAAATTCGGGAAATTAAAAATGGCAAGTTGGTCAAAGCATAAGAATGTTATTGTGACATGAAAGACACAGCAAAAGGTCTGCATCACAAATACGGTTACTGTTTTTATTTTGAAAACACAACACGAATATGTTCCATGTACTATTATTTTTAATTTTATACGGATTTTGGAATCTCTCATCTGTATTTGACAGTTTATAATGTACCGCCTTCTAAGCGGATGGCCATGTTTTAAAATCTGTAGAAGATTGTCTCGCGATTAAAACATTCCGATCTCCGTATTTGTGTCGATTTAACATTTCATACAGTTAATGACCATATATCGAACATATTTAACAAAGATCAAAGGTACGTCGCCGCACTGCGAGGAATTTAGTCGATCATGTTGATCTGGGTTGTAGCCAGAACTCAGCTACCGATCGCCCCATGCCCCAATAGAACGCAAAAACTAGTGTTCGTGCAATAAATATGCACAATTAGGCATGTCATTGAATAACTATTCGCAGATATAGAAGTTAGACCTCAAAAGTTGCGGTAAGATCTCCTACCTGTGCAATTCAATTAGTATTTCTCCGTGCGTGAAGTAGTGTCTAAGCAGAACGCAGAGCCCAGAAGCAATGATTATCGAATGCCGCCAACGTTTCCAAGGAAACTTTGAATCCATGGTAATATAGTAGTCAAGTATTTAAAGATGCTTATTTGTGTTTGTAAATATTTGTTTACTAACTATGATCAGATCTTTGCTTAATTAATTAATTAATTAATTAAATTAATTAATTAATTATTCAAGTACAAAATTAAGCAAAAACAAAACCACTGGTTGTGTCATGTTCACAAGAAATACAAAATTGATTCCTGATTATTTTTTTCTGCGTTATAATTATAAATCTAAAGAAATTGACAATCATTTGATCTAACACAATTCTTATCTCATAATGTCGTTGAACAAGTATGATTATACACTTTTCCCGAAATCCAAGCTTCCGTAAAATGTGTATATTACCTAAGATGTTCAATATCAGACTAAATAACATATTTAATATATAGTAATGGTTTAGCCAAATACGGTTTCATTTCTTATACTATAAGCATCTTCAAAAACAATTCGATTCAATTATATCACTTGTTAGGGTCATTGTAAATAGATCGATTAGCAATCGTTACAGTCATCTGATGGGGGTTATGCAATGCATCCTTTGATACATTTTATTACTAATCACTAGTAATCTGATGTGAGTCGTCATGGTTTTATTAGTACAATTCGCTGATTTCTTCAAGTCTTGTATTCCCCAGGCATGTCGGTACAGCAATTACAGTAGACTCATAAAAATGGCAATTACGAACATGATGACTCCTGTTGCATGACCAGCTCTAAAGTACAAATACCTCACAATAATACCGAGGTGGTAATAACATGTCCAACCGTAGATCTGTTAACCAAAGTTGTAAAATTTCAAGTCCAAGACACAATTAACAAAATATTACACTAGAAAAAAACAACTGACAAGTATACAACATGTGAAATGTGTAACAGAAAATATATGGCCCTTATGGTATACATTGATGTCAGGTGTTTTGAAAAGAGTGAACACATCCTGCTCCACATGTGGCATCGCCATATATCATCGTAAGCATACTGTCTAATCTAGCCATTCTTTACACAACACTTAGCTCAAAAGTGTGGACGAAAGAAGACAATGAGCTAGAAAATTTACACCAAGGCAGTCAGGCAGAGAGCTGCGCCATGGGGTGAAATTCAAGGCACAAATGAAGCAAAAGAACAGATCGTGTACTCTGCTATTATATCAAATTCATAAGAATATAATCGCAAATTTAGGAGTGTTGATAGTATGTATATCATCAATGTCTGAATATAAATTGACGGATTTGTTTGTGTATCATTTCTATGGAAACCCAGCTTTATATAGAGGAAAAAGAAGCACAATGTATTTCTATTGCAGTGTCGGGTATTTTGTTGAGAAATATATTCACGAAACTCGTCACATACGTTATCGTTGGCAATAAACAAATCTAGCATATAGATGATGTCATCTTCAATGTATTCTGATGTAACGGCTCTAGAAATCAATTTCGCAATGTTGATATAGTATATATTTTTAATGAGTTCCGTTATTCAATCCAATAAACCAGTCAAGTGTATGGAAACCTGAATTAGCTCTGGCAATACATTAAGCACCATAGCGTGTATTTTATTTTCCTTGAAGCGATTAATTTACTGGTTCCATCAGCTTTCAAATCAATCATATTTTCTGCAAAACTCATTCTACGAATAAGCGGTACATGTAGAGGGATCCCTGTATGGGGTTGCGAGGCCATTGATAGACCATCGGTAGTCTAGTTTCAACATTATAAATACAATACAATATATTAAATACGCTAAAATTGTACATACCAATAGAGTAGAATCACAGATGCTACTTTTTATTCACTTTAATGATTGATTTTCACCGATGTATTGTCGAATCATTAAATTCGTAATATTTTATGCAACCGTGAGCATAGTCTGGCATGGGGATATGAGCAATTCGACATCGCTATAGAAATAGAAACATATAAACGCATTGAACGAAGAGAATTTCCCGACACTGTGGCACCACAAAATAATTCGCAATCGTATTCAATATTGAAAGTATTCGCTTGTGGATAAAATGTTCTTCAAAACAATAATAGATCTAGATTTCATCATGTTTTACAATGATTCATGGCAGATAGATTAGAGGTATATGGGTAAATGAGTTATGGCGTAACCCTATACACTGTCTAACCAGTAATTTACATTAATTAGTATGTCCGAAAACAATCCCTTAAGATTTACGCCATAATGATCTTTCTGAACATGATAATATATCTTTCCAACTTCTCCACCAGTACATCAATTACAATAGGGTTTTCTAGTTTTGTACTGCATTAATAGCACGATGGATTATTTATTTATTCCTCTGTCTCCATGTTCACAAACGGTAATATAATTAAGTAGCAATAAATTCATTATATTGTTAAAAGCTGGGAAATTTCCATCTAACTATAGAGTCATCAGCAAATATACTTCTTGATTGAATTCAACATATTTCATGCATTACTAATGTCCAGTCGTTCAAGAGAGTTCACATATGGTACAATGTTTATTTTCCCTGAATGCGGGTGATACATTTTTACTATGACATTTACTGGTTTATCAACAACACATTTAGAGTCTTTATGTCTGAAATACAATTCACAAAAGCATTCATCCGCTTTCAACTGTGCAACGTGTGCAATGTAAAGCTGTCCTGATAAACTAGGCACTTATCGATCAATCGGGGGGAAATCTCTTACTTACCGAGTTAGCAAACTGTAAGCGGGGTGTTATGTTGTCGAATCGACAAAGACGCGATAAAATCTTTTAGTTTGACTCTGCATCAAATTACCACCAAAAAAACACAAATTTAGAACACGTATTTGTTCTGCTCACCGAAGTAGCATCATACAATAAAAGTCACTCGTGAAGGAGATGATGACAGAAAGAACTTGAATGACTGTCAAATCAGCGTGACATTAATGGCAGTGACTGACATGTGGAAACACTGGCTAATACTTGAGTATGTACAAAGTCAAGATAATACAACATGGTATAAACGGCATCCACTTATCAGATTGTATCGAGTCAAGAATGAATGGACTGTTACAGAATTGTATTGGTGAATAATGAATCACTATTGTCTCTGTATTCATATGTACGATAAATTAAAGAAGAATCTTTTCTCATGGGTTAAATTGACGATTATCTCAATATCGTAGTACCCGTCTGTAATGTAGTCATTATTAAATACAGTCTAGCTGAAATTGCATTCGTAATTGCTGTTTGGTTGCGTAACATTATATTACAAAGAACCATGTTTATTCAGTGTGAAATGAAAAACTTCGTCTGTAGGAATTATTGCGAGTTTCTCGAATATTAATAAGGTATGCGAAGGTTATATACTAAATTAACCTGAGTAAATGAATACAGTCTGGAAAGAAATGCTAAAATGAATTCTAAAATATTGCAATTTATCCTTTAGGCATAACCGAGTTACTATCGCTCCGATTGGATTGGTTTTGCATTAATTGTTTTAACATTGCAGTAATGTTACAATTATTTGGCTTTTTATAACCAAAACGGTTTGACGCGGAAATGGTGGCCAATTTCGTACTTGAAATGTCAATTTTAAGGACAAGCATTAAACTAGACATGTAGTGAATCATTATATTCCTCCTGGAAAACTCTTACAATCGTTGAAACGCATGGTTTGGCGTCTTTTCGTGTGTGATTCCGGTCAATACATTAAGCTGTTTTTATGCTCAGTAAGTGACAGGCTAGGCTTGACGCGTACAAGTGCACACGTTAGTTGAATACGTACAATGGTTATCCACCTTTTAACGTTATATTGTACACACTGACCGAGGAATGGCTCTTGTTCACCATGAAGATGTATCATAGCTAAAAGTATTAAATTTGAAATTTACATTATCGTGTACGTGAATTAGGTTTTAGGAACATATTGTGGTGAATTTCAAAACAAATGAGTTATATCGATTTATCTAAGATAATTTATTACATAGTCTAATGAAAGATTAATTATTCAGTCCCCAGGTGATACAATTTACGCGGATGCCATGTTTTTTGACAGGAACACTCATAAATAAAATTTAGCACCCTAGTTGATTGGGTTGCGCGGATAGCGAATAGTACCTCACGTCTGTTGATGATCTAGATATTTCTTAATTTTTCAAGATAACAAAACCCGAAATCGTTTTATCGCATATTATAGTTGCTATGATACCCATCGTCGTGTGTGTGTGTGTGATATTTCGTGATTTCATTAGCTGTATTGCGTGCTACAAACACATGTTGAAAATGGTACATCGCAGTTGTGCATGATAAAGATAGATATAGAGAAAACAAATAAAGCCAGAAAATAGATAGAATTTATGATGTATTTGTCACAGTGTAATAAGCATTTCACATGACCAGAACACCACGACGGTCTTAATATATATATAGACACGGCTGTTGCAAACTAACATTTACCGTAAAATAATTGCACGTGTCATAAAAACGTTCATATTCTGAAATGAACAATTGATAATCCTTCCGCAACATCGACTCTTCCGTTAACGTCACAGAAAAGCCACGCGCTGTTTGCAAAAATAATACGACCACAAAACATGCAATACAACGTTAAATAATAATGTCATGCCAGGTGGGGCGTTAATGTGAAACGCAATTGAAGTTGCGGAATCAGAACTGAGTGATACAAACCCATATCGGCAAGTAGTCAGAATCAATGATTTGTTTAAACTGTGAGTCAGGGAAAACCTTTTCTAATACGCGAGTAATTACTTGTAATCCTACTTAAGAACGAGTATTTTCTTTTGATGGTGTTTTGAGTGAACGGGATTACCAACTATAGACCATCAATGTTGACAAACCATAACCTCGTTGTTAATTTGCTTATCTGTAATCTCGATTCCAATATAGCTTGAAAATCCACATTATTTACGAGTCAATTGTCACATGTTAGTGACAGGAAAGTTAATGTCAACAGAATGATGAGTTCCAGAGAATTCACGTCCTCGTAGTTTATTTGTCTCACATTTCTGATTTTATGGAACAAACGTACAACAAAAAGATCATATATCATTAAATCAATCAGTTTCGGTATTTATTCCTGGGTATTTTCTACGATCTCCTTGGCTACTTTACAAATTAGTGATTGTGAATATGGCATCCGTTATATTTTGTCTCGCAAACACAGTATTCTTACGTTAAACGTATAAACGTGTATCGCAACACTGACTTTTCTTGTCGCAACGCGCCCTGTATTCGTGTTAGAGCTCGTATTACTGATTAAATGAACCGAGTCGAGAATAAATTACATTTTAGTTTAAATTTAGTGACGTTATGCTGTTCGCCATATGTTACAGTCGCGCTAGACTATTGACTTTTCTCAAAATTCGACTTTTATACAAATTTGAGTGAAGGCGGATATAAATTTCTTCTCATAGCAAACACCATTTGATTGTTACGTATAAAGTATAGAAGCGCCTCATATGCAAATTTAAGATTGATTAAATTCAGATTGTCCTCTTTCTTCTTTTTCTCAATCGATATTTCATACACAAATTAATTAAACTCTCCAAAACAATAAAACTCAATATTTATTGGATTTGACAGCTTGTAACATATACATACAAACATATAAACATGACACACGAGATTCGAACTCGCTGTTATGACAAATGCACGTTGCCATTGTAAACAACCTCCCGTTATGCCATAATACATTGCACTGAAAAAAGACAGCTTGAAATAGAGTGTAGTGAATGCGTGACTAGATGGACATGCGCAGTGATAATAAGTATTCAGACAGAAAATATGGTAAAACAATTAGTTGATAGTGTAAATAATAAACAATACAAATATCTCTAATATTTTAATTGTTTTTTTAAGCAGCTGACATTGACGTTCGAGTTCTAGCGTTTTGAGCAAACAACTACATTCATCCTACTAGACTGAATTACCCGTCCACTAATTGACTTGTAGGTTAGACTAATTCCCACAAAATGACCCGAGGGAAGGTGACAATCTAATTTAGCTGGCTTGAGTAGAAGATAAGTTACATGGAGGAAATAGTTTGGTTTGTCTCCTCAAAGATGACTACGTGCAATTCTGAAAGGTTTGAAAAAACCTATGGGGAAGTGGTCGCCATGCATTGTCGTGCAGCGCGCCACAGTTTGTATGCAGCGCACCATAACTGTCTTGCAACGCGCTCAGGCGTCATGCAGCGTGTGCAATACGTCATGCAATGCGCCAAAAAATGCGTTTCGTCAACCGGGACGCTTTAAAGAATTGGAATGTAATTTGAAGATGACTATTTCAGGAAAATACTGCACACCAAGCAACGTACCCCTTAACGTCATTCAATCTAAATGAAAATACGTATTCAACAACATAGGAACTCGCTAGATATTACTCTTTGAATAATGCCTTCAAAAATCTAGTTAGGATGTATATGCATTTTAAACCACATTAAAAACAATAACAATTAATAATAATACGATAAACAATACAATATACTCTCAGATATGACGTCATCTAATAACACAGTGTTGAAAATAAGGAAACTGACTCTGCATCACTCTGTGTGCTTTCACATTATCACTTCAACCGCTGTTTTCAGCATGGAAATTCTCGCGAGTACCTTTCATAAACCTTTCAAAAGCTTGATATTTTTTTTTCGAAATAGGGGTTTCCCTCGGATGTGCTCTTTTTGTCGAGAAACAAGTGATTTATCGAACATAAAATATAATTTAACGTGTAACTACCAGTATCGCTCAAGTGGGTTCGATTGTTCAAGGACCACTTTTTAACTCCTGAATTAGCTTTTAGCAATTAAGTTACTGTTACTCTAAATATTGTGATGAATTTCTAAATTGGAATTGTTCATAAATAGCGATCTGTTCCACAAATAAGACAAACGGCTTTACGAGGTCTTCAATACACAAATTACAACCACTGTGTTAATTCATTCGATAGTCTGTATGTCCAACTCTTGCATTTATGCTAATAATATCGTACCTTGCTGATTGCATGAATCTTTCTTTTTAAGTGTCTCAATTAGTGCAATGGACTATATGTGATCGTAACAGATGAAGGGAACACCCCGGGAACACACATTGTCCTCGCGATGGCACGTGTTTTGCCTCAGTCGATTGGGTAACGAAATCGAAAGAAGAAAGCCCCGGGTTGTATTTTCTTCGAATTGTTTTAACTATAATCTTTGGTAGATCACATATCCAATTATGTGATTGAGATATTTGATATAATCTTGAAAATATAATCACTACACTACTAATCCTCGTCCTAATTCTTAATTCTAAGGTAGAGTAGTATAGAATGCTGTTTTGTTTATAGGAGATGGAAATCATGCGAATTTTCAAGAAGATATTTTGCCGTTTGTAACAAAATTTTAAATTATATGACTTTCTTATTGGTCGCAATAAGACACCCCGCATTACACACGCAAAAGTAGTCTGTGTTGATTGGCAACAGATGATGCAGAGAGGTGATTTCACAAATCACGTGACTTGATCACTGAAGTTTTTACTCGCACAAAGTTAAAAATATCTCTAGATCTGTGTCAGAATAATGTCCCCGATTCAGGCTGAACCAATGAACAATATTAAATAATATATGAGTAATTGACAGTATGACAAATGCGATTTACTCATAACCTGTGAAGGCAGGGGCCGTCGGCTTGAACAGTATGCGTCATTGAAATGGCCCGAGGTAACCAACCTTGTATTGGGTATTGCCTATCTGTAATTATTTGTTTGTCTGTGGCATAAAGTTAATCTGATTGAGGAGGATACTAGGGTACACAATACATATAGAAGCAGCGGCAGCGAAGTGATGGATGTGTCGATTAAATAGCTTGTACTAGATAATAGTTAAATGCTGCTTTATTGTACACGTATTCGCTAGTAATGAAATTATTCAACCAAGCCATCCATCTTACAGGGGATATATTATTGATATATGAGTTATTAATATTTCGAGTTACTTTTGTTGCAGATCGAAAAATGGGTTAAATTAACATTCATCAAACAACATTTATACTTTTAAACAATAATATTTTTAACAATACTTTTTAACAATGATAATTGTTAGCATGATTTTATATATTGATATTAGATAAATTCAGAGTAAATATAAAATACATTATTCTGTTGTTTTTTACGGGACTGAATATGTTGATCTAGACAAACGTATCAATAATCTACCTCTGCTGAAACGTTCCATGTCAATGTTTTTATTAATGTTTAGTGCCTCGAAGAATGACAGTAACGACCAATGGAGTGTGTTGAAATTAGCCGCTAGATGGAGAATGGCATCGACAACTGAAATGACGTGGTACACTTCGATGAACGACAGTGATTGCAAAGACAATGAGACATGCAATATTATTTCACGAATTTACGAGTAATTGCGTAATCATTTGGTTCATAATGAATAATTATGATGATAGTAAATTGCAGTACAGTACATAGTGACAGTGATTAAAGACATTTAAGTATTTTCAAGACATGTTACGATGATGAAATCTAGATTGTGTGATGAATAAAACAATATGATCTGACTAACTCGGAGTAGCAAAAAATGTACATCAACGTTTATCTACACTCCCAGAGCAATTACTGGGTTATGATGCTGTATTATTCAAGAATTCAAAAGAAGTTTGTAAAATTATAAGTTTTCTACGGTAACAGAATTGTCTACATGGAGATACTGATCTATCATATTTAAATGCGTTTGAGCAATTTGACAATTGATTTCCTGAGGAAACAACGAATATGCCTCGATTAGCTCGTTCAAGTCAAATTTCCAAGTAGGACACTTTGTCTGCGTTATAAATGAAATTTCTTTGATTGACACATATATAGCTGTTCTGTTCTTCTTTGGATTCAATTTTGCATATATAGGTCATACAATTCGTGTTCAAACAAATCATCGACACATACATATTCAGTTGCAATGGTAGTTATTTTAAAAATCTCATATAGGCTATATTTGTTTTCGTTTGTCGCTAGATCACTGGAACATAATAACTCAAATTATTTGCATAACACCGACTGCAGTTTCGAAATATTGTACAAATTAATTCCTGAACTTTTAAATAATTTTGATTTGTAAGACATATATTTACATACTACTAACAGGAAATGCTGTTGCTACTCTCCGTGTTAATTGGCATCGTGTTTTATTCAAACTCTTTTATTCATAAACGGTTGTCGGGGGCGTATATTTAAAAATGAATTATATTGCGTTCGAATAGAACTGTATAACTTAGCCACTAGTAACACTGAATGAATTTGATAACTGGGAAGATAAGTAGAAAAACCCAACGCGTTCTCAGATTATACTCGAAGCATAGAGTACATCTTTAGAAAATGCATTAGTTAGTAGGTCTGTACGTTGTGTAACTGTCTTTTCCCGGGGGAACTCTAAATCCTTCTTTATGTTTACTTGCTTTAACAATGACATGCCAGATAAGAGTGATTTTTGACTTCTGTATCGATCTTACTTTCAAGGCACGTCCAAACTCATTTGTCTTTTAATACATTGCTAGAACACTATTGTCGATGAAAATACTCAGTACATATATGAACAATATACGTGGAGTGGTAAAACAGTTGTACGTGGCTAAGCAATGGTAGTGAGCATAACAACATACTGTTTTCGTTACCAATCATACATATTAATTGCTCGGAAATTATATGAACCATAACTTCTATAGACTTGATGTTGTCGCTTTCTATAAGTATACATTATTCACCACGATTGCTTTATTGAATATGGTTCATTGTTTTAATAGGTGTTATTTATTTATTTGTTGCTTATATATTGGATTTTATTTACTGCAAATAACCTAGAAAACTGAAAAACAGTTTATCGCACGACAATCACATTAAATTATAAGGTTACAAATTCGTATACATATAAAACTGTAAACACAAATTCAATATTGTTTTAAAGATTATGTTTCTTCAAATACATTACGGTTCCTGCTCTTTTAATTAATTAATCCCACTTAGTAGACAGTTAACCATAAAAATATTCTCTTTATTGCTGGTGCTATCTGAACGAATACAATACTGTTTTACTTATTCGAACGTTGCAGTCAAATAAAATTTTACCAAACATTCCAAAGACTAGCATAATTTATTAGACTAATATTTATTTATTTTGTTTGTTTATTTATTCTGTATAATTGAAGTATAATACACATTTTTTTTAAGTTCTTTAGTGTGACATGAGTAATTTCTATCTTTCGTTACTGTAGTGTTAAAGACCTATTGATATAAGTACTTATACTCCAAAACAAATACAACAATTGTCAAGACGAGGAAGGTATATGAATTTTAATATGTCCTTTGATTTGGTATTTTAAGAAATGGACATATAGTATAATCTAATAATAGTTCAATCACTGGCCATTTGGGGCTTTGACATAGATAATGCGACGTGGTTGCCTTGTTTATTTGCGTTAAATGGAAGTTAGATCGGTGAAGTATTAGAAATATTATAAATATAAGTATGTCATTTTGAATTGCGCGTGTTTGACCTTGAACTGTTACATCATCGGTCTGGAACATAAACAATATGGTCATGATCACAAATGTCATCGGCGCTCATTGTGTTTTACAATTCGATTACCTATCAATATTGGTTGCTGTGGCATTGTGTGATCGAGATGACCTGGCACTTTGTGAGCGCTGTTCGTTTCAATATCAGTATGGAATCTAGACAGTAGGTATAAAACAACGCTGTAAATCTTTACTTTATGGCGTACATGGACAAATGTCATAGATATGTTAGATGTACCTATCGCTAATTGTAATTATATATAAAATAAACAGCGATGCTGATGGAATCGGCTTGTTAACACTTAACTTATTTTTTCTGATGAAGAGATGATAATATACTCAGATGTAAGAATATATAGATGTGGAAAACATTCAATAGCGCTATCGCATACAATTTATGTAGACTTTTGTTTAAAATAAGATACACCTGTACATAAAATCGACCTTTCAATTCACGGGGTCACCATCAAACCACTCCATATATATCCTTACAATGTAAACGTTTCAAAGGGAAATTCACGGTACAGTATCCAGGGAATGCAAACACACAAGGTATGTTGAGTAAGAGGAACACGCACTTAACGCGGTGTGTTCGGCATAAATATGCATACAGTATCACCACTGCAGGGTACTTTAGCAGCTTACGTTTCACCTGGCAGGACGGCGTAAATGGTTTCCCAAGGGTATTGTAAATTGTATGTATATGTACCAAGTAGCCCACAAAGAAGAACAAATCATTTATATTCACAAGGCATCGCATCGAAAGGTATCTCATCAAGTCAACAACGTAATCAAGTTAATATTTCATCACAAATGCATCTCCAGTACTATGTAATGATTGAAACTATTGAAACAAGACTGATGTTTAAAGCAATTACTGAAGCAAATAATACACGGTGGTAGGATTTCCACTTCATTTACTTGATTCCTGAACGGATTCGTGTTACATTTACATCCCGGTGACAAGTGCGAGAGTCTCGCCCTTTATGTCTGATTCAATCGATGTAAATAAAAACCGAGCACGTTATTCGTGTCTGCATCTGAACATTGTTTATGCCGTTTAGTTCAAGGTTTACGAATATCTGAGTACCCAAACACAAATGTGTTACTTCTTAAAACAGTTGATATGTAGACGTATTGTATATGTACCATTATAGTTATCTGAGTGTGTGTTTTGAATCAGTATTGGACAGTCGCTTCGGTGTATCTCAACATCTACATACATACAGCGAAGGCCATCCCTTCATGTATCACCTCATACTGTAGTCATACTGTAGATATTGAGAAAATATCGTCATCGATAAATTATTCAATAATCTTGGGGTAATACACAAAGTATATATTTAAAATTGCCGCTGATTTATTTTGAAAATAGACATGATCGCTGATTATGGATGTGTGGTATTACCGTGTTTTTGGGGGGTAACGTGAAGCATAATTTGAGGGACTGTGTTAGAATTATTGATTCAACTATTCCCCTATGTATCACAGATGGTAGTACCGTTGTATCGCAGCACATCTTTTTGAAAAGTTTGACAGTTTAATTTTAGAACATAACTTACACAATGAAAACCAAAACTCAACAAGTTTGAAAACAATATGGACAATTGTAATACTGTGGATTTTCTCCTATTTTACGTGTTATTATTCACAAGAAAGCTGTCGCCTTCACGGTTGTGTAATTGAATTCAATGTTGTATTTTCTGTAAGTTTATAACCACTTTATTGGTTGAGTATTATTAAATTAGATAGTCTATTAAATTATGCTGACTATTAAGTTAGAATTTCTTGTCGGTATTGTCGGTATATATTAGCTGTTTCTTGAACATTTCTTTATAGTTTTAACTGCAATTCAATTAACCGTACATGCAAACTCACCAATATGTCGGCGAATTTCACAGTCAAAACTGATCAAGGTAACTGTGTGGGATTTTTACGGTGAATGGCCATTAGATTACATACGGTGAGGGGGGTCCGTAATCCCGTAGAAAGAGTAGTTACTATCTATCAGTGCTACTGTTCGGTGTACCAATGCGTTGTTATTTTTGTCCGTAGCTTTACTACAGTGTAACATTGTAACCCTTCTTTCCGCAACGCCCATATCCACTAAACAGTGAGCTATTTTCACCACAAACGACAATCATCGATTAATCTCCACAGTGTAAAATAACATACTGCAACACGATGTTTACATTTAACGTTTACAATGCCGTCTTTTGAGAGTGTTTCCACTGCTGTGAATAATATCAATAGACGATACAATCATGACCAATATTTGACCTCGACTTCGAAATAACATTATTTCTATCTAAGTGCATGTAAATATCTTCAAACACTCTAGCAGAAACGCAGCTGTGATTTAACAATGCGAAAAAAGTGTATAATATATCGATAGTTTTAGTTTGTGTGCTCTTATTATGAGTGATTATGTTTTTGAATGTGTAAATAATGAATATCACCAGATACAAAGCGTGCTTTTGTATAAATACGACTTATGCCGCTTAACGTAAACGTTCACCGGGGTAACACTTTAGGATATAACGTGATTGGTTTCCATGTTTGCAGATTATGCATCGTTAGTCCAAATTCTAAAACGAGTTTGCTAAAATTTACCCGTTATTGGTTTAACTGTGCTCAGGTATTTCGTGAACAAACACAGGAATTTCAACAACTGCGTCTTTTTGTCAGTTCTTCTTTGTGTACTCTGATACACAAATATTCGATTCGTTCACATACTGCGTGCGAATCAAATCAACTGGAAATACGATATTAAAACGTTAAAAAGTAAAAGTGAAATTAAACGTTGTCTATAGCTTAACCTGCGGGGAGTCACAGACTGAATAATATTAATTGGGTAATACCACTTGTGTGTCGCCAGAAGTACCAATACACTTATTTAAAAAATACAGGGATTAATGGCAACAACCGACGGGAATTCGCAGTACAATTACCGTGCCTAATATAAGGGACGTTCTTGCCATATGCTGCAGAATTGATGTCTTATAGAAAATGTGAATTGATTAAACAGCAATGAAAGCTGGGTTTAATTGACCCCCCGACACCTGAATATAGTATTATCTAAAGATAGCTACATATACGTAGTAACAAATTAACGACCAGGGAAGTATTGATCCTATACTAAGACGTTATTGACTGGAATCTCAACAGTCTGTGCCCATCTAAAGGCATACACTGGTATCAATGCCTCTTCTTGGCCTGATAGGCAGATACATAAATGTGTGCCTGTGTATATTGCGCGCAGGAAATTAATTTGAATATTAAAGAAATAACACACTGTTTCAGTAACAATGTTTGCGAGTGTTTATCATGGCATTTAATATCTCGTAATTAGGTCCGGCAATGTGTGCCGTATTCATTGTTTGTGGTAAAGTTCGTCTCGGTGAATGAATACCATAGATGATTATGATAGAATAATTGAGTTTTGAACTAATGAATTGGTCGCAATATTTCCGCCGTCTTCTCGGACGTTCGAATGTTACCGTCGAATGGTTCATTTTGTTCTCGTACGCGAATGCCTAATTAATTCTTCGGCAACAGTCGGTGTTAATCGGTTCCACAATATCACGGCTTAATGCGACGTTGGCATAACCTATAGAATGAACAGTGACAACCAGTGGTGATCGCAAATAAAGGTAAAGAACATACTGTAATAGTCATAACAACCTAATCCCAGAGCGTAGGACGACCAATTCCTTATTGTCGGCGCTCAATACTATCGTATACGCCGTGTAGAAAATCCTGCTGCAGTACAAACCGTCGGTACAACATACCTACACATAGTAAACACCCCAGTACGTATGATGATTGGTGTTTGCGTACAACAATACAGTTGATTTAAACGATGCACAGTATTCCCAAACAAAATTACAGCAATATTTGCACTTACAATTTGAACATTTTCTGTTCAACAAACTCACAAAAATTACAAATGTTAAATACATGTTTACTTTTTATTTGGTTTTAGAAAATGGGTTCTTCGGAAAATATCGTTTCAACTTTCACTTTCACACGCGCCACATCTAGAAAATGTTTTTACAAACTCGACATAAAGACCGAGGCTGGAGTCAATATTTATATTAAAGTGATGATCGTCGCGCAGCGCGTGTTCGAAGTCCATGTCAATAATGTATACGTCGCTATGTTTCCCCTCATCGAACAGGACGCGGCACGGCAACGACCGCCGCCATTCAATAAACCAAATAAATAAAAAGTAAAAGGCAGCAAATTATTTCTTGGCTCAGTTTTTAAAATTACAGCATTCAGGATATTCTTTTTATATTTCATAATCCTCTCCAAATATACTGTCACATATTTTTACATAGTTATAAACGAGTTAAAGGCGACTGTATGACAGAAGCCACCATGTGGCAATAAAAAAACGTGTCGATTTATTCTAATAATCGACAAATCCTGAAATACGCCATGTGAAATAACGACGTGCGTAGTGTGCTGACTAGGGACCGATGGGGAATACTACCATGTTGTTCAGTAATTATTGAGCACTTACAAGTAATAAGTAAAGTAAGTAAAGTCTGCCCAAGTAATGTACAACACCCTGATGAACAGAACATGTGACAGTTGTTTGAACTGTTTACATATTAGAGGTAATCCACCCAGGAAACGCCGAGAAACATCGATATGAAAACAATCTATTTAGACAACCTGAAAAATCGGCGCCAACGCAAAAGCTGAACCGGCGAATGCGCGAATCTGGTTGGACGATAGGGCTATGATATATAATAATATAGAAGTCACATTATAAGAAAAACTATAAAGTTTGGACGGTTTTCTTCAAAGAAACAATAACATACGCGAACAAAACAACTAAACTAAAACATAACAAAAATAATAATATGCAACATGACTTACTTCTGGCGTAAGAAGACACTGTTTTCATGAGTTGTAGCATTTCTTCGTCACTGGATTGCCTGGTGTAAGATTCAAATCTTCCGACTGTGAAGTTGTGCTCTTCAGCAGTAATATTGATGCCCTCCACGGCTGCCAGAAAAAGAACGTTACTTTCCATGATGTACCCTATCCTACTCCAACCAAAAGATTCGAACACCTCAACTGCGATATCACCAACGGATTTGAAGTCACCTAGCGTACGTATCATGGTTGGCCAACCGAAATAGTTCTTCCAGCTGTACATTTCATCGGTACACCCAGCACACATATACGGCAAATCCCAGTGTGCGGACAACGAGGCTATAGGTTCCGCCTCTTCGTTACATGTAGGCCCGATTAGAGCCGTGTAGTTTCCTGGATAGACAAGATCGACGATATTCGCTAGAGTCGGCGCTAGACGGCAGTTCGTCTCTAATATTTCGTAGGTCAGACGGTCGCCCGGTAACATATTGGGGTCGGCGTTGATATCGTCGAAACCGATCATGTAGGCTGCGGCGATTCCTTCTTTGCCGTTTAACATTCCTGGAGGATTTGTCATTGGGTAGGACAACAACACATTATAATCCACACAACAAACCAGTGTGTAAGCATGAAGGCTTATAAGTAACAATAATTCTAACCCAGTCATCTTTAGATTCGATATTTGTAGTTCCATGAAATCAGCATAAATTTAAATAGCCGACGTTGCAGTAATCTAAAAAAACTACCAATCTGAAAGTAAAACATGTAATCTGTAAATACGAGTAAGTTGACCTTGGTAATGAACGTTTGCGTGATTTGGCATGGATGAAACAGAGAAAAGGTTCAGTTGATAATTGTACGTGATTTGTTATGGAGGTAATAGTAGTTCTTCTGACCCAGGTCATGATTCCCATCTGTTGATTCTATATAGTGTGTACATGCCCGTAAATATTTTGTACCGTGTGTGTCGTTGTCACATCCTGTTTTGGGGTACCGCAGGTAAACTAGGCTATTGAAACTCGTTATGTTGTTGGGGTGTCGTAGAATTGAGGGATAATGCCATGCATTACAAGTTATGTGGTACAAGCTACGGTGTTGTGAATAATCTTTACTGAAACTGCATTCCAGAGTGTAATCATGATCCAGAGGATAATAATTTAACGACTACAGATAAAAACAGCACTGAAACACTGAAAACATAAACAAATCAATAATATTATAAGAACAATGGGGGAAACATAGCATATCATAGCATAGCATAGCATAGCATAGCATAGCATAGCATAGCATAGCATAGCATAGCATAACATAGCATAACATAGCATAGCATAGCATAGCATAGCATAGCATAGCATAGCATAGCATAGCATAGCATAGCATAGCATAGCATAGCATAGGAGATGAAGTGCAGTGGGATAAGATATAATAAAAACCTTAAAGGTGTTATTAACTTTTTGAACCACATCGTGGTTCCACATTGCACATTCGACCAATCGGCCTGTCAGTAATTTGATGAGGAGTTTATACAAACGATTGTTAAAGTGGGAGATTTAGTAAAATCAGTCAAAATACGATTCATATCTCTATTTTTCGTGGTAGATTTGCCTGGTCATCTTTGCTTTGCGATTTGACTTAACATAAATTATTCGATTTTCAGCGAATTTACTATTTAACTGTATGTGTGTCAATTAACAATTACAACGCAAATGTGGTTGAATGAATTTCCTATACAAGTATGTGTCTCTATGTTTTCACTCAAGCCCAGTCACAATTTATTTTTCCAGACGCTTCAGTGTTTCATCGTGTAATACGAGATGATTTACTTTATAAGGTGTACGCACCTGAATACAGAATTAGCATCACTGATTTCTAACAGTATCCTAAATAGACTCTGTGTTGAAAACAGAGAGAAAACAAGATCTTGGGACAAAAAAAATTGAACTAGTAAACCTAATATCGTGTATTTTATTTTAAGTATTTTTACGAACACACTATATGTAATTCATTTTTCTTTATGAACAATACCTCGTGTGTAAATAAAGTTTGCTTTTCATTATTTGCTAATTGTGAATAATTAACCTCGCTTGTTAATTGCTAATATATTGAGGGAATTACAGGAGTCAGACCATACGTCCTCGTTGGGTATTAACCAATTCATATGTGGTTTCTAATGAAATAGACGGTTGGGTGCGTGGTTGTTGATGTTGTTGTAAGCCACCGCCTTCAAATTCCCGCTCGTTAGTTGCACTTCACTGTTCGGCATATTGAAATTTCCACTCTACTATCCACGTAATTATCAATCTTATTAACAATGAATTGATAGACAATGTATGTCGTTATCAGATTGACGTTTCTTGGTTATTAGTTCCAAAAATACTAGATTGTCGAATTTGCATTTATATCTTTCACATATGCAATGCCTTGTATTCAATGCACATCTTCGTTCGCGACGAATAACACCGTAGCGTTGTCGGTGTGCGGTGCACTAGTCACGATTTTGCCCTATGGTGTGATTTTACTAAACCACGATATATTGATATCTCTGTTATGGTAGGATAATTGGATAGCTAATTAAAATGCTTGTTCAAAGTATCCGTGTATGTTATTCCCCAGGCAGTAGACCGGAGTAAGATTGTTTCATTGTTATACTGGATTGTGCGTAGACAGTGACGCAAAGGTAAAACACGTATGATGAAGTAATCTGTTTCAGCGTGCGATTTAAATAAATAACTTACGTTGATAAACATGTGTTTTTATTTCAATCGCTGCCAGTGTGTGTTGTAACAAACATTATTTACATCGATCTACTTATTCATTCGCACCATTTATGTTAGACCTGATCAAGCAAAAAAGCAATCGATTTGATGAAAACACATTTTGGGGAAAATACGACGGGTTATCGAGCATTCTCTATAACGTTGTTTTGTTGTTGTTGTTGTTCTTGTTGTTGTTCAAATCAGAAAGTTGTTTATATGTTGATACATTCAGTATAATGTTTGAACGCTGGTTATAGTATTTTCCTATTAACACGTATTCCGTATTCATATATTCTTCACGCATGATTAGTATTTAATTGTTTCAAATTATTGAGCGTGTGTCGTTTCCTATGCTTTATAGTTGACGTGACGGGTTTCTTATATATCTGACGTACACATTGGTATTTTCAAATTCAGTAAATATTCTACATTACCCTAGCCAACACCTCAACCACGGTTGTTTTGAAGCACCACGGCCTATGAACGTCAGCGTTCAATGTGGACATTCTGTCCTGTCTTGATAGAGTGTTGCGATACATTGGTGACATATGCAAGTATCGTAAATAGACTCACCTTGTCACTGGTACTGTTAAAATTCACCGATGTTCGCCGTAATTAATAATATAAAATAGTTTTTAGAAATAGAAGCGAGGCATATAATAGAGCTGTATGCGATTATCCTTCTGGGCGAACCAAAAGTCATTAACTTAACAAAAAGTCTCAAAACGTGTACTTATACGGTCATATACACAAGAATGTTTCCTCGGAAGCTCAGGGACCGTGATGTATTCTTGAGCTCTACTGGACTTCCCTCTCAGTTGACGGCAAGTGTCAGTAAGTAGTTGTAGAGTTTTACGGATGCCGTGAGATGTTGTCACAAGACACTTTAATAGACTGACGCGCTCTTATGTGGTATACCCTATGACAGAACGTGCAACGCACAGATATTACATTTGGATGTAACCATTCCTGTTAAGGGGGTGATCAGTGTGTGTCGCAAGTCCGGGAATGCACTATGCCGAAAGCCAACTAATGTAGCGCGTGCTTAGAAACAGATCAACTAAAGGGGTCGTGACATTAGAGTGACTGATGTAGGGATATGTTTGAAGGTAACATCAAGTTTAAGAAATATGATACTTACGTAAATATGTAACGTAATCGGAGCTGATATTTTAATAAATAACTATCCATACTAATCATCCTGGAATTGCATTAATTTATTTATTTATTTAGTTGTTGATGTTTCTGCGTTTAAAAATTATGTGTCTTTTATACGTTTCCAATATACATGGTCAATCACTATGCATTCATATTTTGTTATATTTAGCTATAGTCTTCGCAATACAATCTCACATATCGTCTCTGATTTCCGTGTATGTAAAAAAACGTACTTTTATTACAGTGTTGTGCAAAGATAAATAAAAGATTATGTGCACTGTATCTTTTAACAAATTTCAGTTGTTATATAAATTGGTTTATAATTTCCGCCAGGTAAACTAAACCTCTTGTTCCGTGTCTAAATACACGCGCAAGTGATAATACATAACTCTTTCTACATCAACGTTTGTTTCCACGTGCATATAGATCTGAATAAGATCTTAATCTGATGTGCTTATTGAGAACAACACATAAACAAGTGTTTGCTTCTGAGTGGATACAAAGAGAGATGCAAATATGTGTATGGTTATGTAAGGACAGTCCATAGGATGTGTATATACGTACTTCGAGGAAGGATAAATTCCATTGGCGAAATAATACTAAACAATGTACTTTTTAGGAAGAACCCAATTTCACAAATACATAGAAGTTGCATGTCGATGCATAGACAGATTAGTATTAGTTTGATTTAAAGGAATGCGATTAAATGTATGCTTTGTGTGACGCAATATAGACGTAATCGATCATGAACATGACTCGATGTGAAAATCATTCTCGATGACTTTCTGCGTAATGTTGCATAAACTGTTTAATCTAATAAACACACAGCACAAACACCGGGTTGGCTTGAATCTGATAATACCAGAGTATTTGTGAGGTTGAAAGGGCCATGGAAACATATTAATTTAGTGAAGAATAACACGGCTTGTAAGCAGACTCTCCTTTGTGCCAGGAATCCACACAACAGTATTGCCCTCCAGCAAAACAATCTATGATTGGATCAAGCTGTGTAGCGAGTATGAGATGAGAGATTTTAGACTCTGTACAAAATTCGGGTCGCTACTTTTTGTACGCTGAATATAACAATGTCGGTTAATTGAAAACAATTACGATCAAAAAAGGTAACGGATCTTAGTTCCAGCATCATGTCATTCAACTTATTCCTATAGAGGGCTCCGTATAACTATGGTTGATACTTTTGTTTTGCTTACAATGTGCACATTGAAGATTTTATTTCAATATAAACGAGTAGATATTTTTAATAGATAGTATGAACGCATGATGTAACTTCAACGTAGTGTACATTTCTATAACTTATACTACAAACTAACAGATTCTATTGAAGTATATACTATATATAACAATGGTTTTATGGTGTGTTAACTTGTATTTGAATTTAGATACACATGTTTTAAAACTCAGTTTTGATTGTTGCGTGTTATTTTTTATTGTGACGCACATTTCGACTAAAAAATATTTTGTGATAGTATTACATTACTTTATATTTGTAATGAGAATTGTAAATAAATAAATGACGTAAACACGAATTGCTTTTCCAATTTTCCGATCCACCCAGTGTTGTATTTCAGTTGAATTAATGAAATTTCGCGCAATCTAACAATATCTCTCTAAAATTATATACCACAATGCTTAGAAGGCGGCATGGTTGTTTTTATTACATTGTACAGCTCATGGATACTCTTCAAACTAATGTATGAATTAAATGACAACGTTGATTGTCGCTCCGACAGAAAAGACCAGGTGAATTCCGGAAAGAAAATGTGTTACATGCTTTTCTTAAAAGCAACTCTGCGATGGATATAAAAATTATAACTTCACCGAATTCCAATTTACTGTTTGTAATTGCTTTTGAATGACCTTAAAACGTGCTATGATGCGATGTATTGTGTTGTAAATTCTGACCGACCTGGTTGCTTTGTTATGGTATTATGCGAGAACGAATTCAACTAATAACGTATATAGTGTTTTGAAATAGTAATAGTGTTTGGGATAGAATTATTGTAGAAAGGGGATAAGACGGATGAGACTCGACTATGGAAAAATAAATCGAAGTTTCGAAGAATAGACCATGCGGGGTTTTTTTCAGTTGCTATACATGAAATGTACTTTTTAAAATTCTGGGACAATCTGTATGATTTGGTGACAGTAAACACAACAGTATTTGTTTACTGCAATAAACAACACGCTAACTACATGCCTTTTTCATTATTTTATCGAATGAAAACTGCTATGTTTGTCGCCATGAGAACTTATTTTTATTATTGTAAGATAAGTCACTCACAGTTATCAGCACTATCTCTTCAATTGATTATAGCTTGATGCGTATACAATACACTATATCGCAAAAAAAACGATTGATGAGTTAGTAGCAATGTTTAGTTAAGACTTATACAGGCGAGTCAGAAAGCACATCGTGCGCCACTAGTTAATAAGGTGCAGTTGTTCATTTGGCTTGCCTCAATCTTATAAGCAAAGCCGATGATGTCAATCACTCAATTTGTTTCGCTATTGCGCAATCATAGCAAATAGCCACTTACAAATACAGCATTGACGAATTGAATGACAGCTACGATTATAACACATCTTAAGTCCAATCACGCACCGACATCCGGGTGATTTGATTTTTCAATCTATTAAATGCACGTGGTCGAATGTCATTGCTGCTCGTTCGGTAAATGTGTTTTCTCGAAGCTCGTTATGGAAAGTAACTTGCATATGTCATCTTCTTTGCACTGTTTGTTCTAGGGAACAAAAGTTCGTCTACGCTCGTCCTCATATTACATGACCTCAATAACTAAAGTCATAACTCTATGGAGAGTATTAATATAGGTCAATAATAAAAACCGAATAAAGCATCGATGAATGCAGAGTGGGGGGGGGGGGGTAATTTGAAAACCAGACAAGTTGAATCTTCTCGGTTCTACAATGCAATTAGGCGCAACTTGGATTTCTAAAAATGAAAGTTCTTGTTTTTTACTAAAATACGCTGATAAATCAAATTAACAACGTTTCCTGATCATATATATGTTTTCCTGACAACTGTATTTAGATGCTTAATCAATCTCCATGACTATGTCAATCTACATGACTGGAGAGAGCTTCACAAATACATTAACTGTTTGCTGAAAAAAACGCGAGAGGCGGACAGAATACGTAACCATGTTAAATCACGTGATAATTCCGTGCTCGTTACGTATTTTCATTGTGTCTATAATCGACTAAAGAAATAGAAATTGTGAACATGTGAACATGTTGTAAATTTCTCAGCGCAGAATGCTTTAGATATAATAAACAATTTTTTTACACGAATGTGTTACTTTGCAAAAACACATCACCGGCGTATTGTCGTATTCTTTAATCCACAAATTTCGATGCTGGAAATGAAGTAAGCAGTATGATCCGGAATAAATTATTTCAAAAACATTGGATTTAAATGTAACATTTCCAATGCACCTAATGTAGCAAGGTAGTCTTTTGGATTCTGTTTGTGTTGTTCAACAAATTGGATAAAAAAATCTTTAGCCGTTGCTCTATGTACTGTCATATATATTTTAGTTTTAAAAATGACACATTTTTTGTTTACTCGTGGTACACTGTATCAGTATTGTATTTTAAGCGTCACGCGATCATCGAAACAAACTCAGACTACACATAGATCATACCAGGACAAATGCATTCCACAAATACATAGGTTTAATAGGTTTTAAGCATTATTGTATTGGTTACAGCCGTCAACATTTCTCTACCAAGAAGCCTACCTTATCCTGCTACCGCCATTTATCACACTCGAATGAACTGAATACATTTGTTGGTGGTCGATAACTCGTGCTATCAAACGCTGTTTCTATATCCATTGTTATGATGCGAGAACCGCGAGTAAAACTGCGTAAATTGTTGTGTAGTAACGGTTTCATCATCTATAAAGATGATTTTGCAGCGGATTTCGTTATTTCTGTCGAACTAGATGCGTACACTGGGCTGAGCACGACACACAACGTGTGTGTGCCCTTGGCCAGGAGTACGTGAGATACTTTAAAATTAATTAGAGGAACTGTGATATATTGTCAGCAAATCTTTGCTGAGAACACACATGTCAGCAAACAATCATTACGGAATTCATGAACTATTTTCCAAGAGGTTGTCTAATAAATATGGTTTGAATTAACGTTTTCAAGCGTTGACAATCGTGTCTGGTACGAATTTTGTATGCTTTCTGGGCGCTGGAGTCAGCACTGTGCTAATTGGTTAATTGAAAGTTCCAACGTGTTGAACTGGAAATCACAGATGAATTGCATTAAAATAACATTATCTTAAAGTTTGAAGTAAAAAGTGAATGTCCGTTAGTGCGGCATGACGTGGTTGGGAAACTTAGGGAAAGGTTGGTATGGCGCGGTAAGGAGGGATATGGAAGTATACGGTACAGTGTGGTAGGGAGGGTATGGTATGGCGTGATGCGGTAATCCATCGAAATATTTACTTGTCATCACACCATTGAGTCCGTTGCAGTTTCCCACATCCGTAGCATAGATTGGATTCATGTATATATGCTACCGTGTCGAGTGGTAATTTGAATGTCATATCAGTGAATACGTACACTACTTACACAGATTAAACGTGTCGTCCCCTCCCCCATTAAGTATAGTGACTCCTCAGTGCACGCACATCATACAATAGAGTGTGCATTTAATAGATGACACGCTGTCAATAATGTCAATAATCATTCAATATCCTATTATATTGTAACTATCATTTATGTTCTTTTCGTTGTGGGCATTTTACTTTCATTTAGGGCTGTGACAATGTTACTCGCGAGTTTTATCTGCCGATTATATAACTGTATTTATTGTCATGGCAGCGCAATTGGTTTCTGCAATTATGACGTGTTTCTGTGGAATGTCAATTTGTACTATTACCCAATATGCTTATTAATTATGTTGTGGATTTCTAGTACGAAAGCCTGAAAGAAACACATAGTCAATTTCTGACGGAGAATATTCACAAGAGCTAAGAATGACAGTGTGTTGAGCACAACAATGTATGTTTCATTACCTAAATGGACTATAAAATACGTTGCCAGGATATTGGACATGGTGCCGTAACACTTCGTCCATTTATTAAAAACGTGTTTTGTTGTGCGTCGTGTTCTTTTGTTTCTTTGCTGTGTAACACTGTTGATTACATGAAAATAGTGAAATGTGTGCAAGCAGCTCTGTACATGCAACTAACATTTTGAAATTGCTTATTCAGAAATAAGACAAAACAGCAAAAGTATCTTGAATTGTTACAAAAATAAGGAGAGTAATATACGATATAATATTTCGCATATTGGTGATATCTAAATGTATTTGATTTGATACGATTTGGTAAATGAAATAACTCGGAATTTAGATTAGATTTTCAATGAATTGACATTTTCTAAAGTAAGATAATGTGTTCTTCGGTGTTACTTGCCGAACTTCGAACAAATGGGTGTTATTTAAAGATATCATCTTCTGAATCTATTGTTACATGCAGTAGTAAAACGTAGGAGTAGTATGCAGAAAACGTGCCACCATGGAAGTGACATCAGCGTACTTGCTTGTTAAACTGTGAAACTTACACCTGAATGTTTTGAACTCCTATCGACTCACCACAGACTTCTAAAAAACAAGATTTTACATATAATAGGTGACGGCCTGTGAGTCACGAAATACGTAATTAGTGGCCGTGGTTTGTAAAGCGATACACTTCATATAAAGTCGATCATTAGCACATGAGATAATATAATCGTCGTAAGTTCCCAGTCGATAACAACATGTTTTAATGACAACCAAAGGGCATCCAATATGTGATTACGTCGTCGGAGTTAACTGTCAAATCTTCTTGCTCTGATGGACACTAGGACTTTTAATGATCGGTTTGTCATTCGACCTTTATTGTTGGGATGGCAACCAAACTGCTACCCGTTCCTTTCGGTAAACAACCGTGAATTTTGACAAGTAGCGTTAAGAGCAATGCCATCACTTTCAACAGTAAAGTGTGTGATTCTCATTCGATTGAAAGATACTAACACCGTCACATCAAGATATGCAATACAGGTGTGTCCTGTCTAAGAGTCGAAATTGAATGAGTGTATGTCATATCCACGACGATCACGTGTTAATTTAATTTGCCTTCCATCCAGCAGGGCGAGTCCCGGTTTACCAATCTATTAGTCCAAATTGCCATGTTTCATATCCGTGGGCGGTTTGAACAATAATTGCCATTCTCTGTTAGTTAGATATCGTCAACTCTTTCTGAAGAACTGACCGCAATTAAGCTACATAAACGTGCGTACGAGCTTCCACAGGTAGATTCAAAGTGAACGCACACTGCGGGATACAATCTAATAACACGGTTTGGCGAAAAAAAAAGTAGTAAATTCGTGAGATAATTGTCAGCTTAAATACCAACAATATAATGAGAGACTTTTTTTTCCTAGCATGATTCGCTTCTAGTTATGTTTTGCTGATTGTCGCACCTAGGTGGTACAGTACAGATGTATATGAAGATCATACGTAAAACTATGACGTAACTAGCCGAGGTATGCTGTCAATTACTCAAAGTTTTCAATAGATGTATAGAGGCGATGCGAGCATCCCCGTTCATTATAATGTCAATAATATTTCTACCCCGCTATGAAATATTCCATTTTCACCTCGCAATGTATGCGTGTCAATTAGTGTATGCCAATAAAAGTCATAAACATTAGACTAAGTGGGATTTATATCAAAATTAACTGGCAAGTTCACACACCAAAGCACATCACAATATCATACAGTGAATACACAGAAATGATAATACAGAAAGTAGTAAATTAGACACGAACATATTATTATTATTGTGGACATCAAACAACATTTCAATAATTATAATCTGAATAATATTGAATTTTAAAATCGACAGAACAAGGACACCCGCAAAGCAGGTGATATACTATTAATTGTGCATGTCTTTGTACTTGGTTTACCTTCATAAAGCTGTTGTCGATGACACATCGCTGTAGCTTAACAGTGACTCATAAAAAAGATATATGAGATGTTCACCCTTGATTGGTTTATTGATCACGTTCTGTCGCACTAAATCTCAAAGCTCTATTCCCACTTTGTGTATGATTAGCAAAATATAGATGAATGTCTCAAAATATTTTTGAAAGTTCTCGAGTGATTACAACAATGAAAAGTATATTTGATTTGTTGATTCAATGTTCCAATATTTCAGGACTTGTCGATATATCAATCGATTTTATTAATTTTCATTGCGATGACAAAATCCAGTGGGAGGTGCTCCGCATTAAGGTCAAAGTGGAAATGCATATTTAATTCATGATATTAAACTGATATGGTCACAAGTTATTCTAAGCAGAACGGTCAATGGTGTGCGACCGTCCAATCAATTAATACCGACCGATACCCCCAAACCAATGTATGCATATACAATGAATACAGTCTCTTCTCAAATTAACTTTGACCTATTTTAGGTCGTACATGTATCACTGGTTTGTGTTTTTGTTTCATCGATACAAACAATATAATGATAGAATTAAAAACAATAATTTATGAAATAAAGTTTTCAAATCGCAATTCGTTTAAAATATTATTATTCTTAATAATCTTAATTTACAAGTGGGGTTAATAATTTATCAATAATAATACTGATACCCATATTTTGAAGCAAAGGCTTGTCTTCAGAATTAATCCTATGTAATATGCAATATTTTAACTATTACTCATTCAAGATTTGTCTATTGAGCAGAACACCTATTGGTCGGTATGACTCTGAGCGATGAATGCAATGAAAGCAACCCTATTCAAAATACTGAAATAAATAAAATATTTAAAGATATTATACAACAAAATGAATAACATTTATCGTAGATGTAAAACTGAAAAGTTTGGGAAAATGGCATGTGTTGAACTAGTATCTATGGACGTGGTTGTGGTTGCTATAACGACATGCATATCTAATCCCATTTTCAATGTTGTTAATGTACACGTGGTTATAATCCTGTCGAATTGTTTGTGTACTGACGTATGTGTATATGTGTCTTCCACTTTTCCATTGTGCATTGTAATATACATAATAAGAGACAATACTATCATAATGTGGAAAGGAAAAATATTTCACAGTATCTCATCATGAATGACATTAAAACCACGTTTGACTGAAATCAGACGGTACATGTTCGCGAAATTGCTGAAAATATTCAAATAAGAATATATGACACCATAACCAAAATCTTGTTTTCATAAAACTCGGTATATTGCATAATTAATCAACGGAATATAAGAAAGAACTCTGGTATCGAAAATATTGAAATTTTATTTGGAATTTACGACTAGCATAATAAGATCTTTTGTGATGCACGTTATTATGTTAATTGAATTAATAATAATTGGAAATGAAACACTGAAAAATACTGACTATACATTTAACAGGTAATATTGCCTATTGTATGTAAATTAGGTAATTAATATGTACAGATTTAACCCCATCGAACATATCTGTGAAATACTTCATAACATTAATGTAACACTCTTCATTGAAATCTTATGAGTGAATTTTGAGGTATCTGTGAAAAATGTAAAAAAAGTGGCTAACATATGCAAATTAGATATTAAGTATGCACGTATTTCAATCATAATCTATTTATGTGTGTGGTTTACATAATAATATCAGTAGAAAAGCTGGGAACAGATTAATTATTATGACGATTTAGTAATCAAGATGTCATTTGTGTGCTCAAACAATCAGTTCAATTCCAGTAAAGTATGCGTACATAAGTTTAGAGGGCGTGGTCGCCGAGACGCATCATGTTCGATACGGATTCCATATTAAATACAATGCGGTTAAAATAATGTTTGCTTACACAAATTCGAGTGACGTGACGATCACAGTTCTTGACGAATTCAGGTATTGTGGGATAAGATGTCCTGTTGATCATATTTACTACCCGTGTGCGAGCGTATCTCTAAGAGACGACCAGCCGAAGATAATGCGTGTGATATCAAACTAAATTGAAAATAAAATAAAATGAAACTAGCACCGTGAAAAAAAATATAATATAGCGTTCTATAAAAAAAAAACTGCATTCGTTCGTATATTTGAAATTTCCTTTATCTGCAGTAAACCAAGCCAACAACATCGAACGCATTCTAGATTATTTGTGTCATATTTGAATACATCATCCTAGCGCGTGGCAGAAAGATAATCCTGCTACGAAACGCAAACTGTCGCATAGGCATGAATCTTGTAAATGATATTTAGGTTGTTGTTTTTTACTCTAAATTACTACAAGCAGATGTGTATAATGAGATTATCGCGAGCGAACGGCAAAGTATGCCCTAAGGCAGTACTGGATGGCATCGATCGTCTTAATGCCAGTGTCTATACGTCAAGGTAATGTCTCATTCTTAAGTACATTAAAGTACATAGTATATGAGATAAATTACGTTTATTGCTAAAAATAAAACTTCAATAATTGTTCTACATTCTTATCAAAACAACAATCTTCTCAACTCCAGTTTAATGAATATTTGATTATTATTATTTTTATCTAAACATTGGTTTGTTATGCTCCAAAAGATATGGACATCTCACTCATAAATTCATCGTTGTCATAAAAATGGTTTAATTATAGTAAATTGGAATTACTGCCAAATTCATTTTTTGTTCCCACGCAACCGTATATAATGAATTCCTAGGCTACAAATAGATGTTTTTTATCATGAAGAATTATTATATTCTACCCAAACGTATGAAAGAGAAAACACTCAAGTTAATAACAATATTCTTATACAGTACACGTCATTGAAAAAACCAAGGTTCAACAAATAAACTAATAATCCAAATTGATTTATCCCCCAGTCATGGAGTAATAACTCACGGTCTTCAGGTTTGTTGGATGCCGAGGTAGTAATATCTAATAAGAACAATTATACAAAAAGAAATGGTCCCGCAAGTCTGACACGTCGTTACGAAAAGGAATATGGTTCTGCGATAGAATTAGTATAAGTAAATTTAGCAGTTGCTCTTTTAGACACGTCATCCCAGAATGAAAACATTTGACAATATACGTTCATATCATTCAAACATTACAAATTGTGTTTCTTTCGAAACGCTGAATTTGTAATTAGATGCAATCAAAATATTCTACAGTTTTGATAAAGATGACGTATAATACTAGTAAATTAGCTGATTGTTGGTGATGTTAATAGTGTCATTGGTGGCCATGGAACTAACCCGAACCATCTCCCATTGAATTGGAATTGACTTAATGTACAGAATACATGTGTAATATATAAATAATGTGGATAGCAAACTGTCTTATCTACTTCCTTTATTACTTTGCTTGAATTCAAAACCAAACCGATTGATTGGTTAATAAGTTTACGAACTTGCTTGTGTCAATGAAGGGCGCAATATTATCTTCAGAAAGCAACACTTAATTAGAACTCATTTTTTCATTTTTGCTGATCCTCTGTAATTTAATGTTGTCCGCTCAGTATTAGGTGTATTGCTGGTTCGACTCCCATGATCAGTAAAAGTAAGTACATAGTCACTGCCCACTTGCCAGGCTAGCGACATTCAGGATTGAGAATAAAGCGGCCCAGTCAAAAGGACGTGGAGCTGTTTTTCCTGGCCTCCGTGCACCTAAAAATAGTTGCGGATTATCGAGGATGTCTGGAACTTGCCTTCATTCTAGACCTGTTTTCTGTTTGTATACTGATCCCTGTGTTCCGTAAGTTCAGCCCGTTAATGGACATATCTCTAATTCCCCAATTCTGTCTTGTTTTATATAGAACACCAGATTAGACGTTACTCGGCAAATGCGACAAGACGGGCAATATGACAATCAGCCCTGGAAACCCCTGAGTTGGGATCGAATTATGTACGCAACAACTAGTTATATTTGTTTCGCAATTACCTCAACCATGTTAGTATGGAATTATTATCAGCAGGTTATTGATTTGTAATTTGCTGCAAATTTACTAAATACATCCACAGAATATCAGAATCATCGGAATATAGAGAATGAACTGCGTTCAAGGTGATAATTAAACGCCGGTTTGTGGTTGAACAGTGAAATTGCCGATGATTCTTTCGCAAATAAATTCCCATTCGAGTACATTCGTGCATTTTCTGCACACGTGTGTATCAGAATTTCATCCGCACTGCTTTGTCGCTTGTGCAGATGACTTTTTATGAGCAGCGGAAGATAGAACTTAAAGGGGCACCTCCAGTTAAGCCTAATCTCACAACAAATTTACTTTCTGGATTACAATTACAATGGACAACAAAAGATAGATTAACTTTGTAAACAACATAAACAATAGTGTCCCATGATTCTTTGGTGCAATCCCTGGGATTGAGCGGTTCCCCTTTAACAACGTTATCAATACGTATAATAGTCAACATATTTGTCTTGTATTTAGTAGGTTGCTCTACGAAAAGTGTTTACATAATGTGTGTTCTTAGATTCAACGCAATGTACATGTATTATGTGAAATGGAATTACTTCTCAACCCATTTCAAATGATGAGGAAAAGCTTTGTCGATTACATACAGTCCAGCATATACGTACTAAACTCAACTAAAACATGGAAAACTGTCTCGTGAACATCGGTAAATCCTCACAACGGGATTTTAAATTCGACCTACTCAAATTACAGGTGCGTTACCCAGGGCAGTTCGTAATCAGTAACACAGCCTTCGTTTGACGATACCCAGGTTGTCATTTATTTTGAGTGTACTTGAAATGAACCACAGCAAAGGAAGGTTTAATGTAGTTATCTCCCTATCTATATTGTCTAATGTCATTTGGTTTTGATTTGAACTCAGTATTACATACGTTGTGTTTTAGGAAATTATATGATCATAACTTTTGCTGCCTTAACATCAGAGTTACTATTATATATTATACCGAACGGTCTGCGATTTCACAATTTAGTTGTGTCGCTCTTATTGACTGCGTTCCTGGACTTCTGTTTGGCTCGGCAAGGTCATTACTGCGCTGTTAACATGTGCTTGCTGCCGTGTTTGTGCGTCGCGTACATTACACTCACAACATTAATAAATTGATTGTCCTCTGCGTGTTTTTTTTGGGGGGGGATTATTGGTATTTGAGATAATTGTGTGACATGTTATAAATATGCGTGAATTGAAAGGGATTAATCCTGAATGTTAAAATTTCAACAGTTTTTAGCTTTTTCGATGTTTTGTTCAAATATCATTTGTATTTAGAATCGTGTTCCGGCGCTAAAGAAATTTCAGAAAGATTCGCCCTAGTTACAAATCACTAAATATTTCCAGCAATTTGAGCAAATATTTGACGTATATAATAGACTAATGACTATTTTTGACTATTTTGAGATTGGGAGATGAATATATGCAAATTTCAGGACATATTTGTGGATTCTCCCGGATATACGGTAGTTCGGAACAATGGGAACTGTTGTTAATTCATTCGCGTAGGAAATTATTCAAAAGCGTTAGAAAATGATACACGAACAAACAATAAAATTAGAAGTCGAAACAATCGCTCACATTCGAATGTATGAAAATAATTTGATTATTATTAACATATTTGCCGCAATCTATTACGTCAAATAATAGTCATAAGTCTCAAATAGAACGTTATAAAAAAACACAAAGAGAAATTTTAAAGGGCGGTAGTCGTCGCGCCACGCATGCGTATATGGGTCTCATATAAACAAAGATGGCGACTTTGATTGTTGTGCAGATCAACAGTACAAACTGTGACGTTACTAAGTTTTAATTAGGTTCTTTTAAGTGATTGGAAGTTATCGAAGGAGTCACCGGCGGTAATTAGTACAAGTCGTGCCCAGGTCAAACCTCATATTTGTGATTTCTATTAAAAGAGCGCATTGGATTGTGGGAAAATCAATGTTTATTGACACAAATGTCGCACATGCGCCGCGCGACGACTACCGCCCTTTAAGAGTCGCATGAAAATGTTCTGCTAAATCGCAGCGCCAATAGTCCTTCTATAAAATGACATTACGGGGTTTTCAGAGACTGAAAAATACGTTCGTCTGAGGCATGGGACCAATGTTTCGTTTGATCCATTTTATCAACAGATTAGCCTCTAGTTGCTTCAGCCATGGGGCTATAAATAGATTAGCTTAATGTTTCAATAGGATTTACCCTATTGCTTATTTTATCTTGGTAGATTGAATTGACATGGGATTACTTCAAGCTGGTGGTATAAGAATATTGGGAAATTATCGAAGTCTGGCTTTACTAGGTTGGAACGTCAAAACAACCGTCGTCTGAAACTTAGTGTGAAGCGACTGCTGGGTTAACCCTCATAAACTAGAGACGGGAGTAAAAAAGAAACGCTGAAACGCAGCCCCTGTGTTGAAGGGCTGTGCTTTTCAAGAATAGTAGATCTTGAGGACATCTTCAGTTTTCTGAAAATGAAAATAACTGCAAAATATCCACGTCGAATTAACGAATACACAAACAAGCATTAAACCATCAATCATCGCGCAAACTCAGTATGACCATAAATCGGCCTGTCGACCGATGTCTTATATTAATCAGCCCCAAAACAGCGTGTACACTACTGAATGAAATAAACGTCACACAAACCCAGATGCAAATTTATGTTTCTGATTATGAAAAATAATTTGGATTAGTTCACAACATTACATGGACTATAGATATGACATGTTTTACTAGTTTTAGAAACAGTGCTCTTTTAATAATGTTCCGGTACAGGTTTGAGTTTCGAACGGTGAACTACATGAAGCGCTGATTGGAGTGATTGGTGATAGGAGTCTGGTCAATATATTATTACTATGTGAGCAATACAGTAATGAGCACATCTGGTGTCGACTTTTGACAGTGGTGAACAAGACACACATACGTTGTGTAACACAAAACTAGTTATGCTGGCAAGTGGATGGATAAATCAGTTGAAATCACTCGGGCAAGAATCGGAGAATAAATTCAATACCTAACAAGAAACACCCGCTATGGCTCGCCGGTGGCAACCAAATCGTGCCCGTTAGTGTTGCGTCAAGTATAATAATGCTTTCCCAAGTTCATATACTAAAATGATTATATATTCAAATAAGTGACAAAAAGTCCTCTAATAAAACAGATCGTATTCTCCCTATTCAGGGTCATAGTTCTGAGAATCTAAGTGAATAATTTATTCGCGGAATCTATAATCGACGAAGCTATGATTTGTTCAATATATATGCATCATGCTATTTGATAAGTTGATGAATATTACATCTAAATGAATACAAATAGTAGAAGAATCGTGTTACTAAAACATCTTCATAAAACAGTAAAAGGGAGTACAGAAACTGGGTCACGATACGGCATTGCCTGAGTCGGTGACTATGTCTTATCTACTCGAATTTTTTTGAGATAGTAATAAGAGAAAAACGAGTTAAAAATTTATCTGTGATATCAG
This sequence comes from Saccoglossus kowalevskii, assembly GCF_978046115.1. Lineage (NCBI taxonomy): Eukaryota > Metazoa > Hemichordata > Enteropneusta > Harrimaniidae > Saccoglossus > Saccoglossus kowalevskii. The sequence goes on along the minus strand of NC_140661.1, from coordinate 23,866,170 downwards.
ACATTCTTTAAAAGTTACTGCGCATGTTTCTATAACAACCGTCAACGTATATATTTTCTGAAAGTTTAGATATACATGTACGAGTAGACGAATACGGTAGTGCATATGCCATACCAATGTTTGTCTAAGCGATTACCTGCCGGTGATTTTCGCCATTGTGACCATTCCGACTATTGAAAACACAGTTTTAAAACATTCATTCCCCATGACGTACGAGTGAGCTATGAATTGTACAGGATATTCGCGACGATGTAGGCTAGAAGATTATGTTTCAGTTTATTTTTATCCTTGTTTCAATTTATCATTTTGTCGAGCTGCGGGAAATTAACTACAGACATGCTACCGTCAATTCGTTATTAATGTTATATGTGACGTTAGAAAACCATGGCAATCTAAGCGTGTGTTTACTCCATGAGTGCGGCCGGCAAACCACTGATTTGTTGGCCGCAAAGAATCGGAATATAAATATATATAAGTGATTATCGAGATGACAAGAAAATACAACAAAGAATGATACAGGGCCTCCGAAAACAGACTGCATCGACGAAATGAACCAGTAAATTGAAAAAAAAAATAAAAGGCGCATCTCATTTAGATGGATGCAAATGCAATGCGCTATTGAAATGAACAAGGAATTGAAACGAAATTGGACATAAAGGCAATGTGAGTTAATTTACATGGAGATAATGCGATGCTTTCATTGGTTTATTTGGATTGTAGAATATCCGTAGAATGTAGTTACATTTCATCATGTAAATTACTATAGATTAATGTCAATAATGTTAACAGGCTGTGAACCTTAAAGGCGGTACGCAATATGTACTCCGAAAGATAGCACAATGTGGTCCTCTATGAATGGAATATATTATAATTTCGAAATTACACTTGGTCATTATTGCAATTATCTGGCACTATTTTAGTATTTAAAAAAGTATTTTTATTTACCTTAGTTTTTTTTTATATTTGACGTAGTCTATAAATCACTGATAGGTTGTGAAAACGATGACGAAGATGATGGAGGATCGAAAGTCTGAATATTAATCTCATGTAACGATGTCACAGAGCGAGTATAATTTTATAAATACACAACACAATTTCTGAATTTACGTTTATAATGTATGCTGAAGATGCGGCTGGGTTTAGAATGCCTGGGGTAATGAGAAAACCGCAAACAAGATTACATTGATATAAAGCCCCGACTGACAGTGATGAATGCACTTACGGACTAGCGATCAAGTTATTTCTCGCTAATTTTATTTCCAAGATTGAGAAAATTGGTGTAAAAATATGTTGCCGTTATCGTGACATTTAGAATACCCCCCCCCCTATTGTGTCGTATTTATTTGCATAGAAGAAGATTTGCAAAAACTACATATGTTGTGATACAGTTTCAAAATATGTGCTGTCCTACCATCGTTGGAATGATTTTTTAGACCCCGTCAACTCATCCCACGCTCATACATTGCCCTTACATAAACACCAAATATGTATCCGTACATCCCGGGTAGAGTTAACAACCGTTGCGTGCTTGAGAATTAAACAATGTCCACCGTTAGACGCCGGGGTGTTCTAACAGCACACATATTGTGCCAACTTCTTGTTGATGATTTACTGGCTTGTTAACTGGGAGTGTAGGAACAACAAAACAACTTTTACGACCCATATTTATTACAATTCACATAAATTATAACGTTTAGTTTTATACTCGAAAACATCGCACTTGGCCGTCAATTAATTAGTACTCTGGTTGCTAAGTTCGCATTTATAACTTCATTGTTATGTGACACACGGACTAACTAAGACCAGAAAATAAATGAAGATGTTTGCCACTAAAATCGTAAATTGCATATCAATTCTATTCACCAAAAAGCATATACTCTATGTTTATTCCTGTCCAATCCTGTACAAATAGTACCACTGCGTCAATCACAGGCCATGTTCTTATTGTTTTATGTGTGACATTGCCATGGCAACATAGTTACGGATAATTTTGTGTGATGTCGGAATTTTAATATTAATGTTTTTTGTTTTGTTTAGGTTTTTATTCACACTTGTATGGTAATTACACGAGTAGGTAGGAAGCGTGAAATCGGATTCCGATACGATGTGTCACTACAATTAACTAGAGGAGGGCGCATATGTTTGTATGTTCGTGGTTCCTCATGTTTTTATACTACAATAATGACTCTGCTGTTGGGATCTTACAGTTAATATAAGGCTCGCGAGTATTTTCCACTTTGAAACATCTTCATATATCAATTATGTGGAATATACCCTATGTTTATCTTCGTATCCAGATAACGAAGTCATTCATACACAAATACCACTGCGTCAATCACAATGCCATGTTTTTGTTGTTTTATGTTTTACATTACCATAGCAACATAGTTACGGATAACTTTGTGCGATGTGGGGTATTAATATTAATGATTTTATTTTGCTTTTTATTCACGCTAATCACTTGTATGGTAAATTACAGGAGTAGGTAGGAAAGGTGAAATCGGATTCCGATACGATGGAGTTTGTGGATGAACTGCAAGGCGCATTAAGGCTCACGGATATTTTCCACTTTGAAACATATTTTGAATACTTTTTTACGTAAAAATACACTCAATTGTCGTCAAATGAAATATATATAGTATGTACAGACATTAGTGTTTAGTTTCATGGTAAATATCTGATTAAAATGGTTTATGACGCATTCATATACTAGTATACTAGTACTTCATATACAAGTACGATGTTTCAATTAGTCAAAGTTTCGCCGTTGGTGGCGCACCCTAAAAGTTTCTCACGCCCCCACCCCACATACATGTCAAGGAATAACTGCATTCAAACACTAAAACAACAACATGCATATTGTTATTCAAATAAATAATATCTTATTTATTCTGACATAATTTTTCAATACTACCCCAGTAATTATATACACCCTTACATAAATACACACATATCATCAATTCTTGATTCTAAACAAAACAGCCGATTTTTTAAAAGTTAAACATCAAAACAATAATTGTGAACAAATAAACCTAGTCATCTGTGTCGTGACAAGTAATGTAACCATGATCGCAGTGTCATTTATATTGAAATTGAAACTAAACTTGTCTTTGTAAATAAAATGGCTGCGGGTGGATATTCCGAATGTGGTGTTATCTATTTCGCACTATTTTTTTTAGCGTGATGGATTACTATTATTACGTCACTACCGGTTACAGGGCACATTATTTGAAAATATTTGACCGATATAATCAAATTCGTCATAGCCCCTTATTTCATAATGAATTACATTAAATTGACTGTTGTTGTTGTTGTTGTTTTTTTGTTTTTTTTTAACTTTAAAAATGAAATAAAAATACACCGAAACACAATTTATATAAAGGCGGCCATAACGAGCATGATATAAAATGAAGCTATCAATCACGAACATTCTATTACATTTTCAACTTCAGTTATTCGAACTCCTATTTGGAGTTACAATGCCTGTCCCGCGTATACATATGGAACTGAATTGAATGAAACAGTGGGTGGATATATTATAGTGCTTGAGTTTCTGTGCTGAGGATTTTGGGACTCCGTGTAACTGGTACCGACACAGTGAGTTGGCAGATCTAATTTAGTCACGCGATTCATTACAAATGTAGTTACAAATATGCACCTACCATCAAGTATTCATACTAAAAATAACGCAAGTAGGTGAAGTGCTGTGTCAGTCATAAGATACTAGTAGTTAGTACGCCATCGCCGACGCGCTTCTGTCATGTTCTCGTTCAAAGCCCGTGAGTTAGAGGGCAGTCGATCACTGTAGCACTAATTACTAGTAATTTCGACTAAATAGTCCGACGGGCTGTGACGTCATTTTTTTGTCAATTCATCCGGGCGTAAAACAAAGAAATGCAATCAATACATTTAATGGGCATACATTGTTACGGTAAAGGGATCTGGGTCTCGCCTCGGAAATCGTCTCTAAAAAATTGAAAACCCAGTGGGTAAACTTAGAAGGGCTCCAATACTTAAAGCGGAGGGGCCGTCACCTGCGCATGCGCGGGAATTGAGTCCCAAGTGACGACGATAGACGCTTGTTTGTAAACAACGACACGCTATGGCCGTTTGCCGTATGCGCAGGTGACGACCCCCGCTTTAATTCAATGAATTTGCGATGAAATTGAGAACCCAACTACAATGATAATTGCCCAACTTTTTTCAGTGGCCGATAGGAAAATTGCAGCCATAAATATACTAAAACTAATTAAAACAATTTGTGTAAGTTCATAGTCAAGCAAAATTCATCCTTGTGAAAATAGGCATAAAACACTGAACCTACGTAGTCATGTTATGTGCCCACTATTAATAAATATAAGGTTAAATATGAGATTGTTACTATATCGATCGTAAATCCACCCCGGCAATAGGACACTCAGTCCCCTCTTGAATCCCAAAGACAGCGCCTTTACAATTCAAACGTCAAACGCCTTGAAAGTGAAACAAAGATTTCATAATGCTGCTCTGCCCTACTCTCTCTAGTAGTAGTGAGATATCTACATTCGGGTCTTTAAAATTGAAAGCACGTCTTCGATTGTTGTATTGCGCGATGTAGCATCTCAGGAGATTTACAATCTGCTTCTAGGGAGATTACCTGAGTAGATCGCGTAGGTAGTTTAGAAGGCATAGAGTAAAGTACCCATAATGCTTGTGTAATACTGCCTAAGGCATATGTAGTGCTAATATACCCCCGTCGCTAATGACGCGAGATGACAAGTTACTTTGGTTTGTTTCACAGAGTGTTACTTCTCACATCTTTAGAAAGAAAATGGCAATTCGTCTCCAAGCAACGTCGTAAGTCACCCTGTGATGATTAATCGCATACCTTGGTACAAAGTTATCAGTTCTTATTTGGGATACCAGTAATTCTTATTTCTTTTTCTACGAAATATTTAATCGTATAAAAAGATCATGTTTATTCCATCGGGAGGCTGCTTTAGTGGCTAATCTTAACTGTACCCATCACAAATCGTCATATTTACATAATATGTACATGTATCGAACATCGCGTGCACCAGCTGAGTTATGCACTCATTTTGCGACTGACTTTGTCCACCCACTCAGCTCACACGGGTTAGCGACTGTGCAAAAGGACTTGAAACGGTTCTGGCTGAAGTACTTTTTGGAGTTCGCCTGTAGTTGCCGGCATTGCGGCGCCTGAAGGTAGTTCCACGTTGTACTGATGCAACAAGAAGGCACTGAATAAAAATAGCTGCATCATGGCGAACGACTCGCCTGGACAGCGACGTGGCCCAGCACCAAACGGCTGAAAGTTCATGGAGCTCAACGGAAAGAGGTGATTAGTATCAGGATCAATAAATCGATCCGGCGTGAACACTTCGGCTTCTAAGAATACATCGGGGTCACGCTGCATGGCCCACAGATTTGAAACAATTATCGTGTCTTTTGGTATTGTAAACTGACCAATTTTAGTGGACAGCGTGGTCCTGTGCGGCACTGTAAGCGGCAACGGCGGAGAGAGTCGTAAGGTTTCTAAAATCGAAGCCTGTAGATATGGTAACCGTACTCTGTCAGCAATGGATACTGGGTCATCTCCCAACACATCCTGTAGTTCTTGGTGGACTTTTTCCTGCACGGAAGGGAAGTTCAGCATGTATACCAATGTCCATTTCAGCACTGCTGAAGTCGTTGCACAGGCTGTGTACAAAACATACAAGGTGGTTATTAGTGGTTAATATGTATGAATGAATGAATAAATGAATAGGATAATCTGAGTTGTTATGGTGACCATTCTAGTGTTTCTGTCGTGTCTCGCAGAGTTTGCTAAATCGCAACATGATACCGACCGGGCCGAGTAGAATAAGTTGAATGATATCAGCAAACCGTTCACGGCATGCGACGTTAGGTGAAACCTGGTCACCGACAAAGCGTTTTTTTATCCTATCTTCTTAACATATGCGCGGAATGGACCAACTTTCAAAACGCACACGCATATAAGAATGTAAACGTAATTATTAATTTATGTGGTTGTCTTAATCCTGCTAAATTAACGACATTAATTAAAATGGCGTTAAAATAAAAAAGAGTACCGTACCGCCATCAAATAAATCCCAAATAAGAAGCTCTAGATATTCATCACTGATGTTAATATCAGGGATCTCTGCTTGCATCTCCATCCTGGCTTTTATCAGAGCATCTGTGACGTCACGTATTCGGTCGTGCTGAAACGTAGATTTGTGCTCCATGAGTTTGCGATGAAAGAAGGCATCACGCGCGGCCACAGCCAGACGGAAATCTGTCGTTTTATCCGAATCTGGTAGATGTTTGATGAATGAGAAGTAGTCTAGACAAACAAAAACCAATGATAAATATATTATTTGGGGGTAATCCCCACGTGCTCATATGTTCGTCCCCAGCTGTGATGTCAAGTATGTGGTCGTATATCATGGTGTACACTTCGAACAAATTTACGTGTATTACATGATCTGAATTTGTTAAATGGGCACGACTTGTGAGGTTGTCTTTTTTTTTTTTCATTTGTAATATATCAGATCACATGACGTTAAAGAGCAGTGGTCGTCGCGCTACGCATGCGCGAGATATGGGTCTCATATAAACACAGATGGCGACTTTGACTGTTGCGCAGATCAACAAGTACAAACTGAGACGTTACCAAGCTTTAATTAGGTATTTTCAGATGATTGGAATTTGTCGAAGGAGTCACCGGCGGTAATTAGTGTACGTAGAAATTCGTACCCATGATTTCTTCAGCAGAGCGCATTGGATTGTGGGAAAATCTATAATTATCAATACAGATGTCGCACATGCGCGGTGCGCCGGACACCGTCATTTAAAAAATGATTTATAAGATATGGGCATACAACTTGAATATCTATTTATGGTACCACTTCCTGATGAAGACCTCGTGAGATCACATGACAAGTTTTATGTGCACGTCAGCTTGAATAGTATGTATTTTTAACCAGTCGCATCACGGAAAGCAGTCAACGGTTCAATTGCGTAAAAAAAGAGAGAGATGGTTGTCCCGAATACAAATACGCAAAATATAAGTACGTAGTACGCGCATTGACACTAGCACAATAGTCCAAGGTGAACACTACTAACCAGTTATTTCATAAAATCACCCATTTGCATTAGTATTAGTATTTCTAGAAACGTACGCTTGACTTGTGATGTTGTGATTGTTTCGGAATTTGCGTGACTTTCCAATTCTCGTGAGATCTCCATCTCGTATCAAACTAATTGCAAACCCTTATATCATAATTCCTTGTCTTTACTTATGCTAATAATATGCACATATCTCTAAATGGATTTTTGTTCATTTTTCATAAAAATGTGTTAATTTTCCTCAGTATTAAAAATGGCGCGAAAAATGTAAAATAAAGAAACCTTTAACCTTTAAGTGTATTATCTATAATCAATGTTTACTTTACTCATTGACACATCACGTACCTTGAGGGGAATTCTTCCATATATTTTCGTTTATTACGCGTTGATTCTGATAAAGCATCAGGAATTCCTTGTCGTCTCGTTTATAACGCGTACTGAACAGTGCCGTGCACATAACATTGGTGACGGCAAAGTCGATATCTGGAGCTGGATCAAAACGACGCTCTTCCACGTCCTTCAAGGTCGCTGAGAAAGGTTATATATGATGTTAGTGCATTTATCTAAATAATTAAATACCACTATTTCTGCGAAAGTTGATTCAAAACTAAGAGAAAAGTTTTAAAAAATGTATGTATATATATATCTATTTCGAATCGTAAATGTGTTTTGGTTAAACAGTACTTGGAAGAAATGCCACCAGATCTTTTCAAAATCAGACTATAGACGGTTCTCCGAAATGCCTTGGGCATTCCACTCATGCAATTGAATAAATCATAGAGGCAGAAAAGAATGGGCCAGAGGGACTCTCAGCAGTCTGGATTACGTAGTTATAACAGGGGTCGTGTTTTAGTTGATCTTATGACCTTAAAGGTAAACTATTTCATTAAAATATAACTAGGCTTTGCAGGTCATATGGGTATAGTATAGTTTCTGTATAGTTTGAAAGAATTGCTATTTTCCCTTGGAGTTTTATTGCAAAAATTCATACACGTATGCTAAGATTTTGGACTTTGATCGTGAGTCCTAAAAGTCTTGACCCATATCGGACGAATACTATTCAGTGTCCTTTGATGCCAAGTCGTACCATATTGCGTTTCATCTAAGTGCTCTATCATGCACAATTGTTTAGAAATACTCAAACTTCAGGAAAATCAATTACAGAGACAGCTCTAAATTTGAAATAATCCCAAAAATATTCCTTTTTATATTATAATGTGATCCTATTAAACTATAAGCTAATCCCCATGAAGTACTTGTCACTTCTATTATTTCAGAATTAGAGATAATCCCATGTAAATTGACAAGTAAAATGATATGTGTTTCTTTTGGTTAACATTAATGCCAATCGCGAAATAAATAAATAGTCACTTTCAAAGAGAAAAGTTTTCAAATAAATGAAATTCAATTAATTAAGCATTTTATGTTCGACTGAATTTTCATGAAAATTGCGAGCGCACTCTGTTGGTATACGCCTAACATCGCGAATCGCGCAAGGAAGTTGTTTTTTTTGTTCAGCCTTGATGGCATGTTTTCTGCGATTATTCTATAGTTGCTACAACAGTTCATAACTATATTTTCATTTACAATCGTTTTCACTAAACATTGGACAATCAGATTGTGGTAAATGTTGATACATCAGAGCAAGTACCTAATGAAATTGCCACTGATTTTATCACCACTAATCAAAACATTATAACTGTAGCATAAACATTTTTGATACAATGTATACCTGTCTGAGTCCAAGGCGCCATTTTCTCTTTTATTGTTTGCGCAAGACATTTCGTTTTTTTAGCGTGAACAGTGTGAATTCTGACCAGCATTGCTGATTTACAATGCTATTTTGACAATGGCTGAATATCTTTTCAAGCTACATTTTACTTATTACACGGAGGACAGAATTGTTCCCATCTATGTTACAGAAAACGAGTTTATGTGCATGTCATATCAAAATTTTGTTGACTGTCTATGCGAACAGATTGCTTTTTTTAAGGCGAATGCAGGCTATTCGTCTGCAAATCATCAAGGAAATACAAGTGAACATATATTGTTTTAATACTGGTACAAGTTGCCTTCCATTTCAGTTCGTATTGACCTATTTTTGGCGGAAAGCAAATCACACTTTCTCTATCAAAAATTTGACATGCCCCGGGTGTGATGTGACCAATGGCGTCTGCTGTAGCAAACTCAGTAAATCTATAGGAAAATTCCTGGTTTCCCCCCAAATACGATTTTATAGACCGAAAACATTGTTCACAGATTATACTGGGGACTGTATGGTGGTTGAAAAATTAGGTGCACTCCTTGCTGTTGTAATAAATGTTTCAAATTAGGTTCGACAATCCTGGCGGGATGAAAACCACAATTATCCTTGATTACACAATATCCCGGTGCCAAACAACGATTTCCAACGAGGTCTTCTACATTGACTGCTTCAAAGAAAAAGTTCATCATTTCTATCGCATTGGAAGGTCCAACAATGATATCAGATTGTTCGACACCAAATATACTTGTAAGCAGGTTTATTGTGTAATTAATATTAGACGCAAACCGCTGTATTTCTGTCGTCGGTGTACCAATTTCTGTATGCCCGTAACGCCGGTTTCCAGTAGACTAAGTACGAATGACAGACGCCTCGTCAAACCAGTGCAGCTGTTCTGGTCTAAAATCAGAAATGTTATCGATAAATTCAAGCATTCGTTGTTCGTTAATGTCAGTCGTTGACTTTGCAGCAATTACAAGGTCGTAGGAAGCAAAAAATACTAGTATTTGGTCCGGCCATCCATCGAAGGCCGTAGGTCCGAGGCGTATGTTGACGTGGGCCTAAGGACCACGTCTGCTAGGGGGCGTGCAGAAGTGGTCCGGCCATAGCCGGTATGGCCAGTACGGTTCCTACGGCCTTGAATTATAGGTTTTAACTTTTTCCTCGTCATGTTTAGGTGGTGAACGAGTAAACCGTGGATGAACTGGGGACATCGTGGCACACATTATCTTGGCGTAACTTTGACCGAATTTCACGCCGATAAATACTAGGCTGTCGCCGTTTATAAAATTCAATATGCTGTAAAATATTGCCAGTCAAGCATGTTCTGTTACCATGTTTTCGTCCGTGCTTCCCAGCTGAAACATCACCGCTAGTAATAAGTTTAGTGCATATATTATTCGCAGTACTTTTTGACACCCTAGTTTGTTGTGCAAATTGACTACACGACAGCCAATTTAAGTAAAGTTCAACAATTTTCTGTCGTACACTAAATTGTGTGTCGAATTATGAGACTGCATTTTGTCAACAAATTACATGTACTCCCGACTTTCCCGCGTTATATGCTCTGGGTGTCTGGACACACTACTGGGACACACACAAACGTAACATTTTATGTAAATGAGTTGAGTACAGACAGTTATACATTGTATGAAACATGTTTAGGCTACAGTAATGATGTTTTGATTAGTAGTGATAAAATCAGTGGCAATTTCATTAGGTACTTGCTCTGATGTATCAACATTTACCACAATCTGATTGTCCAATGTTTAGTGAAAACGATTGTAAATATTACGCCATACAGTTTAATGTGGAAATCTTTCCATTTCAAATAAATCACAAGGCTTAGTTAGTTTAATAGCCTATTATAACCTCCAGGCTGCATGGCAGCAACCAAAAGCACGCCCTCTGGCGACGGTCAAAACAATTTATTGGTTCCAGTTGATCGGCGGAGACAACGTAAACAACCGCGTTTAGACCAGTGGATTTAGCCCTGAAACAGGCCGAACCGGGAAGTAAATATAGTACATTAACAAGTTTGGTATCAAAAAATAGGGAATTGGTTGTAGATTTACCCAAAAAAAAAACCAAGAACTGATAACATGGGCAATTTTTTTTACACAGGTAGATGTAAGGGTTAGTGTTTTTCGTACATTTTAGATATTTCTTACATTTATATTTTGTAATTAATATTACTTACAGCCTACACATTATTTCATTTGTTTTTTAAAATATTGTTGCTATACATTAATACATTTCAATGGTAATTAGAAGTTATTGCATGGTTGGATATCTGCGGTAGGTAAAATCAGTGCTAAAAACCAATAAAACTTCAACATGCTCTACAAAAAATTGCCCAACAGTGTAGGTCTTGGGTTTTTTTTTTTTTTTTGGTCATTCTCAATGACCTTAGCTAACGTTTGAAACAAAATTCGCTAATGTACTATTTTATTCCGGGTCAAACCCTAAATCCACTGGACTAGTTGTCACACGGCAATCTTAACACACAAAACATATTTGATTACCTATAAGTGTCTTTGCTTCATCTTCAATTATTTTTTCCCATTTCTCGTGGCCTACTATTTTCAGAGCTAAATCGGCGATTTTACGACTGACCCTCCAGTACGGCTCCTCCGCTAATCGTAACCCTTTGTTGCTTTTTGATGCCAGCTCCTCGTACAACCTGAGTGGGGGTCGACCATTGAAATCCTGTCCCTTCTGCACCATGGCTTCCCGTAGGAGTTCCATGGAATTCAGCACCACGGCCTCTTTATCTCCGAACTTCACACTTACAATTTTGCCTGTTCACAAGAAATAATGGAAACATCAGCAATTTATATTTTCTTCCGGAATGGAAATTATTACTTCCGTCAAATACTGAGATTGTTCCACAATCAATTCAACGGTATGTTTAATGGTATGTTGCGGTCCCTGTTGTTGTTCAAACGGAAAACAGCTGAAGTTTTGAAGTATTATGTATTCATCCGCACCCACCATGCTTGAGTGTACTGAGAATACGTACACCTCCATGATTGAGAGTGCTCCTTAGAAGGGAGACAGTGCCCCTCACTATGTTTGGGAGTTTCCCGCATGCTGAGTATACCCCTCCCGTGGATAACATTGCCCCTTCCATAGGAGGCATACTTGACTTCCCCTGAAGAGGCAGTGAGTGAGTGTTAACAGTGCCCTCCCATGCGTGACAGCGCCCACCCAAGCTTGGCATGATACCTTCTTACTGGCGACAGTGGTGACAGTGTCACATCTTTTTCTTAACAGTGTCAAACGTAGGGTGGACACTTCGAAGCATAGTAAGATGCTCCTCACATGTGTAAACGAGCATTCTCTCGCGGTCGCAAGTGCCTCATCCCCTACTTGCCACGCCCTCTCCTTGGCGTCCCTCTGATATCGGCACTGCTCCATCCCATGTGTGACAGTGGTAATGCCCCTCCCCCTCCCATGGGTAGCAGCGCCCCGCCCTGTGCTTGACAACGCCCTTCTCTTGTAACACGGTGGTGACCTATATATATTTTACATCACGTGAACACGTGTACTTTATTCGCAATAGTGAATGGTAAAGTTCATTGCGTGTCGATGTGTAAATATACTCCCTCTATGGGACGAACAAGAACGATCAGATCGACAACTACGGAAATGAAATGTACAATAGTTATTGACCGCATTGCAACGATAATAGTTCTTTAAATCGGTAAACTATATCAACTTCTATTCCAGTTCATTTCACGGTTGAAATAAGCATGCGTTGCACTTCCCAATTCAATTCAAAGGTCGTGCGACGTTAAATAATTTTCTCGTGCAAAAAAATGCGGGTAGAGAAAACGCGTTATAAAGTGACGTCACACCACTGTGAATGCAAGAGAATACTTGATTGGTAGAACATGATACAGTCATGCTGGTGTCATTGCATGAACCTTTGTACACACAGAAATTATTGTTCCGCTGAACGTATTATTCAGAATACATTGGACATTTCGCTGCCCGGTATGGGAACGTATCGTTTTTCTCGTGCTGTTTTTTTTTTTTCAGGAGTAATTTTGATTCACATTATTTTGTATACTAATTGTGCATATGTATTCCAATTGTAATTCACTTTTCCCTAACTAAAGGTTGAACCAAAAATATCAACAAAGTCCGCATCAACCTGTGTAGTCACGTGTAAAGGTTGAACCTTGAACCTTGAACCCAGTAATCATTGTTGAATTTTATCATAACCTTTGACAGTATTGATTAAAGGGCAACGCATGTAAAGATCACCTTTTTACACGAAATTCGAACGCGATATGTCTAAATATTGTTATTTTTTTTCTCTCATCTAAGCTCGAAATTTACCGATTATATAGTATCGTATAACAATACTGCATAAAATTGTCACAAGCACAGCAAATATTGCATACACGTCGAACCATATTTTCATAAATATTACGCATTATATTTACATTATACATTATTAACCACATTAATATGACAACAACATTAAAAGTATACCTGGAAACGGTTAATGATTATATAATATAATTTGAGTAGTATATTTACATGCATCGTTGTTCTTATTTCATATTTTATTTTGTCGTACAGCCCGTATATTAGGCACTATTATAACTTCCTGCAGGGCCATGGGAGCTGGGAGTTCCATTAGTGAAATTGATGTATTAGATAATAGTACGTGATCTACTGCATTTCAGCTGTATTGCACTGAAGACTCGGCTAATGCTACAGCAATATTTGTGATTCTATTTGAGTGAAAGCCTCGCTTGCCTAATGCATTATAATTATACAGATATTATCATACTTACACCGACCTCGCCTTACCTACGTCATTATGGAATTGGGATTTTTAAGGAGATTCGAGCCTAATTAAAGATTATATATCATGTACATATGAGTTCATAGCATCAGAATACCGAAAATGATGAGAATATTTATTCGTATCTCAAAATTGTTCTCGGCATTGCATGAACAAGTCGTGTATTATTAGTGATCTGACATTATTGAATCATTTCAAAAAAAATGACATATAATTTAGTAAGTTTCCAGGGAGAAATTAGTTTCCATTATATACGATGACGGTTATCTCTCACAATGCATTGCTTATATGTGTAGTAACGTTTTCAGCAGTGCATTCGTTCGATTTTGGCTCGAACTGTCTTAAAGCGGGGGAGTCGTCACCTGCGCATGCGTCAGATGGCCATAGCGTGTCATTGTTTATAAGCAAGCGTCTACCCATGAGCCTTTGCTTGTTTAGTGTGAGTTGTTATCGTCGCTTGAGACTCAATTCCAGTGCGTGCACAGGTGACGACCCTGCCGCTTTAATACATGCTTGACACACGTCAACCTGTTTTACGTGTGTCATTCATTGATAACGCTCTATAATTCACACCCGATATTTCTGCCAGCAAACTCCAAATTAGAAAACACATTTTGTGTGATGACTTCTTCGTATCGTGGTCGTTGTTGTTATTGTTGTCTTTGTCACTCACCGTATTTCTTACTCATTTCACGTAGCTTTCGATGTGGATCCTTTCCAAGCTGCAACTTATTGCCTATAAACGGCAAGCTGACGGGTCCGTCGGGATACACGTTCGTTGTCATGTCTACCTTGTCCCCTGTGCAGAAAAATATAATAACAGGTGAAAAATATTCTAAAAAAAAATGGTATTCTGTAGCGGTATAGAGAAAAGTGACAATGGTGCCGGTAATACATGCACTATATGCTCTGGACCGATTGGATGATAAAATAGATACGGGATAAGTAGAGAACCCCCGCCCGCTTGTCAGAGTGCTGTTTAATGTTTGCCGTATTAATGTCATTGTCACTTTCGTGTCAGGTAATTAATGTGAATGTATACAATGCGTGTTTTGTACGTCGCTAGGGACCCATAAAAAACATGACGCAGTTCGAATGAAACGCTTGTCAGCGACTCATTTGAAATATTAGTAGTAACTCTTTAAATATTATTAATAACATGTATATACGTGTGTATAATAAATGCGACCATAAAATATTAATTTGCCATTCGGGAATACATTGTTGGAACATTCCCCATCTCGTTTCTCTTCATGAAATGGTTGCGTAATACATGCCAGGTTCCATTAATTTACGCCCTCTTGCGACAAAGCGCATATGTGACGTCACAACGTCCATATTGTTTATTATATTTGAAATGACGAGCAATTATGCAACAAATTAAAACAAAATTGTATGTGAACGATATTGTAGCCCACGCGACAAGCGCTTCGTCGCTTATAGCAAAATTCTCGTATTCTCGTATTTTACGCTCGTTGTCAAATAAACTCACTGCCGTGACCCAAAAACCATTGAGGCTAGTCGTCGCGTGTAAGCAATCGTTTGCTGTGCTTATAAATTATCGATGTATTTGTGAAATTATAATAGTGTTCGTCGTACCGTGTGATGCTTACAATTAGTAAACTCAAAATACGAGATAAACGGGCATAAGCTGCGTTTTTTGCCAATCGTTTTGAATGTTTCAACACTGGGCCAAAATGTTCTGTGAACCAACAA
The DNA here is from genome assembly GCF_978046115.1 of Saccoglossus kowalevskii. Lineage (NCBI taxonomy): Eukaryota > Metazoa > Hemichordata > Enteropneusta > Harrimaniidae > Saccoglossus > Saccoglossus kowalevskii. The sequence goes on along the minus strand of NC_140661.1, from coordinate 23,850,739 downwards.
ATGATCATACAGCGCGACGTGTTAGTATGTATTTGCTGTGCGCATGCGCGGTCCATCTGCCAGTCTACGAGACTGTGGAATGTGGATAAAAAACATCTACACATCGGGGTAAAAACACTCAGATATTTATATGCAATAAGTAAGTGTGAGTGCAAGTAACACGGTGCGTGCACGTGCAATTTTGTGATCACGTGTGCTCAAAGAATTTAATGCAGAATATTAGAGACCCGTGATATTTTGAGTGAAGATATCTTCATTAACGAAGGCTCGAAACTTTGTCGACCACCGTTTTTATGGAGATTCAAATTTGTTTTACATACATTGGATATTCAGCTGTATCATAACAAGTCCAACGCCCACACAGCTGAGTCTAAAAATGTCGAGATAATGGCGTATACTGAAAAAATATAGTCTCGCCAAGAAACGGTTATTTCAACCATATATAAACATGGCTAATAACGAAACGACGTGGTGATCAGGTATGTACAAATCAAACAAGAAATTTGAATCGCCACGTTGCATTTTAGGATATTTCAACGAACGAGAGCCCTCATCCATGAATTGTAGTCTGCGTCAATATGCAAATTAAATGCAATAGTGTAGAAATACCAACGAACATACCCCTCGTCTTGATTGCCTCGGCGAATAGTTTTGTTGTGAGTATCATCCCCATAGCTGCCACTGGATTAAACGTCGATACTGAGTATTAATATGGAGTAAACAACGACAATTGGGTTCTAACGATAGGTACTAGTATACTGGTTTAAATGTCACCTGACTATAAATTTAAATAGATTATTACAAAATAATCCGAACAAAAATAACCCGAATACTGGTTCTATATCGGAATGTGTGACGTGTGCACAAACTGTAACACTTATCTCGGAAATTACAATTTATATGTAAATTATATGTAAATGATGTGATTAATATGCGTATGATATAAAAGTGTGATTCAAATTTGACAAATAATATTATTACTTTGAGATTGTTTCCATCTCACATACACGAATCTATGCGAAATTGTGTACGCGTCATCTCATTTGCAAACGTCAAATTTGCCGAATTTGTAGAACATTTTTTCGTCATAATAAACACTTTAAACACACAGAATGCGTTTGAAGCAGGTTATCCCATATATAAACTAGTGAAATAATGTTCTATATCTCTGTATTTTGTCACATAAAATCCCTGTAGTCCGATTAGTCCATGCAAGCAAAATAGACTTTTGATATGGCTGACTATGAAAAAATACACCAATATCTCAATATGTTGGTGGTTTTACACAATATTTCTTGAATTATTTTGTTTAGGAATTATACTATTTCAAATAATTCTGGTAGTTTTAGATAACAGTTAAAACGCATGTGTAGTGTACAGTCTGTCACTTATATTTGAGACGTTCTTTTAAATTCTTCCAGCCTTAATTTCTCTGCGCATACAAATTACGATCACTTAGTTTTTAGTTTCGAAATAGATATACAAGGTAAACGGGATGTTAAACTGGAGGGGTGGTCACCTGCGCATGCGCGGGAATTGAGTCCCAAGCGACGAAAACAACGCACGCTAAAAAAAACAAAGGCTCATGGGTAGACGCTTGTTTGTAAACAGCGACATGCTAATGTTGTCTGCCACATGCGCAGGTGAAGACTCTCCCGCTTTAAATTCGAGATTCTGCATAATTAAGTGAATGAGTTTCGTAATTTCCATTCGTATAAACGACAATTATTTCACTCGTTTGATAAATCTGAAAATGTAGGATTATTCCCGAGATAACGTCCATGCATCTGACATTATTAGTGATTGTTTAGAATAAGCGTTACTATCACATCTCATTGTTGTTATGGATGATATGATTGGTTGAAACTCAGTCACATGACACTGAATAAAAATGAATATCACATGGCATATTGCCGCCAAGTGGATATTACATGGGTATATCGCACGGATGACGTCACTGAAACCACTGAGCATAAAATATTGTCCTTCGCTGTTTAACTGTTTTACGTGTGGTCCACCATTGACATTTGAATGCATGTTACATCACGTTACTGAAATATCCCTATGATATACTTAGTAATGGATTAATTGAATTATTAATAGAAAGTGCGACATGTGAAGTTTGTGACATATTCTATGACCTCGCCTTGGCAACCAACGCGTGGTAAATGTTCGCCTCGATTTTTCAAACATTATAAGACATGTATATATATGTTGTCGCTATTGCTAGAACATTTTGCATTTAGATTTCCCGTGATACTAACTAATGTATGCGAATGGCGCCGGTCACTGCACGTGATAACTGTTAATCGTTAAACGAGCCTCGGCTGATCCGAGTAAGTATCATGGAGTAAGTCCAGTGATATCTAAGTCTTTAATGGAAGCTGTAACGAGTACTCTACCATTGATTTATTGACTGAAACATGTGCTGAGAATCTGAATCCCAAATAATTTACTTTTAAATTATTTATGAATAAATGTTGTCAATGTATTTGAGAACGCAGACACTCGGATGGATGGTTATACAAACATGACTCGGAACAACGTAGACTCATATGCTGAACTCTTATGAGCTGAAATGGACATTGCAGTATGTAATACTGTGTTTCCATTTGGTGGAACTAGGCATTCGGAAGTCACACCATCTGCTTCCATCGTCGATCGTCGCCGTTCAAAATGTATTGAGCGACAAACAAACTAAAAGCGAATCACTTAGATGTTGTTGTTTTATATGAAATTAATATTTTTTGTTCCCTCGTAGCATGACCGCACGTGGTATGTTTTTCAGAGTACATCATACAATTAACTGTCTCGTTCGCAGCAAGTCGTGCGAGAATCACTAAAATCGTCTTTCAAATATAAATATACTACACTACTGTATGGCAGGGATTTTTTAATGCATTCGCTTCGCTTATTTGCCTTTACACACGAAACGGTGACCGTGTGCATCACCAATTTTCGAACGAGCCTGCGAGTTGCTGACAGAATATTACGCGCGTCAAACCCTTCGGCAAATAGTTTTCATTGTGGTTTTTCAGCTGCCATCAGAACAAAGCATCGTGACCCTTAACTCTTGTCAGATCCCGCGAGATCTCTTCGAGATAATAATAAACCAGCTGAGCAATCTTTCTATGATATACACCCCGGGTAATTAACATAATATCTATAAACTGTTAATAATTTAATTGTGTGTATTCGTGTGTGTAATATGAAATGAAACATATACGTCGTGAAATGCAATTTCATCGTATACACCTCGAAATATTTACAAAGTACAGCACTCAACTGACATGCAAATAATAACCCGGGTTTATTTTTAGGTCTTTTATTAATTGCTGTCACCGTGCTCAGTTCTGTTTATAGACACGGTATAGTGAATAAAGATAGCAAATATTCTAGTCTATACAGATACATCAATTCCTAATCTACCAAGTTAATTCGATTGACCTGATAATTACAGCCTTATTCCGCACGAATCACAAAATATGCGGAAACACCCTCAGCTCGGGATTGTAAATAAGCGGGCAGGGGATAATTCGTTACTATAATAACCAATTATCACTCGTCTCTGAAACCGACGTCCAGATTGCGACGAACGCCGTCGACATGGTGCTTTTTATTGGTGGTTTCATAATCCTCGGCAATAAAAAAAAAGTACTCCACATCCTATTGCATGACACATGATTGATCTGATCAAGAATGCTTAGTCAAGGCAGAAGCCACTGTGGTCCATGGTTAGGCTAGGATGTCGCCGAGTTTGCATACGGATTACCGTATATGAATTCACGAAAATATATAGTCTACTCCAAGCACGAAACACACTCGCCTATCGACCCAGACGCACAGTCCGGGTTAACACATTTGTTTAGCAATGAATACATTATTATACAAAACTAAACTAATGATAATATCGTATTCCAGTTATCAAAATTAAGTGCATAAATGAACCACAACAATGACGTCAGATTGTTGGCACAGAATATTACCTCACGTGCTACTGGGTAACATAAATATGTCAATGAACACAACTAAACAGCTGAAAATTGATTTTGTTGTCGCTAGTTAAATATGCGCCATGTTTCTGCGGTTTAAAACAGATGGCATAGTTTCTACCACATTGTGGGGACAATATACGGGTATAGTATACGCATTTTACAAAGTAGTCACCATGAATACAACACATTGTACACTAATAGCTACATTAATATATCATATTCATCAACACATATCCATACAGGTATCTGATTAAGAAGGAATTGACTGATCACTTATTTGCGAAATCTGCACATATAACAAATATATAATATGATAATCGACTGAGAAAAAAATAAATAACATATTAAAAATTTATATATTTTTACCATGAACTAAAACGAAAATACTTTCTTCTCAGTTACAACCCATCTAAAATAATATCAAATTGAAATATGTCATGACAGAAAAGCTACCCTGTAAGGCACTTATAAAGCGATGCCTAATCCGTGCCTAATCTTACGCATCCTCGTTTCAGTGGACTCTGCTACTACCGTCAAAATGTCAAGTCGATTACTATCAGCACACTGTGTACATTGCGGCTAACACCGGCGATTTACACTCATTCCCCGTGTGACACAAAAACTCGTTGTTGGTTCTCAAAAAAAATGTCAGAATTAAAAAAAAAAATCTAAATACTACGTTTTAGTTTTGTTACACGCCATGTTAGTTGATTATTAATATGCAGTATCAGAATCACTGGAGCGAGATGGAGTGCAATGTATTCAGGTTTATTACGTTGGCCCACTGACAAATGCAACCGGACATAAATCCACTATTGCACACGAAGTATGCTTGATTTACGCAGATACTAGTAGTTCCATATGTTCTTGGTTGCATTTTAGAAACATTTAAACAAGAACGTAGATAAAAAATATGTAAAAGCGTACGTACTTGTAAATACCGGCGATTTCTCCACGTCTGTCCACTCCCACTATTCAGGCTGCGCACTGTTCACTGCCGTCACGGTTATTCCTAGATGACGTCGCTGCAATAAGTTAGTGCGCCGAACGACGAGGGTGATATTAACACCACGATGTTTCAATTAGCATATCGCTTTGAATAAAGCCTATTTATGCACACTGGCACCGTCCTTACCTGCTTCTTTCACAAACAATATAAATGTCTTCATATTGCCACTAGGTGGCGCTACTATGTATATGTGATGTGATGTCATGTTTTTTTTATTGTTCTGTATCCTCGGGGCGGACAAAGCGGTGAAAACAAAAACCAAAAAGTCTCAGAAAATGGTACTTTGGGATGGTTGTTGGTTTGATGGTTGAGACTCCCCTGAACAGTGTAACAATATTAGCCCTACGTGTGTAACATATATAAATTTGGTTGTTCAGGATTACTTACAAACTATCGCAGCCTAATCGTAGGTTTTTCGAAAAACTTCGAAAAAAACACAATAATTAGTAGAAATGTTCCTGTTTTGAGCGGATTATTGATAGAAAATAATGTCTTTATTACAAAAATGCTGAAAAACCGTGAGTTTTTGCCTTAGTTATTTTTTTATCGGCGAAAAACTGCGAACTCGGCAAATTTGGTTGCACAACTTCCCTCTATCATATACACCCAACGACACTGATGCCAGCTGACTGTGATCGATCCTTACCCTGGGTGCGTGTGTGCAACAGACCCCGACGTTTGCAACGTTTGGACCTTGTGTTCGGGCTCCCCAGGCTAGAGCATCGAGATGCCATTGGGTAAAGAGATTGCACACAACTCTCTCATGTAGTTCGAAACAGGAATGTGGTTTCCATGGCAAAGTGCACTATACGTCAGTACAGTCTTAGCACGGCGAGCGTTCAAATGTCGTGTAACCAAACAATGTAATTTACACGCCTTGAATACGTCGCATGGGTCCCATAGCGAACACGACGCGGTGTAACGATTGTTGTGCTTTTAGATGAGATTTCTGCTGGCACTTTCACTTACGTAACACTGCAGCTGGTGCTAATTTATTTTGCTTTACACATCAACTTATGTAATAAGTTGAATGAACCGTTGGATGCCAGAATTAATGCTGAGATTTATCGATAAAGTGTCGAAAAATAAAACTTTCATATTTTCTCCAGCAACTTATTTCAGGGCTAAGCATGAATCCATTGAGAAGCGTGTGTGTACGAACCGCAACAGATTCAGCCTACCAATTCAAATATATGTCAATGTTAGGTCATTCGTGTTTTATGGGTGACCTCCCAAGTTTCCGGAAGTTTATCATTTGCCTATTTCACTTATCGCTTTCATGAGACGGTACCCGAGGCCATTTTCTGCTTCTCCACTTTTTTACTCACTAATCTCCTCCCCAACCTGAAATCTAAATAACTTTCGGAGCGCAAGTATGGGTTTGGTGAAGTTGATAACCATGGCAATGTCGCTGAGTATAACGTGTAAGTGGAAACAATCATACTTTTTATTTTTAGTACTCGCCCTAACCTCTCGAACCCTAACATATGCAGCATGTATAAGTGGCGTAGATAGACCCGCTGACTTAGTGTTATACCGCCATATGTGTGTGAACGGTGCTGTAGTGAAAACGACATACTATGGGAACGTCGAGATCGTCGAAGGAGTATTTGATTTCCCTTCATGTATGAGTCAAGTATCACGAACACTGCACCGTATTCAATACAAATCAAACCGTGTTATCACTTAAGCTGTGTCAATGTTTTGATTTAACATTTTTAAAATGGGTTATTAACTAACACATACCCGCATACCGGCATACTATGTCGGCAATACATGGCAATACATAACGATATTAGTGAATTCATATTTAATGAGACAATCGTTCACCGATTACCAATATCTAGACAGTGTATATGCTGGAATAGGTGGGAATTACACCATTAATCATGATATCTAGCAATGAGGTCAACTTTCCTGGAGGTCTAAGGGTCAACAGACAATATGAAATCAGATACACCAGTCTTTAATAACGCTGCTGTTGAAGTTGTTGGTAGTGATGATGTAACTGCGTAACGTCGTTTCGATTAGTAAATATTTTTCTTTAATTTGTTATTGAGAATTGCTGTAAATTGTAATTATCAAGTATAATATTATTATAAATATAATAAATCCTGTTAATCACTTTGCTGTGCTTAGATTCTCCATGTGGCTTCATTGTTTCCTTCACTGACACGATTATAAATATACGCCGATGATGTCCGTGTTGTCAGATATTATTACAAATTTCTTAATATCTAAAATCAGCATACATACATGTATGCTGACTGGTTCGAATAGACCATTTTCCGTACACTGCGAGAATCACGCGTTATGCGTGAAATCGAACGTAAAAACAGGACAAACAAAGGTCCTAGCGTCGTAGTGGCGTCAAACATCGCGTGGGATTCGACAAACGCGAAAGTATTTTGGGGACATTTCCGTGCTTAATAATGTGCTGTCCACATTTGATGATAGGCAATTTCGATTAAGTAAGGGTATTCGGAAGCAATATTCCTCTGTCGAAGATCGGCCGGTCGGTGTGAGCTACGAAATAAGGAAATTCGAGTTCAAAATCAAATCGTTCGATTTTTGCGGCAGACGTTCGACGCGCGTCTTTCATGCATCTCGCGAGATCTCGCAATTGTACGGAAAATCACCTATCCTCGGGGGCGGAGCTACGTCACAGACGTTCCACGTTGCTAAGACGCGCACCGCTGTACCATGTATTTCTACGGGCTTTGTGCGCGCTGCTGTGGAACGCCGGTCGAGCCGGTGAAAATTCGAGAAAACAACACAAACTCAACTTTGAAGTAATCCCGAACAACCAAATTTATATATGTTACACACGTAGGGCTAATCTTGTTGCACTGGTCAGAGGAGTCTCAACAATCATCCCAAAGTACCGTTTTCTGCGAATTTTGGGCCTTTGTATTCACCGCCGCGGGTTGCCAGGTGGTGAAAATGCCCGGATGTCCGCCCCCGAGGATTACTTTATTATTGTAGTTTATACTGTCGTGGAAATAGCAATGACGTCACAGTATTTCGCCATGTAACTGTTGGCAATGAATACGTTTATTTTATTTTATTTTATTTTATTTTATTTTATTTTATTTTATTTTTATTTTTCAGGCAATTGTTCAAAAATATATAACAAAAAACGGGGGAAATTAGACTGCGCCTTCGTGGATTTCCCCCAAAGCATTTGATAATGTAGAGAGACAACGTTTTTGGTATGTCCTACTTAAAGGGGGAGTAAATGGAAAGATGTTTAAGGTATTACATAATATCTATGCAAATGTAAAATCATGTGTCAAAACTTTAACCGGATATACTGAATACTTTCAGTGTCCTATGGGTGTTCGCCAGGATTGTATGTTAAATCCATTCCTGTTCTCCTTCTTTATCAATGAATTATGTAATGAGTTGAATAATTCGGAGCACCACGGTGTTCAATTATCTCCTGATTTAATTGAATTATTCTGTCTTCTGTTTGTGGATGACGTATTGTATCAGATTCAGTTGTCGGACTCCAGAGGTTATTAGATAAACTAGAATTGTATTGTGAGGGCTGGAGTGTGTATGTAAACTTAGACAAGACCAAAATTATTGTTTTCAAGGACGGGGGACATTTATCAAGGAACGAAAAGTGGGTTTATGGAGGGATGGAGGTCCACACCGTCTCATACTACAAATATCTTGGAATTATGTTCACCTGTAGACTACACTGGTCAATGGCAACAAAACTATTGGCGCAGCAAGCGAAACAAACTTTATTTTGTTCATTTAAAGCTCTGAATTATTTACGCCCTCTATTCTACATAACCTATTTTAAGGTCTTTGGGGTTTTAGAAAGTGTAAATGTCTAGAACGAGTCCAATATCTTGCCTGTAGAATGTTTCTTGGTGTTTCAAATAGATTACCAAATAGTAGTATTCTAGGAGAATGTGAGAGATCTATCTATCTGTACTCAGCGAAACGCTGCATTAAATATTGGGCAAAATTAATTTCCATGGATATGCCAAATTCAAGATACCCCAAGAAATGTTACAATATGCTATACAATATAGAAAAGTCGGGAACCAGAACAAAACAGACCTGGATCAGTGAAATCCAAAACTTACTTTCAATTTGTAATATGAATGATGCTTGGCATGCACAAGAAGTTCGAAATGTTAATGTGTTTATAAATACATTTGTGGAGCGATTCAAACAGTATCTTTCTTTGGTATGGCGGGCTGGCTTGTGTACTTTAGACAAGTTAGATACTTACTGCCAATTTAAAACTACCATAGGACCAGAAAGATATTTGTTTTCTGTTCATATTCGAACCCATATGCAATCACTATCTCGGCTACGATGTTTATCACATTGTTTACGAATTGAAAAAGACAGAGGTCATCTTGAAAGAGATCAACGTACGTGCGAGCTTTGCAATATGAATTCTATTGAAAACGAGTTCCACTTTTTATTAGTTTGTAATTTTTATAACCACATTAGATGTCTCTATATCCCACACTACTACTGCGCCCCACCAACTGTAAATAAATTTATCGAATTACTGGAAACTCAAAATGATGTACTTCTACGGCGCTTAGCTGCGTTTGTATTTAATGCTATGAAACTTAGGAGGGAAGCCGCTGAAATATTGTAAATAATTTAAATATTTTGTATTTACTGCTTTGGGCCGATGGCCATGTATCAGTTTATAAAGATCCTACTGAATGAAAATTGTAATTAAGAATATATATAATCTGTTTCCAGATGCTGTAAATATAAAGGTTCCTCTGAATGACTATATACGTCACTATGACGTCATCAACTACGACAAAATAGATCTACAAGCAAGACACGTCAGATTCAAAAGATCCTTAGATCACGTGATCCATTTCAGTTTCAATACACATGGAAGGTGTGTCCATTGTCAGTTTCATTATTGAATAATACCTTTTACATTTGTACGATATTTCAATTTTTTTTAAGTTTGGATTTTGATTGTATTTATTACTAACAGAGGCAATTCGTTGGTTTATTGCTTCGTCGGTTGCTCTGTCACGTGAATAAATAGCCAGTATTGTTGTATTCACATACACCCATTGATTAAAATTGTCATGAGTATACTTCGATCTGATAAAATCCAAGTTTGTGCTTTTTCTTTCTGCTTTGTTTTTTTATTTTTTTAAATATGTCTTTAATTTTGTCATATATTTGTTTTAAATTTATTAATCATTTGCTAGTTGTTTGTTTAAATTCCAGCAATCGAGAAAGCGCATAATTCAAATAACATAATATAATATCATTTATATATGTAATGAAAAAATATTTAAAAATAATTAATATATATATATATATACATTGTAAAAATACACCAGATATTAGTGAGATTTGAGCACACTCGCGAGAATCTAAAAACTACCAGGTACTCAGTATCTATTTCCAGCCAATTTGTTCGATTACTGCCGCTAACTCGAAGACATATTAGAACATAGTTTTTTTAATTTGTTTCGTAACATGCGTGTATGTGTTCCACTTAAGAATGTGTACATTATTACATGATGTGTTTGTTACAGGAAGTTTAATCTACGACTGACAAGGGACCAGTCAGTTTTCACATGAAGTTTTGTCGTTAATGCTAATGGTTCTGATGAGTATTATGACACGTCTCATTTTTACACTGGTATTCTTCACGGTAAGTCCTCACACGTTCACTTACAATAACTAAGAGCATCGTTTTAGTCAGCCATTGACAAGGCAGAAATGTTTCATTATATAGTCCCGTCTCATTTGCATATAGGTTCGCAGTTTACCGACAGTTTACCATCATCTGCAGAACATAGAGATTTTTTTTTTGATAATATAATTCCAGAACACATTGAACGCAATTTTCATAAAAGGGCGCCACCTCGTGTTTGTTGGAAGGTAATCCCGGGCAAACACTGGCATACTTAAAAGTACACCACGCGGTAGTCGCTCATTTCTAATTCTTTTCTGAGAGAGGGACTGAGATTGGTGGGCGAGGCTAAAGTATTATATTGAATATCTAAGCCAAGTAAAAAGAATTATTGTTTTGGGAATTTTAATGATGACGTCACATTAGATGTGAACACAATTTCAGGACTATCAAAGCATGGATTATGTCGACCTTCAGTATAATGTGTATTCAGAGCACAGGCCTTGTTAGCCCACACCGACGCCTCTTAACAACGTCTTTTAATAGCTCGCGGTCTCAGGGTCATCACCTGCGCACGCGCGGGAATTGAGTCCCAAGCGACAATATAACATGCGATAAAACGCAATGGCTCATGGGTAGACGCTATGGCCATCTGACACATGCGCAGGTGACGACTCCCCCGCTTTAACACACCAAGGTGGTTTCGGGCCTATAATGTTAAGAGCACTTCCCAAGATCAAAGTAACCATAACTGTCAGTGACCGCACGGTGGCGCCCTATAATCAACGTGTTGACATACTATACTTCCAACTTTTACAAAGATTATCATTACCCACATTTCACAACCAATTATATGCATCGGCATTTCAATGCGCCTGCTCAAGATGCCATACACAAATTAATTGATATCGTACATTCGGTATAATGTATTTAAAATTCAAAACTTCCACGAATTCTGAAATACGAAGTCATATATTAAACAACTGACGCACTCTAGAAAACACTTGGTCGTCATTTTCCACGGTGGAATAGCAAAATAAATACGATCACTAAATAAAACAATCGATCTGCCATTGAATAATCGAAAACTGATCAAAATATATCGAATTCATTAAAGTTGTACGAAAACTTTTTCTGAACTCGTTTACCGCGGATTAATACAGTGTATAACCACGAACATATTTAGATGATGTCGTGTTTTGAAATTGTCAACCATGATGCCAAAACTTCAATCTGCTATTATGGGTTATGACAAAAATTATACATGGAACTTCGATATATGACATAAAAAAGTTAAGCATACTTTACAATTAAATAGTCAACCAACTGAAATGAACCAACATCATTTACATTTTTGTTATGTACAAGAGGAGCCGGGCAGTCACGTACATGGTTCCGTGATTAATGGTGTGTTTGAAGGAAAGATTTACTCAGATGGTAAAGAGTATTACGTGGAACCAGCGTCCAGATATTTTAACGAAGCTACTAACTTCCATTCTGTTATGTATGAAGACGAAGCAGTATATTATCCACATGTTTACGGCGGTCACTGTGGGTTACGGGATGAAATGTTAAAATGGATGCAGAGAAAACAAAAGAGAATTACCAGAGAAGCAGATGAGGAGGTGGGTGTTAATTGATATTCACTCACTGCTAGCGTGACAAGTATTTACTATAGTGATGGTCTTTTATGGCCTGACATTATGGAACTTACAAGCCCAACATACTAGTACATTATAATAAGCTGGAGGCGTGCAAGGTATGAAATGGATGGAATGTAAGAGAACCATTTGTTAGAGACATATCCTCGGGGGCGGAGCTACGTCACGGACGTTCTACGTTGCTAAGACGCGCACCACTGTACCACGTATTTCTATGGGCTTTGTGCGCGCTACTGTGGAACGCCGGTGGAGCCGATGAAAACTCGAGAAAACAACACAAACTCAACTTTGAAGTAATCCTGAACAACCAAATTCATATATGTTACACATGTAGGGCTAATATTGTTACACTGTTCAGGGGAGTCTCAACAAACATCCCAAAGTACCGTTTTCTGCGAGTTTTTGGTCTTTGTTTTCACCGCGAGGGTTGCCAGGCGGTAGAAATTGCCCGGATGTCCGCCCCGAGGATATTGAGTGACCTAGAACGGGTGACTATAGAATATAGATTGTACTTAATTTAGTAAAACCGGAAATAATCAGGAACGAAAAATGATAGACACTTAATATACTCAACAACATTTTAAATAAACAGAATTGTGTAGAATTTATTCAAATATATAAGTATAAGTGCTCAAACAAGTTTTATAAAGTTATGCAAACAAAACTGTTATTTTAATTGTTGCTCAGTTTTATATTTATGAGTACATACGGAGTGCATTGCAGTTCTTAAAACTAATGCGCCCTTGCACATTGTTTGGTTAGATTCAGTCTTTATAAAATTATACTATGATTAAACTGATCTATCCTGACCGGAAGGTTAGTTCATTAAAAAAAAACAAATTATGACTCACAATGAACAGCGGAAAAAGAAGTATCTGTTTCGTTCAGATTCATGAAGTTGATTTTTCATCTTTGAATTGCAATAGACAAAAGTTCAATTCAAGGCGGGATACTTGTATATGACACAGTTATGAAATATTCCACAGTTATAAATATCATTTACATTTGTATCTCTCTACAGATAATATCATATGAACGATATCAAAACTCAGCAAGGAGAAATAAGCGTACTACCGGAATTAAAGATACGTGTATTCTGTATGTAGTGTCCGACCATTATTTCACTGCATCTTTCGATAACGACCATGACCAGATTATCAGTCAGATCGCAAATTATGTTGGTGCAGCTAATTTTATGTTTCGACCAATTGGTGTTAAGTTTTCTGTTTCCCGAATAAGGGTAAGTAAAGCTTTGGGCGTTCTCACTCAAAGCGTCACCTGCGCATGCGTCAGATGGCCATAGCGTGTCATTGTTTTCAAACAAGCGTCTACCCATGAGCCTTTGCGTGTGTTGTTATCGTCACTTGGAACTCAATTCCAGCGCGTGCGCAGGTGACGACCCTCCCGCTTTAACTAGTAAAACGTATTATGTGTTCAATAATTTATTATCGTATAGTGATCATGATAGTAGAATTATTAAAGTAATTAACTAAAACAAATAACTACATATGTGCTAAAGATGATCCAAGATCATGTGACTATGTTTTCTCTTTAGATAAATGGTACCATGGAAGCCAGAGACCAGACTAATCCTTTCCGTTTCAGCAACATCGGTGCCGATAAGTTTATTGATCTACATTCAGCATCAAATCACGATCCTTATTTCTTAGCGTATGTCTTCACAAGTAGAGACTTTGGTGATGGTGTTCTTGGGCTTGCCTGGCCAGCCTCGCCTGATGGTAAGTTGCTCTATTGTAGGATATATGGTTGATCTTCGGCCCGGCTGGTTAGTTCCATGCAGCGGTAAATTGTTGCGTGTTCTGCCGTTTTGTCATGACTGGCCAGACTCGTATTCTAAACATGTGTTAGTTTTGCCTTGCTAATGGTACCAATGGTTAGCTATTAATCGTCTTGTTTAGTTAGTCCTACTGCATGGTAAGTTTGACCAGGTTTCGACTCGTTAGTCATACTCAATGATAAATTATTCGTGTTTTCACATAGCCTCACTCAATCGTTATTTTTTACCAAGAGTTACTAGTTCTTTGTTTTATCTGGGCATCATCACCCACAGAAAATCTGTATTTGGTCTTCCATGACCGATCATTCGTTGTCACTTGCAATAGGTAAATGTACGTGTGACTACGATTACCCACACAAAAATATTGGTGTGGAGGGAAAAGGAGATGCATATCTTTAAAAGATACGCGATTGGGTTTATCATAACGAAATGCACGTTGTACACACCTCAAACATCCAACATATGGAATACGAGGATACATATGAATTTTGGTTTAGATATGTCGTATGCGTGACATAGACGTATCACATAAACTAATAACATGCTTGGTTCCTTACTATTATGTGATCATGTAGACTCCATTGTAAGTCATTGCTGATAACCACATTATACACCTCTCGCATACAATCCTAACGACTCCCAGAATCGATATTACTACTAGTTATAAAGTGTATCCCTCATTTTCCAGTATACACAGGTGGCGGTATATGTGACAGGTACTCTAAGACCTATAGCGGTGACAAAGCAAGTTTCAACACTGGCATTATTACAATACTAAACTATGGCAATAGAGTACCCACTAAAGTATCACATATTACATTTGCTCACGAGTTGGGACATAACATGGGCTCTCCAGTAAGTATAGCTTATGTACAGACCAGTATTATGTAGACCAATAGATATATTCAGAATAACCTTCCAGTCTCAGGGCAATTATATAGTATCTGACAGGGTATGTGATGTTGAATGAATTATGGGCTACGCTCACTCACTAGATGGACAGTTAAAGGGTGGTGGTCGTCGCGCCGCACATGTGCGACATTTGTATTGATAAACATTGAATTTTCTACAATTCACTTTCGACGAAAATCACGACACTGTCCTTTAATGTTGACTTCGTGACCCAACTTCATTTCGTAAAATCTATAGGGTGTGTGTGATGTATGTCATTGCAAGCATTATACAAATACTCTCTAAAATAGTAATGATCGAGTATGTCGCCGAGATCTCGTAGAGAGCGTGAGTACTAGGTGACTTGATTCTTTCCCCAAATCGGTGTTCTATTCTGTCCCATTATCGTTAATCTGTTGCACTGGTCGAAGTAACAGAGGAGCGATGACAGGGGACTCGAGTATAAAACAGTATTCGAGGTACAAAAACAATACGAATGGCTCTCCCGTTCTCAGCGATATCTCCGCGTTCATTCGCAGCTAAGGTATATTGCAAAGATTTTCAACTGCGCGGGTCATGCAATTGTGTGGCGAAGTCCATTTTTTTCCCCGAGTCAGCCTTTGAGATAATTATTTACAGCACGATGAACCGTTGGAATGCCGACCTGGAGACAGCCGAGATGACATCAAGGCAGCTGATGGTAACTTCATCATGTATTCCAAGGCGAGATCAGGAAATAAAATCAATAATAACAAGTTCTCAGAATGTAGTAAAAGAAACATGACACTCGTATTCGAAGCCAACAAAGACCACTGTTTTGTCGGTGAGTATTTTGATTTCTTGCTATTGTATGAATGATGTCTGGAAAGTGTATCATTGGCGTTTTATAAGGTAGAAGAATTGTGATTACATGGATTTCCAAGCTAAATATGATGTCAGTCCTTCAACAGTTTTTGCTGATTACATTTCTAGAGTAATCCATTACGTCATTACTGTCAAACAAGATATTCTGTATGGAGGTGATTCAGATACAAAGAATTGCTGTTTGTTTCCCTTCCTGTGTGTAGTGAGCGTTCATTATACCTCTACAAACTAAAGGAACCGCATCTATGTATCACCAGAGATACATTACTTGGGGTTTGTAACTACGGTGACATGATACCAAGATCCCGTCACAATCTCGCTCTCGCATAAGCGTTCCAACTCAGAAAAAATGCGAATGCGCATGCCCGAGGTAACTAGGATACTGGGATGTCCAGGTGGATCAAAATAGCTGCCCACGATATGACGGATTACGAGAACTATATTTTCTGTACATTTTCGATGTATTACATTTTTCACTATGATAGTGACAAGAAAAGTTTATTTTTTTCATTACAAACCTTGAACATTGATATGCGTCATGTCAGAAGGTCGTAGCCACAGTCTCGCTATCTACGAGAAGATACTTGAATGGGATCTTGACATGATGTCACCATACAGTACTATGCAAGTTGCAAACCCCAAGTAATGTACCTCTGGTATCATCTATATATTAGGGCTATAAATGAGACCCACCTGTATCACATGTATATTACGTCAAAACCTTGATGATCAGCTACCTCTAGTGACATACCATGGTTATATTTCTTTCACTAGACTCTGAAAATGCATTTTGTGGAAATAATATCGTTGAGGGCGTTGAAGAGTGTGACTGTGGGTTCGAAGACGAGTGTGAAGATCGTTGCTGTCACCCCCAGACAGATGCAGGCGACGATAGAGCATGTTATAGAAGAAGAGGAGCAACGTGCAGGTACCATTGGGAGCAACCCTGTTAGATTCGTTAATCTCTCAGATTAAAGGGCGGTGGTAGTCGTGCCACGTCCTGTTCGATATGGGACTCATAGCAACGTACACAGCGTACACAGTGTTTACATGAAATTCGAACACGCGCTGTGCGACGACCCCGCCCTTTAATTAGGTATTGACCGGGGGTGTTGATAACTTCAATTTCCTAATTTAATATTTAGTGAGTATTTTGTTATTTTTGAAAACGGTTGCGTGATTGCTTTGATATTCCGTTAATTATGCATCTCAAACAGCGTAGCTATATCAGCCGACAGAGTGCATTATGGTTCATTTGAATATCTCCCTCACAGTCCGTCACAGGGTCCATGCTGCAACACACAGTGTGAGTACATCACCAAAGAAGAGGACAAAAAGTGTATGGAATCGTCAGAGTGTAACCAGGCTTCTTACTGCGAATATCCTTACAATACTTCTTCCTAATAAGGACTCATGAATATTAATCGCCAGCAGGCGGAACACGTACAAACATGAATATTGTATTTTAAGTTGTGTCCTTGTATAAACTGACAGGAACATTTATAATGTCAAACAGATAGCTCACTGAGTGGCTGAGACGGAAATACGTTCAAACGAACGTGACTTAATGTAATCAGAAATCCGATATATATTACGCGTACGGTTATTAATGTTGTCAGAGTACGTCAGCACGGCCGCCATTTTGCTTCATTCAAGCCCGTACTAATTGTGGGCCGTTGTTGTATTAACTTAGGTGTTATGCAATTATTATACAATTAATAGAGTGAGTAACATTGATGTTGAAATTCCGTAACAACTTTTTAACTGGTCTACAGTTCGGTGCTATATGTCCATCTGCAACACTGAGACCAAACAGAACAGTGTGTAATGATAACCGCCAGGTATGCTGGGAAGGGGTAAGTCGTTGAATTTATCGATCACACCTTATATCGCTCATTTTACTAACCTATTGTTCAGTGTCGAACATTATATTATCGGTGCTACCTAACGTTTAATTTGTTTTATCATACTTTAACTTTAACTTTATTGACATTATTCATTTTGAATAGAACATAGTCCAATTTATAACTAGATAACAATTCCTAAATACATAAAAAAAAAAATACTAAAACAGTTTAACAAAAGGGCTTGGAAAAATCAGGGAATTGATAATTACCGTACTGTGTCACATTATCATACTTTCTTTTATAAAAATGCCAAGCTGTATTAATGTCATGAATTTGTTTTTGCGTATCTGTTGGTCGACTTAATTAGCTGATTATTAGCTGAATTGCTGTGTTATGTCTGTCATCGTTTAGGTCTATTT
The DNA here is from genome assembly GCF_978046115.1 of Saccoglossus kowalevskii. Classification (NCBI taxonomy): domain Eukaryota; kingdom Metazoa; phylum Hemichordata; class Enteropneusta; family Harrimaniidae; genus Saccoglossus; species Saccoglossus kowalevskii. Next base: position 23,832,605 of record NC_140661.1, on the reverse strand, counting down.
GAAGTTTTGGACGGAACTTGGCTCAGTGATTTGGAACTAATTACCAGATAACCGCCGCTTTTTAGACTACTCATTCTGACAGTTTATATCCATAGTTATTAATGTAGTGAACGATTAATCAAAAGATATGACGTATTCAGTACTTAGTGTGATTGGCTTTATGATTGAAGGTTACGCCCTAGAGTCTTTTTACTGCTTTGTAATTGGTTAGAGTTTTGAAAATGAATAAAGAGAGTTTGAGTTGGTCTTGAAGAGTACTCCACGATAGACGCAGTACAGAGGGGCAGTCTGAGAGTCGAGGCAGTCCTGGAGAGCCTTGGGGCGAGTCTAAGCACAGTCTTGGGCGAGTCTTGGTTCAGCCTTGTGAGAGTCTTGGGGACTTTTCCCCAGGGGGCTGTGTCTTATAGAGTGCTCCAAAAGATCGACTAAGACGAGAGCTGAAACGTATTTCGTTGTGTGTGCCTTATTTGACTGTAAAGCTTAAGTGACTTTCCCGATCCCGTACCTCAAGGGGACGAGATAGAGAGATGAGACGAGTTTCCCCCCTGACACGTGTGGAGAACCCCGAGAGAGAAGATTTACCCCTGATATTAATGTGGAAGTGTTGCCCATAATGTATTTAAATTTTGAATCTTGAAATGGAAATTAACAGTTTTATTTTTAATTGAGTCAAACAATTTGCTCCTAATTGTAATATGTTGGGGGCATTTCATAACATAATGGAATTCATCCTCAATTGAATTTGTGTTGCATCTTGTACAGATCCTGTTTTCAACTTTAACCTTTGGCCTGACTTTCTCAATCATTAAGGGGTGGTCACTTATTCTTAGTTTGCATATTCTTTTTCTTATTCCACCGTTCTTAACATTATTTATATACTCCTCCATTTTAAATTCTGTTTTGAATAATTTATATGTTTTTAGTTTATTCTGTTCCCCTGTCCCATCTGTATTTATAATTTTCTTCCAATTTGAATCATAGTCAGTCTTTAAACGTTTACAAATTTCTTGAATGTTATTTTCATTCCCACTCCAAAAGTTACCCACTTCTTTTTTACCAGTAATTTCTTGCATAGACTTAGCCCATGAGGATTGATTTTCCATCGTACTCATCATTGCCTCATGGACTAAAGTATTTGTTTTTTTGTGCTTGTTCTTAACTCAGGCTTAACAAGCCTACGTATGCTACATCTGTTGTGTGCGCCTCATATGTAAATGTTATTGTTTTTTCATACCAAATTTACAGTATAGATTAATATATTAGCAACGACCAAATATACGTATTATTGACTTATCAATATTTACAGGAATGCAGTGGAACTATATGTGAAGCTGATGACGTCATGATGGAAGAGTGTTTCTGTGTAGGAGATGAAGCCGATGAGAATGAAAAATGTCATTTATGTTGCCAAGAGACAGGTGTGTGCCTCATTTTGTTAAAACAGACACCAAATGAACCCTGTACACCGAACGCTTGTTTGCTTATTACAACTACCATCAAGAACGACTTGAAGTACAAAAACGTTCACTGTAATATGGCAATCTAGTAACACACTCAGCAGATCATCTGCAGTTTTTACATTTTAGTAGAGGGTATTATACGGTGGCCCATATATACAATTGGTCCGCTACATGAAAATCCGTCCGCTACATAAAAATCGCTCCGCTACTTAAAAAAATCCAGGGATCACCGGGAAGGGGTCGACCTGCACTTTGGACGAGTACCTCACAAACCATTCAATGTTGAGGATAACGCCTCTCACCGATTTTCACCTTCATATCGTGTTTTCACAATGATTTATTAGGTAAACCGGAAACATGTAAAAGCAGTGCGAAGATCCCAACACTGAGCAAGTATTACCCGGATGATGGTGATGACGTCATTACTCTACAAGCTGGATCACCATGTGAAAACTACCAGGGGTATTGTGACGTGTACCATATGTGTCGTTTTGTAGGAGAGGATGGTCCCATTGCCAGAGTTAAAAATGCCATCCTCGATCGAGTAAATCGCAACAAACTTTTCGAATGGGCACAGGTAAATTTATGGTCTAATGAATTTCATTTTCATTCATGTTAAAGGGCAGTGGTTGTCACGCTGCGCATGTGCAACATTTGTGTTGATAAACATTGATTTTCCCACAATCCAATGCGCTCTTATAATGGACATCACAAGGATGAGGATTGACCTGGGCGTGACTTGCACTAATTACCGTCGGCGACTCCTTCGATACCTTCTAATCACCTAAAAATACCTATTTTAAAGCTTGGTTTAAAGTTTGTTTATATATCTCGCGCATGCGTGGCCGACGACTAACGCCCTTTAAATAATGATAATAACTGTCCACGAATAGTTTTCGAGAAGAAGAAAGACAGAGGCGGACATGCATGCATGCACATGAGCCGAGCGTACGGACAGACAGATGTGTATGTACATCCGGAACATACAGGATAGCTAGTCGCACTTGCGTCAACGCTATCGCATATTACTATAAATTCGTATGATTGTAATGTTAAAGGTATCATGAAATCATTCTGCGTATACGCTTGTTTTTCTCGTTTATATAGGTCAATTGGTGGGTCATATTACTAATGGTCATCAGTGGATACACTGTATTTAGTTATGCTATGATATTGTGTATATTCATCACACCGACTAGCAACCCAGAGAAGGCGCCCGCCTGCTCCATCCGGATTCCAAGGAAACCAACGGATAAATATGTCGATTCTGGGGACATGGAGATGACGTGAGTAGAGTCGTTTCAGCGGGAAATGAAAACTATTAAATGAAAACTGTTGTTATAATAGTGACCGACCCAGGGGTGGTGATAACAACTGTGGAACGAAGTGTCAGATGTCAACGCAGGATACCTGCCAACAAAACATGCAGATGATATGCTACCAACATCACATCACAGATATAAACCTTATAAGACTTAGACCAAAACTGTGAGTTTATATCTGTAAACCACATTTTCGAGTGTGTGTTTCGGACTTATACCTCAAAGAAGATAAAATTGAAAGATTCAGCAATCGGTTGCATTGCCAGTACAGTACGATGTACGTATGCTAGTCATTTGCTCAAAATAATGTTTTGTTTGTTATTTCCGCTGACTCTTTAATAAAATTTTAGGCATCGCACCACAACATAAATATACAATTGCATTATATTCACCAAAACAGTTACCAGAATTCACAGTAACCATGAGGCACTCCATACTCGACTTGACAACCGTGGTACACCGATTTTCGAATTAAAGTGACCACAATCAGCGCAAAGTCGACGCCGGTGACAAAGTTATAACATTTTATCACGGATCTAGTTTGAACAAGTCGAAAATAAACCTTATCCAGTTTGTGTGTGTGTTAATGCTAAGAGACTCGACGATTGTTTCACAGCTATGCATATTATACACATATGTGCAATGCATTATGAGAGAGAACTTCCAATTGTATTAAAAACTACTGTCACACTAGAAACACGCGATTCGGATTCGTGCCAATAATATTAATCCAATCATGTAACAGAGCATAATTTCAAGATATGAATAAATAATATCACCATAGAAACCAGTGCAATAATGCATTTTTGATATAACCTATATTTATGAACGCATCAAGAAGATGACATATAATGTTCAAATCGGCTCTATACTCTTTAAACTTTAGCCGTGACATCATCGAAAATAACACCCCGCAACACGAAACTAACTTAACATAAATTTTGAAATCAAGATGATACAACAATGTAAAGAAAAATTACATGTATTTCGAAGTACCGGTATATTTTTTTACGTAAACGTAGCCTCTAAAGAAAGTGAGTCAAGAAATGAACGGATTCGAAAGTGAGCGCCCCCCCCCCAACGTAACTATGCATTGACACGTGTTTATTTGTAGCGTGAAACATTTTACTATATGTATTAATAACACAGAGAAGAAGCGTGTTGTTTATTTTTTACTTTATTCAAATCACATTCCCAAATTGTAGAAAAAATGCAAAATCCCCAACTGCGAGCTAATTATCGTTAATTCACTTTTTGGATACAATGGGCGGTGTTGTTGTGACATGAACATTCATGATTGGACGTCACAAGTCACGTGTCATATACATAAAATGTGTTATCAATCAATCATACATAGCACGTGAATTTTTAGCACAGCTGCCAACGGATTTTTTAAAATTATTTTCACTGGAGTAAGAAAACTACCGCCACACTCATCCATGTCTAAGTATTGTGTGTATAATGTTTAAGTTCTTGACTGTCTGAGTGTTCTCACTTTGATACAAATTCGTTCACAATGATAAAGTTAATTGCCGACTATATATAGACAGGCAGAACTTGATATTATTTTCGCAATTTACGTATTTTTGTCAACGTTAATTGCAGACCAGAACTTGCTATTGTTTATAGTAGATCTAAAGGATTCACATTTTGTGTACATTTTTATGTAAACCAAAATGTTGAATCAAATATACAGAAACGTTTATACTTTTATGTAAACTGCAATTCGAATAGACGAACAAAACAAAATATGTTTTCAAATTTTAATACGTAATTTATTTTCATTTCCAAAGTTATTTTAGACCAGACAGCCGAAACTCTATATCGCTTATAGTTTTGATCAACAATTTTCACAATGTTAATATTTCTCTGGAAAACAAGAACACACCAATTGGACTATGTGCGAACATTATAATAAAAAATACAATGGCGGTGAAAGGCTTAAACAAACATGGAAAAAAATGGGCAAGAATATAAAGCATAACTTAAAAAAAATCTAATATACAGATCGTAAAAATGTACATCACCACTAAACTAAATATCCACGAAATCCAAAATCTAATAAACACAGTGAGTATGAAACTATCAACAATGAAGTATAAAAAGAAAAGTTTGTACAGAATACACTGGAAGAACTGATTTATTTTATTAGTGGGTGATATTGCATGTAATTAAACATTTACAACATTATTCAACTGCATTTATGACTATGACTATTAAATCAGTGTTATTGCATGTATATTTCAGGTACTTATAAATCGATTATTTCAGATGGTTGGTTTAGTCAATTTCGTATAAAAGTGATAAAAAATTACTTAATTACTGTACATCTTTTAATTAACTTGAAAGACTAAATTACTAAAGCTATAAATCACCTGGCAATACCAATTTAAAATGTTATTTTAGACGTAATCGCGTTTTACTTTAAACAAAAAACACATTTCCCTACATGACTGCCCTAAAACTACAAAATATTCAAATTCTCTTAACTTTATGCTTCGACTGAGGAAGAGTGCCAACATTTTACGTGACAATCATTAATTTATCGTTGCATTGCATTACCATGTCTGAATTTAATCTCCTTGTGTAAACTGATTATCATATTTTTGTGACAGTGATTTAGTACATACATTCCAAAGAGTCACAGTCGTTCACGTTAGATGTGAGTCCCATGTGACGAAAGCAACGTGTGTACAGCACGTCGCTTGAAACATCGCGACGACCGTGGTGCTTTGAATGCAGTGACATCAATTATGCTACACCGAAGAATCCACGACATGTCGAATGTCGCCCGTACCCTCTTCATATTTCGACTTGGGTTTCTTCTGTCGGTTACACGTGCAACGTTCGGGTAACCTCGGATTGCTGGTGGGTGTGCAACAAATCAATAACGTCATGACTAAACCACTTAAGACGAGAACACCGATAACTATAATCAGGATAGCCCACCAATATTCCTAGTAAACGGAAGATGAAGTATCGAGAGTTAACAACTACTGGTAACCAGCGTGTACTGTTAGAAAACCTCGACTTGGAATTGAGTTAACAATTTGTATGCAATATTCTACATTCAATTTTAGAACAAACATGCACACTTTTTATAGACAAAATAGCTTATTAAAGCGAGGAGTCCTCACCTGCGCATGCGTCTGGTGGCCATAGCGTGTCATTGTTTACAAACAAGCGTCTACCCATGAGCCGTTTCGTTTTTAGCGTATGTTGTTATCATCGCTTGGGACTCAATTTCCATGCGTGCGCAGGTGATGACCCTCCCGCTTTAAAATATCGGCAATAAATTTGACAGCATTCAGTAGCATGTCACATATACTTACATCTATCCACTCTTTTCTCGCGTCTGGATCAAGTAACGCTGTCTTTAATCTCGCTAACGGCCCGTCGGCGTCAACTAGACGACACTTGCTGTAGACATCGCAGTATCCATGGTCGTTCTCACAAGGCGCGCCTGGCTGCATCGTGATGACACGCTCACCGACGTCTGGGTAGAATCGAGCCAATGAGAGGATGTCGGCGCTACTCTGACAAGTGCCTCCTGAATATGAAGTGCCAACAAAAATTTGGTAAGCCTTGGTTCGACAAACAATACTGAGGTGCAATGATATAGTAATCCCAAGTATAAGGTATATGTTGAGTATGGTAGGGCCGCAATGTGGCTAAGGAATAGTACACCGTATATTGAATTATTCTATCACTTCCATGTCCATTAAAGACCCAGTTCTATGTTCTCCCAGCAAAATTGCATACAGTATCGCATAACAATAGAATATGTTAAAGGGCGGCAGTCGTCGTGCCGCGTCCTGTTCGATATGGTACTCATAGCAACGTATACAACGCGTGTAAAATACATTGTTTATTTACATGAAGTTCGAACACAAGCTGCGCGACGACTACCGCGCTTTAATTACTATTATATTCATTGTTATGCTAAAATGGTTCTATTGTTTATCCAAAATTTAACAGTTTGGAACCCTTACTCTATAATGACCTGGGGAGAACCCGGCAGTGCAAGACTTAGTTTTATGTGGCCACTACTCTGTCAGGTCCAAAGGCGGTGGTCGCCGCGCATTGCGGGTTCGAATTTCATGTAAAAAAAAACAATGTATTTTACACGCGTTGTATACGTCGCTATGGGTCACATCGAACGCGGCGCGACGACCACCACTGTTTCAGTCATGTATTTATAAGTCTATGTAGCAGTAAGTTTCTAAACAGGGATAAAAACACTGTGCTCATTAAAGTTTGAATGAATAGTTTTGTGTTTCATCCATCCCAGTACGTGGGACATTTTGAACAAAGCATAAGGTATACCAATGTAATAATAGAGTTGGTTTCGGACCCACAGTGCCACGTGATATTTTGATAACTACTAGTACGTCATCGTATCCGCCAATTTGGTCATAGCTAGTCGCGTCATAATCCACTTATACAAGTAAATCTTTATTTTAAAGAACTGTTATATGGCGAGTAGATTTGGGGTATAGACAATCATGATGACGTGATCGAGCAGTACATGGTCACGTGTGCATCGGAAAACCGGACATGATGTAATATTATCTTACCATTATCAGGTTGTTGGCAACACACGTGGCATTTCTGATTCTCGGCAAATTCTTCTCCTTCGCAGAAACATTCCTCCATCAAGACACCCTCAGCTTCGCATATCGATCCTGAACATTCCTATTGAAGAATGTACATATCGTCTCCATATCATCAGTTTAAATAATTAAACTCGTATTTTACGAGAATTCGAAATCGTACCATAGTTATAGGGTCGTGTGTATAGTTGCTAAATGTTTATTTACAGTTTTGTGCTGAAGTGTTCGCAATGTTTTATACCAGTATTAAATAGATCGTTTCTTGACTGTTCCAATCAATAAATTACATTTGAATACCAATGACATTTGGCGAACATTAATGATGTAATCAACTACTAATTATATATATTAGCATGTACCTACCCCATCGAAGCAAACCTGCCTGTTCTCATTGCAGGGAGTTCTGTCGGGATAAAACACAGGTGCTGGGCACTTTGCATTCTGACCAGTAAACGAAGTTAAAGAAAATGTACAAATACTGTTCTTGAATGGATAATGTCCTCAACAAAGTACTCACTGAAAATATTAATTCACATTGCATGATAATCGCGTGAGAAATTTGGTCCAAAATTAACAAAAGACATTATAGAGAAATGTTAAAAGCTGCACCAAAAAAACAAATATGGCGTTTGAGAAATTAAGATGTCAATGTAGTCAAGCAGCACGTTCGCATTTCCGGTACAAACATTGCATACTAAACGCGGGTCGACGACTGTGGCGTTTTAAACTTAATACTGAAGAACTATTCTAAAATTACCACTCAAATGATATGATTTATCACCAAGTTCTTTTTATATTCGTGCCAGAGATTAATGAGCTACGCGCATGCGCTCTGATTTTTTGTTACGTACTATTTCATAAATAAACGCACTTTTTGTTCGAATGGATGTATATATATTAAGGAGGCTCAGAACAATTATGTCAACTTCTTCATACTTTCATTATTATGGGTTACTTCCATTTAGAATACCCAAACTGACAAAAAACAGAAACTATAGTCACCGGACGAATAATAGTCAAAATGTCATGGAGAATGGGAAAAAAATGTTTGCACATTTGCACTGGTTCCTATGGTGAGTTTATAGTGTGACAATATATATGAGGAGAAGTTATATCCCACAATGCACTGCACAAATGCGCAGTAGCATGCTCGGAATAAACAAATACCAGACAATGACTCAAAGGATATTCGCAATATGAGACTTCGTTGCACTCAGACGCAGAGTCACACATGATAGTTTCGCCTCCCTGGTGTAAGTTACATTCTTCATTGCAACACGGACCCTGTGAAGGACTGTAAATATGAACAAGTATTATTCATGACGTCACAAAAAATGAATTCTGTGTAGACATCTGATACGAGTAGTATCGTTTGTAGTATTTGCTAGTGTATACAACGCCCTCAGAGGCGGCGGCACGACATTCTTGCATGGGAGCGAGATCTACTCACCACCCTTGTAAGTGGTCGCGCATTTTTCTCGATGCCGCCGCCACTGACACTTTACATAATGCTCACATGCAATCGACATTTACACACTTTTTTGTACAGTTAAAATTGTGGAGGGGACTACAACAGAAATACTGATGAGCTATTTTGTAACTACCAAATTAATTTGCTGAAAAAATCTGGCTGATGGATAGCCCATGGCGACGTGGGTTTATCATTACAACTGGATTACCATCACGGTATTTTGAGATAATCAGACTACCTACCTGCAGTTAGCTCCTAGTTTGAGTTGGCACGCCATGGGATCACCTTGTTCAGTCTGTGGATAACAGCAGATTTCATCGCATTGGTCGCTGAAACCACAGTCACACTCCTCGTCACCTTCTACGATACCGTTACCACAGAATTCATCCAAGGTTTCTACACGGGAAAAAAAGAGAAATAATCGATCAAGACGTGACGTCAACGCAACCACCAAACGCCCCTCCTCTGTGGATCACTGGGATAGAACTTAAACACAAAGCTTTGATAGAAGAAAAAGTGTAATTAGGGATATTTTTGGACCAGGCACGTCACGTGATTCGTGCATTTATGAGTATAAATTTAGGCTCAATTTATAGTGTTTGCTTAGACGTAAAATTGGAAACTAGTTTTCTAGTTTGTAAACACAAATTGTTCGACAAAATAACAACTAATCAAAATGTTGACAATGATCACTGATCTTTTCTATAATGTGAGCTAAATATAATGGAAATGCTAGTTTTCTTAAACTGGGGAATACTAGTACATTTTTGGCAAATTACAGAAAGATATATGGAAGTAGCGCCATCTATAGCTGACACGAAAAGCTTATGTCGTTTGAGGGCATAACATAGACATGGCCTACTTACCTATGAAGCACCTGTCTTTCTTGGCATTAAGGACCAGAGTCATGTTGCCGATGCTGCATTCTGAAAACTTATTGTTGTTTAATTTGTTTCCCTTTCTTGCCATGGCATACATAATATAGTTACCGTCTATTATGTTTAATTCATCATCACTGTCACCAGGCCGACATTCCAATGGGTAGTCGTGCTACAAGAAAACGTGTCCAGTCAACCATTCATTATTGATTTTTTTTCAGATATTTAAATGAATCACGTGTTACGTATATTGATGAATTGTTATTGATCACGCATTTTGAATAAGCCATATTCCGCTCGCTGCGAGATCTCGCGTTGCTAAGTGGTACGTACCAGTTATTCAGAGTACATGCGCATTTGCATGATATATGTAATTGTACGTTCGTTGAAAATGGTTGATGACACAATTTTATCAAACATCAAATACAAATGCTTACTTGAGTCAAACACCAGAAAAATGTAGCTTGGTTGCCAGACTACCGTGTATCTGGTTACTGACTCTCTGCCAATTTCTGGATTGGCTGCTAATAATTTGTGGGTGAATATAACGTGACGTTGATTGGCTCATATATATATAGAACGCTTATAATCTGAATATGATAATTTCCGAACAATGGGTGAGATATACGTTTTGCCAAGGGGCTATGTCAATTGATAATTGAAATTATAACGAAAGTGAACCGTCCATTATGCAAGACGTTGCATTAAATTTCCATTCTTAATGAGCAAAATGTAAGCCACCACTCCAGACGTTATTCGCGCGAGTAACCAGCGCGATTACCCATTATACAAAATATATGACAGATAAGGTCCTGTAAATGCCTCCGCTCCGCATTCGGATATCCTACTTACTGGGGATCCAAAGTTATGTCCAATTTCATGAGCAAGAGTGATATGAGATGCTTTCGTTGTGACTCGGCTTCCGTAGTTTTGGATAGTTATAATTCCAGTGTTGAAACTGGCCTTTCTAGTACTCAATTGCTTGTATCGTTCACATATGCCTCCGGTTGAACCAGCTGTGTTTAGAAGATTGATATTAAACATAGTTAGGCAAAGTGTATTTATATTTCCCAAGCAACACGGAAAATATACTGGTATTGAAACAAATTTGTCAATTAAGTCAGAAATTGTATTTGACAGAACCTTGAGTTAAAGCGGGAGAGTCGTCATCTGCGCACACGCGGGAATTAAGTCCCAAGCGACGATAACAACACAAGCTAAAAACGCAAAGGCTCGTGGGTGGACTCTTGTTTGTAAACAATGACACGCTATGGTCATCTGACGCATGCGCAGGTGACGACTCCCCCGTTTTAATTGGGATCTTTGAATGTTTTTAAATATTTCAGTATGGAATCGGAAAATAACATATAATCAGACAAGCGTAGACACAATATTATCAAAAGAAGTAAGATTCTGCAGATTTCTGCCCGTTTTTTTTTTAACAGTAATGCTTACAACCAGCATGCTCAAACAATGAAATACTGAAATTGACCGATTTCCAGAAATTGACATCCAATCAAAGTTTCCTGTAACACGTTGGTCATTTCTGTGTTGGGAAAAAAATTGACGATATTTTGCTGGTGTCAGTATGTGATTTACCAAATATTGAAATATAGTAGCTTCTTTTTTTCTACCAAGCCAACATTCCACCTATGTTTAGCTGTTATCTGTCACATTACCGTATGGGTAGGCAATCCACGCGAGTCCCAGCACACCGCCTTCAAAGTCCCTGTTTGAAAAGATGTAAGCTAAACAATAGTCGTTGTGATTCTGTTCAGAGTTCAGGTCGAGAAATTTCTCCACTCCGATATTGTCAAACCGGAATGGATTTGAAGGATCGTTCTGCTCTTCTGTGCCATTTATCTGTGGGATTACAAAAATATTATACGTCAGAAAGTTCGACTGGGCGTATACATCTGACTTGAACTCGCGAGAGTTGGCAGTGATGTTGATGCTTCGAAGATGTCATAGATATTCGCAAATAGTTTAAAATTTCAACAATTCATATATTGTAAAATACTTTATTTTAGCTGGATTTAAGTTTCGCTGAAAAGAAATTTTTGGGTGTTTTGTATGGAATTTATTTTCACAAATTTTTGACAAGTTGTAGAATATAGGAAAAAAGGTATATTCTCACTGGATTTTATTTTCACTGAATTCCTTCAGCGAAAATAGCGAAAATAAATAAGTATTTTACTTATTTATACGTACGAGTACGAGAATACAATTAATGAACGAAAGACTGGGGTAAAACGCTGATCGCTATAACACGTTAGAAACCTACCCTAATTCTCTTGATAGCGAAGGAAATATCCGTCATTCCACCGAAGTTTGTTCTTCTATAAATAGCATTTATAGCACCAAGGTAGTTGACAATCTGAGATATGACTTGGTCGTTGTTATCGAACGCGGCGGTGAACTGGTGGTCGGTTTGGATGTACAGCGTACACGTGTTTAGTTCATTGAGGGCGCGCTTCTTTCTCTTGGCAGGATCGGTGTACTTGTTGTCCTGCGGATGGTGCATTTCCTTGGAAGAAGACACGTACGAACCCTACGAAAAATAAAATGTTAAGGTCTTCACATAAACGTTTGGGCACATTCAGTCTTTGTCTAAAATCAGTCAGAAACGTGGCCACTCTAATATTCGACGAGCTACGGAGTGGTACAAATGAGGTGTGGTCATGGCATATTTCAATGAAAATCATCATTCATTGGACATTTATTCAATATTATGAGAAAGTTGTGAATAACTAGACTACTAAACGAACCATTTCATCGGACGCCTCTAATGCAGGCTGTTCTTGTACGCTTTGCATCCACTTCTTGGTTGCGTCACTCAGGCCACACTGCGCTCCGTGTGGGTACGGGTAATGTACATCTTTACCGTTGTAGATTACTGAGTGATAGTCGGTTGGTTCATTAAAGTATCGACTGGACGGTTCAATGTAGTACTCGTCCTCGCCAGAATAAATCTTGCCTTCAAAGAGTCCCTCTAGAATAGTGCCATGAACAAGACTTCCGGGCTCGTCTGTTTGAATAACATACATTTACAAAACAAAATTGAAATCCGCAATCGGTGTTCTGAATTGTTATCCAGTGGAATACACATTCGTTCTGAGAGCTAACCTCTGCCATGTTCCATTTATTGGGAAAAGCTAAACTACGGTAAGCAAGATATTGATAGTTTTATTTCGCTTTGGGGTCCATTCATTTAAGCCATTTTGAACAAGTTTAACACATTTTAAACTATCATAGTCTGGAATCAGTAAACAACAATCTTGTTCGCAATGATATTGATAGTGCACAGTTGCACGTGTGACGTCGTTCATAACCTCTCCCTCTATTTACCCATGATGCATCACGTGATCCAAATAGCAAGATTTCAGAAAATTATTGAAAAGATTTCTTTTTTTGAGAGTAGAACAACTTTAAATACCCGTCACCGAGATGACAGTTCGGGCACCGCAATACACATAGTGACCTTACCGTGTAGTTTGCCGGAATAAATATGCGACGTGTCGTAGTTGCCATCTTCACCTTCCGATGTCTGCACCACGAAACCATCGACAAACAACGTATTGTCTCTCTTCATTCGAAGGTGAAACTTTCTGCAAAAAAACAGTATACAGTTACTATTCTTCCTGGGGGCATTATCGAATGCATGCAGTGACGTGATCGTCTATAACATCTCGAAAATAATACAGATTATTTTTCCAAAACTGATTCATGTTGGTGACTAAAATGGGCGATATTGGAAAGTATACGAAATATTGGGTTAGACAATATTTGATTTTATTAAAGTAAAATGCGATTCGAGCACAGAATATTTTTTTTCAATTAATGGGTTAATTTACCCAGATTATGGACGAATGCAGCTAATACATTTGACATGGCATGTTCATCCAGTAAATAAAATCTATGTTGACAGTCAGAAAAAAACATCTCCGGATAACCAACCTAATTTTTAAATTATTAATTGTTGTATTATGACTCATTTTCGCTTCAAAATGGTCACTAGCAGACATTGTTTCCATGGAAACTGTTAACAAATTCGGCTTTAACCTTTCATGTAATTTGGCGAAATCTTTTCGCTCAGCGAACATTTCAATTTTGTAATACTTTTAAATTCGCCGCATTTTTACGAGTTAGCCCTATCTCCGTGATTATGAAATGTTAAAGCGGGAGGGTCGTCACCTGCGCATACGTCAGTTGACCATAGCATGTCATTGTTTATAAACAAACGTCTACCCATGAGCCTTTGCGTTTTTAGCATGTGTTGTTATCGTCGCTTGGGACTCGATTCTCGCGCGTGCGCGGGTGACGACCCTCCCGCTTTAAATGATGTAGTGAAAATTTGACATGCGAACCTATAACTTGCAAGGATCGTAACACTGGGACAGTATTTAGTATGTAACACAGAATGACACGTAACAATAACATTATTTGATTTGAAATCTTTGTACCTGCCATGCGCAGAAAACTGTAGTTCGACTGTCCGCTCACTCTCCACTCCACTGTCAAGTGATCGTTTTGCTCTGATGTGACGTTCATGTAACTCCGTTCTGTCATAGTTCAGGCCTTCGTAGTGTTGAATATATTTGTCTAACGGATTCCCAGCGTATACAGTGCCTGAATTGTAAACATTTACTAGTATTTAAAAGTAGTTAAACAGTGCTACAGTCAACAACTAAAAAGTTACGTCGGTGAGGCTCTTTCCAAGCTTTGTAAAGCTACGTTCCAACAACTCGGAAATGTACTGGTCGTAATATTTCCATCATGAATATGTTGTTACACTAATCAAGAAAAAAATGACAACCTTGGCTTATATTTTCTTGAAAATAGTTTATACGTAAAAATATGGGGTTACGCACGCATACTCATGAGCGTTACTAGTTTTCTAGTGTTGTCATTGGGGGCAGCATGTACTGTTTGGCAAATTGATGAAAGTTTGCGAACAACCTCAAGTCAGGTAATACTTAGTTTTCGTTTTGTTTTCAGGTTTGGTTTGATTGTGACTATGAATATGCCAGAAGACTACTTGTTTATGATAATGATCTGTTAACTTAGTGAATATATAATATTTCAATGCATTTATATTTACAAAACGTTTCAGAAATATCTGGGGCCAGTTGGCAAAAAGCCTGACGAGGTCGCGTGAGTTGCGCCTTCCGCGGTGCTCCAAACCTTGGCTGGTTCCCGCCTCAAGTGTCATGGCGTACCAAGCCACAAGATTCGCAAAGGACGCCGGGAACCAGCGAACTCCAAACCAAACCCAGTGAGGTTTGATGCCGTTCGGCCGGTGAGGGCCTACTCACGCCTACATGTCAGGCGAGTTGGCAAACTGGCTCGTGACAGTGTGATCATTCATCGGGATTTTAATAAACAGTTTGCCGGTTCTTCAAGCTGACACATCCATTCCAGTCTAGGGTAAACCATGGAGGTAAAAAAAGATGGGTAAACCATAGACCTTAAAAGACATTGTCTTTTAAGGTCTATGGGTAAACCAACTGTTCATTATTAAATAATACTGAGTTGTCGGTCATTTTGAGAGCTAGTTTGCCCAAATACTTCTGAAACTGTTGCTATTATTGATGTTCAACTCGATGAGTTCTACAAAGTTTTTCGCTCAAAATCGCTGGACATGTATGATGTACACTACACATGCATGCATGTATACGTATATTCTTCCCGGGGGCATTGGCTGATATACCGTATATATAGTTAGACTATACGTGTGTTCTGCAAAATCAAAAACAACCCTACTGCCTTTTTTGATAAAATCACCCCCCCCCCCACATTTTAGAGAAACACCAGGAAGATACGCTTTCTTCTCGTTCTGTTCGTACGTCTCTTTGCAGTTGATGTGTCTGGTTCATGTGGAACTTCCAAAACCACAAGGTCTTCCACTGCAAGATATTTTCCTATTAAAAATGTCTTCTTGTTCTTCTGCTTGACCTGCCTGTCTATATAAAGTGCCGCTTTTGTTGGTTTTCGCAGATTTGAAAACTGCGAAAAGTATACCCCTTTCTCCGTAAAATTTAGATCGTACGTATCTACTTGCGTACCCCTCTGTCAGTCAAGTGCCCCACCTCGGTATATTATTTGATGTTATTAGTCATTTGTAAGTATTATGTATTATTATTTAAAAATAGATATGCATCATCGTAATACATTAAATCACACCTGGTTACCTTATTTGTTGATCACGTGACCAGCGATGCCCACTTGAAGCTTTTATTCTAAAATAGTTATGTTACGTAACGACGCACAGATGGAATACACTAATGTGTATGCGCGATAGCGATGTCATTGTGAGACGCATACTGAAAAGACCAGGGGGATTGGCACGAGAGGGCGCCATCCGATCTGAATGGAACGTTTCGACGTCAGTCGTCCGTAGCCCACCGTCAAAGCAACAACGTCCCGTTTATAAACAGATGAAATAATTTCAGCAATTTCTTTACAGAATAATCCTCAACAAAACTTAGAAACATTTCATAGACAAATACAGGCTCCAAAATTATGTCTATTGCAAAACAATTCAACCGACAACCAGTTTGACGCCACAATTTCTTGCTGGAGCCCAAGTTCTACGCGTGATTTTATTGCGTTCAAAACTGTTCCATTTCAAACTGCGCATGCACACACACTGTGGTTTCTCGAAATGCATACTAATTAGGTAACTTGTCACTGATAAAAGTCACCGAAAACATTTTGAGCAATTTTGAGCAATAGTACTAGAGTGAAATATAAACGTGCCTCTGCATTCTCCATTAATTTCGTAACTTGCTATGATCATGGTAAAGAGAAAACATGTGCTTACTTTCAACAGTTAGCTGGAGTCCGATCGAAAAAGTGTCTCAAAAAATACCTTTACATCATTTTTCCGATTATTTTTTTCAGCTCGTAACGATAGAATCAGTCAATTTAGAACTAACATGTATGCTATTGGAAAGCATTTTGGCACAATTTTACTGAAAAGACGAGTTTTTCATTGCTCATGAATATTAATTTATGCAAATAAGACGATTATTTCAACCAATCGTGTCATGCAACTTCCCCCCCCCCCCCTGGAAAAGACATTGTATTATAGAATGTAATTTACATGAGTATAGACGCGCATAATAACAATGCGGGGGGAAAGTGAGTTGTAAAACCAGGCCATGAAAAGGTCACTACGAAACGGCGGGCTGGGCCCAGTCCAACCTTAGTTCCAAAGTAAACTCGAGTCGTTAAATCGTGTAAAGCATCGCGCTAGGCATATTAAAATGAGTTGTTTTTATTGATATACAGAACCAATGGACATACCATGTGTTAGCACGTCCATGGACATACCGATCATATCGCTGGGTTGCGTAGCAATGAAAGTAAACCGAGTAATTTTTAATAAAGCGAAATAAACCTCAGAATATTAACGATAGATAACTGCATATTTAATGGTCCGTGTGGGAATGTTTCTGTCCGTGTACACTACGATCACGGGTCAGCGAAATATGGGAGGTTTGAGGTACATCGTGCATAACGTCAATACTTACATACTGTTATCTGTAATAGATACACCGTCGCGGTTAGCCTCGTTAGAATACCCATATCTCACGGTTGGTCTCTGCAATCACCTGACAACGAGCGTACCACGCTTACTAACACCTTCAAATACAGCTATAGTGAACAGTAGTTACCGTAAAACATGAGAAAGATTAAGATTCCAAGGACTTCCGGATCGGAGAGTGACGCGCCCACTGCATTAATTACATCCGGGGGAGTCACAGTGTGTGCATACTTTCCCTTAGATGAGTGTTTTGATTGTGTTCGTTTTATTGTTGTACCTCATATAGCGTTAGGCCCCTTGGTTTTGGCTTTCGTTTTGATAAAATGGTTTGTCTTATTTCAACTGTTTACTAGTATACAGTTCGTTATTACCAACACGCTACGAATAATACTCAGACGAAACATAAATATAAATCTATTTTTACCTCCATGGTCGACAAACCTCATTAATTCTGAGATCAACAGGCTACAATGGCGAATAAATCAAAACAACTGGGTGGATTCTATACCAACCTTCAGATTCAAGACTACAAATTAATAGTAATGAACCACCTCATTTGAAGTATTACTACACATATATCTATCTATATAAATTTTAAAATAAGTATATATATAATAATAATAATTTATTGACACAGCACCGATATAGTACAATACGGCAGTATTGACCCATGATTTGTTTTATATGAAAATGCACCATCGAGAGCATCTTTGCAAATACCCTATATTTGTCAATTTACAATACAAGGTCAAATAAGTGCGTTACAGTCCAACGTTAGTTCACCCATGGTATTTAGTTCCATGGTTAGCCATTAGCATTCCATCGAAGTAGAATGATGTCAATGACACCAGGGAGCTCCCTGATGACACGTATTGTATGTAGGGTCAGGCTGTAAGGAATGTAATTATAAATCACAAACATATACATACACAATGGCGATGTTGATTTTATGCAAAAGCAGTCGGTGTTTTTCAAAAAAATGGTTCACAAATATGATCCGATATGTTTGTGAATAATAATTATTATTAAATACTGACAAAATAATTAAATTAAAAAAAAAAAGGATTGAGTCCGACTATTTTGGCCGAGCTACTAGCAGCTGCCTATTCACGGGCGCGATCCCACTACTGCTCCACACGGGAACTTTTGCCTGCTGTGTTTCCACCCTGGGCCGATACGTCCCTCATTATACAACCTGGTCGTCCTAACCTCCGTCGGGCCGACCATATTGATGCCGAGCTTAGCGTGGACGCCTGATCTCCATAGAACAACGACTAACAGGACTCCCGACCTCAAACCGTCCAACAACCCCGGCCTCCTAGTAACTGGATTACAGGCGCACGCCACAACGCCCAGCCGGAAGAACATGGCGATTTTTACCATATTGAACATTAGAGCGCGGATCACGTGACATCTCGGTATTGCGCCCTCATATGAAAGTATAGAGCCGGGGTATAGAGTAAGCAGCTCGATGGTTTTGGTGCATATTTTGCGAATAATAATACTAGTAGTTCCACAGTTGTCACACAGCGTGAATTTTAATTTCGTGGGACGCGTTGTATACGTCGGATGGAACCCACATCAAACATCTGCGATCGAAAGCGACACAGTTGGCGACTGTGGCGAATCAAGTTATACGGCAGTGTACGCGGCGTTTACCAACTTGAAATGTTAGTTTTCAGGCACAGTCAATGGAGTGATCTAAAAAGTGTTCTTTTTATTATAAAATGCATTTTTAAGGTCTAAAATGTTGGATTGACTAATTTTTAATGAAAAGGGGAAATTGAAAACTGTTCATAACGTCCCCTCCGGTTAGAGAATTCTATAACTCCCCTCCAGATTAATTCTTGAACTCTTCACCCGCTTCTCAAAATTTTCGGGGTTTGAGTGAGATCTGGTCCACTCCCACATCTTTTTTAGAAGTTTTTTTCCACTGCCCTGTGAAATATTCCTGTGAATCACACCCTCTTCCACGAAATTCTATAGAAAATGTTTCCCGCCCTTCCCAAAAAAGTTGGTGTCAGGACAGTTCGGCCCTGGTCGCTTGAGTTATATAGTGGTACATACAAGACACATTTAGAACGCATATTCAAACCCATTTTTCTCATTGAGGATTTCTTTTTATTATCTACCGGGTACATGTCACATATTTTCTGTTGACATTATAATTGACGTTGCTGAAAATATATATGTTTTTGTTTGGTTTGGTTTGTCCCAAAAATATTTTTGTTTTGTTTTAACTTGTAAAAAAATATAAAGTGGGTACTGTGTATCAACAAAATTGTTTTTCAGTTATACAGTTAGAATTTCAGAGAGTTTTTTAATAACGTATCTGAAGATTGAAACATGACACTATGCTGAATTCTAAACAATATGTAACAAAAATGAGATAGATGAACAAAATTGTAATGTATTGCCATAACTATGACGTCCAACAAAGAAACATTCTATTTATGGAAATGATAAAAATATCCACACATTTTGATCAAATCACCAATTCAGTTTTATTTTGAGCAATAAATTCATGTCAACACATTTTGGCCAAATTAGAATCTGTTTTGAATGTAGACAGAAACACCTCCTAGATATTGATGTCAGCCCACAGGGAGCCCAGGAACTATAATCAACTGTATGCAGTCTCTATGGGCGCGCGGGGGGGGGGGGGGGGGTATCGGCTAGTATCGAGTGTAAGAAATAGACAAGGGATGAAGGCTCCAGCCATCTCACATTTTTTAAACTCGGTCAAAAAGAATGGAAAATAAAATCTAAAAAAAATACCAGGTTGAAGAATATTAGTTTCGCCAAAGCTTTACCTATATTTTATCTATATCTGCAGAATAAATCGAGAAAACTACACAAATTGACTCCATTTATGAATACTTAACGGTTTGCCCGAACGCACGGCACAACTTGGAGGCGTGGCCTGTTCAAAATGTGTCAAGAACCAATCACAAGACTGGTTACGAACCACACCGAGGTTACGACTCGTTTAGCCTCGCTCAACTGGTTCGTTTTTCTTGGTGCTTTCTGCTATGTTTTGTTTACCTTGACATACATGGTTTTTCCTGTGTGTTTTGTGCATTGTATCCATTATAATAATCCATCGTAATAGATGTTAATTTTTGAATAACAATCCGTGCGGATACTACATAAATTATCTGCTACTGGGGAGAAGCCACAGTCACTTGGGGGCTGAAAATCAATAAATATTAATTTTCAAAAAAAAATCATCCGCTATACGTATATAAATATTTATATACGTATAGCAGATGATTTTTTTTATTTATATACGTATAGCGGATGATTTTTTTTTGAAAATTAGTATTTATTGATTTTCAGTCCCCAAGTGACTGTGGGAGAAGCCTATGAAATGAGTTTTATTTAGGATATTAGATATACATGTATATGCATTGGTGCCACTTGTTGTATATATACGCATAGAAGGACTGTGAAATAAGTAATACTTTTTTGTGCTATAGAGTCTACTGTATATTGGATGCTTGGGAACACTTTCCCTAGACTCATTGGGTCCCGAACAACATAATTTTTATATGGATATACATCTGTTAGAGTTGTTGAGTGAAATTAACATCTACCCAAAGATTTGACTTTCATTCCTTTTTTTTCATATTAAAGAAAGTGGGAACTACAGGTGTTTTGTGAGAAGATACAATAATAAAACAGGGTAGAAATATTAGAACGCTGTTTACGCTATCAGAGTGCCTTAGAGTTAAGTTCTTACCTCGATAAATTGGATTATGGGAGTGGTCATGTGACATGGCAGGACAAAAGTTATTATTAATCAGTTGTCCAAACTGTTCATAAAATGTAATGAGAAATTTGTTCACCAGGAAACTTCAAAATTATATCAGCGCCGCAACAAGCCAAGACTAGCATATTTGTACGTGTCTGTAATATTTAGATCCTGTACCATTGTAGTTATTTCAGTCATGTGTAAGCATGCTACACACCCCAAAATGAGCGGTTTTCTTCAAAACAATGATTGAACACCCATCGTTAAATCTGTATTAGAAGCCGCATCCCTAATATAAGCCACACCTTCCCTTTTTGAACAATTGAGAACCAAAAATTCACCATATATGTAGATGCTCCAGTCTTACCCCCTGTTGCATTGTACCATTTTAATAAAAGACACGGCTTCTAATACAGGTTTTACAGTAATAGCTGCAACAACCCCTGGCCTCATTTTTCTTAAGAATGAATATATATTTGATTTAAAAGCACTACATCAGAATACAAATTCTTGAATGTTTATCTAATAAATGAGTAAATAACATTTTGAAGGTGTATACATTTTTTGCAGATTTTTTGCAATTTGGCTGTCCCTAACTTTTTTACTTGGAAATAACCACTCTCAGCCCCATGTCACACATAGCTGCAAGTTTCATATTAAACCTGACCTTCAATTAACTTTTGATTTACCCATATTTTTTCAGATGTCAGAGAGGACATATTGGCAGGTCAGAGTTCAAAAATAAGATTCCCAGGTCAAGGTGTCATGTCAGAAAGAAAACTAATTGAAGGTAGCTGGTTCAAGACGAGATTGTCAGGTTAAGGATTAAAAGTGTCATGCGGTATTTTAAAAAACAAGAATGGGTTTACCACAAGAAAGGGGTCCAATATTCAACCTACTGGGTAACCCTTATATGAACTATTAAAATTTTCATCAGGCACACCCTCTTTCAACAGCAGTAGACATTTTTTGAAAAAGCTTGTTTTATTGAAATTTCAGAATTACAGAGAGCTACAAATTACAGGGAGATAGACTTTTTTGTCTGTTCATCAATAGAACTCAATATTTATAAATAACATTTATCACTTACTGAAAACCCAGTCTTAAAACATTAAATCACTAAATTCCCAATCAAAGTTAGAGAATTGTGTCATAATGTTCAAATTTCAACAAAGTTGTGAAAATAGTGAATTGAATAATGTGTCGCATTTGTTTTTAGTACAAACAAGACTAAAACTTGTCTCAAGAAACTACCTTTATTCAGTGTATTAGCCAATCTTGGTTAATCCTTATTCTAACTCAATTCTTCAAACATTTATGGTTGCATATAATTGTGGGTATTCATTGGTATAATAAGTATCAATATGTGAAAAACCAAATATGCACCCCTCACCCCTAGTTACACACATGTAGTAGTTGTACAAGAAACTCAAGAAAAGATTACGTAAGTTTTTTGGGAGAAAAATTTGACAATGTAACCCAATCAGTTCATGCAGCCCATATACGACTGTACTAATATTGATAAATAACAAAAAGCAAACTTAACCTATTATACAATGAACTTATTCCATGTTTTCAGAGATGACCTGAGATTTTGTCATCTGACCAAAACAAATAAGTCTGATTGGCCAGATGGAAAATATCATCTACTTTAGATATGACACACACATCTAAATAATCCTGCACCCGCACAAAATAATTCTGAATATGATTCTCTTGCCAAAAATTTAGTATTAAAAGAAAGTATCTATTCCTAATTAGAAAAAACAGAAATGGACATTCTTTGACCGGTGCCAACAGCGACTTTCACAACATACGGGTAAAATGTGGGAGAAAAACAAACAACTAATTTAAATAAATTTGTATGAAATCCTCAGTAATCAAATATGCCCAATGACAATGATGAAGAAAATAACTAGAAAATATTAACTTTAACATGTACATGCAATGCAGATTTAATAATTTTTACATCAACAGATTACGTTTGAAAATAAAACTGAAATCTTCATAAAACAAAAGACTTGCATCATGTCTCGTCAAAAATTTACAGATGGTCTGCCGACATTATCTACCATTTATTTATATACCTGTGGAGCAGGTGATGTGTTAGATAAGATTACTTATAATGGAACATTTGTTGTGGGAATATGTAAAAGTTTAGTGTAAGTACCAGGCCATTTAGGCTTATGAAAATAAATATTCAAACTAAGGTATTTGATGCAGCATTGCAAAGACTAGGATTTTTCCAGTTCAGTTGAAGCATATATATACAAGGCAGAATTTGATACTTTGAAATGATCCTGCAACAAACAAGTTGCTCTCTAATTGGTTCAAATGTTGGGTGTTATGGTTGGGTAGCCAATCAGGTACAAGCTTTTAAGCAGCTTTGCATTGACTTGGATTCTGAGGATGGAAAATACTGTTGAAAATTCTGCAGATTTTGAAATCAATGCTACCTAACCGTAACACCAAACAGACTGTCGACAGTCCTCAGGCTTAATTTTTTAGTATACTAAATCAAATACAAATTAGGCCAAGAACTGTCGACAGTCTACACCAAACAGTAAAAATGAATATGTCACATAATAACCACACATCAAATAAACAACTGACATGCACCTGATGTGTTCTATTGGAAACTAAAAAACACTTTCCCACACACAAAGAGAACCAAATAACACTGACACACTGCAGTATTGAGTCATCTACAAAGACAAAATAAAAGCATTCTCATTTAATATTGCGATAGGGTAAACCCTATAACAAGACATGCACAAATTGAGCTTCTTAAGCGTGTTCTAGATTTGGAAAATTTCTCATTTCAGAGTGTAAACCTCTAATTTCTAAAAAAACACATAAATTGGCTCTCTCGAACATTCAGTTTGGAAATCTGAATATAGTCTTTTCTTCTACAGCTCTATAAATTCAATTCACTCTTAAATAATTACTAGCATTGATATTATTCATGATTTTTTCTTTTTCAAGAGAAACACAGAACCTTTTATAGTTGACTATAAATAGGCAGGAGAGCTCATCAGAATTCAAAGTAAGCTAGTAGGCTGGAATGACAAGTAGGCTAGGGGGCTTTACTAGAATGACAAGTAGGTTAGAGGGCCTACTAGAATGACAAGTAGGCTAGGGGACACACTGAAATGCAAGTAGGCTGGCTAGGGGGCTCAATTGTATGCAAAGTAGGATAGGTGTATTATACAAATGTGTCAAATGAAATAAATAAACTTGAACATCCCTAAAATACTAATTTAACACTAAAAAGAAATAAATCAAAAATTCACTAAAACAAAATCAGACACTGGCATGTATAAGGACAATTCCATTCATAGCATGGAAAAGGTAGGTTTAATCAAGGTGACACACATATCAAATTATCGAAAGCGCAAGCTCCATACCCACTTTTCTCTAAAAAAAATTAAATTTAAACTGGTTTACAGAAAAAGGCACCCAAGTTTATATCAAAAGTACAATTACCAGTTCTATTTTAATTTTTTTAACCAGTTCCTAATACAGTGTATACATATAAAAAATTACAAATATTTGTTCAAAATGTACAAGTATGTCCAATTTATCCAAGCCCAATTTACCACCCAGATATCAACAGCAGTGGCAATATACACCCCGCTAATCAATTATTTAACAAATACTGTAAATGCTCTATTAGAATTGAATTTATTGTATGCTGGATTATTAAAATATGTTACCCAGACAGAGTTCTGTAATTGACTTAAATGCATGCCATAACTAATAGAGCCAATATGGTAAGTGCCATGATAGTAGAGAAAAATGTGTTTAAAAACTACAAAAAGTTCCAAAAATAAAACCATGAGGGTATTGTAATAAAGTATATGTCAGGCACTCCACATTGGATGAAATTACACTTTTTACACGATATTCAAACACGCAGTGTGACAACTAGGGAACACTGCAAATTGAAAAACACCACAACCTATTAAGTAGTATACGGCAATAGATGTTCACTGCAATTCCATTGCACGCGTTTGGTTGGTACGATTTTTCCGTGATAGGGTGCGTGCAGGTGGCAACTTTGGATTGCTGCTCGGCGTTGCTACACTGCATATTTTGATGAAAAGCCCCATGACAATAATCAAACCAACACCCATCAGCACCACTGCCCACCAATATGTCTGTAGAGATAATAAATAAGAGGAAATTTGCTAGGAATTTGGTGTGGCGTGGTAAAAAGCACAATGATATACAAGACGTGAAAGTGATAACAAATATGACGTGAAAGCTTATTTATTTTAGCTGCAATTAATTTTCACTGTAAAGACTTTTTGGGTGTTTTGTTTGGAATTTATTTTCACTGACTTTTGACAAGTTGAATGTAAAATATATGAATAAGGGATATTCGCGGGTTTTTATTTTCACTGAATCATTCCTTCAGCGAAAATAGCAAAAATTAAGTAAGTACGGTAGGAGCCATACAGTTATAATCAAGATATAAATGAGAGTTTTCAGAAATTTCCCCCCAAAACAAAAATAAATTTGATATTTTAAGTCACCAATTCAAATTTTTTCTGGAAATAGCAGTACGACTACAGTACTTATATTTGAATTTGTTATAACCCCTCAAACAAAACAGTCAAATTTCGAAAATGTCTGAATGTGATTGGTCTGGAAATCTTTAGGAGCAATACTGAGATGAAAACTGACTGGGTTTAATTTTATTGACCATACTCGTCCAGTTTAACACTGAAGATAATCAGCTTACAAAACCATGGTTTTATAGGAGGGTGTATTCTGCAGTATGTTGTGTAATAAGTACTCACCGTGACCCAATCTGCAATGTCCTGGTACACCTCTGGATTGAAGATGGCATTCTTCAGTCTTGCTAAGGGCCCATCAGCATCAACTAGACGACATTTATCCAAGACATCACAATAACCTTGGAAGTTATCACAGGCTGCACCTGGTTGCATAGTGATGTAATCCTGACCTTCTGGGTAGTATTTTATTAAAGCTTCAATATTTGCACTACTCTCGCAAGTATCTGGTTGGCCTGCGGAAAATATATTGAGCCATTGTAATATTGAAGAATTCGCACTCCCACCTTCGATTGATTGACGCTGAGACAACTACACTTCTACCCTTTCTTCGTATAAAAAAACTCAACACTTGTACTCTCTGGTCTACTGTAAAATACTTTATTTTCACTTGGAATTAATTTTCGCTATTTTCGTTGAAGGAATGAAGCAGTGAAAATAAAATCCACCGAATATACCTTTTTTCCTATCTTTTACATTCAACTCGCCGAAAATCAGTGAAAATAAATTCCATACAAAACACCTAAAACATCTTTTCCATTAATTCCAGTGAAAATAAAATATTTTACAGTATTTTTTCCATCCCTGCATGTGATCTTCACTTGCATAAAAGGACAAATCTTAGTATGCTCTGATCTATCTTTACCAACTTATACTATAAACTCTACTATTACTTGGCTTATAATTGTCCCATGCTTTAAAAAATATAGGAAGCCCATTTTACTAGGATCCACATAGTGACAGAATGCATCTTTCTTTTTTCCTAACTCACTGATTTGTGATGGTTACCGAAAAACAATAATAATTACCTGGTTCTTGGCAACAAAGATGGCATTTTTCTTCAGGAGTTTTCTCTTCACCAGAGCAGAAACATTCTTCCATCATAACATCTGCTGCTTCACAGATGGATCCAGAACATTCCTGTAATCAGAGAAAAAAACAAGTCATTGAAAATGACATAGTCCCTGTTGGGTAATTTGTCAAAGTGATCTCTTATAAGCTACACACCAGATATCGACAGAGGAATATTGCTTTCGAATACCCTCACTTAATCGAAATTGCCTATCATCAAATGTGTACAGCACATTATTAAGCATGGAAATGTCCCCCAAAATACTTCGCGTTTGTCGAATCCCACGCGATGTTTGACGCCACTATGACGCTATGACCATTGTTTGTCCTGTTTTTACGTTCGATTTCACGCATAATGCGTGATTCTCGCAGTGAACAGAAAATGGTCTATTGAAGTTGGTGTGGTCAGTTATTGCTTGTTGTACGATGACCAATACAAGACATTCATGTCTTTACTATGTCTCTATGACTGACAGGATATAACAGACACTCCACTGTGTTTGTGTTGAATTATACAAGTCCAGGCATATAAAAAATATGGCCCTGGAACAGGATTTATTAAAACAAAATGCAAAGACCAGTCAGCCATTTTGAATCTGATCTGAGAACAATATGTATCGGGGTCATCATGTTCCATATACATAAAAAAAGTTTAATAAAATATGTTCATCAGCATGATCTGGTTCCAGAACTGCTTAACTTTAATTTAATTTTAACACTAAAATGGCTGCCATGAATTGGTTCATGAAACAAATGCATGCGCTTATGTATGACACAATGTGTGATGTATGGAAAATTTGAGAATGAACAGCTAGACAATATCAGTAAAACAAAATGTCAAGCAGTCATTCGGAATTCCATGCATAAAACAAAATGAGCATCGAGATCCATAATAATTGTAGTCCCATAATGAAGTTTAACAACAATAATACACAACAGAGATCTATTCCCGGTTCTGAATTTTCAGCACAAAAATGGCTGCCATTCAATCATTTTAAAGCAGATAGTGAAATGATCAGACAAGCATATGTATCCCAAAATGTAAGATGCACACGTTTAATTGTGATTGGTTAAGGTACATCAGCGATATAGGTAGAAATAAGAAATAAGAAGGACGACCAAAGTATTTTAAAAATAACCTAAAATGTATAATATGTCCAAGATCTTTGATTGGAACAAAATATGTGAAAAAATAATTCAGGGTCACAAAACTCTTATGATTTCTTTTACTTCACAATCTCCAGACAAGGGTACTTACCCCAAGGTAACAGATTTGTCTATTATCATTGCATTCAGTTCTGTTTGGTTTCAACTCGGCATCAGGGCATTTAGAGCCGCTCCCAGTAACATGTACGTTAAGGAAACAATCAATGAAATATGAAATTCCAGCACGGTGCTGGATAGTTACTGTAGATAATGTGTTGCCATGGTGACAATGATCCAGACAACACCAAGTAATTATCAATATCTGAAGTCAAACATGTTTTATTATAAAAAAAATTCAACATAGGAACAACGGAAATCTTCATATAACAAGCCATGCACGGCACAGTCCCAGTTAGTTATCAAATTTAAGATATGTAGTTTTGTTTATAGTAATATAGCTGGAATATAACCATGTCAGGAATATGATTTTTTAACATTGAAATGATTGACATTTGTATCTGATCGTCAAACAAGTACTTGTCAATATTGAGAGATAATGCTCTGGAACAGCATTCAAAATCAGCCATTTTGAATACATGTATATATATAACATGATGTATAACGAATATATAAAATTTAAATATAATAAGTCAAAGCATTTAAGAGATATGACTCTTGAAGCCCAATCATTAAAACAAAATGGCCGCCAGTCAGCCATTTTGAATCCAATCTGAAAAATAAAAAGTTTGAACGAAATCCACCCATAAATGCTTGATATTTGATGATTTTTTAGCACAAAAATGACCACCATTCGGCCATTTTGAATAGGATAGTCAAACCAATATATCTGTTTATCTGTGACATGATGTATAATGAATAGTTAAAATTTGAAAATATTATCAGTCAAAACAAGTCGGAGATATGGGTTTAGAAGCCCATTCATTAAAACAAAATGGCAGCCAGACAGCCATTTTGAATCCGATCTGAAAAATAAATAATAGGCATCTGGAACCTGTAATGTCTAATATATGTACCAAGTTTGAACGAAATGATTGTTTAGCACAAAAAAGGCCACCATTTGGCCATTTTGAATAGAATTGTCAAACCAATATATCTGTCTATCTATGACATGATGTATAATGAATATTTAAAATCTGAACATAATCAGTGAAAGCAAGTCAGAGATATGGCACGAGAACCATTCATTAATACAAAATGGCCGCCAGTTGGCCATTTTGAATCTTATCTGAAAATCAAAATTATTTGCATCAAGGTCCCATAATGTCTAATGTATATACCAAGTTTGAACAAAATCTATCTGTAAACAGCTGAGAAATGGTTGATTTTTAGGATTTTTCAGCACAAAAATGGCCGCCATTCGGCCATCTTGAATCAGATCGTAAAACAAAATGATGTGCATCAAGGTCCTATAATGTCTAATGTATATACCAAGTTTGAACAAAATCCATCTGTAAACAGCCGAGAAATGCTTGATTTTGATGATTTTTAGCACAAAAATGGCCGCCATTCGGCCATCTTGAATCAGATTGTGAAACAAATTGACGTGCATATGTATAATATCATGTATGATGTATGTGTGAAGTTTGATTGTGATTGGTCCAGGCATTTCTAAGATACAGGTCCGGACGCACGCACAGATGCATGCACGGACACACAGAGGTCAAAACATAAGTCCCCGTTTTCGGACTGTGTCCGAACGGGGACTAATAATCATTTCCGGTAATGCCCTCAAATGCTTGTAGATTAGCATCTGGTGGGGTTCGAATTGCTTCATTTCTAATATACCAATACTTACTGGCTATGAAACATACTGTTAAATGATTAATTTTCACTGAGTTTAAATTTAGCCCATTTTCCAGTCAGCGAAATAAGCAAAATTAAAACCAGTGAATAATTAACCTTTTTACAGTAGTTGGATTGATGAACATGTGGAGAACAAAACTACGGCATGTTGACATTGTTGTACACATATTCAATAGTGATAAAATAAAAGACAGAATCTGCTACAACACTTAATTAATTAAATCTTACGAAAAAATATCAACTCGGTTATCACTCTGGATTATTCAAATTCCAAAATTCTTTTTTCTCTTGCTTGATAATATATTTATTAATTACTCAAATATATGAAAGTAACAAGAGGGTTAACAGTTTATGGTACACAAACATGTTGGAAAGTACTACTATTACTGGTAAGTTATCAAAATCAAAAAGGATATTCACAGAACGACGCACTGTTGCAGTCTGTTGCCAAATTACAAGTCACATTCTCAGCTTCTGGAATGAATTCACATGCACTACTACAGCATGGTCCTTGTGATGGACTGTGAACATATAAAAATAAGCATGTAATATACTGTAAGACTAGTAATAGAACAGAGTGACAAGCAATCTCCACAAAGAGTCAAGTTTTACTGCCATCCAGTGACTGTCAACAGCCACCTGCCAACACACATCTGCTATACAATAGTTGAGATTGATAGAAATCTAAATAATTCATTTTTTTCCATAATATTTTGCCAGACAAAATAAGATGGTCAAATTAATACAGTGGTCAAATTAATACAGTGGTCAAATTAATAACAGTGGTCAAATAAATACAGTGGTCAAATAAATACAGTGGTCAAATAAATACAGTGGTCAAATAAATACAGTGGTCAAATAAATACAGTGGTCAAATTAATACAGTGGTCAAATTAAAACAGTGGTCAAATTAAAACAGTGGTCAAATTAATACAGTGGTCAAATTAATACAGTGGTCAAATTAATACAGTGGTCAAATTAATACAGTGGTCAAATTAATACAGTGGTCAAATAAATACAGTGGTCAAATAAATACAGTGGTCAAATAAATACAGTGGTCAAATTAATACAGTGGTCAAATTAAAACAGTGGTCAAATTAATACAGTGGTCAAATTAATACAGTGGTCAAATTAATACAATGGTCAAATTAATACAGTGGTCAAGTTAATACAGCGGTCAAATTAATAAAAGAATTATGGGAATAAAACAAAAGAATCGTTAGTACACACAGGCTTGACTTTAGTGACATCTGTGTGACCTCAGAAAATACATGCAAATCAACACACACACATCAGTGTGGTGGCTTCAGATTACCCGCACAACTCGGATACACGATTGAGGTACCTGTACAGACCTCAATACAGGACAATTTAACATAGTAGAGAAACAAACACAATTATAATATTACTCACCTGCATACTTTACCAGATTTTTTCTTACATGCATTATCATCACCATTTTCTGTCTGAGGTATACAACAAATGTCTTCGCACTGATCCTCAAACCCACAATCACACTCTTCATCGTCGCCATCAATGATACCATTACCACAGAACTGAACGTCAGATGCTATAAGACATTTCAACATAACAATGTAAGCTGCCCAAGTCATATTATGTCAAATTCAAGCAAATGTGTCAAAGGGTGGTGGTCCCTATGTAGCAGTGTTAGCAGTTCAGCATTCCAGTTTAAGCTGCAAAAATCATATGTCAAATTCAAGCAAATGTGTCAAGGGTCAGTGGTCGCCATGTAGCAGTGTTAGCAGTTCAGTATTACAATGTAAGCTGCCCAAATCATATGTCAAATTCAAGCAAATGTGTCAAAAGGTGGTGGTGGTCGTCATCACGTAGCAGTGTTAGCAGTTCAGCATTCCAGTTTAAGCTGCAAAAATCATATTATGTCAAATTCAAACAAATGTGTCAAAGGTCGGTGGTCGTCATGTAGCAGTGTTTGCAGTTCAGCATTACAGTGTAAGCTGCCAAATCATATGTCAAATTCAAGCAAATGTGTCAAAAGGTGGTGGTGGTGGTCGTCGTCGTCGTCATCACGTAGCAGTGTTAGCAGTTCAGCATTCCAGTTTAAGCTGCCCAAATCATATGTCAAATTCAAACAAATGTGTCAAAGGGTGGTGGTCGCCATGTAGCAGTGTTTGCAGTTCAGCATTACAATGTAAGCTGCCCAAATCATATGTCAAATTCAAGCAAATGTGTCAAAAGGTGGTGGTGGTCGTCATCACGTAGCAGTGTTAGCAGTTCAGCATTACAGTGTGAGCTGCAAAAATCATATGTCAAATTCAAACAAATGTGTCAAAGGTCAGTGGTCGCCATGTAGTAGTGTTTGCAGTTCAGCATTACAATGTAAGCTGCCCAAATCATATGTCAAATTCAAGCAAATGTGTCAAAAGGTGGTGGTCGTCGTCATCACGTAGCAGTGTTAGCAGTTCAGCATTCCAGTTTAAGCTGCCCAAATCATATATCAAATTCAAACAAATGTGTCAAAGGGTGGTGGTTGTCATGTAGCAGTTCACCATTACAATGTAAGCTGTCCAAAATCATATTATGTCAAATTCAAGCAAATGTGTCAAAGGTCAGTGGTCGTCATGTAGCAGTGTTAGCAGTTCAGCATTACAGTGTAAGCTGTCCAGAACATAATATGTCAAATTCAAGCAAATGTGTCAAAGGGTGGTGGTCGCCATGTAGCAGTTCAGCATTACAATGTAAGCTGCCCAAATCATATTGTACCAAGCCTATGATAAACCAAGACTTCGTAGACAAATTTTCACCAATATCTCCAAATTTACATGTGTCTAACTTGTCAACTGCACCAACATAATACACTGATGGATAATATATGCAAGTTTGGGACATATTGGAGAAGAGTTTTCCTAGACACACAAATTAGTTAACAATGCTGCCAAACAGGCAAAGTAACCTCTATACTTTCTTTTTTAATCATTAAAGACAAAACAAAACACCAGAAATTACACACTGGTTTATTTAGTTTCAAAGCTCAAATATCCAGTAACTGTTACACACAGCATAATATTCCTATACATAAAATACTTACATACAAAACAAATATCTTTTTTGACTTTCAAAACATTAGTCATGTTTCCTTTGCTACACTCTGAAAACTTGTTGTTATTGGGTTTGTCACCCGAAGTTGCCCTCGCATACATTATGTAGTTGCCCTCTTCTGCTATGTTTTCGTCAGTGTTATCACCTGGTCTACAAGTCAATGGGTAATCGTGCTACAATAAAACAGAGGACATCTATCGTTCACACTAAAGGAAGATTTTATAATGACGAATCAGGTGACTAAGTTTGATATAGTTTGAATAGAATTAGTAAATTTATGGTGTACACAATGACAATTATCAACAACGACAACGACGACGACGACGACGACAACAGCAACAACAGACATTTTTTCCCTCAATATACCTTCAATTTTTGATGATACGGTCAAGGTAAAAATGGAAAATGCAGATGCATTATAATTGAATGTTCAGAAGGGAAGAGTATTCAGCATGATGAAATAGCTCCCCTGTCCTAAAAGAACATTGAGGTAGCTAGGTCAAGCAACCAACGCACATAAGACAAAACATGGTTAACCCACAGAAAAGTAGATTGGTGATGGCTGTTGAGATCATGTAAACTTAACTTCATCAAAAAAATTGTACACCTAAAATATCAAAGCAATTGAGCTGGTAGTGTTCAAGAAGAAGTCATCTACAATGACAGCGGAGCAAAAAATATGTGTTTAATACTTCAAATGGTATTCTATCCAGCTTTCTTTCAGTCAAGGTGACAATTACTAGGAATAAGATATTGTACAATCTTGTACAATCCAGACATAAATCAGTTGGACATTTTTAATTCAAAAACAAATCAAAACAACACGTTGTTGTTTTTTTCTAAAATAAGCAATCACGTCTGGGAAATTGTTGAGGAAATTGTTTTTTATTAAAATTGATATCTGTATTACTATAAGCTTGTTTTGATTTTTTGACATCTGAAATGAAATGATAGCATATGGTAAGAATCAATAACCTTTTCACAACCAGAATTTCCTGCCTAATTTTTTCTGCACTTTTTTTATTATATTCCTGGAAATGAACCTTAATTTTGGATTCAACAGACAAAATTTGAGTCAATTTTCATTTCCTACTCAAAAAATGTGTCTAGTTTTGTTCCAATCTTCTGAAGAAAAGTGCAGACTATAAACAGGTCTATGTGATGTGATGAAAAGAGGGAACTGGCGCTGGTAAAGTAATATATTAATGTACTCACAGGAGATCCAAAGTTATGACCCATTTCGTGAGCAAATGTGATATGTGACACTTTGGTGGGCACTCTACTACCGTAGTTCTGTATTGTTATAATACCAGTATTTAAACTCTTCCTAGCACCACCTGCATACATCTTGTATCTCTCACAAATACCACCTGAAGCACCTACAAATAAAAATGCACATCCTTTAAGTCAAAAGTGAATATATGATTGATAAATAAAGACCTCAAAGTTGGCTTACAGTTTCAACTTTAATACCTTATTATTCACTTTTGGGTATTAGGTATTTAGGCATTTCCCCCTGTTCGCTCCCGCAAATGCCCGGACAGTCCCCTGCATGTCCGTGCGTCTAGTAGTAGGACTGCTTTTGGGATAATAAATCAGTTACTCCCCTTGGGTTCAGTCAATATCATGAATTATTTATTATCCTCAAGCGGCTGCTATTGCCTCAGTGTTCAGTCAAAAACAGCCACTTAGGCAGAATTATTCTGTATACTGGCTTCTGGCAATGCTGAATGAGAACTACTGGTGTGGCACAAATAACAGTATTATACTTGTTGATAAATTACATCAGAGATGATTGTACATCAAGCCTTCTCAT
The DNA here is from genome assembly GCF_978046115.1 of Saccoglossus kowalevskii. Taxonomy (NCBI): domain Eukaryota; kingdom Metazoa; phylum Hemichordata; class Enteropneusta; family Harrimaniidae; genus Saccoglossus; species Saccoglossus kowalevskii. The sequence continues at coordinate 23,798,043 of NC_140661.1, read as the reverse complement.
TGGCTGTTACATTTTGTAGTATGCCCTCTATGGCTAAATGTTGCACTGACATATCACATATAATATATGAAAGACTGGTGGACAGAAACAACACATATGTGGTGTTTTCGTTCATCAGAGATGATTGTACATCAAGCCTTTTCATTGGCTGTTACATTTTGTAGTATGCCCTCTATGGCTAAATGTTGCACTGACATATCACATATAATATATGAAAGACTGGTGGACAGAAACAACACATATGTGGTGTTTTCGTTCAGAGAAATCAAAGCATTATGGTATTATAATATGTACACCAATAGAAAACATTTTACAGATTTTTTTGTTACTTTGCAAGTGATCATAAACAATAAAACATTGCATTGCATTGAAATCTATACATGCACGTTTAACACACAATGTCACATACGTTGGATTTCTTTACGTACACACATGCACATACGCATTCATGATTCTGGTTACACAGTTTATTGCATTATCAATGCAAGAAGTTATTGTATACCTAATTAAGGGTTATAACCCTGCATGAAGAGGTCATTACTGGCATGATTTTCTAGCACATCGTCTTTTTGGTAAGCTGATTTTTGTATGCAACCTGAAATCGCAGTATTGTTGATGCTGCCAACTAAGCGTAGCTATCCCCTTAAACAATACTCTTCTTCTTAGCAAGCTGAGTTTTGGCAGGTCTCAACGAAAAAAGTTCTTTGGAAAATCTGAGGTTGACCATGCTAATCATGTTATTTTTGCACTTACTGGTGATTACCAAACAAGTGTACAACCTCACTGACAATCTAGACGTCATCCATTGTAATGCAGACTCTCTCACCTAGACCCAGAAGTCTTTTCCTCCAATCGATAACGACTATGTTGATTACCGTATTTGTCTTCAGTTAAGCGCCACCTTCAATTAGGCGCCAGTGTCACAAAAACTTTGTATTTTACACCTCAATTAAGCGCCAGACAAAGTTGAAATTTTGGCACGTAATGATCGTGAATTGGGCGCCGGCGGATCGACTACTGGTTACCGGTTCGTAGTGATGGACGCGATCGCGGAAGTCCCTCGCTGTTACTGTACGAATGGCTTTTATGTAAAAAAAATTGGTTTTGTTTCTAACAATTTTTAAGAAATTGGTCTATAATCTCTTGAAACATGTTTTTTTAGTCTACTGTAGAAAATATCAGCGTGGTTTTTAATTTCGCAGTAAGTCCATAAAAACGAAATTAAAACAATGCGAAAATGTTCTGTTTCAAATGCGCTGTTGTCACAGTAAACAGTGTTAAATTATTCTTTAAATGCTCAGTTTACTTTCCAAAAATAACTAATTTCTTGATTTGAAAAAAAAATCATGCCGTTTTTCCCACCAAAATCAAAGCCAAAATATCGCAAACATCGGCAAATCACTTCCGCATTGCGTTCATACATTATTTAAATGAGCTATGGTAATTTGATCACATTGGCATCATCCAGCATTTTGATTGGTTAATTAACGACTTGACCTATCAGGTCAAAAAACGCGTTCCAGGTCAAGTCCTAGACAGGAAGCATGGCAGACATCGAATCGCGCCGAGCGTTTACATGCGACCAGAATCATTCGCTTACAATGAAATTAAGTTGAATTTTACTTGCATTTTATTTTTTGTACGTTATTATAACTACTACTGAGTAATAATCGTAACCGTGGAATGCAGCATGACCGGATTTTGCTACCGTGATCATTGACTACTAAGCGTTGAATTTGTGTTTGTTTTATTTTTCTGTTGATTGTACGGCAAACTGTGAATGCTTTCTAAAGAATGATAATTTTTGTATAACTTTCTAAACTGTCTGAAAATGGGTCATTTACTCAGTATTTAAAATAAAGGCTACAGTGATTAAGCGTCAGACTGTAATGTAAAATATTGTCAATAATCTATCACCAGAATGGAGCAAAAAGAATGGCTTGTAACACAGTTACCGGTACTAGAACTTGAAGTGCTTGAAATAAGCGCCATTTGAAACAAAGTTGCTCAAATTTAACCACAAATAAGCGCCACCATGACATGAAAGTGTAACAAAGTGGCGCCTAATTGAAGACAAATACGGTACATAGGTTTATTAAAGGGGAGCCGCTCAATCCCATGGATTGTACCACGTGTTCATGGGTAATTAACTCCACCTCGTCCACTAAGTAAATGAATACTTATTATGTTTGCTTACTCAAACTGTGATTGACAGGCATTTTGTATACATTAGTTGCCATTTTACGTTTCGTCCAAAAACAACAACTCTTATACATCAAAGGCCCAACCAGACGAGTGTAATCGCTAGCGTACATATTCATGCCCTCGTAGAAATGTATTTGGAATCACAGCTTGATCTCTGAACATCGTAAATGGCACATTTTCCGGAGCTTCCGCCATGATGTGAGTGGCTTGGTTCGGATTAGCATACTAATTGCGGTGGCCATCTTGCCCCTATTTATAGTATCGGTTCCCCTTTAAATGGTCAGACACATCCACAAAAAAATGGATAATGTTACATATTGGCTTGGTGTCTATAAATTTGCCATGGAACTTACCACTAGGAGAAGCGACCCATGCGAGTCCCAGTACACCATCATCAAAGTCTCTGTCAGTAAAAATATATGCTAAACAGTATGGATCATGATTCTGCTCGGAGTTGAGCTCCAAGAACTTCTCCACTCCAATATTACTACTTGCAAAAGGATTGCTTGGGTCATTTGCATCTTCTGTGTCATTTATCTGAGAGGGAGACACAAAATAAATTAAGACAAGAAAAAACAAGCAGCCTCTCGTCTGAGATAACTCCGCTATTAGCAATGCACATTTCAATTAAAGAACTGAAGATATTAGAATATGGACAAATCTGAGAGAGGTCTACCTGAGGTACCTGTATAGTATAATAAAATCAATTGAACGACAACAGACAATGACTCATATGATAAGCTCCGCTCGACAAAGTCAACAAAAACTTCCCAGAGAAAACATTATCACAAAAATTAATTAGTTTAGTAGTGTGACCATGTCTCACTGCAAATGTCAACTAAAGATAATTAATTCTATTTCATAAACTCTCAGATCTAGATTTCAGAATATCATAATCCAATAATTAGTACCACATGTAGTTTGAATGTTTTTCTTCTCAGAATTAGAAAGATAGAATTATCCTCAAGACAAATGTCAAACAAAAATTAAAGAATACAAAAGCACATACTGTATTTGTTCTATTAGTAATGCATGTGCTAATGTAAATATGGCAGTATCATAAAGCTACCTCTGACATCACATAACTTAACTTAAGGTACATGTAGAAGCCTACTTATGAACGCAAATACTCGAAATTTATTTTGCAATAAATTGTACTCCGAGGCAATGCAAGGATATTGACTTAAAAAAGTTGGGGGGTCACCAGCCTAATTTTAGAGAAAATTATACATGTAGTTGTATTTTAGTGGATAGTGGCTATTTTGTCAGTATTATTACACTTTTACCTAGGGTTCCTATGGAAAAAAATTTATGATATATCTCAAAGTGTAGGCTGGTGACATATACAGTACAGTTCTCGCGGAAGCTTTGGCTTCACTTCAGCTTCACCTACGCTTCAGCATCGCATCATTATGGCATTGTTATGGCTTCAGCATCGCATCAATGTCGCGACATTATAAAGTTAGGCGGTTATCGCTTCGCTTCATTGTGGTCTCATTATGGCGACAATGTGGCATCAGCATCGCTTCATCAAACAAAGAAGTACAGAACTCATTTCGCCCAACCTCTTGCCCGCTTCCGCTTTTCAATCGCTCGCTTTTGCGACCGCTTGTTGAATTTCCTCTTTATTTTCGACTGTGCAAAAATTCGGACTACTAACAATTTTCTGGTTTTCATAGAGTTGAACAACCGTCAAAAGTTCAAATACTTTTTGTTTTAACTATCTATAATTATATGCACGCAATCTGACCCTTTGAACTAGATTTGGCTGGGATTGACTATTTTATTTTAAACAATATTCTGACGTGACGCACTGCTACAAAATGTATTTCAACAGAAGTACGACATGGTTGTTCGGGTTTCTTTTCCTGACTGTGTTGAGTTTACAATTTGTATAATTATAGTTAATTCCCCCAAGGAGAACACAAGCCGAAGGACCATGAAGCTAAATAGAAGTCCCACGCATGGACTGAGTGAAAGAAAATATTTCTAAGGCTAAAATAAAACCTAATATCTCTTTGTGTATTTGTCAATTTTGCATATATTTGGTGTGACAGTATGTCTGGAAAAATCTCGTCTTTCGTTAATAATTTCATTTGTTTGAAATGTCTACCGACCGTGTCCCAATAATTTGTTTGAAATATCGATCCACGTTGGTTTCTCCAAACGGTCCCGACGTCCATTATTCAACACAATCAGCATTTATTTATCGTAATTCATGGGGATCATGTCCCATAATTTGCGGGCTGTAAAACCAAATAATTAAACAAGTACTATTTATTATATCTATTTTTTTACCTCGTGAAACTACAACACAGCGTAGAATTGTCGCGGTGAAACAGTCGCCTTGAAATCGATGGAACTTCAATTATCGCCTTGAAATAAAATTAAAAAAATTCGAAGAGCATCGGGGGATATATTATTAACCAGTCTTACCAATCGCTAGCTTTATTTTATTTTATTCAAATCCATAAAATTCACGAGTTTTTCAACATTTGTTGGCAACTTCTTCGCTAAAAATGGTTGAAAATGTGGGTGTGGTTCTCTCGCAAAGTCTTGTTGATAATACGGACAAATATGGTTCTGTGACCCAGGTCGTGCTCCGATCAGGTAACTTTCAGCAAATCAATGATGTTGTAACAAAGCATATTTGACGCTAATTGAAGAGTCGTCGTACTGTCCAATCTCAGGCGTCCATTCACTGTGCTGGGACAGGCTTCACAATCATTCACTGAAAAACATCTGTATGTTTTAACAAACGGCTGGGATTTGACCTCAGTTCAAAAAAAGAAAAAAGAAAAACTGGGCTGAGATACAAATCAGTTTTGCAAGTTGGAAAATAAGGTAAACCAGATTGGGGTCGATGATATTCAGTATCGAAGGACTTCCGTGTGCATAATGAGTTTAAAATTGTTCATTGACTGGTCACCAAATATTTACGGCTACAACTAAATTAACACTTTTTTTCTGAAGCCCAATAAATTATTTCTGCATGTCAAGTGCTATTCGATTTTTTACCAGGCCTGTGGCTCGTTTTTATTCGAAAATATTTGTTTGTGAGAATACTTTTAAAGTACGTATAGATCGAGCTCAGGTCACTGATCGTGACTTAATTTTGAAAATTGGATGTAAAATTTTACCAGACCGACGCCACCACAACCATCCAATCATACTTGGAAATGTACGCATTTGTTTTGGAACTTTGTATCAAGATGGCAGGCGACGCCGACGCACCAGGCGGCGTTCGCGTGTTTTGCATGTATTAGTAGTCCGGGCATGGGATCGGACTCGGCTAAAACTAAACGAAACACAGAAAAATACCACCAAAATGAGGAATCTGAATCTGTTCTCTTACCAGCAAATAAAATGAACGAAAATAAGGTAATTTTATAACAAGAACAGTTTCATTTCGTATAGCAAATTGTGTTGTTTCCGAACGACGATTGCATCGTGTGATTTAAATTTATTACGTTTTTCCTTGCAGTCAATATGACACTAGTCACCTTGCAGATTGCAATGTACTTCACACAGTTTTTGGTACCCAATACTCGCAACATTAAATAATTAAACAAGATATCTTTTTAAAATGTCATTTTACTCTTGGTCATATTATTTTATTCCCCTTACTGCTTTGAATTTCAAATCGATTACATATCGAACTTCTGTACACGTGTTTTTCTCTACTGCCTTTCCATGTGAAAATAATGAGGTCATACTCATGTCACAATACTTTGAAGCTGATGCCATGTTGATGCCATGAGACTGCGAAGCTGAGGCCACGATGATGCCACAAAATAAGAGGCGAACACAGCTTCAATTTTCAATGACGCGAAGCTGATGCCACAATGATGCGATGCTGAGGCGACAATGAAGCCATGCGTATGCGACAATGATGCCACAAAAGCCAAAGCTTCCGCGAGAACTGTACTGTACCGTAGTGAAAAATTTATATATTGTTAATGATGGGGTACTTTATGTTGTCCTGAATTATTTAAAATAGCTGGAATTTAAAAAGTGTAGAAAAATGCAATTATTCTTTAAAAGTATGCTCTATGGAATTGTTCAAAAAATGGTGATTTTTGTAAAAAATTTCCCTGTAACACACAAAAAAATGCTATTTTATTGTGCATGGGAGACAATAGCTCCATGTTTTTCCAATTTAACTCGATTTAAACTTGAATCTCAGCATTTACATTACCCGGTACTGACTTTAAACCATAACAATTACTCTCACCTTGATTCTCGCCACTACAAATGAGATACCAACATAGTCACCAAAATATACTTTCTGATAGATGGCATTAGCAGCACTAACATGGCTGGCAATCTGGGACACTACTTGGTCTTGGTTGAGAAAAGCTGCCGTGTATAGGTGATCCGCTTGGATGTACAAGGTACAGGTATTCTTGTCATCTGTAGCTCTTTTCTTACGATTGAAAGACTCACTGTATTTATTGTACTCCTGGTGGTGGTGTTCGTCTTCAGCTGAAAGAGATGAAACCTGCAACAGAAGGTGAAATGTTACTTTAAAGAATATGAAAGCAGGAACATTATGTACTGTAAAAACTCGCCGTCATCTAAAAATTCAACAACCTAATTATTTTATAGATTTTTCAACAGATCAGAGAAATGTGCGTCTTTTGATTCTCCATCATAGTTTTTCTTCCTGGACCTATTGTTCAATACTAATTTAGGCTTTAATAAATTAGAGCAAACATCCTTGGTTATTAGATTATTCAGAAAATATGTAGCATCCACATATTTGTGATGACGAAGTCTGCCACAAGCAGAAAATAAAAGGGAGTTCAACCTGAGAAAGCCTGAGTGTCATACCAGCTGTGTGTTTTATGAAACTTGCTGTGTTTTAGGGAAGTGACCGAAATCAAACTGGGCGGTTTCCCGCGGTGCTCCGACAACACCCGGGAAGTCGGCAGAAGCTCCTTGACCGGCCGAGGGTTCTCGTCAACACTGGCACATTTCCGGGGGTTAGCCGATGCTCATTGTTCATGATTATAATCCTATTGTTCAAATGTTCTCACAAAAAACTAATAGTGGAACAGCCAACTATGTATAACAGTGCTGACAGAGAGAAGAACGATATCACAAAGATCCATCAGGCCCAATGATTTTGTGGAGATCAAGTACTACAAGCATGAAACTGAAAGTTCAAGTCGTGTGAATAAATCCAGAAATCTACCGAACAGTTAATAAACCCTACAGAAACAAATTGTGATCACAAAGAAACCAAATCCACTAGACCACTCTTAGTGAGAATGTAACCCAATAACAATCTCACAACTACAACTTGCAACTGGAAGTAGGTAGTGTCAAGTATGTATAAAGTGAACAAATTCAGAGATAAATTCATTTCACCAATACACTGGTTGAAACTGGTTGAATAAACTTGGGGTGAATGTCACACCCATAAATTGCGTTGCAATCACAAACAAATGAAAGGGATACAATACATGTTCTAGAGAAATTTGAGCTGCTTTCCATTTGGATATTTTCTAAATCAAATTCTTTCCCACAAAATATTGTACCAGTAACTGAGCAAATGCGATACTATAGTCATGTTTTTAAAACTATTTTGTGTAATGACAGGTGATTTATTGACATTGTCAGACTGGCTTCTGTTATAACAGTTTGTTTAGTATGAATGAGGGTTCTGAAAAATGTATCACAGATTTAATTTATTGTATTTTGACATTGTACCCATTTTGTACTCTAATAATTGCTGGAGTAAGAAACTTTACCAGCATACGGTACTGGTTGTATACTATACTATAACCATGGAGGTAACCTCCATGCTATAACAGAACAGATATGGACATTGATGAAGAGTGCCCTCACTGGCCAGCATTTGCTCAAATAGACTACTATTGTTTATTTTGATCCCTCTATTAACAGGAGTATTTTTACATTTTTTTTTCGCACTTGGATTTCATGACTAATTAGTGGCGATTTTCCAATACTCATCAGAAGGAGTGCATTGTGTATGGTTGCATTGTTCACCACTATTAATCTATTAATTAAAGGCTGTTCTCCCAATTTGGGGGAAGGAATGAAACACAGTATTGATGAGGACATGTGTGAAGATTGTTTATCTTGCAATTATTAGAATTCTCATTTCATGGTACAATCCCTCTCAGAGCCAAATATGAATTTCTTGAGGATATGAAATTTCGAGCAAAACATTACAAAAGTATCCCAACATTCCACACTCATACTGGCTATTATTTATAGATACACGTATCCGTTATGCTGCATCAAGTTTGCCATATGGCAACATACAAAAAATGTTGTTTCGTTTAGTTGGTTTACTATGAAATAAATGTAAATTTCAAGTTTGGTTTATTAGGAGTGGATATTTTAAGACATGCAATTTGCCATGTTTTCTTGAGCGCGAGTTTACCTGCTGCTATGTACTTTGACCTTATATGTCAAGAATGCCAGTAACCAATCAAAATACAATGTGGTATTGCAACGAGTTGTAGACATCTTTTGAATATTGGTGATCTCAAACAAAGCATTGTGAAGGTAAATTTCATTATTTTTTCATATAAAGACATGTGAACCGTTGGTGTATTGATTTCACTGTATGATCTTTTCAAAGAAGTGAGTAGCACATCTTTTCAAAAGGTATAATGAGTATTGAAATTATTTTAACAGCTTCCATGATGACAACAGCTGTAAAATATTTCATGCAATAAACTTTTAAGTCATTTTGTTTTGGCCATGAAAAAAATCGCGATTGTGTTTTGATGGAAATGTTGCCAGTCTGACAACAAATAATGCACCCTGTATTCATTGATGTTTACTCTAAAAATTAAATAAAATTTTGGTATTACAAAAACTCATCCATTTTTTAAAACTATTTAAATATGGTTGAAATTTTGGAGTTGTTAAAAGCCCATAAATTTAATAATTATATACCGGTACAATGACATAAAATTCGTGTTACCCGGAAATTTGACGGTATTCAACATCTGCATTTTGAAAGGTCGTAAAGATAACATTTCACAATTAGCCCAAACTTGCTTAATCTGTGACAATTCATCTCTCGCAAAATAAAAAAAAAAAGGCGCAAAGTCAAATCAGGTAATGTATTTCTGTTTGGATGGATGCATGGTGAATGAGTACCCTGAATGAGTTTTGACATGAACATCAATTAAATACATTTCATCAATTTTCAATCCAAAATGGTCTCTGTGAAGTCACTGTTTACATGAAACCAAGTATGCTTACCCTCGGTTTTCAGTAGCATTTTGTCATTCAGTATCTCTCACTGGGCAATATAAATTGTTTTGATATTGTTCATATTTTTAAAGTCCATTCTTAAATACCAAAGTAAGTTGTTTACATATGCCTCTACCATGAAAAAAAAAAAAAAAAGAGTACTTCTGCTATAGAGAAAATGTACACACCCCTTGTTTGTAATCGTCTATACCAGATTTTTGAATCTCTTTCATCCAGTTTGCTGTGGAATCTTTCAGTCCACATCCATGGCCGTACTTGTGTGGATAGTCTACATCATCATCTTCATATATTATGGAGTGGAACTCTTTGCTTTCTTCTCCATACCGACTTGCTGGTTCTATGTAATACTGATGTCTTCCAGTATAGACCTTGCCCTCAAATAGACCATCTAATATTGAACCATGTATATGGCTGCTTGGCTCATCTAGTAAAATAAAACAATACATACATAATTATTTATGGACACTGAATATTGGTTTTACGATAGAAGGTCTACAATCTGCCTAATCTTAAAGGCTTACAGTATGCATTACCAGCTGTTTTCGCCAGCGAAAACTAAGATATGTGCATCATCATCATTTGTTTGTTTGTATGTTTTTTTGCATACTGGCATGACGTTCCTCAAACATTGCACTGCAGCTGCAATCAATCTGATAATTTATTTTTGGAACCATTAATGTATTTACGGTTACAGACACTGACAACATTTTGACAAAATTGTGGGCTAGGTCGTATTTACGCATCTTAACATTAGATCAGCAAGCATTAGATGTGGTACAGTGGAGACAAAGAATCCTGTGCATTGAGAGAATTAGAAACAATGAAATTCTCAAATGCAACAGCAAAATGAAAATGCATATTGGTGAATGTATGAAACTAGTGGTATATATATAAGAACATTCAGTTTGATTTCAAATAGCTATCACAAAATTAACTTTTCTAGTCACTAAACAAGTTATGTTTTGGATTTTAGGAAATGGCAGGTTGGTGATGTGATAATTTCAAATTGGGTGCAAAGACCAATCAGAAATGACGCTCAGAAGGTGTAATATGAAAAATATATTACATGTCACTAATACTGCATCATATAAACGTTATAAAATCATATTCCACCTTTCAGACATGTGGCTACAAAATGGCATAACTGATTCAAAGAGGAAGGCAAAGCCACAGGCCAAGGTTTATTCACTAACAGATGTGACCTTGGTGAAGGTCCACAGGTACTTTTGTTCGAGTTATTGACGCCGGGATAAGTCAATAACCTGTAAATACTACATTCAAGATGGCTAGAACAATTATATAACTATATGAAATTCACCACAGACATGCATCTTGCAACGCTTACCTTTTAATTTACCCGTATAAAAATGAGAGGTGTCATAATTTATTACTCCATGAGAGGAGCTTTCAAGAACAAAGTCTGGATGAAACAATACTGTGTCCCTCTTTAAACGTAGATGAAAATCCCTAAAAGAGAGACAAAAAAAATATGATTTACTGATCATGTAATGTTGAATATATAGATAAAGTAGAAAAAAATAAACATTGATTGAAATATTTGTACAAATAAATATATATTGGTTTTAAAACTGCACAATACAATGTTGCTACATGTACATGCCTTCTGAAATGATGAAGAGATACTGTGGGGTAAACAGACACAAGAGACACCGTTTATTATTATTATGGTTTTATTTCAGACATAGTCCATATATAAAGAAAAAGATACAAACAAATATGTAATAAAATAAAATGACAAACCATACAGATTTGAAAACTATACTAAACTCAGTAGACTACTTTTGTCCAATGCTGCACTAAGGTAGACTTCCATCTCACATCACTATTGAACAAGGCACACACAAGTGTATTGTTTGATGTTCGTAATTGATCCATAAAAGCATAAATTAGCTTTCTATATAAACTGGTAAATGTGTTTGTGCGGTTTTCAACGAACATATAGTGCTTGCGCTACAGTCACGGGCGTACCCCAACAGTTTACGGAAAGCATTATTATAACTGACCCGAAAGGCATTAACGGTAGATTTTCTATACATACACCATAATTGGCAGCAATACAAACTAGAACAGAATGTTTTAAATAGCAAAAGTTTGACTTCGTTGCTGCAGTTCTTAAATTTACGTAGTATAATGTTTGCCCTCACACAGAATAAACGTTTCTGACAATCAATGTCCGCATCGTCTTTCAGGTCACGAGCTATTTTATGTCCTAGATAATTAAACTGGTCAACAAAGTCAACATTATTATTATATAAATACAGTGGAGGGCAAATGTCCATGCAATTACGACCATAGAAATGCATAGATTTAGACTTGGTTGAGTTGTAGGTAATGTCATGCTCTTACAAATATGTAACATTTTGCGCAAACCTTTAATAGAGGGAGCAATTACACACATATCATCTGCGTAGCTCAAATTGTTTATAATTTTATCGCCAATAAGACAGCCACAAGGCATGCTATTGAGTGATACACTGAGATTATCCATATAAATACTAAACAGTGCTGGGGACATTACTCCTCCCTGTCGAACTCCATTGGAAACATTAAAAAATTGTGAGATAGTACTTCCCCATCTAACACAGTACAACTGGTTGCAATACCAATTTACAAGAACACGAATGATATATGCTGGAACATTACGTTCAATACACTTGTTAAATAACGTCCAATGGTTAACTCTGTCGAACGCCTTGGACGCGTCAAGAAAACACACAAATACACTGCTACCAAGGCTATTATACTAGCGAATGGTTTCTTTTAAGAGCAGAATACAGAGATCTGTGGAATGTTTCTTTTTAAAACCAAACTGGTTGTCTGTAGTTTCAAAAAACTTATCACACCTCTTGAGTAATATATGATCAAAAACTTTTGACAAAACAGATGTTATTGCAATAGGACGATAATTGTCTGTGCTGGTAATATCTCTAGTTTTATTTTTCATGAGTGGCACTATAACAACTTCCATCATAGAGCGAGGGAGTGTGCCGTGCACACAGAATGACGACATACACATTGACAAATGCGTACTAACACTGGGAGCCGCATATTTCAAGTGTTCTGCACATAAACCATCCATACCACTAGATTTCTCTAGCGGCAGGTTTTTAATAATCCCATCAATTTCCACAGAGGACACAGAATGAGCATTTTCGTGAATTTCAGTAATATTATTTAGCACCTTGGACTTATATGTGTCATTCGTGATGGAGTTCAGAGATGATTCAAAATATTTCGCCCACATTTTTGTAATGTCCGTCTCACCAGACGCATTCCCAACAACGGAAGGAATGAAAGTGGCGTATGATTTCGTGACTTCTTTCCAGAACGAGCGTTCATCTTTATTTAAAAGGTGAGTGGCTAATTTGTCTGCATTCATACGAGAATGTGCAGATTTGCAGTTGCGCAGTGTAAGTTTGAATTTGGCCCTCGCTGACCTCATCGTGTCATGAACCACGCCCTCTCTTGGTTTGCCAGCAAGACGCCACAACCAAAAGCACTCACGTGCAAAGCTATGCGCATCCTTAACAATGTCATTCCATCCGGGGACTGGTTTAAAAGACGCAAAAGCCTTCTTGCGTACGAATGTTAAGTCCGTCGCTTTTTTAATAAGAGAGTTGAAAATATTCTCGTAATAATCATGAATATTTCTTTTATGGTCAGTATTCTGACAGTTAACATGCGTACAACCCAGGGCGTCCACTGGTAAAACAATATTATGCAGGCCAATATCCGTGTTGTGAGCGTATTGGTTCATTTGTTCCGTCGTGATGTTGGACCAGTCAAGAGGTATTGATCGCTCCTTACAATTCCCAATTATTAAGTCGCATGATTTCATGCTACTACACTGGAAGGCAATGGTCATAGGCATATGATCTGATGCAACATAGTCATACATAATGTTAATACCAATTATTGCACAATATGCAGTATTAGAAGCAATGCAGTGATCTATCCATGAGGTCGTGTGATGTGCTTCACTCACATATGTAAAGTTGTCACCTGAATTGTCTAGCATTTCAATGTCCGCGATTCGTAATTCGGCAGCATTGCAGAAATCACGTAACTCGTTACCGAAATAGGACTGCGAACGAGGATCAGTATTCCAATCACCAATAACAAGAATATTAGGCGTACCACTTTCCTGAATGATGGCGTTAATTTTTGCTAGATAGTCCACAAAGTCGTCTCGGTTTTCAACATTATTCGTTGGAAGATAAACACACAAAATGAAAAGCCTATTGTTGTCCTCCAGAGTGATTTCCGCACCAAGTAATCTGGGGGTCATTAAATGTTCTAATTTTAAGCGCACTTCCAAGTGTTTTATTCCATAATATAGCTGTCCCTCCATAAGGCCGATCAGAAAGTATATCACTGCTTGTATCAATGGCCAAAACACCAAATGCATAAAAATCACTGTGAATCGTAGATAAGTACCCTAGGTCGTCATTTGTTAGCCAGTGTTCCTGAATTAGACAAATATCACATTCATCACATAGTTTATTGACAATTGGTCTACTAGACTTTATAGACCTACAGTTATACGTTACGATGTTAAGGTTCTGCATTAGTTACAACGAGGAAAGTACTTGCGCACCAACACTCCTTCCGGCCAGGACTCGCATCTATGATTTTCTGAAAATTAGGCACTGTAGTTGTAATACAAAATGATGAATATGTATTAAACTTAGTATCAAGACGATCACATTTAATATCGCCGACGTTCATGTTGGTTGATATATATTTATCTAGCATTTCAGCTGTAGTATCTGGACCCAGTCTGGACACGAAAACACTCATTCTTTTATGAACTACAGTCATCTGGTCGGCGGATTTACGAGTACCAATCAAAACTTTACGGTCAACTTGGCGTATGTTCGCACGACTATCAGCGCTCTGCTCATTAGACTTATGTGGGTATTTTCGTAGCTTACGGAATGAGTCCGGGTTTGCAGATGAATCATGTATATGTATATCTGGATTCGTTGTTCCGTCGACAAGTGCACGTGCATAGCTACGGTGTCTATATCGGTGACGACGACTGCGTTGTATTGTGAAACCGTCTGAACCATCATCATGTTGATCATCATTTACACGTGTTTGGGTGCACTCCTGGCTATCAGTAATTACATGTACCTCATTACGTAACTGGTCGTTAACATTAGGTTGAGTTGGCGGCAAGGTAGCTTGAGTTTCAGGCTGACAGTCAGGATAATGCGAATTTGGATTGGTGGACACTGACAGACACAGCTTGTTTTTTATATCACGAATATCATTAAAGACATCCATGAAACACTTGTTGATCACACCTACAGATTGCTTAAGTGCCTGAATATCACACTTCGACTGGCTATTGTCTTTCAGCAACAACGAGAAATCTACGTGATCCATAGTAATAGGCGGTAATTTCGACAAGTTTCTAGCAACAAAGCATGGTATATTGCTAGGATCGATCTCCTGGAGCAAAACAATAATATCTTGTACATTGTTGAGTGATTTCTTAGCACCCTGTCGCCTGATCAAACGACGAGAGCTGTGGCATCCACAGTGTTCAAACAAAAGGCATTTTGCATTGTCAATTTCAGACTCACCAAACGTATCCAAGCACAAGTTTACAATAACATCATTTGGCAAGATATCCATTTTATCGACAATAAAACAGAGCATTTCATTTATCACTGGTATAGATGTTGTGGCAGTGTCATTGCTGTCACGGCTCGATCCAGTAGCATCGAAGGCCAGGGTAGAGTCAATTTGGCCATTGTCTTCGGAGCTACTCATGGTCAACGTAGTTTTGAATCACTTATTTCTACACGGTCCACATAAATCAAGATCACTTTGACAAAGAGAAACTCCATTAAATGTTCCACAATCACAGCAGCGAATATCATTCATCGTAGACTAAGTCGAGTACAAGATCGGTTACTTGAAATGAAGAGCCGAGCTACGACACGTCCTACCAACATGGCGGCGTGGCCAATGTCAATGTTTAGTGTCAATATTGTTTCGAACTGTGGCCCTGACCATAAAAACAAGCAGTCTGTCGACTGAGATAGCTCCGCTGTTAGCATTGCACATTTCAATTAAAGAACAGAAGATATCATTAGAAAATGAACAATATGTATAGTATCAAAGCAAAACTTGCTGTTTTCAACAAGAATTCGAAAATAGCACTTTTCACTAAAAATGACAAAAATATTCATCAAAATTAGAGAATTAAAGATATCATTACAAAATGAACAAATCTGAGAGAGGTCCACACGTAGTACATATATATGTAATATCAAAGCAATCGAAGTTGTGGTTTTAACAAGAAGTCAAAAACATTACTTTTTACAAAACTAACAAAAATATTCATCAAAATTAGAGAATTGAAGATATCAGCATGAAATGAATAAATCTAAGAGGGGCCTACCCAAGGTACATATACACCAAGTATCAAAGCATTCAGGCTTGTAGTTTTCAAGAAGAAGTCGAAAAAGTAAAACATTGACACGGACGTCGACATACAATCACTCATACATATGTATGATAAGCTCCGCTCGACAAAGTCAACAGCGGAGCTAAAAAACTGAATTTTAGAGATTTGTTACATTTTCTGAATGACAAACAATATTACATATTTGAATGACATTGCTTACGACTATCTACTGCATGTTATTTGGACACAATGTGACTAGGTTTATGGAAGCCTAATGGACATTGAACTGCGATATTGATATTTGATAGTGGTTCTAGTCAATTGAATATTTACTCAAGTCAACACATAATACGATGGGTGATGACTGTACGTGTCACTTGGCTACCAATGAAACATATGATAAGCTTTCTTTGACTTGTAATATATAGTTGTGTGGTATGATAGAAACGTCGCATCTTGAAATCTCAGGTAGTTACAGATGATGAAACAAAAATAGGTACACAAATAATTAATGAATTCTGTTTAATTTTTATAAAATAATGCTTCACCATAGATTTCATGTATTATAATGCTTTAAAATATTTCCAATATTATTATTTTTGTATTCTATGTACAGTCACGGTTACTAAATAGTAACTGCGATACAGCATAGTCTATTTGGGAGACGTTGTCGAAAGCTGAAATATAAGCTAGTGACGGAACAATTAAAATACTGGAATAATAAAAATATGTTACAATAGAAAATACCAACACAAAGAGCATTCGAACACAGCTCAGATTATATTGGGTTCAAAAAACTAGTTATTACTAAAGAAAATATTTGAATATATTCTTAATTATAATAAATGATGGTATTCAATGAGAGGTTAATATAATCCGTACTCAAGCACAGCTGTATTTGCTGAATGCCGCAATGCATATTGTTTCAATGCATGGATTAGGCGTTCATGTACTGCAGCATATTTTCTCTACAATATACAGGGTGTTGTCCATGAACAGCCTACCCTATATCAGTCTACATGACCACACCCTACCGTATACCTGTCTACATGACCACACCCTACCCTATACCAGTCTACATGACCACACCCTACCCTATACCAGTCTACATGACCACACCCTACCCTATACCAGTCTACATGACCACACCCTACCCTATACCAGTCTACATGACCACACGCTACCCTATACCAGTCTACATGACCACACTCTAGCCTATACCAGTCTACACAACCACACCACACCCTATACAAGTCTACATGATCACACTCTACCCTATACCAGTCTACATGACCACACCCTACCCTATACAAGTCTACATGATCACACCATGGAAGGTATTAACGAATGATCACACTCTACCCTATACCAGTCTACATGACCACACCCTACCCTATACCAGTCTACACAACCACACCCTATCCTACCCTATAGCACAATTTAACTTCAAAAATTACAATATACACAAATGAAAAAAAATACTGAACAGTTTAGAAATGGACAGTATAAATACACATAATGTGCTTTTATAATCCCATACATGTACTGAACAAATGCAACGTACAGACCCTGGGGTACTAGTTATTGAAGCCGGTGACCGCCCTATGTTCCGAAAGCCCTATGTTCCGAAAGCCCTATGTTCCGAAAGCCCTATGTTCCGAAATCCAATGTACTAAACGGTTCCTGTATTGAGTGTTCCAACACTCAGGGCAGCGGGGAGGTAAAGCTAACGTTGCAAATGTCTCATGAATAAGCGCATTTGATGACCGCATTCCACATAAAATATTTACGTTACATGGTTCCGTTTGTAAAGCTGTTGAAGAAGATCCAGATAATAACATATACGTCTCGTGTTACTATTGAATAACGTGTCTTCATTGTGCAATTGGGTCACAGTGAATTTTTTCATTTGCCCGCCAAGTAGTTAATCAACATTTGCGTTATGATGTCATAAAATTGGCGAGGTCATTAAAGTTCAGCGGAAACAAGCGCTACCGGGACTTCCAGATGGTCCCGGATGTGTCACAGTGTGATTAATGCAATGACATTCACATACTACGCCTATGTTTTAGATGCGTTGTACTTCTACTTACTATCAGCCTCACAAACGAAAACTCATCATACTTCTTTGTAATGAAAAATGTTTGAAATAAAACTTTGCTTTTTCATGTAGAAATTTTTCCAAACAAATTTAGCGATTTTGGGGGATTTTTGTCGCAAATATATATGGAAAGGTTTATTGTTTATTATTATTACTGATATTGTATTGTTTTATTATGCTGCTATACACATTGTTTATATCACCTAAATTTAATAGAAAAAAAACAGGATAAGACCTAGACTGGCAAAGTCAGGGATTTCTTTCGCGATCATGCTAAAAGGACTAATTATATCTTTTTGTAAAACAAAAAAAGAAGTCCCGACTTTGCCAGTCTAGATAAGACCTTGGACGCCATGCTATGTGCGAACGTGAGAGGCAACACCACATATTTGCATCAAAGTTTCCCGCTCAAGTTCAGAATCCCCACGAGGGTATAAACATGTAAGGACTCAATGTATCTGATTTATGGCTTTTCTATGTTATGTCATAGACCTTTATGTTTTCTAAGGTCTATGGTTATGTTCACATGCTTCAAATAAACAACTAGTTATACGCTATTAAGTATGTGTCGCTATTAAGTATGTGTCGTGTCTGACTGCTGGACATCTGGTTTTTATAAAAGAGAGAGACTGTGTACAGTTGATTAAAATTACTGGGCTCCCTGTATTTATACTTTCACTTTTATTTTTACAGATGCCTAACAGACGGCATGTAGATATGGTGCGACAGTTTGACATGATTCCCTAATATTTCCTCAAATATAACCAGTGCTGATTTCTCAATACCAAAAAAAATGTAAAAAAAAAAATGTATCATCTTTGCTCGAATCCACTCTGAATTTGTTGGTGATCCGCTCCGCTAGGATTGCCCTTAAAATCACTTTTGTGTGTGTGTGATTTCCAGTGTTTTCACGTATTAATTCTTCTGTGATTTTTTTGGTTTGGCTGATTTTGTTCATACTTGACAGGTAGGTCGTACCATCACTAATTGGAAAAACATCCTGGCCCACCACTGTCATTGCAACAGCCAAAAACTGATTTTTTAATACTTTTGTCCCAAATTTATTACCTCCTACCAGTTTTGTAATAACAGTGTTCAAATGATCATGCTTATTATTTTGGCTACGTTGCGCACTGGTAAGAGATCACCGGCATCGACATTGTTACACTGTATAAACGTAATCCCAACGCAGCTTTGAACTTCGAATGAACTGTAAATGCTGCCTTCATTCTAGAAAATATATCGCATAATGGTCGGAAATAATAAATGTAACAGCAGAACATGTCCTAGTAATAAACTAAGTGTCTTCTAAAGACTGAATGGTTTTTGCGAACTTCGTATAACTATTCAGTTATATAAACTGACGTTAGCTTCACGTTCATGTCCTAACGTGGAAACAGCCGAAACGTGTTGCTAGTTTTTTTACCAGCCTACCGGCTATCCCATCAAACGCCACCATTCACGCACTTGTCCTCGTCTTGTCCTCGCTTTTCAACAGAAAGTGAACCTTTATTTAGTAACTGTGATTTGTCGTTTTTTTTTAGATTATTTCATTGATCATTATAATTAAATGTTTAGAATGTCAAAATATGTTTGCTTTTTATTTTAATTTTGAATGTTTTTATTTTACTCAGACGATCGATGAAATAAGTCCAGACCAACCCCATTGTAGTTCTTTCTAACTTCTTACCAACTCAAATACTGCCCAGTGCTGGGGACCAGCGACAGTGTACAAACGAGCCAGCCATTTCACATTGTTTTGTTGCAGAGTATTTTAGACTGTGTTGGTTGAGTGTAAGATTCAGTTTTGGAGTATAATAACTCAAGCTACATGCCAAGCGGGTTTGATAATTATGGGACAATGGGTTCAAATAATTGTAAATATCATGTACAAAATATTTATTGCTGAGATCAAAGACAAATAACAGGTTTGTAACTTGAAAAAATGTCTCGTATTCTTAGTTTTGGAAAATAGGAGCAGCATGGGAATACGAATCAGAGAAAGTGATGAGGCGTACTATTTTTTTCTGATATAATGGTTGAAGTAGAGTAGCATATGTATTACCCCAGATTTCCAGGCAATATGTAATGTGTGGTAGAATTAAAGAGTTGTACATGTATAAGAGAATAAGAATATTTCTAGGTACAAATTGACGTATTTGTTTAATTCAATTTTTGGTGCAATAACTTTGCAAATTTTATCAATGTGAGCTTTCCATGACATATTCTGGTCAATAGAGACGCCAAGGTAATTGACAACATATACGCCCTCTATCGGTGACCTGTTAATATCCAGTCTGCCCTTAGTAGTGACTGATCGTTGTGGTGTTTTAATTATCATGTAATTTGTTTTTTCAGGATTAATAGTAAGTTTGTTAGCACTGCACCATTCACGAACCCTTTGAAAGTCATTATTAATTTCTGAGAGATTGATTTTATTGTTTTGAGTCGAAAATGAAAGGAATTGGTAGAATTCATTAATATATATTAAAAATAAGATTGGGCCTAGAATCGACCTTTGCGAACCTCTAATAGTAATACCATAGTGTTCTAGTTTACAGCACAGAATTTCATGATTAATGGTGTCAAAAGCTTTTTTGAGATCGATGAAATTACCAAAGGTGATATGGCCAAGGTCTAGTTTGTCAGCTATGTCTGACACAAGGTCAGCCAAGGCAAGTTTTGTATTGTGTTTTTTCGGAAGCCAAATTGAGTATCAATGAGTATGGATTTTTTCTCAAGATATGTAATTAATTGCTTATTAACGATTGATTCGCATACTTTGCTAAATAAAGGTAGAATGGATATTGGGCGGTAGTTGTTGACATCATTTGCGGAACCTTTTTTTATAAATGGGAATGACCTTCGCTGTTTTAAGAGCATTAGGAAATGTACCTTGGTGAATTGAACAATTGATAATGTGGGCAAGGGGGTGAGAAATGATATGGCTAGCATGCTTGACAATTTTAGGGGGGACACCATCATGTCCTACTGATTTTCCAGGATCTAGGGCAGTGATTTCATTGATTATATAGCTCTCATTCACAGATCGAAAATAAAAAGAGTCACGATAATTGCCAGTTAAATATTCAGTATTAAAAGTGGCCCGGGCAGTATAGTTGTCCGCGAGTTTTGATCCGATATTGGTGAAAAAATGGTTAAACTCTTCAACAATATCTGTTGTTTCTGTCAGGGTTTTTTCACAGGGCAACTGACTAAACAAATTTAAAGTGCGTACCTTAATTCAGTAGATTTTTGTTACCTGTGGTGCAATGGCATATTAAATTTCACCCTTCTAACAGTACTGTAAAATACTTTATTTTAGCTAGAATTAATTTTTGCTGAAAAGACTTTTTGGTGATTTTTGATGAGTTGAATATGAAATATACATAATTTGTCGTAAGCATTTTGACTGTAGAAGACTTGGTGGTGCAAGCAAGTTGAAAACAGGTACTATCCAGCTGAGGCTGTTTTCTTGATTTATTCGGGCTCACTATTTTTCATTGTTTTCTTTCTGGCCTTTGGACTTAAAAAAAGTACAAAATAGAAATAGAGAGCCAAAGAAAATCGCCTAAAACACATCAAAAATCCGCCGGAGCCGAGCCTCTGCTTAGAAAGTAGCAATTCAAGTCCTGTTTGCCACCCCCGTAGGCCGTATGGGCATATATTTACTAATTTTTCGGAACATAGGGCTTTTGGATCATAGGGTATGAACCATTGAAGCCATCCACTAAGTTACATGGTCCACACAATGTTGCAACACACTAAACAAAAAAGCAACATATTTTACATGCCCTGAAAACTACAGTAACCCAGTTTTATTTTGAGAGCAGTTGCAATGTTATTTTAATAGTTGCTTAAAACACCCTCAAGCAATCAAACCAAATCAATCAAACAGGTTGGTAACATGGTTTCCTTATTTTTTTCCTACATGCATACAAATACTGTACATACATGTACTACCGGGTACATATACATTTGTATACACACACACACACACATATATATATATATATATATACATGTATATATATATATTTGACATTATAAATATCCTGTTCTTTCAGCTTTTAATCTCTATCAGATTTATAATATGGGTGTAATCTGAATGTACATGATTCAATCATTAAATTTAATTAGATACACATGTAGCACTCAACTCTGAGATGCCAACCTATGCTATATTCAATATTCATATCAACACTCAGAGACAAAATAAAGTCATGATCAGTGGCTGGGATAATTGAAATTGACCAATGCATTGATTTCAAGATGCCCATTTCACCATTTATTTGGGTTTTCATCACTCAAATTACTGAACATGATTCCTAAGAATTACAGTCAATGTTTGTCCGGACTCGAATGATTGTGTTGAATGGCAGACGTCAGTACCAACGCCATCATAAACTCAGTATTTGGAAACAAATGTCGATCAACATTGTGGTACATGGCTAATCAAATTTATTACCACAAGGAAAGAGTTTTCTGGATGTCTACAAACATACTGTCATATCACACAAAGAGGTGTAATGTCAGGTTTTAATTTAGACTTACAAATATTTTCTTGCACTCAGTCCATATTTTTCTTTGGGTGGGGGGGTGGAGGGTCAACGATAATTGTACAAATCATGAACACACCATGACAAGTCAAGAATCAGGAAAGACAAGTCATTGAAAATGACACAGTCCCCGTTAAGTTCTCTTTGTGCTCGTCATATTAAAGCGGAGGGGTTGTCGCGAGCGTGTCCTTGAAACTTGAGTTCCAAGTGGCGTATACAACAGATTGTTTATTTACATCAAAACACGTGTTTCGTGTCATAGTAATATGGCCAAAATAAAAACAGCCGTTATTCAGCCATCTTTGATCTGATTATGAAACACACTGATATGTATGATGTATGTGCCAAATACGAATGAAAATGGTACATAAATTGTGGAAATATAGTAGTAAGACCAAAAAGTCAGATGGCTGTCAATCGGCCATCCTTGACCAGATTTTGAAACAAATTGTCATGGATATGCATCCTAACATGTATAAAGTACATGTATGTGCCAAATTTGAATGAAAACTGACCGAGCACGTCCAAGATACCGCATAAAAAAACAAAAACAAGATGCCTGCCAGTCGACCATCTTTGATCCATCATGGACATGTATCCTAACAGTAACATGTATAATCTATGTACCAAGTTTGAATGACAACTGACAAAGCATGTCCAAAATACGACATTTTCAAAAAACAAGATGTCAGCCATCTTTGATCCAATTGTGAAATAAATCATCATGGACATGTATCCTAACATGTATAATCTATGTACCAAGTTTGAATGAAAACTGACAAAGCATGTCCAAAATACAACATTTTCAAAAAACAAGATGGCTGCCAGTCGGCCATTTTGAATCGAATCGCTAAACCACTGCATGTGCATATGTCCCACATAAGGTACTAGGCACATGCAAAGAATGAACGGAATCGGTCCACAGGATTCTGAAATATGACGTTGGATAGACTGACGCACGGACAGACGGACACACGGACGGTCGGACGGACAGACTCAGGAACTCACGGACGGTCGGGGACATGTATCCTAACATGTATGATCTATGTACTAAATTTGAATGAAAACTGACAAAGCATGTCCAAAATACGACATTTTCAAAAAACAAGATGGCTGCCAGTCAGCCATCTTTGATCCAATTGTGAAATAAATCATCATGGACATGTATCCTAACATGTATAATCTATGTACCAAGTTTGAATGAAAACTGATAAAGCATGTCCAAAATACAACATTTTCAAAAAACAAGATGGCTGCCAGTCGGCCATTTTGAATCGAATCGCTAAACCACTGCATGTGCATATGTCCCACATAAGGTACTAGGCACATGCAAAGAATGAACGGAATCGGTCCACAGGATTCTGAAATATGACGTTGGATAGACTGACGCACGGACAGACGGACACACGGACGGTCGGACGGACAGACTCAGGAACTCACGGACGGTCGGGGACATGATTCCTAACATGTATGATCTATGTACTAAATTTGAATGAAAACTGACAAAGCATGTCCAAAATACGACATTTTCAAATCAAAGAAAGCTTAGAAAGAACTCCCATGTGCTGAGAGTATTGGAGACACATTAAATATAATTCGAAATTACTTAGCTGAAAACTAATTATGCAAATCAGAAAATTAATATGACCAGATTTGAGTGTAAAACTAATGAGGTCTGCGCAATGCAACAGAAAATCTATGTCTCCAAGTTTAATTGAAATGTGATTAGAACCAAAAAATTATGAATTATTATGCTTATTAGGGAATTAATATGAACAGATTTTTACCCAAAACTAATTAGGTTTGTACATTGTCCTAGAGCATCTTTATACTAAGTTTCATTGAAATGGAATAATTAGTACCGTGAAAACTCCAAAATTTCGACCCCTCTAAAAATTCGAACGCCTATTTATTTGCCGGTTTCTGTGTTTTATTTACCTACAAATTTTCGACTCCACTAAAAATTGCCGACTCATTCTTATTCGAAAATTGCGACCAGTTTTAGTTTTCCCCCAAACGAAAAAAAAAAAAACGATGTGAGCGTTCAAACGGGACCTTCCTCGAAGGCATGAATCCGGGTTTCTGATTGACTGAGAGATTTTTATTTTATTGGTAACGAAAATATATTCTAAATAAACGAAGTTTCAAATAAAAACGAACACAAAAATCTCGGCATGCTGCGTTTCTGAATTGTTGATTATTACTGTACTCAGTAGTGATTATAATAATGTACACAAAATAAATTTGTTGAATGGTTATGAAATAGAAATAAAAGTCAACTTAGTTTCATCGTAAGCGAATGATTCCGGTCTCGTATAAACGTTTGATGCTGTAGGATATCCGCCATGTTCTCTTAGGTCAAATAGGTCAAATCGCTAATTAACCAATCAAAAAGCTGGATGATGCCAACGTGTTCAAATTACCATAGCTTATTTAAATATGTTAATGTTATTGAACGCAATGCGGAAGAAATTGGTGTTGTAGTACGATATTTTGGCTTGGATTTTGATGCGAAAACGGCATGATTTTTTTTAAATAAAAAAATTAGTTGTTTTTAAAAAATAAACTGGTCATCTGAAGAATAATTTAACATTGTTCACAGTGATAACAGCTCATTCTCGAAAGGAAGCTTACCCGCTCACGCTAGTCACGATAAAAATCATACACGTGTACTCTTGAATAGACAAACGTCAATGACTACAGTAAAACTTAGACTCTATTTTAGCCGGCAGGATTGATTGAAATGTCCGAAAAATGATGCCAAAATACACCTTAAAAGTCCCATTTTATTTTCTTAAATCCCATTTTATTTTTTAATCCAAGGGCGAATTTACGGCAGAATTTGGTCCCTCAAATAAGGGACACGTGAGCTTTGATTCTAACCGGATACATTGCACTGGGTCGGGGAGATAGTTTGCTAAACTTCCATGCATCTTTTGTCCAATGGGTACCTGTACTTCGAACATTCGCAAGTTTTTCTAGGTAGTGCGAGACAGCTTTGTCTTTTGACCTATTAGTTTTGTGCTGACCTCTTCTCCGCGTCTTGATGTTTTGTTTTGCTTGTCATAATACTCACTGATTGATGACTTTGTTTAGATTTTGAGTTACAACTCGGCCACGACCTTTGCTTTTACCGTGAAACATGAAGAAGTTTACGTCAATTGACGGACATTGCATTTTTTAAAAACTAATGAAGCACACTGTCTATCATCCCCATTTTTTCATTTGCTGATTTCTATTCTGAAAAATTCGACCGTCCGAAAATGCACCTTAATTTTGACTATAAAAACACGTCACATATCGAACACCAATTATTTAAAACCGGTCAAAATTTTGGAGTTTTTACGGTACTTTAGATATCAGTGTGAAAGCTTAAAATTGGTTAATTATGCAAATTAGGTAATTAATATGTACAGATTTTAACCCACAATTATTCAGGTCTGTCTATTGTCCTACAGCATCCATGTACATTCATTGATATGTGATGTATAGTACCTGAGATATCAGTGTGAAAGTTGGTTAATTATGCAAATTAGGTGATTAATATGCACAAATATTTACCGGAAACTAATTGGGTCTGCATAATTCTAGATTCATTGAAATGTGATGATTAGTACTTTAGATATCAGTAGAAAAGCTGAAAATTAATTATGCAAATTAGGTAATTAATATGCACAATTATTTACCCTAAAACTAATCAGGTCTCTGCATAGTCCTAAAGGATCTATGTACCAAGTTTCATTGAAATGCGATGATTAGTACTTGAGATACCTGTGGAAAAGCTGAAAATTAACTAATTATGCAAATTAGGTGATTAATATGCACAAATATTTATCGAAAACAATCAATCTCTGCATAGTCCTTAAGTATGTAAGTACCAAGTTTCATTGAAATGTAATGCTAACTACTTATATCAAATGCTGAAAATTAATTAATTATGCAAATTAGGTAATTAATATGTACTGATATTACCTTAAAAACTATCAGGTCTGTGCAGTGTCGTATGACATCTATGTACCAAGTTTCATTGAAATGTGATGATTAGTACTTGAGATATCAGTGGAAAAACCGAAAATTGACTAATCATTATGCAAATTAGGTAATTAGTATCCACGGATTATTACCAAAAACTAATCAAAACCTAGCATTAGTTCAGAGCATCTATGTACCAAGTTTCATCAAAATCCAATGAGTGGTTGTTTAGATATCAGTGGAACAGTCATGGAACCACTAAAAAATAGCTAATTATCATGCAAATTAGGTAATTAATATGCACGGATTTTTACCAAAAATTAATCAAATCTGCGCATATGTTCAGAGCATCTATGTACCAAGTTTCATCAAAATCCAATGAGTGGTTCTTTAGATATCAGTGGAACAGTCATAGAACAGCTAAAAATTAGCTAATTATCATGCAAATTAGGTAATTAACGAGCATGGATTTTTACCAAAACCTAATCAAATCTGCGCATTGGCCCAGAGCATCTATGCACCAAGTTTCATCAAAAACCGATGTATGGTTCTTGAGATAGCAGTGGAACAGTCGGACACACATACACACACACACACATACACACATACACACATACACACATACACACATACACACATACACACACACATACAGACACACTAACTGCAAAGACTCCCATTTTGTGCTTCGCACATGGGAGTCAAAAACAAGATGGCTGCCAGTCAGCCATCTTTGATCCAATTGTGAAATAAATCATCATGGACATGCATCCTAACATGTATAATCTATGTACCAAGTTTGAATGAAAACTGACAAAGCATGTCCAAAATACAACATTTTCAAAAAACAAGATGGCTGCCAGTCGGCCATTTTGAATTGAATCGCTAAACCACTGCATGTGCATATGTCCCACATAAAGTACTAGGCACATGCAAAGGCACATGCAAAAAATGAACGGAATCGGTCCAAGGGACTCTGAGATATGACTCCGGACGGACGCACGGACACACGGACGGACGGAGACCGAATTATAAGTCCCTGTTTTCGGACTTCGTCCGAACGGGGACTAAAAACACAGAAATAATACAAATGTAGTTTGCAAATCAGATAATATTACTGTACTTGTACACATTCATCAAGTTAGAATATTGCTTTAAATTAAATATTCCATCGAGGGAAATCTAGGTTAAAGGGTTAAACTGTGTGCATATATAATTAAAGAAGATTAAAAAAACAGAAAGTACTTGGATGGCTATTCAATGCCGAGATTCAATGTTTCTGAAAACCAGAAAGATGAGTATGTGAACCTCAGAATAGTTTTAGTGGTCTGAATTTTAAATGCATGCGAGCGAGTGAACGGTGAAGCATCACTTCCGAGTTTGCATGGTTGGAAATAAAGCAAAAATTATCCAGTTGATTTCAACAAGTGATTGCAAGTGAGCAGAAAAAAAAAAAATATCAAAAAGCAGAAGCAAGCAGGTTGGGCGGAATGAGTATTGAAGTCTGTTGAGACAAACAAGTTACGGTACTATTCAGCTATGTGAATGGTTATTTTACTTTGGGCTATACGACTACCCTTATTGTCAAAGCTCTGTTCAACAAATAATAAAAATAGTCATTTAAAAAAAAATAATTTCAATACATCAGTGATACTGTAAAATAATTTATTCTCGCTTGGAATAAATTTTCGCTTTTTTCGCTGAAGGAATGATTCAGTGAAAATAAAATCCAGCGATTTTACATTTTTTCCTATATTTTACATTCAACCTGTCAAAAATCAGTGAAAATAAACTCCATACAAAACACCCAAAATGCCTTTTCAGCAAAAATTAATTCCAACTCAAATAAAGTATTCTACAGTACCCAGATATGCATATAATTTACATATACAGTTTGTATTAGCATAATATTTGTATATTTAAGTGAGGAACTAGTACAACAATCAACACTTTTGGTAATTTGTACATGCGAGAGCCAACAACCGAGAATCACTTGCAGAGAGCACTGGGCCAATACAAAATCCTGTGAGGAATGGTAATACATACATGTATCTATATTTCAGGCGAAAATAAACAAAAAAAAAATGTATTTTTAATATCCAAATTAGCTGTATTTTTTTTTATTCCATTTACTTCAATCAAAGCACTAACACACTAACACTAAGCACAGATAAATCATAAATAATTCTAATACACAGTGACATCCTGCCCTGATAGGATTTCTATGATAAAGTTCATAACAGGCAACACCCACAACACAAACTATAAACAATTTATTGTATTTTGGCCAACTACCGGTACTTCACTGACGAGCCATACATGTACAACTACTTCACTGACGAGCCATACATGTACAATACTACATGTATAACTGAAACCACAATACAGAATATTTAACAATGCATCTCCAGAGATTGCTCCTCCCAAATTCCAAAATAAAAAATTTGTAATCAATTTTTGGATATTCAATGTCATAATCAGGTTATGGCATATGACCATGGAAATTCTAGGATGTTCATTAGCAAATTCAAGACATGCATACATTACATGTAAATATACAAAAATATGGACAGAATGTCAAACCTAAGTGTATCAAAACATGATCCCAAGATAGTTTTAACACACTGCTGAAAACAACATGTGATCAGATCAACCTACAGTGTAGTGTCAACTTGTCTTGACCCAGAGTTCAGTATTTAACTCTGATATGAGGTAAGTGTGATCAAGGTCGCTGGGTCAAAAAGATACATGTATTAGTTACAATCGAGAGCACTGTTTATGCTTATCACATTTTAATGCACATATAATGTATATCATGTAATGTGCATGATATATATGTTAATAAAAGCCACAAAATAAAAGAGCAATAATAATGCACATTGCAATTCTGATGACAGTGTTGGTTTAATTAAGTAGTCAATATGGAACATTCCAAGCACTTGCTTCATCACAACATCGTATGAATGGGTTCAAAGTGGACGTTTTCATGCAAGAACACATTTATTTCATTTTATTTAGCCAGTATTTATCGGATTGAAGATATTAGCCACTCATACTTCCATTTCCTGTCGACGAATCAGATCTTATTTACAGAGACAGCTCAACTCAAGCATGCACATGTTTTGAGGGGTCAACTGCCCTGCAAAAACCGTTACTTTTTGTGAAAAGTACAGGTGGATCGTTTACATGCAATGTGGAAAGTAACAGTATACGGAACTGACAGCTTTACATCACCATCCGAAAGGGAGCCATGCATCAAAGTATGAATGGCACAAGGTGGAACAGCACCGCTGAGTGTACAGCCGAACATGGCAGTCAAACGTACAGCCGAACATGGCAGTCAAACGTACAGCCGAACATGGCAGTCAAACGTACAGCCGAACATGGCAGTCAAACAAACAATCTCTCTGATGATGGATGAACACACCAACCATTGTGCCACACATAATTTAATTGCACATGATTAGCATGGAGAGAGCTCATGAAACATACAATGAGAAAGAGCCACGCCCATGGTTACATAGTTAAGTGGACATGACGATTGGAGAGAACTATTTATGGGGCAAAAACACGTCACATGGTTCTCTGATCTCAACAAATCTTGGGGGTGGGGGGTATTTGATTCTCATCCTTTAAATCAATAGTCCATATATTGAGAATAAAAATGGAAATTATGACTAAAAGAATCCGAAAATCTAGTCCCCACAATTACTCATTAACATTATTAAATAGCAACAATTTATCTAAATCCACAACATTAATGTATAAAATTTGGATTAATTATCAGCACCAAATGACACGTTTCTTTCAACAAGTACAGTGTAACTAAATTTGTTGAGCACACTTACAAATTAAATGTTCATAATATGAGGTTATTACGAGGATACCAAAAAGTATACACAAAGACAGTACAGCAAGAATATCTAGCATACTGTCTGAGTGCATACTTTGTTGTATCCTCAAAATAACCTTATAATTATACATCTTTTCCTCCCAAGGATACATAATGGGAATGCTGAAATCCAAAAAGTTCAAACTTCTTTCTGTGGGGTCTGGTCAAATCCTGGGGGCTGCCATGTTTGTTTTGCTTACGTGTGTAATCATTCCATATTTGGAATTTGCATTTCCTAATATGGTAGGATACAAATATCCAGTGCAATATCGCAAAATTATTTATGATGTTACAGTGACAGATGTATAATATTAATAATGTAATTTAGGATTTTAAAAGTATTTTGAAGTGGTTGTGGTTGTCAAGCAATGCATAATCCAATATTGTGTTAAACATATATTTTACATGGGATATACGGTATATACAATGTACATTGCGTGTCAAAATTGATATCAAAACACAACATCTATAAAATGCATCTCTGACAGAAGTGAACATAAACCAAACATTTTTTTTCATTATTTATCAAAATATGAGTTATTTTTATCATAGATATACCATTTATGGAAACATGACCTACAAATAAAGTAACAAAACAAACAGGAGAGATGAACTCTTGCCAACTCATAATCATGATGACCTTCATGTCAGTATCAGGTCAAACATCTACATGATGCAGCATTTTAAAAAAACTATTTAAGTATAAGCAGTTATACTCATGACATCCTTTCCAATTTATCGCTCAGTACAAAATATCATATATATAAAGCACCAATAACATTCATCACAAGTTAACATTCCACAACACTGACTGGAAATAGAGAAGTTGTATGGTCTCAGTAACCACATTGAAAAATCGTCTATATTGATAATGAATTAAAAGAAAATTTGAAATATAAAAATTTAATTGTACTGAATTAATAAATTTACATAAGTGTCATATTACAGGGGGGGGGGGAATATGATACAGCATATCTCAGAAACCCACATTTTAAGTTTTGTCAGGTTAATTACCCTGTATTGAGGAACTGCACACAAAGTGAAGTTGGTAATGTTGGCATCGTCACAATACCAGTGTGTCCAAATCAGCATAAATACCAGACTATGAATTAAGATGAGCAGAGGGTAAAGTTTGCTATTATTAGGAAACTCATACTATTCCTGACACAAGTTGGATACCAAACCCTGCTACTCAACTTAATACACAGGTACCGCCATCATTAGAATTGTAACCTTTAATAATGCCAAAGTCTGCTTTTGTCATTTTTCACGAAATAAAACAATTTTTTTCTTCACAATATCAAAATGTATATGAAATTAGAATACTTGTCCATAAAGATCTAAAATTAACTGACATTTAAGAAAAAAACATAAAAATGTACAAACTGTTGCACCAAAAGTTTTTGCTTGAAAAAATAATGGTGCTCAAAAGGTTATGAAAACGCATAACAAATACAACACTTATTATTGATATTAAAAGTGATTGGAACATGACATGCAAGGTATTAAATTGGTATAATACACACTTCCAATGTGCATCTGTTGCAGTTCAGTGTTACTATGCCGACAACATTCCGTGACTACGCTGACAACAGCTGTAATGATCGGACATTGGATTTGATAAGATCGTAACAGAATGCTCAAGACAAATCAATATAAAATTTTAAAGGCTAAGGTCACCATGCAGCATTGTATACATAGCATGGGACTCCCATTGAACAGGATGCGACATGATCATCATCATATTTTAAATTAAAAGAATAAATTAGACCAAAATTATTAAGATTAAATATTAATTATTAAAATTAAGATGTCAGTCTTGTAAATAGACTACATGTAGTAGCATTAACTATTATAACGATATTGGAAAAATGAATTATTAATACATGTAATAACATTAAAACATTTTTTTATGAATACATTTGTTCATATATATTACATGTACCCCGGTATGAATGTATAAATATGCTATAGACCAGAATTAAAAGGAATTATTGCTACAAAGTCTGCATTTTTTTTAAATCATTATAATAATGATTATTTTTTTTATATTTATATAATTTCATTTGGTATTATCAGATTCTTTCCCCTCTTAATTTAATAAACAATGGCTAATTCTCTTGATATACATATTATGTAGTCGGTGAATGAAATACAGTGGAATATGAAGCATTTCTATGTCAGCAAACAGTTGACATGCGTTGTATTGTACAGGAACTATTTTTTCCCGTAATTGCAAGTCATGTTTGATATGACCCCATGCAACATAGCAGAAAATGCAAAATATTTTTAAAATGCACACAGCACAACATAAACATTTAAGTATTTTTAGTGGATATGATTACCTATTTATTTTTAAGTTTCAGATTATACAACTGATATGGCTAGACTTGTTGAAGCATCATGTCACTATACATACACATGCCTATTTTAAATAGACGATTTTCCGTTCAACCACAA
Organism: Saccoglossus kowalevskii; assembly: GCF_978046115.1. Taxonomy (NCBI): domain Eukaryota; kingdom Metazoa; phylum Hemichordata; class Enteropneusta; family Harrimaniidae; genus Saccoglossus; species Saccoglossus kowalevskii. The sequence goes on along the minus strand of NC_140661.1, from coordinate 23,765,152 downwards.
GATCTCGCGAGATGCATGAGAGAGGCGCGTTGAACGTCTGCCGCAGAAATCAAACGATTTGATTTTGAACTTGAATTTCTTTATTTCGTAGCTCACATCGACCGGCCGATCTTCGACAGAGGAATATTGCTTCCGAATACTCTTATTTAATCGAAATTGTCTATCATCAAATGTGTACAGCACATTATTAAGCATGGAAATGCCCCCCAAAATATTTTCGCGTTTGTCGAATCCCACGCGATGTTTGATGCCACTACAACGCTATGACCTTTGTTTGTCCTGTTTTTACGTTCGATTTCTCGCAGTGAACGAAAAATGATCTATTGCTCCAGGGTCCACAAAAAATAATTACAGATACGATATTAGTGAATGTGCTTACATAAATAACAAAGACATTTCCATGGTGAGCCTTTATTGGAGAAGTATTTCTAAATAAAGGAAATATGGTACACAAAATATTGGACAAGCAATAAATAAATCTTGCTTTGATGTCTGTGTTTGCACTATTACAGAATGTAGAACTACAGATATGCTGACAAGGCGATTTATTTTCAGTCAAATGGAACAACTAACAGTGTTTTAACTAAAACTGGAAAACTCCAGTATAACCAGTGGGGTGGTAAATTGCAGATAGCATTGGAAACAACAATAATAACACTGTGACAAACTTGTGTAATACTGACATTAAACAATTTCCATTTTTATTTGTGAATAAAGTGATTAAAAAGCAAATAAATATGAAAAGAAAATGGCATAAAAAATAGCTGTAATATAAACACATCCAAAACATATGTATATGAGCTTCCAATAGAGAGTACTGCACTCAAGTTACTTTGGTATGATCAGCTCACGGCATCTTAGAAATGTTACAGCCTCTTGATTTATTTTTAACCATTTCACCACCAAACTCTCGCCCAAATTTTTCTCCACTTTTTTCATATATTCTTAAGTATTTTTGGAAATGAACTCTAATTTTGGAGCCAACAGACAAAACTCAATTCGATTTTCAGTTTTTATTCAAAAAAATTGGCTATTTTTGTCCTAATCTTGTGAAGGAATGTGTGGACTATAAATGGGACTATTTTGCGAATTTGTGATGAAAAGAAGAAACCGGTGGTGAAAAGATTAATATTTTGTTATCACAACCAGGTATACATTATTATACATCTTTTTCTACTTGTACAATGTAGTAATAATTTATTCAGATATTACAGGAAACATTTTATGCTGTGCGAACGTTTGCGAGAGTATGTATTTCCATCGTTCCACATCCAATGTAAATAAAGGAAAGTATTAAAATATGACACCAACAACCTGAAACACGTCTCAATGTTGGTGATAAGTTCACCTCATATTTAGAAAAATTAAAACAAATTAGTGCTGATACTCTTTGGAACATGTGCTTATACAGCGTTTTAGGGAATGGTAAGTTCTATTGTTTTTGGAGCTAGATGCATAATAGCAGTAATAGATTTTATTGCACATTTTAAAACCAAGTTCTCAACTGCATAATTTTGTTCCAACCACAAGTACCATATTTGCAGAGGTGTGTCCATGGTCAATATAACTTTTACAATATTATATCAAGCAGACAATAAACCTTTTGAGGTTCATGCATGTTTCTACTAGAGCAATTATGCTACTATTAAACACTAATAGTCATTTGCAGTTATTGTACACAATGTGAACAATACCATAGATTGTTTTTGTTTTCTCAATCGGGGGTTGAATCTGACTAGACTTCAGAAATGCATATACATTGTAACACACCAAAGCGAAAGTTGATCCATTTATATAACATACCGATACATATGTATACATGTATGGGTCTGTTATGTCAAGTACTAGTACATATGTAAACCTGATGAGACAGCTCAGACAGGATTGTTCAGTTAGACAGGTTTATGAAGTTTGTTTTTTTGGTTTTGAACAGTTTTCCAGTTTATACACATAATTCATTTCACAAGTGTTATTGATTACAGTCCATAATTTTGGGTTTATTTTTGACAGGTTGAATCAAGGTTTTATTTTAGACAGGTTGAATCAAGGGTTTATTTTAGACAGGTTGAATCAACGATTCATTTTAGACAGGTTGAATCAACGGTTCATTTTAGACAGGTTGAATCAACGGTTCATTTTAGACAGGTTGAATCAACGGTTCATTTTAGACAGGTTGAATTAAGGGTTCATTTTTGACAGGTTGAATCAAGGGTTCATTTTTGACAGGTTGAATCAAGGGTTCATTTTTGACAGGTTGAATCAAGAGTTCATTTTAGACAGGTTGAATTAAGGGTTCATTTTTGACAGGTTGAATCAAGGGTTCATTTTAGACAGGTTGAATCAAGGGTTCATTTTAGATAGGTTGAATCAAGGGTTCATTTTAGACAGGCTGAATCAAGGGTTCATTTTAGACAGGTTGAATCAAGGGTTTATTTTAGACAGGTTGAATCAACGATTCATTTTAGACAGGTTGAATCAACGGTTCATTTTAGACAGGTTGAATCAACGGTTCATTTTAGACAGGTTGAATCAACGGTTCATTTTAGACAGGTTGAATTAAGGGTTCATTTTTGACAGGTTGAATCAAGGGTTCATTTTAGACAGGTTGAATCAAGGGTTCATTTTTGACAGGTTGAATCAAGAGTTCATTTTAGACAGGTTGAATTAAGGGTTCATTTTTGACAGGTTGAATCAAGGGTTCATTTTTGACAGGTTGAATCAAGGGTTCATTTTAGACAGGTTGAATCAAGGGTTCATTTTTGACAGGTTGAATCAAGAGTTCATTTTAGACAGGTTGAATTAAGGGTTCATTTTTGACAGGTTGAATCAAGGGTTCATTTTAGACAGGTTGAATCAAGGGTTCATTTTAGATAGGTTGAATCAAGGGTTCATTTTAGACAGGTTGAATCAAGGGTTCATTTTAGACAGGTTGAATCAAGGGTTCATTTTAGACAGGTTGAATCAAGGGTTCATTTTAGACAAGTTGAATCAAGGTTTTATTTTAGACAGGTTGAATCAAGGGTTCATTTTTGATGGGTTGAATTAAGGGTTCATTGTAGACAGTGGTTGAATCAAGGGTTCATTTCTGATGGGTTGAATTAAGGGTTTATTTTAGACAGGTTGAATCAAGGATTCATTTTTGACGGGTTGAATCAAGGGTTCATTTTAGACAGGTTGAATCAGAGGTTCATTTTAGACGGGTTGAATCAAGGGTTCATTTTAGACAGTGGTTGAATAAAGGGTTCATTTTAGACAGTGGTTGAATAAAGGGTTCATTTGTGACGGTTGAATCAAGGGTTCATTTTAGACAGCTTGAATGAAGGTTTCGTTTTAGACAGGTTAATTAAGAGTACATTTGACTGGTTGAATCAAGGGTTCATTTTAGAAGGGTTGAATCAAGAATTCATTTTAGACACACTTCCTGTTTATAAAAGATTGAGTTTGCACTGTGCACATGTAACACATGAAAAAACGGGAACGCTGAGAACTGATCAAACTTCTATGAAACTCAAAATAGAAAACCCTAATATCTGCTTCCAGGCATGTCTACAGACAAGTGAATGACTTCGCAGGGCCATTGAAAAACATAACCCCAACATCAAAAGAAAACTTGTTGAGTGTTATGTGGCACTAAAAACAGATTTGTCTGAAATGTAGAATTATAATAAAATTCAAAAAACCATTAATGGGAGAATGGGAGGGCTTTGTTGGCAACAAGAATAAACACAGTGAGTTGCTATCAGCTGTGTTGTGCTGGGTCACAGATGGACATAATCCACTCTGTACAGACGCATACAAACCTGAAAGCAATGAAGGGCAGTGCATATAAGCATTTATTATTAATTATGTTGAAATGACAAATATTTTTTTATCATTCTAATGTCTAGAAACATTTTCGAAATTTCACTATTGTAGAAGCACATCAGAAATTTCAAAAATGACAAAATATGTTTTCAATGTATTATTAAATTATATTGTCAATCATTTGCTCTCTTCGCTAACCAAGGTCAGTAAATTTTTTTTGATAATATAGTCATTATAACTAGCACTTATCTTCTTAGTTTGTTCTATCACAATGGCTTCTATTCCATGGTAACAATAATATGCATTGATTTCATCAAATAATGTACAACCTGATTAGATTTAAGCAATTATGCATATTGTTAATTAAAATAATGTACTTGTTAATAGCATAACTGTGAAATCTGCTACATGAGATGAAAGGCACAAATATGCTCAATAATTCCAAATTAAATTAAATCGAATAATTTCTAAAATTAACTCGCATAACATTTCCAGCACAAGATTGTTAAGGTTTTTAACTAGTTGATTACAAGCCTGAAAATAAAAAACTTGAAATTTTTCTTTCTATAAAAACAGGCCATCAATTATATAATTATACATGCAAATACATAAAACATCTACAAAACCATTCTATAGATCTTTATTATTTTTTTTATAATTAGTAATATTGGAATTATAAATAAGCTTAATAGGGTTGTATCATATCATAACAAAATAATGAGCAAAAAGCATCATAATTTCACTCCTATTAATCATATCGGTAGTACTCCATAATTATATTACATGCGCTATGCTTTAGTTACATACAAATGTACATGTATCCTATTTATTCTTCATTTTTATGCCTTGCCAACCAAAGGACATAACAAATGATCCACATAAAGCATAAGGTTACTATAGAATACTTTATTTTCGCTTGGAATTTATTTTCGCTATTTTTGCTGAAAGGATGATTCCTTGAAAATAAAATCCAGCGAATATACTTTTTTCCCTATATTTCACATTCAACTCGTCAAAAATCAGTGAAAATAAATTCCATACAAAACACCCAAAATGCCTTTTCAGCGAAAATTAATTCCAGCTATAATAAAGTATTTCACAGTATATTACAAGCTAATATACATAAAATATGGTCACCAGGTTTTCAGACATAATTTGCATTATGTCAATGTCTCACTCTAGATGGGTGTGGCTGGTACTGACTTACCGTAAAATTGTGCTAAAAAGGTTGAGACAATTTAAGAGGGGTAGGGAACGGAGGTAACGTGATCAGATAAAATTCAATACAGATAACTATACATTAAACAAATTTGGAAAGAAAATTCAGCAATATTGAGGACCTGATTATCACCTTAAACAAAAACCATGCTACCTTACAATGGTTGACAATCACTAATTATGACAGTAATTATAGTAATTATACATATCTAGTAAACCCTTCAAATGCTCCTTCTTTACCAAAATTATTTTGCAATTTTTTATGTATTTATGATAATTTCATAGTTGATTATGGACCAGATGAACATAATTTTCTAATGCCTGAAAGTCTTGAACAAAATTTGAAAAAAAACAACAATTTTTGAATTGGCAGTCTAGACACCTCAAGCCATATACAAAATGTAGTGTGTAATTTCTATTATTTGCAAGCCCTGTATCATAAATATGGTAAAACCATGGAGGTAAAAAGAAAGAATCTGTCTTTTACCTCCATGGTAAAACAAAGTGCCCCTCCACCATTCCCCTTCAAATTTTACCTCCCCATAACAAAGCATTCATCATAATAATGTCATGTACCGTAATAACAAACAAATTAAATATACAACATGTACAATGTAATTTTCTTGCTGATCAGTATTACTGCATAAAAAGATTTGTCAATTAAATCATATTATAACTACCGGTAGTCAGGATTATAAACAGAACATTACGTTATTAGCTTTAGCATCTCGCAATAAATACTCCCACTGACAGATTTATACAAATTTTCTTCTGATAAACATGGTACATAGATAATACGAGACGCATCATGTTTTCTTACATATATAATGTACTTAGTTACCATAGTTACTAAGTTGCTTTAATGTCACAAGTAATTAACAATAAGGTTCTTAGGATTTTGAATGCCAAGTCACCTTTTGTCATCTTTCGCAAAATAATTTTATAATATTTTTTATTCATATATTTTATCAATACTTAAATTTTTTTATTTGAGGGTGAATTTTATTGACATGGTGTGTGCTTCATTATTACTGTAAATTCTGTATTAAAAGCCGCGGCTTCTATTAAAATGGTACAATGCAACAGAGGGGATGCGGCTTCTATTAGAGCATCTACACGTGGTGAATTTGTGGGTATAAATTGTTCAAAAACAATGTGTGCGGCTTCTATTAGGGATTCACCTTCTAATACAGATTTCACGGTAGTACTTAATGTACAGAAGTAATGCTGGATGTATGGCTATTTAGACAGGTTGAATCAAGGTATAATTTTAGACAGGTTGAATCAAGGGTTCATTTTTGACGGGTTGAATTAAGGTAGAGATGCAGTTTATTTGGCTTGCTTTTTAATTGAGTAATTAGACAATGAAGATGGTATTATATATCCAACATGTTATATAATTTCTGAAAGCTTATTATACAAACTTTGTAAAACTTGTCTTTATTTTAAATATCCAGAATGCGTTTTTGATTTTGGGTCAAAAATATGCTTTTTTGGACAAAAGTGGTTTAAAAAAAATTAGCTTAAAAACTTCAAGTTCGTTTGTGGGTAAAATTACATCACTGGATACCTTGGTATACTACTAATTCAAATGCGTCCACTCATCTCTCTAACGGCTTTCAAAGTCGCACAGCATGACCTCAAAGTTCACTCTTTTCTATTTTTGCATAATTTATATATCCATGTTAATTGCGGACTTGTTATTTTTGTTCCACTCGCCGTAATAAACTGTCCGGACGCATTTTGAAGGGGAAACACCTTGTCAATAAAGTGTGAAAATTTCGAGGCAAATGGCCAAAGCGTCTATCAGCTATTTTAATTTAAAACCCAAGAATTCACCAATAATAGAAGACGAGAAAAAGGCTAATTTGCATATTTGCGCGTTAAACCGGGAATTACTTTTTTGTCATACTTTGTCATACTTTCTAGATTATTGAAATTGAAAGTTAACGTATAGACATAGACATTTTATGTAAAATCGTTGGACCAGAACAACTGCTCTTGAATATATAAATCAGAAACATGTCATTCATACCAGTGTTTTGATGGGGTCGGTAAAAACACGTGGCAATGCCCAGTAAATATGACGTCATCTCATGAATTATTAAACAGGGGGCGGTCCGAGGAAGGTGACCTTTTATCACGATCAAAACATCATGGCTTCTCTTCGATGTATTTTCAATAAAAAATCTACGCATATTTCACAGCCTATGGTTTACCGTGAAGAGTACAAAGTGGGATATTAAATTATTTATCCTTGATGATTTTTATGTAGTATTGAGAACCAACTCCAGGAAGCGAACGCACAATAATCCTAGAATCGAAACGCGAGGCACGGAAGTTTTGTTCATCGTTTCCAATCCAATTTTTCCCATTGCAACATATTTGTTAAAAGAAATATTTGAATTCTGTTCGTTTTTTAAGGAGGCATTTTTTTTATTTTTTCCGATTTTGGCAACGCCTTATTCAGGGATTTTCTAAGACAGCCGCAGACAATCAGCGCACGGATGTACGTTCAAAACATGCTGTTGTACTACTGGCGACGGTCGCCTGCAAGAAGAGAGCTCCAGCTCCTAACGTAAAAGCTTTAAAATTTCGACCGGTTTTAAATAATTAGTGTTGGAAATCTGACATGTTTTAAGAGTGCAAAATTAAGCTGCATTCTCGAGCGGTCGAATTTTTCTGAATAGACATCGGCAAATGAAAAAATAGGAGTGCTAAACAGTGTGCGTCGTTAGTTTAAAAAAATGGAATGTCCATCAAATTGACGTAAACTTCCCCATTTTTCACGGAAAAAGCAAAGGTCGTGGCCGAGTTGAAGGCTAAAAAACTCAAAAATCAAAACAAAATCATCAATCAGTAAGTATTATGACAAGGAAAACAAAACACCAGACGCCGAAAAGCGGTCAGCGCGTCAAAAGAGTTGTTACCGTAATGTATCAAGTTACCTCTCTCTGTGATTTATTTTTCATTGAAATTATTTGGTTGTTTTCAATTAATTTTAGCGTACCTCTGCAATTTATTTTAGCATTGTCAGTTGTTTGCTTCATTGAATTAAACTGAGTTCGTCCGGTTGCAAACAAAGCTGTCTCGCACCACCTAGCAAAACTTGCGAATGATCGAAGTCCAGGTACCCATTGGACAAAAGATACACAAAAGTTTGTATCTCCCCGACCCAGTGCAATATATCCGGTTAGAATCAAAGCTCACGTGTCCCTTATTTGAGGGACCAGACTCTGCCGTAAATTCGGGATGGGATTTAGAAAAAAAATAAAATGGGACTTGTAAGGTGTATTTTGGCGTCATTTTCGAACATTTCAATCATTCCTGATGCCTAAAATAGAGTCTAAGTTTTACCGTAGTCATTGACACCTATTCAAGAGTATGATATTTATTGTGACTAGCGTGAATGGGTAAGCTTCGTTTCGACTATGAGCAGTTATCACTGTAAACAATGTTAAATTATTCTTCACATGCTCAGTTTATTTTTTGAGAACAATTATTTAAAAATAAAATCTCTCAGTCAATCAGAAACTCGGATTCATGCCTTCAGGGAAAGTCATGTTTGGACGCTCACATCGATTTTGTTTTTCGTTCGGTGGGCTGATGCCTTCAGTGTAGCTTTTGCCTCTTCCGACATAGAAATCATCTGAATCTTCTTTCTACTTCTCTTTCTTTTCACATCACGCATAATGTAATGATAACAATTAGTAAAAAACGCTGAGGAAATATAATGTTTGGTTTGCTAGCGAGCGAGACCTGATTTGAGAATAATTGCATATGCGCGTGAATTGAATGAACTATGACCCGTACAATCTCGATTTGCATATTGTCAATCAAAGGTCCTGTTGTTTGGTTACTCATGCAAATTAGGCAATTGGACATAAACATTGCCATGTGCGAGTGTTTTTTATTTTTAACCAGGAAATAAACAGCAATTTTAACGGTGTTCCAATAAGAATTCATTGGTCAAATTTTCACAGAATGTTCTTTAGATACAAATCTATATAAAAAACGAAAAAAACTATTTTTGATTGAAATTCACAAATAAACTGCATCTCTACCTTAAGGGTTCATTTTAGACAGTGGTTGAATCAAGGGTTCATTACACTGCCCATGTTGGATATCTGTTACAGCAATCAGGAATTTCACCAATATTTGATAGCAGGCCATCATTATGTAACAGGCCAAAAAAAAAAATTTTAAACTTATCGGCAGTGCAAAGCGCTGCAGCAAGACCGGCGTAGTCGGGCAGGGGTAACCCCTGAGCAATAATTGTTGTTCGATGCATACATGTACATCAACAAATATAAGTCAAAATAGACCTACTGCATTAAATTGAGGCACTGAAGGAAGTTTGTTACTGTTATCAGTATGCTTTGCATATTTTAAATCCAAAACCTGAATGGAGTGTGGTAGAGAACACCATAATACCGCACACATTAATCTACATCAAGACTTGCAGAAAACCAGAAATATTGCATGATTTTTACTGAGGAATTTTATGAAGGAACACATTAGAGTGATACTATAGTAGAGCAATGACATTGTTCAAACATTCATCCCAACAGAGGTAGAATGACCAAAAGTTTCACTGTCAAGACAAAGCTTAGAAGCCCACTAAAACTGTTAATCCATCGTTCTGATTATCATACTTATTATTACTTATTATTAATTATTAATTGAATGAATTTTAAAATTGAGGCATGGCAATCTTTCAGGAACTCTCAACTGAACACATGGGCTCACAAAATCTGTAAGTTTAACAAGCAGCCTATAGGCTGAGATAGCTCCGCTGTTAGCAGTGCACATTTCAATTAAAGAACTGAAGACATCATTAGAAAATGAACAATATGTATAGTATCAAAGCAATCGGACTTACAGTTTTTAACAAGAAGTCGAAAATATCACTTTTTACCAAAAATAACAAAAATATTCACCAAAATTAGAGAATTGAAGATACCATCACAAAATGAACAAATCTGAGAGAGGTCCACATGTAGTACCTATATATGTAATATCAAAGCAATCAGACTTGTGGTTTTTAACAAGAAGTCGAAAATATCACTTTTTACCAAAAATTACAAAAATATTCACCAAAATTAGAGAATTGAAGATATCATCACGAAATGAACACATCTGAGAGAGGTTCACATGTAGTACCTATATATGTAGTATCAAAGCAATTGGACTTGCGGTTTTTAACAAGAAGTTGAAAATATCACTTTTTACCAAAAATGATAAAAATATTCACCAAAATTAGAGAATTAAAGATATCATTACAAAATGAACAAATCTGAGTGAGGTCCACATGTAGTACCTATATATGTAATATCAAAGCAACTGCACTTGCGGTTTTTAACAAGAAGTCGAAAATATCACTTTTTACCAAAAATGACAAAAATATTCACCAAAATTAGAGAATTGAAGATATCAACATGAAATGAACAAACCTAAGAGAGGTCTGCCCAAGGTACATATACACCAAGTATCAAAGCATTCAGGCTTGTAGTTTTCAAGAAGAAGTCAAAAAAGTAAAACATTGACACGGACGACGACGACGGACGACGACGACGGACAATCACTCATATGATAAGCTCCGCTCGACAAAGTCGACAGCGGAGCTAAAAAGCTCAAGAGCAATGATTGAATTTTGTGGTTTGTATTATAAAACCCTCAATTTCTAATTCAATGGTTTTATGAACTAGTATAATTTTGGTAGGTTCGCTACTACTAGTTACAAACAAACCCAGTGCTGCGCTATGCACTTCCCTGAGACTCTGTCGTATGTCAAAGGAAGCCCCAGTTTGTATCAGCACTCCTCTTGATTTTGTCTTATGTCAACTCAATGTTTACTTTCAAATCACATTATATATATATATTACAAAATAGTTAATAAACTTGAACACAGTGGTGTGGTACAGTGACTAATTTCTATGAATCATGACTATAGAGAAACACATTGCAAAATGTCTACAAGCATGTACATGTAACCAGCCATGCAGGAGAACTCTCGGCAAGCTTGACCTAAAATCAAGCCAAATTGCAGCAAAATTATAGTTTTCTCTTCAAAAAGATAGTCAAATAGTGAAGGCATGCGCAACAAACTTGTCATCTCATTAACATTGCTGCATATTGTGTTCTTTTGACAAGAGGAATTATGGGATATAACTTACCTATTGTAAGCGGAGAATTTTAACTCCACAGTTTTATGACTTTCCACCCTACTATCCGCAGACCTCTTTGCTCTCAGATGTCTTTCATGTAATTCTGTTCTGTCATACTTTACGAACTGAAATTGCTTCAAGTGTTTAGTGCTCATCAACGCCGGATGATCTGAAGCATCTGTAGACGAAAACAAATAAGATTTATGGATTAAGACTAAAAAAATATTTTCAAAGCTTTCCATGGAGTTCTGTATGATATTCAGAAAAAAAAACATATCATATGCAATGTACATTTGTATTGCTCTATATTAGACCAAATAAATATTAGGCCATATTTTTGGTTTTTATTTTATGCAAATGAATCTAAAATTGTTTCAATTTATGCAAATTAGCTAAAATTGCTGCACTAATCTTGTACAATTTTATTCCATGTAGTTTCTCCTGTGTAGTGACTAACTAGCATTAGTTCTATTAAGGTAATGTACCCTGAAAACTAACTTGGATGCTATTTTTCACATTGTAGTTAAACCATCATTACGTTTTAACAAAAAAAACCCACCAATTTGTGTTATTTGGACTTTTAATACTTACTGGTAGTATCAGATGTGTTCAAATAAACTGGATAACAATTTTACCATAACTTTCAATAAAATTTGTTACCCTCCCCTCCCAAAAAAATATGCTTTAAAAATTTTGCAATAAATTTGGAGAGAATTAAATGGAGATATCACCAAACATAAACAAAAATTACTTCCAAAAGATTCCCGGTATCTGAAATTCATTTGGATGCTATTTTTGTTAGCATCCAAATGAATTTCTATATAAACATTCTTGTTTGGTAAAACTAGACTTATCAATATGTGGTTTAAATATACCTGTTCAAAGAATAGAATGTCTGGGTGAAAGTGAAAACAAAGTTGTGCTTTGGGCAAGAAAGTCTGGTGGTGAAAAGGTATACAGTGATTTCAAATAAATAAGTTCAGTACGGACAGTTAAAATACTTTGACTCATCATATATGGCAACAGATTTTCCTGTAAGAACGAAAGGACTACACACTCCATGTATATTGTATGATAATATGAGGTTATTACGATGCAAAGTATGTACGAAGACAGTACAGCAAGAGTATCGACCAACGTGCAGTGGAGGTCGGTGCTACCATGTACTGTCTGAGTCAGTGCATACTTTGCAATATCCTTCTAATAACCTTATTATTATACATCTTTTCCTCCCAGGAATACATCATGGGAATGCCAAAATCTAAAACGTTTAAAAACAGATTTAGCGAACTTTTTTGTGTGGGGTCCGGACAAACCCTGGGGGCAGCCATGTATGTTTTTTATTATTAGAGGACGCTTACGCATGTGGTCGTTCCATATTTGGAATTCGCGTTTCCTAACATGGTAGGATGAAAATACTCAGTGCAATACCGCAAAATTACGACACGCTGTAACTTATGGCGTTACGGTGACAAATGTATAATAATATATATTGTCAGATAGCTGAAATAGTTGGTTGTAGATTAAATTTATTTGCATTCTAAAGTAAATTATATGTTAAACAGAAATTAATGCTCAACTAAATGTTATATTCACTGAATCTACCCTGCAGCCATAATAAAACATGTTTTTATAGCTGGAATATTAATTTGAAAAAAAAAATAATTTTGAACTCTTGAGCATAAGTTGTCACCTTAAAAACCGATAGGATACAAGAAATTATGTCAATTCAGTACAATATTAACAAAGAAATGATAAATAATACATAAACATACATTTTGGCAAAAACGTAGGCAGGTAAATTATGCCATTAACCTTGCATGTAAAAAAGAGGAAATATTCTTTTATTTCTTTGAGTCAATGCTACAATGGCGTCAGCTCATATGCGACAAATTCAAAGAAAAACATAGAAACATGTATAAAGCTCCAACCATGTCATGAAATAACTGCAAGCTATCCCTGTTTATTGGTGGTGGGTTTCCCAGTTTGTTATTTCAACTTTCCATGGACCAAATCTCCACACATCAGCAATTACAATTTTGGCTTAAAATTATTGCTGTACTCTTCATAGTGACCTACATGTATATCAAATTTGGGAAAAAGTAGCGACCTATAAACCAACAACTTTTAAGGAAGTGAGTTGAATAGTAAGGAGCCATTATAAACCATACATGGTCCTTTTGAGTGCCTATTTTATTCTCCCAAAACATTTTGCATAATTATATGGACTTTTATATTTTTTTTTTGTTAATTTTGAACCAGATGAACATAATTTCTCATTGGATATATATCTTGATCAAAATCATTATAAAATATGGAAAAATTATGCAATTTATTTTGATATTGATGACAAAAGTAGATTTTGGCATTCAAAGAATTAAGCTATCGCTGCTTTGAACTATAAAGCCTGGCAACATGGCGGTACTCCTTGATGCAACTTTTGTTGTAGAAGGAATGAATTATGTATAGTGATACAGTATGCAATAATAACATTCTTTTGATTTTTACAACGCAAGTGGCACTAAATCCTCTATGGGAATACCACAGTGTAAAAAATCCTCTATGGGAGTACCAGTGTGAAAAATCCTCTATGGGAGAACCACAGTGTAAAAAAATCTGCTATGGGAGTACTACAGAGTAAAAAATCCTCTATGGGAGAACCAAAGTGTACATAAGAGAAATTATGAGTAATGTAATACTGTGAACAAGAAACTCCAAAAGTTCTAAGCAGTTTGGTTATTCATATGCAGTAAATGTAAACTAGTGTGGATGGTGACATACAGTATTAATTCCCATATAATGATGACAACCTGAGGCTAACAGACATCCATACTCAGAACACTGATGTGGTCAAATAATACTCTAGACATTACAACAGTTATGGCTTTCTCGGGTCATGTTAATTTTTGAAATATCAGACACACATATGCTAATATATCATCACATTGACCCTCTACAAATACCTATAGAAAGGTTGTTGCGAATTTGCTCCAACAGGTGAATCTTAATTATTTGATTTGAAGATTTACTTCAAATTAGCATTTCTAGTATGTATTTCGTTGTTCTTGTTGTAACCTTCATCCCAAATCAATCCAACTGCACATTCTTATCTATAATATTATCCATATCCCTGTGACCTCGCACACACTTAGACATGTAAGTCAACTTCACAGGTACAATATTCACAATCAAATTCCTGAAACACACAATTGGAGCCAACTATGTGACACTTTACAACCATATTACTGATAGACGAGAAAAATATTGTGGAATCAGAAATAAACGCCAAATGATAGAGCATTAAATTTAAAGGCTAAATTTATTCAGCATCCTGAATTTTAAGCGTTGGCCATGCAGTCCTACTAACTTTCAGAAATAAACGTCTGAAAGTCATGAACTTCATCACATTCCATCGAAGATCAGGTGCAGGTAATGGCAGTGAACTAACGTGTCCTACCACAAAAATCTCGAGTTTTTAGAAAACAATTATGTTAACTATTTCGAAAATGGGTTGCAATTGAAAGGCCAAAATCGGAGTCACGGTCACTGTGGCCACCGCGGCTGTTGACGAGTCAGCAAAGACAAATCAAATATCGAGTGACTGTATATATTTACTTATTCACGATTTCCAGTCCCAATCATCATCATTGCTTGTATTAAATGAATTTCAACATCCATAGCAACTTCAAATTATAGCCGCAAGAACAATGGAGATATACATTACAACTAAAGTACAAAAAAATAATAAACTCAAAATGGCGGACACCAGCAACAGTGCGAATTCAATGTACTCACATGATAATGCCGTCAACATCAATGTTACGGCTAAAATTCCACGAGCCATTGCTTGAAATGGAAGGCCCGTACAGGTACTTTCGCTTAGATAATGATAACGTAATACAAGGTCAGTTTATATTGCTTTATCACGGAGCGACTAAACAGAGAAAGCGGGCGTCGTCAGCACAGAAAAGTACTTCCGCGTCCTGTTATTGAATGAATCATAGACAAGGGGTGCTACACCCTAAATGGAATGGCAATATGAATTAGTCACGCGTGCTTGCTGAGTACACTCAGGTAACAACATTATAATTCCACAGTTATCAAAAACAGTGATTGTTTCACTATGCGGTGTTTTTTTCCATAACAGAGACGTATGAATTATTCCGGATCGCAGCTAACTGCACTGGGCCACCACCGTACTGTGGTGGGTGGAGTCAGAATGATCCAATTTTGACCCCAAGGAGGCGCTTTAATGGGACATTCAGAACTGATGTAAGCACGTAGTACTAATTTCCGTTGATATTTACGTAACCTACATTCAGGTAGAATGTTACTTTTTTTTACACGTGCACATATTTTAGCGCATAAAGCAGTGACGATATTTCGTGTAAAAATCTGTAAACGATATTAATCGTTTTACTTTTAGTATTCGTCAATATTATATGATTTTTTTATTTCGCGGTCAATCTGTTTTTTTTAGAAAACGGTAAAATAATATGCATAAAATGCCATTTTAGCAGAAGTTTCCATATACCACGATGAAAACAGACTTCCACCCTCACAAACCCATGAAATATTTCTATTTTTTAATAATTTTAGAAATAAAAAATGCATTGTAAGACACTATGTACCGTTTTTTCACACAAAAATTATATAAATGTATTAATATATAATCCAAACAATGGTAAAATGCTCCAAAATACGTTATTTTCACAGCATAAATACAATAATTCAGAGATTCCTCTTATTTAATAAATGAACACTAGAGGGCGCTACACACACTACGCGCTACACACTTAGACGAGACTCTAGCAAATGTAACCGAAATAATCGATTGATGCTGAACGGAAATCTCCACTTCAGAACAGCTATGCAGATTTGTGCCTTCCTACTTTTCTGCCTGTGTACAAGGAGTGTAAATACCACTATTCAGCTCCCATGTTATTACAGTAAAATGACTAATTTTCACTGGGTTTAAATTACGCTGATTTACCATTTCAGGTATATTCAGTGCGTTTTAAATTCACGGTTTTATCATTTGGATAATGTGTTCTGTGCTAAATTTTACATATTCACTGGGTTTTAAATTAGCGCATTTTCCAGTCAGCGAAATAAGCAAAATTAAAACCCAGTGAATAATTAACCCCTTTACAGTATACGCAGCATGGAGATTATTAATATTTTTTGCGATTATATTATGTAAACAATACACGTACGTGCAAAAGGTTTGGGCAATGTAATTTTAACATCACTGCTGTAACCAAACAAATTCCGAAGCAGAAAATTGGCTCTGCCGTAGAATAATCGAAGCCGTCGTTTTATGTCTTCGTCATCTATAAAGTTAACAGTAACAACATATCCTAGATTAACGTGCGTCATCGTCCGAATCGCACGGTTTCGCCAAAGCCAGCCATTCATAACCGGTCCACGAACGAACGAATGTTGAGGCTTCGGCCGAATAAATGGTCCTTGGCTGGCGAAGATGAACGTGCGTATGCACAATTCTAAGCATAGCGTCACTAAGATATGGTGGAAGTACCCACACATTGCTTCTAAGAGCATTCTTCCGGTGGAATAAAGTACACATTAAGATTTCTTAGGATGGTGGACAATCTCGAGGTCTGTGTCATATTCATCGTTCACAAACCGCGGAAGGACGGGCTCAAGTCTTCCCTTGGCATAAATTAGATGGTTTATATAAAAAATAAAAAAAACACCCACACAACAGCCCAATTTAAATAAATTTAATGTAATTAATATATACACTGAACAATAAAAGCAAAATAATGTCGAACTCCGTTTCCAACAAAAAATGAAGTATAAATAGAATTTAGTTGATTTTAAAGGCTAAAAGTAAAAATATTCAATAGGAGTATATTTACTTCCCTCACTTGTTTTGTGTCGTGGTGTATCACAGTTTAAACATATAAGTTTACTATTTAGTTTGGATGTGAGATAGTTTGTAATTGATTGTATTAATTGTTACGTTACTGGTTATGAGTCGAAATCTATAACGGAAATAAAGAAAAACAACTAAAAGTTCAATTTTAGTGATTTGTATTTAAAAAATCGGGCCATATTGAATGCGACATATATATATATATCATTGCGTGAAAATTAAAGGCTCACAGTCTTTGTAGAAGATCTGTATTTTTTGTAGCCATTAATTTGTAATATTTACTGACTGTTGGGGGATTAAAAAAGTTAGCAGGAATATATTTTATTCTTAAATTAACAAAAAAGGAACAAATAAGTAAAAAATGGTATTCATTTTCAATGTTGTTACTGTTACAAAACAAGCAAATGCGTTCACTCCTATCTACATTATTTTTTCTATCTGTCTCAATACGAAGATAGTGGCATGAACAGCGGAGTCGAGCTAACATTGGAACATGAGAATGCACTTTCACACAAAATAAATATTTTTCAGGTTCCAAAGAAACTTTAAATTCCCTATAAAATATCAGTTTCTCTAAAGTACATACCTGGCTGAACAAATCAGTATATAGAACTTGTTTCATTTTTTTTTCAGTTAAAAATGCGTAAAAATACATTTACGTTATTTACAGTTTGTGATTCCCAAACATCATCTAAGTTACATAAAAATAATATTTTTTTTAACATGACTAACCCAGGTTAACCTGGATCTAGAATTGGATTTTTAATTATTATACAACATAAGGTAGCATTTCTTTGGGTAACGGGTTTCTGGCATTTTTAATAATGTTGTCCAAAACCTAATGCATTTTAATGCTGTGTGAAAATAAATAGGAAATCTGCCACACCCGCCAAAAGAGATAACCAAAAATAACGACAAGCTAAAAATTGTACACGTTCCAAACATAAATGATTTTCAAAGCCCCATACCTCGGAACCATAAGCTAATATTGGTAATACCATAGTGTCAAACATTTTAAAAAATGCATCAAAGGATAGCATACCTGTAATTTTTGTAACCCTGGTAATATTGAAAAATGCCTTCTTTGCCTGTTGTGATAATATTTTTGTTGCTTCAGACCAAGAAAGTCGGTTTGAGAAAATAACACCTAAATACTTTGATTTGTTCCCCATCGTAAGTCCATTTCTCATTTTTTGAAAGTTGCCCCTCAGCTTTGAATACAATCATTTTAGTTTTAGATAAATTTACAATTAGTTTCCACTTATTACAATAGGAACTCAATGTGTTAAAGTGTCGCTGTAAGCCAATGACAGTGTCAGAAAATAAAGCGACATCACCTGCAAAAAGTAAACACATAATTTCAACCAAATCTGGTGAAAGTTGTATGCCCCCCTGAACCCCAGAATGTAACTCGTGTGCCAATTCATTTATAAAAAAGGAAAACAAGAAGGGGCTAAGCATACATCCCTGACGCACACCGGTTGGGCAGTTAAAATACTCAGTAGAACTAGTAATAGACGTGCGCACGCACGACTTGGCATCATTGTACATAGCATAACGAATTTTGAACATTTTACCTGTAACACCACCCCTCAGCAGAATATACCACAATCGTTGGCGTTCAACCGTGTCGAAGGCCTTGGAAAAATCGACAAATGCACAGTAAAATATTTTTGAATAACGCACTGTAAAATGAAAATACTATCAACAGTTGAATAACCACCACGAAAACCAGCCTGTTATTCGTCAATCTTTCCGAAGGCCTCCGACCAGGACCCGAGACGTCGGTTTAGAATAGACATGAATATTTTGCTAAATATGCTTAGTAAAGATATTCCCCTGTAATTGTCGGGTCTGTTTAGTGAACCGTTTTTGTGAAATGGTACAATGATAGCCCTTGGTCACTGCTGAGGAAAAATACTTAAATCAAATAATCTGTTAAATAGCACAATTAAGTACGGCAAAAGATAATCTATATTCGATTTAAAAAATTCCCTCAATAATCCATCCGATCCGGGTGATTTGCCGTATTTTAACTTGCGAACCGCTACTATAATTTCATCGCCCAAGATCGGACTTTTTAAAAATTCGCAGTTTCAGTGCTTCCGACTCTACTCCAAAAGAAACATCAACACTGTTAATTAAATTTAAAAACTCGTCAGAAGGAGAGAAATCATCCTGTCCTGGTGAATCACAGGGAGTAAATAATTTACTAAAATAATCAAACCACTCATCAGGTTGGATAGAGTTAATACTAACAGGTATGGACGATAAACGTCGCAAAATGCTCCAGAACGTTTTTAAATCTTTCAATCCCAATTTCAATTCCGTTCTTTTTTCGCAGAAAAAGGCACGTTTTTTCTCTCTACACACAAGTTTGAAATTTCTTTTCGCGGCTTTATACAAATTTAGCGAATCAATGCTATTATCAACTCGGAAATTTCTCAACAATTTATACTTCCCATACTTCAAAGCTTTACACTCGTAGTCAAACCAAGATGGCTGACTAGGATACTGTGATACGTTTTCGGGTGCCCGCCGACCCATTCCACACAAATCAGCTGTCCTCGTAAAGACAGATTATCAACAAAATTAAAAATTTCATAATTAGGGTCGGAAATAAAGCTGTCAAGACCTTTGTCAACTAAACTAGATTTGAGATTGTGAGAAAAAACGTTTTTTTTTACTCAGTGACCAAACGTAACGTTTTAAAACTAATTCATTTGTTTCATTCTGGGTAGTAGTCACATTTGGTACACTGGCATTTAATGAAAAAGACAAAGGAAGGTGATCGGATTCCGTACGAATACAAACTGCAAAAGTGGACAATGTTGTAAACAAAATAGAGGACATAATAGTATAATCAACCACGCTGGCACCCGAATTGGCGATGCAAATGAATTCCCCGTGTTTGGCATTCTCGCCAAAGCGGCCATTTATAATATGCAAGTTAAACGTACAACACAGGGAAAGTAGCGACCTCCCGAAACTATTTACTGTTTTGTCTTTTGAAACCCGTGTTAACGCAAAATCATCTTTGTCACAAAGGAAATCAGAATCAAGCATATATTTCCTATCATCATCTATTTTATAATGATGTAATTCGCCAGTTCGAGAATTCAGGTGACCAGTAGTTATAATGTAAACATCATTCAATTTAGTTAGAATGTCTACAAGTTCATTTTCTAAAAGTTCTAAACCATTTGACGAAGAAAGACTATTATAGATGACTGAATACTGCGGGGCAATATAAATACTACAAAAGAGAACATCTTTATTTAACCCAAAAATATATCTATCAAACAAAAGAAATATACAATCATGTAAAGCAGAATTTAAGCGTTTGACATACCTGGATAGATGGTTACGCACTATAGTGCAGACACCCCCAGCGTATCTACCACGTGCAGTGTTGCGTGTTTGCGCCCATGTTTCAATAAAAGATGCTACATCAAATTGTTTAAAATTTAAAGAACTAATTTTGTTATTCAAACCTTGAACATTCCAAGTTTGAAAACTTACTATGTTTGGGCCAAGGCCACACCCCTAGTTTGTTATGTTTGTCGTAGCGTTTTCTTCTGTGCGTTTCTGTAACCGTGTTTCTGGTCCTTGTACCTTTGTTGTTTTCTGTGCACTATCCATTTCTATCTTCTTATCTTTTACAACTAATTTTCCACTCTTGTAATAAGCAATTTTACCTTGCTTCTTGTAATCCGTAACGGTTTTTCGTTGTCGCTTTGTAAGGTCGTTGCCAATGCCGATACCAACCTTCTTAAGTTCCAATCTGGCCGCCAACGCAATCATTTTGTCGTCCCAGTGGTGAAACTTTACGATAACACGACGCGCACTATTTGTTCTACTACCTGGTGCTCGATGTGCTCTAACTATATCACGAGGTACCCACTGCTTTTTGTTCACATGCATAATACCCAATACTTGCTCCTTGCATTGGTCAAACGATTCACCCGGTATCTCCTCAATTCCGTACAGCCGAACATTTTCCCTCCGCAAGATCGATTCCGATTTATCTGCATCATTTTCGACGGTTTCTATGCGATCAAATAATTCATCCAGCTTCATAGATATAGAGGCCAAGTCTAAATTTACTGAAATAGGCTGCACTTATAAAACAAACAACTCAATGCAATATGGTATAATAAAACCTACCACAAATTATAGACCAAAAAAGTACAATTTCAAAATCTGTTATAAGAATAATAGATAATGATTTTTTTCAAATATTCAATTTGCATTGGAAAGAAGAAACTTTCAACGAAAATAATAAAATTAATAACCACAATGGTAAAAATAAACCAGGAAGGTACAGGGGGAAAAATGAACAAGGTACGGAAAACTACCTTATGTTATCAAATATAGAACTTCGTGAATGTCTCACTGAATTTTGACTCAGTAACCACCAATTACAAATTGAAAAGGGAAGACCAAATACCCCAGAAAAAAATTAGGTTTCACGGCGTGTGTTCCAGAAATGTTATTTGTTGGAAACAAATGAAACATACTTTTATGATTCTAACATTGTCGGAACTGCATTTGCAGGAATAATGTTCACTGTCGATCACGAGTGAAACAAATCAAGAAAATTGCATAGGAAATAAATTATCAATTCAATAAAATGAGTGTTGAACAAAGGCATCCTTTCAAAACAAATAAGTCTAACTTAAGATGTCAGCGCATGAGGTTAAACAGCTGTGTACCAAATAAACAACTGGGCGAGCCTTGCAAATTTCATTTTTCCGTGACGTACTGGTGCAATCCCGGGAATTGTGGAGTCGCGCTTTAATCATAGAGCAACCAAACAGTGACCGTCTTAAGTAGGAACAAGTATTTCTATGTTTGTTATTGAATCATAACCAGGGGTGTAACGTCATTAATGGAATGGCGACATGTGTGCGGAGTAGTCAGTAACAACATTGTACTCCCACATTAGATTAATTAGAGAGATTAATTAAAAAATAAAATTCACTAGAAACAGTTAAAATAAAATACTGAAACCCAATCGGCCAATCAGAATTGTAACAAGATACTGTGCTGTAACTGCACTGTGATCGCAAGAATATGTAGTAGTAGCTAGTTCACATGTTTGTGGTACAAGTCGTCAGGATTTAGAGCAGATATTATAGAGACCCGGACATTGCGCTGTCTTCTTAAATTCAGGCTCAACTGGATTGGAATATAATTACTAAATACTTATTTACTGGTAATATACGATTTCTTTTTGTATACATTACTCTGTAATTGAGGTTGATGTCGCCTATAGTATCGTTTAATACTTACTGTAAATAAATTCTTTTCCAGAATGAACAAGGACAATGAGGTCATCATCATTTTCAATTAATACGAGGGGCGTTCCCTGACCCATTTCCCATAGCAGGAGATTAATGAAACTTGGCACAATTATTAGTCTTTCTCTATATAGGAACCACCAAAATTTATGCATTTCTCTCATCGTTTGATGCAGCTCTGGGCACCGTTTTTTGTAGAACACCCAAGGTTGGTCCTCCAACCACGTTGTAACTTCAGAAATCAAGGCTGCATCATCTGGGAAACGCTTTCCTTTCAAAAACAACTTCATGGCTGGGAAGAGATGAAAGTCAGAGGGTGCAAGGTCAGGAGAGTAAGGGGAATGGGGGAGGATTTCATAGGCAACGCCCGTGCTTCTGATCTGGTGACATGCGAGTTGTGGACCAGAGCGTTGTTCTGCAGGAGGATACCATGATGGATGGAAGATGGAATTCGATGGTACAGACATGCTCGATTTGGGTGGGCTATCAGTAACAACTACAAGTGATCATTGACACCAGTTATGTTTTCAATTGTTGTTGACTGGCTAACTGTCATTGACTATGGGAGAAAGTCCACGAATCCTTTCTGATGGTCATTAAATTGTCATGAAAAGTCATAAGCCACAGGAAGCACAGTCACTCTACCAGTCAGTGCATCCACATCCCAAAACTTGAGTACTGATGGTTCCACCCTTGACTCAACTGGCACAATGCTATCAGTGTCATTAATATGTTGATTGACACATATAACTTCTTGAGGGTCGTGCTATGAAATTATAAGAAATAGAGGAAACATGTGCAGCATGTACCCCTGCTGTGTCTACATTCTAGATTGATGTTGACTAAGATTTCCACTACAAGATAGTTCAGAATTGATCAATTCATGCCCCTTCATTGTTGAGGTAGGCAACCATTAAGGAGTTGTCAACCCTTCTGTTCTTCGTGACTGACAAGAATGCTCAAGAAGGTGAGCCAAGTGATGGGTATGGACTACTGTGTTGTGTTTCAAGGACTCTGAGTATGTTAATTCATTGTATGTGCTTCAAGTCCAAGTTTAAGGCATCCATCAAAATAAATAATCTCAGGAAGTGTGGGATCATGGGCATTTCAACAACGTGGCCAAGAAAGGTCTTTCCTTTCTGTTAATCAAGTGCACAAGTGTAACACAATATTGCTTGTTGCACAGAATTTATGAAGCCACTACTGGCTTCCATTGTCTGAGGCCTACAAAATGTGCCCACTACCATGAACATTAGTGCAAAGTGTGTAATAAATCACAAAAACCATCACTAGATGTTAGTGCTAGCCATGCCAGATGTGAAGACCAGAATGGGAAGTATACATTACATATACATTACCTCAGAAGTACACACAAAACAGAACAGGCTTAAGGGGAAGACACATGTACAAATTACACACGCATTACATAAAATAGACATGCAGCACAAGTTCTGTCAAGAATAAATATAAACTATATGCGTGATAAGGCCGTGAACAGTGGAGTTCCTTACTTTATTATGAATTCAAAGCACATTGAAAGACTGGACTGTGATTAATGTGAAAACAGTGGAACGAACAAATGTTCATTATATCTTAATACACCACTGATGTACTGCATTGTGGAAAACAAATCAAATGGGCTCACACCGACAGAGATAGAAAGTGGGGCAAGGAACAAATGGTGGAAAGTAACACATTCAAATTTAACACACCAAAAAATAAACAGTTAAAGATAAGCAAGAATACTTATCTAAAAATTTCAATTGTGTTAACTCCTGCTTTTAGATTTTTCACCATTTAGTCTCCTCATACTAGAGCTGATTTCTTCACACAGTGCATCTTGTTGGCCAGGGGGAGGAAGCGCGGGAAAACTTTTAGAGATTGTTGCTGAATTCAGATGGAGGTTTACAGAATATGTATAGCTTTAGTAATTAACTCCCGTAAGTGTTTAGTAGTTACTAGCTCATAGGCTAGCCCTGTAGCGGTGAATGTGAGTTTTTTTGTCCCTGGAAGACTTACCAGTCAATGTACAGTTAATTCCAAGATGTTGCAATGGCGACCTGTTTTTTTTAAAATTTTTTGCTAGATTTCCTTTACGCCACACTAGAACCAAATCTCCTCCACCAGCTGAATTAGGCTAGGGATCAAACATCACGTGTTTGTTATGTATTTAATATGGGACTTTTTTGGCCTGAAATAAAGGATTAATAATAATTAATAATAATAACATACTGTAAAATTGACACAGCAGACTAGAACTCTCTTGTTCTTAACCTCACCCAGGAAGCAAACTGATGCTCTCTTGGTGTCTAACAACTCCAGCATGTTTAGATAAAGTCTTGCTTCCCATGGTTGTCACTCCCCATCCTATTTAGAGGCATACATTGCAAAGAAGGTAACAGACTGATCTGCAATTCTCACCATAGATTTATGAGGTCTATCTACCACAAGAGGGTGTTTTGACTTTGTGGTATCGGTTGCATTTCTGTTAAAAGCATCGACTTTGTTTGTAGTAGCATCTGAATCTGATAGAATGTTAATTCCTGCAACCCTCATCAGAGTCCTCAAGATGACAATTGATTTGCCATAGAGCACGCAAACCAAGTCTCTGACTTGGTGCACTGTGCTAGCAAAGGCCTTACTAGACCCTTGTAGTATGTTGAACTCCACCCAGGAACACTAGCTCCTGACTTTTGTCAGCTACAATAAAACGCACGTATTGCAAGATCACGACTGTTTTGTGGATGTGTGATACCTGTTCATGTACATTGTTTTTGCACTGTTTACCCAGAATTATGAAACATAGGTATTGCCAGCTCTGTGTGAAACAGTATTTGCTGATATACGTCTTTCAGATTGAGTAAGCATCATTCTGAAATGGTCTTCTGGAATGTACTGATTCAGTTGGCTTAAGTCTATAATAGGGCATACCCTTCTCGCTTTCACACCCAGGTGAAAGAATCATCTCTCGCTTTGGAGACCACTCCTTGTTGTCTTGCTTCTTGTAATAAATTCTCTTTAACACTGCTGGGACGACCACACCTGTCCACTACCTACATATCATGTTTTCACAATCGTAGTTTATACTTAACACCTGACCATGGGGTTCATCTGCCTCACCCCGTTGCCAGTCTTTTGTTCCATGTTATGTTTTAATTATCACCCTCATACTTATAATAATCCTCTTTCTGCATTACACATCCAGTCCTTTGTTTCATTGCCATGCTTTGTTATTAAGTACACATTCCATAACCTGCATTCTTGGTAACCAATCATATTTTGTATATTCCATAATCCTCCCATCCCCAACCAATCAATTCTCTGCATCTTGGTTATTTAACCACTAGACCAAGCATTCACTCATCAGTCATATCACACTTGCTGTCATTGCTTGCTGTCGAACTGATGGGACTACCGTAGTTAAATCAAGTGGGGTAAGACCAAATAAATGACTCAGAGACAAGGATGCCGGTAGGTAGGTATGGGGGGGAGCATCACACCCTCACGTGCAGGCGTCATAGCGGCTGACCCCATGATGCAATTCGCAGATTTGAATTACATCATGACATGAACAACGTGGTACCTGAGTGTTGGTGGTCACTACGGCAACCTCACAAGTAGGCGTCGTAAGAGTTGTTGCCACCGTACGAGTCACAATTTAGACTAACACTGCGGCAAGAACACCGTGGTACCCAAGCAAGGCTGTGTATGCTGCAGTGACAGCCCCCAAATTACTCATAGAGAACAACGAGCATGATTGTGTTAGAAAATGCAAGTCATGCATGCAAGATTTAATTTGCTTTGATGAGGTGGTAGCATGGAGACTACTCAAAACAAAATAAGAATAAAAATCTAATGACAAGAGCAAAAGTGGTTGAATGCAACGATGACGCAAAAGTGTAAAGCATGTGCTCAGCGAATGCATAAATAATAAAGAATTACGAATCCGAGTAAAACGATGCACAAAGTCAAGTTAAATGCTTTTTAAAAATTAATGAATGACATAAATAGTAAAATGAATTACGAATGTGAGTAAAACGATGCATAAAGTCAAATTAAATGTTTGTTTTTGTTTGTTTTTTTGTTTTTTTTGTTTTTTTGTTTTTTTGTTTTTTTGTTTTTAAATTAATGAATAACATAATAATAAAGTGAATTATGAATGTGAGTAAAACGTTGCACAAAGCTAAAAATTACTTTGATAGTTCAATTGTTCAAGGAATGTTGTACCATGATTCCGGGTACCTTGCGGAGAGTTTTCATTGGCGTCTTAATGTAGGTTTGGTAGGCATCGCTCTTCCATCGTCCAAGGCATTTGATTAACCAATCCGGAATTCCTGCAGCTGCAGCGGTGGTGGCAGCTCCGCTTCGAAAACTATGGCTGGTGAATTGGGTGATATTAGGTACACCACCCTGAACGAGGTGAATTTGCAACACATGTGTAAGCTTCTGGCGGGTAAGGTAGTCACCGTTGGTGAATTGAAATGCAGGACTCTGTCGCAAGTGAGAGGTGTTTGCAGAATAACGGTGATACGCACGTACGGCACATACTGATGAATCAGAAGCAGCGATGACAATGGTTTGACCCTGCCGAAAAGGATCAGTCTTCGATGCCTTTATGTGAACATTGAGCCCACAGAGATTGTCATCGATGTGTATATCTGCATGGAGTAGGGTTGTAGCTGTGTCGTAATATGTTGGAGAAGAGGCGGTGAATTCGCTAACTCTAAGAAAGCCGAAAAACGCGATGGTGAATGCTGACCACATCATAAGTTGGTCGATAGGGTGAAGAGAATGAGATGCACGGAGGGCGTTTTTCAGTTTCCGAAGTATACCAATAGTAACAGGAAGTCGTTGGCGAGTAGGCACGCTGTGGTGTCGCTTGATTCCTTGTAAGGTGCGGTGTAGAGTGTTCCAGTCAGATATATCATTGACTTGTCCTGCTTCGATGTGCATGTCGAGGGTGGCAGTCAGGTACAGTTTTATGGTGTTGTAGACTAGCCCAGTCGATGCAAGATATGTAACGAATAATGTTGCAGAGTGTTGAGTGATAGGTAGACTCGGAATACCATGAGCGAGACAAAACTTGAAATACCGAGACTGACCTGCAGCATATGTTCGCCGTGTCGAGACGGCTAGAGAGCGATAGGCGTAGTATTTGGCTTTTTCTTCGAGGTTACCTATGGCAGCAGATGTTGGAGTTGCTTGATGTAGTCTCTTGTGTTGACTGGGTATTTTGTTGCTTGTGGTGCCAATGAACGGAATCTCTGTAGCTGCAATCGGGATAAAGAATCGGCAATGTTATTATTAATTCCACTGATGTGGGTGACCATGACATGAAAATTTGCTTTGGCAGCTTTGAAGAAAATAGCTCGAACAAGGGCCATGATGAGAGGACAACGCGAGGATCCTTTACGCCAAATGTTGACAATACTTTCGTTGTCACAGTGAAATAGGACCCTCTTTCCATGCCACAAATTCCCCCAAATTGAACAAGCGAGGAAGATTGGGAGTAGTTCTTTCCATGCAATGGAAAGGTCGGGCTTGGTGCTGGATGGAATGGAGGACCATGGCAGAGAGAACCATTTGCCATTAAAATAGCCTCCACACCCAAGCGTAGATGATGCATCAGTGTATAATTCCATTTCGGGTGAGGGAGTCCATTTTGATTGAAGGAAATGGGCTGAACCATTCCACGTTGGCAGGAAGTCCCACCACCACTGTAGATCGAGGTGGAAAGGCTGAGTTAATGTTAAATGTTGCTGGAGCGTATTTACGGTAGTTGAGAGATTAATCATGCGACGCAGGAATGTCCGACCTGCAGGAATGCATTTGCAGGCAAAGCTAAGTATGCCAATTAATGACAGTAGTTCGCGTTTTGTGCATGATGTTATCAAGGACCATTTTTCCAAAGTTTCTGTAATTTCACGTAGCTTGCCGTCTGGCAAACGGAGTACCATTTTAGTGGTGTCTAATTCAATTCCTAGGAATGTGAGTATTGTTGAAGGTCCCTCGAGTTTTTCCGGTGCAATGGGAACGCCAAGATCTTTACAGACGGATAACATTGTCTGTAAACTGTTATTGCAAATGTCAGAATCAGGTGGTCCTGCGATGAGGTAGTCGTCTAAGTAATGGAGAATGTTATTGTTGTGAGATCGATTGCAAAAGATCCAATTGATTGCCTCAGCAATCTGGTTGAAGAGAAAGGGTGCTGACCTAAGTCCAAATGGTAAGACACGATCAAAGAAATAGTATCCATTCCACTTGTAACCTAGGAGATGCCAATCTTCACGTCTGACAGGACACAAGCGAAATGCATGTTGTATGTCAACTTTAGCAAGTTGGGTAGCGGATCCAAATTGATTGATCATGCTGACGGCATCGTCAACTGTCGAGTAGTGGAGCGAAAAATCCTCTTTGCAAATGTTGTCATTGACGCTGTCAGAAATTGGTTGAGATAAGTCCATTATAATTCGATGACCCCCGTTTTTCTTTGGTCGCAACCCCAAGGAGTTGACAACGAAGTTGGGAAAAGGGGGTTTAATAAATGGACCTACCGCGTGTCCTGCACCAATTTCCTTAATGATGGAGTCTGTAATGATTTGTGGATTCGTGTAGGCTGACTTTGCGTTTTTTGTTGAACGAGCATGTTGGCTTCCTGAAAAACCCAAGTCTGCACCTCTGGAAATGTCTAAAATAACAGACGCCGTGAATTGTTTATTAGGATGATTATGAAGTTCGCGTGCAAAAACCTCTTGATTGAGCGATGTCGTAGGAAAAAGGGAATCCACAAATTTAATAGGTTTTATCATTCCCGCGAAATGGCTGTGGTGTAGGTCCTTGTTGATTTGTTGAGTTGATTGCGCCACGAAAAAACTGGTTACCTTGGTTTTGATGGAATTGTGCAACGTGATCCCCGGAATAACAAACGCTACATTGATGTAGGCGGCCATTTTGACACGGGTCGGAACAGCGCCCTCTATTGTAATCTCTGCAAGTTTGTTGTTGTTGACTGGTTTGTCGGGTAGGAGCCTGTCCGCTGGTCCATGTGTAGGGATTAGAACGCTGTTTGTTTTTGAAGCAATCTTTTTGTTGGTGACCATGTTTGCCGCAAGTGAAGCATTTCTGACGGATTAAGTGACTAGAGTTCTGAAAGCATTCGTAGTCAAGCTCGTTATTGACGTAACTCCAATTTATTTGGCCGTGAAATCTTGAGGCGTTTAGACGAAAAGCTCTATCGTAGGCGATCCATGCAGCTGGTTCGAATCGTTTTGCTTTTCTTGCGATGAAGCGTTGATAATTGAACAGAGGTACGGTTTGATCAGGAAAGTAGTAAGACACATACGCTGCATAGGTCGAAAAACAATCAAGCCATGTTTCAAAGTCTTCGATTGATTTACGCTTTGGTTGGGTTGTAAGTGTCAAGCCTGGGTTAGGGTTGTCGCTGTCTACTGATAGGTGCGTATTGAGGGGTGCCCCAACGTTTGGAAGAATGTTGTCTGGGTGGAATTCGGATAAATCTATGAACTTACCGCGAATGGCGAGAGCATTGAGTGTTGATGGATCGACGTACGGGAGTTGTAGGTGCATCGGAGGGACGACTGCGGGAACTTTCGATGGTGCCGGTGGAGGAATGTTGCTGACTTGTCCTGTAGCGTGTGCTTGTTGTGCCAATAGCATGGGTTGTACAGCTGGTTGGTTGTACTGTGCGTAAGTGTGTTGTTGTTGAGCAACTGGTTGGTTTGAAGATAGACCGATAATCTGTTGGTTTGCTGCAATGAGTTGTGGTTGATTGAAAAGATCGTATATTTGCTGAGTAGCTGGTTGCGTCATTGCGAATTGGTTATCAGTTTGTTGTTGGTTCGTTGTGGAGGCTGGTGACAGCAAGTCGATTTGTAGCGGACTAGTGATAGTTGCGGCGTATGGTGTTGAGTTTTCGTCGGCGAGTTGGTTACTAGTTTTCGTGGCTGTACGTTGTTTTTTGTTCGAAGTAGGAGGTGGCTGTTGGTCTTGAGAAAACCGTGCAGGAGTTTTCTTGGATCGAGTTGGTCTTCCACGTTTCTTCTGTGCTGGCATGATGAATGAAGATGGTCAACTTTCAAAGTTTGTGAGGAAAAATCGTTCGACAGCAAGCAATGAAGCAAGTGTGATATGACTCAGATTACTATGTAATCAGCCAATTGACAGATCATTGCTCAAATTTGACTGCAAGGCCTAGTTTCTATTGTGTTTGGTATCAATTAAACTGATCCAGTGCCATGTGGGTTAGAGATACCCAACCACGATTTTCACTCATCATAATAATCATTTTCAGCGCCTATGTGCTTTTGATTTCTGTTACCAGTCTGATGAACGGAATTCTCGCCATATATTAGTTCATATATTGCTGATGCGAATATTTTTTATGAAAGTTATCTCTGAATTAGGCCATGGCCCAGAGTTTCAAATGATACTCTTATCCATTTGCTATAGGTATTAAGTATGATTGAACATTTTTTTAAATGATTTTTTCACAAAAACACTTACCAAAAACATAGTTGAACTCTAGTGACCTTGCCATTTGTTATATAATATTATTCCCTTTATCATAGTTTGTTTCAATATGAATATGCATTGTCATAATTAATTAATTAGTTTTGGGGTTGAACCAACAGTGGTGAATCAGTCTACCGAATGTCCTTGATATTTTAGTATAAAAACAAATGTCTCATCGCAGAAAAAAAGTGCTGCATTTAGACATGAATAGATTCATAAAACATGCAAGGTAACAGAAAATCCAAGTATTTTGTACAGGTGTATGTCAAAAATTAACGATTTACTGAGACAAATATGAACTGCCATATAATATTATATATGTGACTACTGTATTATATGAAAAGTAAAAAAAACAGCCTCTATGAATATCTATCATGTTGCAAGCTCTGCTTTGTATGCAAATCAACTCAAATACTACCATACTTATCCCGGTAAAAGCCCATGCCTGGGCAAATGCCCACCCCCCACTTTTGACACAATAAAGAAGTCGAGGTCATATCCGGGCACACGCCCAGGGGGTCTTTTTCTACACAACAAAAAAACTATTTCCAATTGTTGACTGTATTAACAGTTGCCTTTTTTGCAGTCTATCGTGATGCTTATAAAAATTCTTTAAATACAATTGTTAATTGCGTAAAACAAGGGGTGAACGCGAAATAGCTGTGACAGCAAAATGGGTATTTCGCTTTCTACCTTCAGGGCAGTGCCTTCATCGCTGATTTACTTTTAATTTTCAAGATTTTTTTTTTCAGAATCATAACAGTCAGCAAGTCAATACAAATATATATTAAAGCACAAACGGTAGTTATCTTTTTGAAATATGTTGTGGCCCTAAAAAGGTCCGGCCGTTTGGTTTGTGCTTACTTAGAAATGATTCGAGCAAATCGTATAAGGATAGGAGAGCCGCGAAGCAAGTGTCGCACTCAGTCAGCTGTAGCGACATCAACAATTGAACCAATGTTGCAATATTGTAGCAGCCCATACTGAGAGAGTGGTTGAAATCACGTTAATTTGGCTTTATAAAATATTTGGTAGCAGCTTGCGAATCCATAACTGGGGCCAGCAATGTTACGCCGAAGTCCACTGCGATATCCATATAGTGAGACATTCCAACCGCCGGAACTTGCTGAATGATAACTTTCACTGTGATTGAGTAGAGTCTGATAAGAAAGCAATGTCATGATTTAACCTTTATGATGAAATACGAGTAGTGATTCTTAGCCAATCAGTAAAGCAAGATGCATAAAAATCAAAGATGATTGCCAGACTGTCAACAAAAGCATCGTGTGCCATCGCAGCAGAGCGACCCCATTTTTCTTGTTTCTTTATTGTGATTAGACATGAATGAAAAGTGCCCAGCTGACAGACTGCGATATCCGTGGATTAAAAGTGCTAAGTCCAAATTGTGTGGGACGATATCGACAAATTTCAGGAAGAAGTTGTAGGGATTTTGTTCGACGGCTACAGTGACGCCGACTTGGACTTTGTGAGTTTTTAGTTTGACCAAGATGGTAATGAAGGTACAAATAAAGATCTGAGAAGATTTTTCAAACAGCTATAAATTTTTACTGTGTAAATTTGTAAATTATTATTGATCTTTTATGACAGTTGATTCATAATTTGTCGAAACTGGAAGTCATTTTATGCAGTTTAACCCCTGACATTGTAATTCATTTTGAGTTCATGCGTATTGGGCGTGTTTGTTGGCTGGAAAATCCTAATTCAAACGATTCCTCACTGTCTATTTTTATTATTTGTGGTTTATTTGTCACATTATAAGCAATAAAGTATTTTTGTTTTACTTCTAATGTTGCATATTGTTCATTTATTTCTGTTGGATATTTTCATTTGCCGTTCTATTCCCTGCCGCAGTTTAATCTGTGTGTTGTCAATTTTCGTTTTTTTACCCCTATTTTTTGGCAATTTCCCATGTTCAGGACCCTGGGCTTTTATACCCGGATAAATACGGTAGCAGTTAGTTGGTGTCCAGTGGAGAGAGAAGTCAACAGTACTGTTGCCTCCTGAGAATCTACATCTTCAAACACTGCAATCTTTGTTTTTGAAGTGCGTTTTTAAATTAGTATTATAAAAGCTATATCATTCTGTTCTTATAGCTGAAACAAATTCCTGTGAATTTTCATTTGTCAAATGAACTGTTTGTCAAATACAGAATACATATATTTTAGTACAATTTTCTTTTCAAAATGTGGATGCAACATTTTTCTTTTTATGTATTGTTTTTGATTTGATAACTTTGAATTAAACAGATTTGTTATAAGCTTCAGATCTTGATCAAAGTTTGGCACCCAGTTCATAGGAGTGCTTATATTGATTTTCTGACATCTTGTTTTCTGTAAAGATTTTATTGGTAGGATTGCAAATGTGTATCATACTGTGCCAAAATTCTCTCCATGAGTTGGTTTTGAAACCCAGTATAGTATTCCCATGGAATTTGGAAGATACATTACCAAGGATATTATTACAAGATAAATGATTTGCTTCATTAAACACATACAACAATGCATATTTCCGCTGAGATCAGTGATCTTTGATGCATATCACCAGTGATCAGTCAAGGAGAAACAGTCAAAATATTTTATCAGATTTTCTCAATTTTTGAATGATATTTTCATACAGGACCTCTGTTGTTCAAACTCAGGGAAGACTTTATACTGATGAATAAGGTGACCAAGTTTGATGAAGTTTGGAACAGAATTAGTAAAGTTATTGTGCACACAATAGCAATTATTGACAACGACGACAACGCTGGACAAAATGTTTTCCCTTAATATACCTTTCCCTTCCATCTTTGATAGTACGGGCAAGGTAATAACTTTAAAAAATGGGAAAACAAACACATTGGTATAAAAAAATCTACATACAATTTATTCAAATAAACAGGTTCAAGGGCATGCACAGCATTTTTGTCATGTTTTTAGTTCACAAAATAAATTAACTATAGGATAGTACCACATAATACATGCAAATAACTGGAAAATAAATATGTGAAATTAATTTTCCAGTCATTGATTACACGTAGACATATACAGTATGGACCTCCTAACAGTTTACCACATGTAGGGAAGCACAAATTTTGGCTCACGATTACATGAATTAAAAATATGTGGGGGAAAAAATGACAAAAACGCAGCCCATGCCACGTTTAATGGAATGTTCCAATAATGCTTCAAGCACAAACAACTTTTTACATTCTGTTAAAAATTCAAATCAACACCACAAAAATAGGGAGCCATTTCACTCTTCATTTGAAGCCATACTAAGAAGATCAACACCACTAGGGAGCACAACAATGGGGGTTCAGTGACGGAAGATGCATATTTTGTGTTATGTTATGTTAAGCATATATTACTTAGTGTCCTCCTGAATATTTTTTTTTTTACATATATCCAGAACTGTTATTCATTTTAAAAATGTACGGTAACCAGAGCCTGTCAGCAAGGACACAATCACAGACCACGACAGGCTAGGTAATGACTAGGTATGAGCCATTTACTATTGAATGCTGAAATTGACCACATATTCCATATATGCCCTGGTAGTCATATCATGAAGTGTTAAAGACATTTATAGAGATTCTAACAGAGGTCTCTTATGTTCTGCATAGCAAAGTCAGACTGGAAACAGTAATTCACTGTGAATGTCAAGTTTGAATGAAAACTGCTCAGTTACAATTTTAATATAAGTTTGAATCAACTACACAATTACCAGGTATGAAGCAGAATAATAATTGTTTTTGCTTTTTTGTCGGTAAACAACACTTTTGTATACAGCCTAAATAATTGTAATAGTATAAATTTATATTTCAAACATTATGTACTAATAACAGCTTTCCTTCTCTCTCTCTCTGCATTAATTTGATATTTAGAGAACATCGAGTGTGGAATTTACTGTAAAATGACTAAATTTCACTGATTTAGCATTTCAGGGATATTCAGCGGGTTTTAAATTTACGGTTTTATCATTTAGGTAATTGGTTCCATGCTCAATTTTACATATTCACTGGGTGTTAATTTAGCGCGTTTTTCAGTCAGCGAAATGAGCAAAATTAAAACCCAGTGAATAATTAACCCTTTTACAGTATGCCATGTGTGTATGATTTTGGTGCATAAATGTGCTGGATAAGTCATTGATAAGTGACTGTACACACACAAGTTGAATGAGATGCATGCGACCACATTTCAAACAGTGTAGTTGGTAATGTGATAGATGGTATGAATGGAAATATTAAGGTCAGTAGGTTTGGAATTGGTGATTTGGTGAAGGCTTCATACAAAGAGTGAAATGACCAGTAGACATAGGACTGGACTAGCATGCTGGTAAAGTATAAGAATCCAAGGCAATCATAACTTTCTATCATATATTCTTATGTAATAGTCTAGCACTACTGGGGTGAGTATATTATATTCAGAATAAACCAATCAAAGGATACTATTCAAATATGATGAAGGAATAGAAGTGAAGCATTCTGGGAAAAGGGGAGGTGCTCAATTCCAGTTGGAGTGCACCATTCTGGGAACAGGTAAGGTGGTTAAATTTTAATATGGGTCACTTAAAAATGTTATCTTCTTAATTAATTTTTTAGAATAAAATGATTTGCAATCAGGCATATCGTTGGAAATGGAAGACTTTTTATGGCAGGGAATAATTTGCACACATATTGAATTATTAATAATTGCAAATAAAATGGCACAATAATAATTTACAGACAAATGATGCCACATCTAAGATTCTAATATAATACATGTCCTTGAGTATTCAATAAAAAAAGCAAATTGCTTTAAAAAAGTAATAAATAATTTTACAAAATTCTATAAAATATAAAAAAAACTAAACTGCAATGGATTGAATATTAAAAACTTTGCACTTTATATCTTCCAATTAAAAGAGGGGTTATATCCCTCCTACCAAACAAACCAATCAAGATAGGTGTTATATCTCTCCTGCCAACAAACCAATCAAGAAAGGTGTTATATCCCTCTAACCAAGAAACCAATCAAGAGAGGCGTTATATCCCTCCTACCAAGAAACCAATCAAGAGAGGAGTTATTTCTCTCCTGCCAATCAACTAATCAGAAACAGCATTATAAATAATTTGTTTGGGATATTACATTCTATAAACAAAGCACTTATTTTTAATATATGCTAGATTGCCTTAGATTGACTCTCACATGCGAGTAGCCCTTTCTTCAGCCCTATCCGGATGTTGATCAGAATCTATTGGATGGTGCCCTGGCATCTGACTTTGTCGGTATCGCTTTTTACGCAAACTGACAGGATTTTTATTTCGACCATTTTTTTTCTCTGGATTATCAGTTGGACAGATTCTTGTGCACACGATGACAGTAAGGAGCATGAAAACTATCAATCCCAGCATGCCAACCAACACCACCCACCAGTTGTTCTGAAATACAAGGAATATAAACAGTATTAAACATTCAATGACTTTGTTACAACATTTCAAAGTAACACAGCAATACAGTTTGATGAAGGGTAATAACTGTTCGAGAGAGAGATCGAGAGAGAGATCGAGAGATATCGATCGAGAGATCAATCGAGAGATCGATCGAGAGGGAGGGAGGGAGGGAGGGAGAGGGAGGGAGAGATCGAGAGAGAGAGATCGAGAGAGAGAGGGATCGAGAGAGAGAGAGAGAGAGAGAGAGGGAGAGAGAGAGATCGAGAGGGATCGAGAGAGAGAGAGATCGAGAGAGATCGAGAGAGATCAAGAGATCGAGAGAGAGAGAGAGAGATCGAGATAAATCGAGAGATCGAGAGAGACAGACAGACAGACAGACAGACAGACAGACAGACAGAGAAATGTAATACACATTATTTACAGGTTGAAAATATATGTTTCACATAATATCAGCACAAGATAAAATAGATATAGATAAAAAAAATTCATTTCCACAGCTTGAAAATTTAAATGAATGGATGAATTTACACTGTAATAAAACTATTATCTTCACTTTGTTAAACAAATTTCAGATAATGTTTTCTTAGTATTCGGGGATTTCCCTGAAAAAAAAATTACTATAAGCCTTTGTACTTCAGCACATTGACAATTTAACAGGGCATTAACTTAATTGTTTGAAATTTTCTCTCCTCTTGGTATACATTTTGGTGTCTTAACTGTTCTATTGGCAAAGCATTCATCAGACGCTGAAATTCTAAACTTTGTTATAGTGCATTTGTTGTTTGTAGTACATGTGATTGCGTAAACATGCCACCCAAGTTCACAGTATGGACATCACATTTGAGCATAGGGCAATAATGATTAAAATTCTTGTTTAAAGAGCAGGTGCAATATAAAAAAGCGATTGTGGAACAATGCAATATTCCCAGCAACTAAAATATTACCATACTCGACTGCCTTAGTACTCGTCCTTTCCGAAATGCCCCAAATTTGACTACCAAGTTATGAAACATGATCATTGGACATGTAAATTACTTTTCTGAATAATCAAATTACAGCGAGTTTCAAAAAATACACCTTTTCTTTGTGGAAATCAATGCCAACAAATTGTACATCAATATCAGTAATTCACTATCCCAATGCATTAACTGAAATGCCATCACCAATATTTGACAATTTCCAAAAAATTGTGTTGATACAGTACAGCATTCTGATTGGTTAAATAACAAACTCAAGTCAAAAATGGCATTGCAGATAAAATCATGGCGGAAATTTTTTACATGAAAAGTTTGAGCATGATTATGCATATTTTTCTGTGAACATTTGTAAAAGTGTTGTGCATAATAATGATGATGCAACTTGTTTTGTAAAACAATGTTTCACACGACAGAATATTCCCTTAATTTGGCACATAATAACAATAATTGTCATTTTAATAATTATTTCAAATAAATTGAGGTGCTCAATAAAAAAAAAGATTTTTGAAGTTGAGTACCCTGGGCGAGTAAAGTAATGATTGTGAAAATGTATATAAATGTTAGACATCAATTTTCAGAACGAAATCAAGTAGATTTTTCGACCAAGAGATGACCTTTAAGCATAAATTCCATTTTTATAGAAACATTACAAAGCAGACAAAAACACTTAAACCGCGGGTCTGGGTGTATAAAAGGAAAGATGGCCGCCACTTTTCAGTATGCAAATGACACTCAAGCGTGAAACACCTCTTCGTGGTGCTCCGCAAAATCACTCTTTTCGGCAATCTTAACGCCTGTGGTGCTTTATTTTCATGTCGTACACAAACATGAATATGTCCGCGATACAACTGCGATGTTAATTTACGAGTTCGGTGCGATGTCAGTGTGATTTGCGCGTAAAAGCGACGGAAAAGCATGATTCAAACAGTCGTTTTGACTGCTCAAACTGGCTGTCAGTCATGGGTTTATGTAAATGTAAGGTGTTAGTCCCGAGTTGTTTGTTCAATCTCTAGGTATGTTTATGTAATTACGGAGTTGATCATGTAAGTGATATCGTGGAGCTAATAAGAAATGATATGGTGTGAGCTGTTTGTCCGTCCGTTCATCTCAGGGAACATCGTCAGTGCTCCACGAAGCAGTCCGACCCGAGCGAGTGCGAATCGCACGCTCTGAGGTGTGCGCGAGAGGGGAGGGACTTTGCGTAAACGTACCAATAATTTCTGTAGTGTGTGCGCACAAAGAAAGACATTCGTGGTTACAGGGCTGGGAAACTAAAAAAAATGGTTTTCACTCTGATATCGATGAAAAGAGTCGAGGGAGTCCCAAATACGTCCCCGACAATATGTCGAGTATGCTTCTCAAATTTCTCTTCGTTCTCGAAAAAAATAAATTGAAAGGTCTCACAAAAAAATATAATGTTCCCTGAAAATATCCCCGGAGTGAAATATTTAGCCCTTTTTGTCACGTACTAGTATGAGCCGCGCATATATTCATGTATATTTGGCGTCGGACCCGTGCCGCACGGCCGTATACGTATAATAAAGTTTTTTTTTGTTTTTGTTTTTTTGACGTTGCATAACGTCATTATTGCCTAGCCGACAAGACACATTATAGCAAACGTTGTACGACAACTACATTGTGTAGGTCGTTCAAATAAACTACAGTTATTTCATGATGCAAGTAATTGACAATACGGCAGTTCTCTTTTTGGAATATTTGTTGGCCTTGAAAAGGGCCGTTTGGTTCGTTTGTATCAATGAAAGACACATATTTTTCAGTACCAGAGATGACCCATATAAGGCACGCCCGGGAGATTGGGATATAGTCCGCGTATCTGTCTTACAACACACTCCGGCATCACTTCTCACAACGTCATCAGCCCTCATAAGTTACGACTTGCGCTGGATGTATCTTTCGTCAGTCCACGCATTTCATCGTCCGAGCATCGTCCAATACTTTTTGTATAAACGACGCCTAATAGCAGCGTTGTTGTTTTTGTTGCGCTCGTAACGTACGGGTTGTGAATGAATAAATAAATACATTGTATAAAAAGGTCGCACTTGTAACATATTGGTACAATAGCAAGAAAACAAGGCATGAGCTCAATTCAGAGATACCATTGAGAACCTTACATTGCCGTAACGCCATTTACAGAAATTGTGCTTTACAGTTGACCATGAGCGAAAGAAACACAAAAAACGGCTTTCAAAAGAGTGCGTAGGCCCAGTGAACGTCGGGCAACGGGATTCAGCAAGTCCTTTCAAATCAGATACCGGTAATAGCGTAATGCATGATGTTAGCTTACGGAATTAACGCCTTCAGTTGAAATGATAACAGCTGTGTACCAAGTAAACAACTGGGCGGACCATGCAAATTACATTTCCCATGATGCACTGGTGCAATTCCTGGGATTGCGGAGCCGCGCTTTAAGCTGGACATACAAACCTTAATATAGGCTCTGACGTCGTCCAATATATCACCAGTCTGACTTGGTTTAAATATTTTTCTCACAATGTTGATCAGCGGTCCGTCCTCGTCGGCGTCGCGACATACATGGTATTCATCACAGTAACCTTGCATGCTGTTACAAGCAGTACCAGGATGAACAAAGATCGGCTCATTATCGTCATCTAATACGTTTAGCCACTTACTAGCGCTCACACACGTGTGTTGTAGTCCTAAGAACAAATATAAATAATATTGACGATATGTGCAAGAAAAGTGATCATAATGACACAACAACAACAACAACAACAACAAAAATTAAAGTGACAATAATGATTTTGAACATTTTTTGTTTAAAAATAACCAAATAAATTTGGCTAAATCTTACCAAAATATTGTTTTATAGACGCATGGTCAAATTCACCCTACACAAGGATAATGTCTTATGAAATGCAATGAAGGTCGAGTTGTCGCCATTGAGATCGGTCACTCGGTTTCAGTGTTAACATTTTGGTATGGCAGTTACAAACTGACACTGATGGCACAGGAAATGTTTTATCAAAAATAAATATTGAATTGAATTCCAGCTATTAACATTGAATTTCGAAACAAAGATTTTTTTTTGTTTAATTGGTTCTCCTGTCTATACATTTAAACCTTACCTTCAGTACCTTCAAAAATTGTGTTAATTAGAACAGTTACCATGTCCAATTTGACCCGTTGTCATATTTAATTAAACTTGTTGTACCGTTAAAATCCTATTATAAACCGCATACCTAATAGTAACCGCACCCCCGATTTCGGCTTCAGTATTGAAGAGTTCTCAACAAAAATTGAAAACATGAAAAGTACCTATTACTAACCGCACCCCCAATTCAACAAGACCGTGACTGACTTTGTTTCAACCAGCTGGTACATTGTTCCTAATCCTATTCATTTGTTTCAACAACGTGCCTAAAAATATTCACACCTCTTTATTGTTCAGTCGTGTTAGGATGTCAAACACGCAGTGAAACTGATTTTGTTCTTGCGACAACTTTTGTCAATACTCCTTATGAATACGTCCACGTGTCGCAAGTTTTCGACAATGAGCTGTTATCACCGAAAAACTGTTAAATGCTTTTTCAATGCTCAGTTTATCTTTCGAAAACAACTAATTTCTTAATTTAAAAAAAAAGTCATGTCCTTT
The DNA here is from genome assembly GCF_978046115.1 of Saccoglossus kowalevskii. NCBI lineage: Eukaryota > Metazoa > Hemichordata > Enteropneusta > Harrimaniidae > Saccoglossus > Saccoglossus kowalevskii. The sequence continues at coordinate 23,724,184 of NC_140661.1, read as the reverse complement.
TTCCATGGAAATCAAAGCCAAAAGATTGCACGACATTATCGGTAAATCTCTTCTGGGTTTCGTTCACCATGAAGTCGGTGACCTGTCATTAACATATTTAAATGAACCAAGGTAATTTGAAAAAATGACCACGCTCATTTAGTGATTGCAATATGTACGTAATAGAAACCGCACCCCGAACTTGAGCTGTTGATCCCAATTTTTTATTTGATACATTGTAATATAAACTGCGGTTTATAATAGGATTTTAACGGTAGTGCTAGTTGAGATGATTTATTATTTGTTTTCTGACGCCAGTCTCATCAGTCTTGCGTGACTTCAGTTGTGTACAGAAACTTTTAAATTAGGCCTTCTAAGCACAGGATATAATCAGCAAAAACTATCACATGCAACATTAGAGACTGAATATTGATTACCTCTAAAAAAATTCAAAACTCATTGGTTTATTTAAAGTTAATGCTTCAATAAATGACACAAGACACAAGGGTTTTGGCAAAAGTGGAAGGGGGAGCGAATTGCGGACGCAGGCGTCGCTGCGAACATTTCCATGTTGCGACTCGCCTGTGAATTGCATCACCACGCTGAGCGCGTGGTACCTGGTTGCAACCTTCCACCAGCAGAGACTGTACAGGCGGGCGTCATGGCTGGCGTCCCCCTGGCGGGAGCCTGCAGATAGACTCACAACCCCAGGAGGATGGACAGCGTGGGTACCCGTGTAAAGTCTGCTTGGTCTGTGGTGGAAACCCCCAAATTAAAGGCAGGATGATGTGTTGCGGGAGATGGGCTTTACACGAAGAGTAAAACTAACTGAAAATTTACCAAAAAAAAAAAACAAATTGAAAAACTTGCACAGCAACATAACGAACATACTGTAAATAAGAAAAAGAAACACGCTAAAGAAACCGATAAAATTACAAAGTCTATCGCGATAAGATAAAACAAAGCATGGTTAGACCGATAAAACATTAAACTAAATACACTGCAAATACACGTAGCGAAAACGAAATGAAATTTCAAAACAAATGATGAAGATACAGTTAAAAGAAGAGCAGTCAGCAATGGACAAGTGACCCGGACCTGATCGGATAATACTGGGGGGTGTGCTAATGTAGGTCTGGTAGGCGTCGCTGCGCCACCTGCCCAGTGCCTTGATCAACCAGTCCGGGAGATTTGCGTCGGCAGCTGTCGTGGCTGCACCACTGCGGAAACTGTGAGTAGTGTAACGGTTAACATCTGGCACAGATGCGCGAGTGAGAAGGTCTTGAAGGTGGTTGCTAACAGCTTGCCGTGTGAGGAAAGTACTGTTGGCGAACTGGAATGCAGGTAGGTGAGCGTCGGAACTATGTAGTGCTTTGTACGCCTGGTATGCCTGCACAGCGCAGACCGATGACTGTGAGGGTGCGATGATGATGTTACATCCCCGGCGGAATGGGTCTGTCTTACAAGCCTTGAGCGCAATGACTAGGTCTGTGTTGCAAGTGATGTCTGCCGTCAGTAAAGTGCGTTGTGGGTCGAAGGTGGTTGACGCGGGTGCGACAAATTCGCTGACTCTCAAGAAGCCAAAGAACGCCAGTGTGAAGGCAGACCACAACATAGCTTTGTCATGGTTGCAAATAGTGGGATGGTTTGCGACGGTGTCCTTAAGAATTTGCATCAGTGCAATGGTGATTGGGAGTTTTACACGATTTGGCACGCCGTGATGTCTTTTAATGCCTTGCATAGTGAAGTGAAGCAGGAGGTCGTCGCGTATTGATGAGGTGAAGCCAGCTTCGATGTATGCACGGATGATAGCTGCGAGGTAAACTTTTAGCGTACCATAGGTAAGTGACGACGTTGCGAGATGTGTCATAAACAGAATCGTTGAGCACTGCGTTAGTGGATAAGGATTCATTCCATACATGCGACAGAAGAGAAGATATCAAGTTTGTCCCGCATGATATGTCCGTTGTGTACCTGGTGCAATGGTCAGGTTGATGTAGTGGCAGGCTTGTTGTGTTAGGTTGACGGGACTACGTCGCACATCGGAGCCGTTAAGAGGGTGCACAGGTCTGGAGTTTTGGTTGGGACCCAACATGAAAGTTATTAGATCATAGATGCTGCAGTAAAGAACAGCAGTCGGACAAGTTCATAATCCGTGGACATGATGAGGAGCCTTTTTTTTTCCATATTTGGACGACTGATATGTTATCGCAGTGAAACCGTATTCGAAGACCATACCACAAGTGGCCCCAAAATAAGGAAGATGGTTTTTCGTCGCGGTGGCTAGTGGCAGTGTGGCCTGCAGAGTGGCAAGACGAACAAATGTGGAGACGATTATACCGGCATGGAGTTTCGCAGCGATCTTGATTGAAATTATGGCACGCTGTATTGTTATAATTGTCAGCAGATTCACTCATGTATGAGCATTCCTGCTTCGTTGGCATTCCTGTTTGGTATGACCTTTTTTTATGACAGTCAGGACATGTTGGAATGAGCAGATGGAGTTTTTGTTGACAGAATTTGTAATCAATATGTACGTAATAGAAACCGCACCCCGAACTTGAGCTGTTGATCCCAATTTTTTATTTGATACATTGTAATATAAACCGCGGTTTATAATAGGATTTTAACGGTAGTGCTAGTTGAGATGATTTATTATTTGTTTTCTGACGCCAGTCTCATCAGTCTTGCGTGACTTGTGTACAGAAATTTTTAAATTAGGCCTTCTAAGCACAGGATATATTCAGCAAAAACTATCACATGCAACATTAGAGACTGAATATTGATTACTTCTAAAAAAATTCAAAACTCATTGGTTTATTTAAAGTAAAACTTACCAATGTTCCGACAGCATAAATCACAGTATTCCTCAGATCTTTCACACGTGCATTCTTCTAAATTCAAAGTCTCACACAAGGATCCTGTACACAACTGTACAATATATATTAGAAATTAAATTTGTTGAAAAAACTCAACTCGCAGATAAAGCATATGCTTAATAACAATATAAAATGATTTGTGATCAGTCACACTTTCGTCGCTGTACCAACTATAAGTTGATTATGCATAACTGTCATAAATTGTTTGGGAAATTAGCATATTCAGATTAGCAGCTATATTTATCAACCAATCAACATCACTGTCATACATTGTTTGGGAAATTAGCATATTCAGATTAGCAGCTATATTTATCAACCAATCAACATCACTGTCATACATTGTTTGGGAAATTAGCATATTCAGATTAGCAGCTATATTTATCAACCAATCAACATCACTGTCATACATTGTTTGGGAAATTAGCATATTCAGATTAGCAGCTATATTTATCAACCAATCAACATCACTGTCATACATTGTTTGGGAAATTAGCATATTCAGATTAGCAGCTATATTTATCAACCAATCAACATCACTGTCATACATTGTTTGGGAAATTAGCATATTCAGATTAGCAGCTATATTTATCAGCCAATCAATATCACTGTCACCCACTGACTGTTACGGTGAATACTCAGAAGATAGTCTCGACAACTATACAGTACTATGTTTCAATTTCAAACAAGACAATTTAAGTGAATTGTTTGCGTAAATTAGTTTCATATTTATAACAAGAAAATTGAACATGTACCCCACTTTTACAGACACGTCGGCCATTATCACATTTTATACCATCGTCTTTCTGGTCCGATGTAATTGAAGGACATAGAGCGCTAGTCCCAGTGAAAAAACAGTCAAGGTAAATATCAATAAATTTTGAAACATGAAACTCACTGATGAACTGTCATGAAAGTTTTAATTTTAATATCCACAATTCAAAAATGCTAACTTTATTTTCAAAAAGCTTATTTCTCTATGGTAGATGCCAATATTTGCGAGTAGGTACATAAAATTCCCAAAGTACCAAATCGCTTTATACTTGAATAGACCTTTAACACAAATGGCCGCCAAAAAGGCTAAAAGACTTTTTGCCTCTCAAATAATGTTCCATTTTCTACCGTCCCCGCATCCACTTTACAACGGTTATACAGACAAGAAGAAGTAGAACGCTGTTTAAGTAACAAAATAAAAGTCTTGTGATGCTTTCGCTAAAGATGAGATCTCAGCGGCCATTTTCGTCTAAGATCTATAAATATGGCAATTGGATGATAACAGCAATAGTTATCTATTGTTAAACACCTTACCTATTAAAATTGATATTAGTTGGTGAATTAATTGACCTCTGACACCATTCACAGAAGAATTGTTTGGGTCGTACAATTAAACGTTCGCATACCTGCTTACCTGTTATCTACCCGATGCAAAATACAAAAAAATATATATAATTTTGTGATTTTTGTGATTTTATCTCAATTTCTCCTACAATTTATAAATAGAGGTTTCTTTTTTGGTTTAATTCTAAAATTTCTGAGAAAAAAACAAAATGTAAACATGAATTATTTTTTCTTTTGACCTAATGGATTTAGCAAAAATTTATAATCAGGAAACCACAAAGTACATTGCTAAATTTACAAGTCAAATTAAAAACCCCATTGTCAAGAAACAAACTAAAAACTTTTTAATGAGCTCACCATCTTTTTAGAAGATAATTTAAAGTTATTGGCGATAAGATTCCCTAATACATTTGCAATGAATTATTATAATTTGGCGATAAAAAGGTGAGCTTTGAAAAGGGTTAACAGATATATATATATATATATATGTCAGTTGTACCAAAACTTGACAAAACCACTACCAATAAAATAATATAACCAAGTGAATTACAACTATTTTCTAATATATTGTTTCTCATAAAAGGATATTTGCAGTACATTTCATTATGACAATCGCCGGCCAGTCTACATACTTCACCTATTGCCATAGGGCGACATGTATCCGGATCACAGCAAGGTCCATCTGATAAGCTATGAACAAATATTAAACGGTCATTGGTAGCATAGTGTTTGTCGCATCAGCCTCATGATCAATAGACCCAAGTTCAAATCCTACCTTAGGCTTAACATCAAAAGGGTCGACCCCTACCCTGGGTGAGTATGCAAGACTCAATGGGAAGGCCAATTCCACTGGCCGAGATTCATTCACTAACGAATGCGACTTTGGGGAAACCTTGGTTAAGGTCCGCAGGTGCTTGTGTTCGATTGAGCCTGGTTGATGCCAGGATAGCGCATTAAAATTGCCATTTGATTTGGCCACACAGCCCTGTCATGTAGTCCCAAACAGGAAAAATGGCAAAATGCACTATGTGTCAGCACTTGCACTTACAATAGAAAAAAATCAGGAGAGACAACAGTGACACTGAAAGTCCGGAACTGTCGACTGGCACAAAAACATTTTTAAAAAAAAAACAAAAAAAACATTAAACAAGAATTATTCACAAGACAGTGAATACTCAAGCAATTGGTTCTAATAACTGACAAAGTGAAATTTCAGTTTAAATGGTGATCATTTGCCATGGAGCATGCAATTACCCCCGGTAAATGTAAACTACTGTAAGATGACTAATATTCACTACAGGTTTAAATTTCGCTGATTTACCATTTCAGGCATATTCAGTGGGTTTTAAATTCACAGTTTTATCATTTAGATAATGTGTTCTACGCTAAATTTTACATATTCACTGGGTTTTAATTCAGCACATTTTCCAGTCAGAGAAATATACAAAATTAAAACCCAGTGAATAATTAATCCTTTTACAGTATGTATATGTATACATCTAGGTCACATGATGTTTCTTGATGATTTAAAACAGAGGAAAATTTAAACAAAAAATGCATGGCCATGAGTCGGCCATTTGTGATACTGAATATACTAAATTTATGTTTATATATATATCTAGTCATCTTAATAATGATTTTTGTACCAATTTGGACACAAAGATGCACAAATAGTCCCAATTGATAGAATTTGTCCAAACAGAGTAAAACTTTAATAATGATATATCAGACCTGCACTCTACTCCAGGTATGTACTTAGACAGTTTACAAGCATTACTGTCACTAACGGCCGCTTTCCGTGGCTCACAGCATTTGTCCTCGCATTCATACTCGTATCCACAATCGCACTCCTCTGTACCCTCTACAATACCATTTCCACAGATTGCAAAGTCAGGACCTAAACAGGAATTTTGAGGAAAATAACAATTAATGAGTTACAGTGATTTACTGTAAAACTGAGATATTTCTTGTTTTACATGCAGTCGAATGACGATGTCACACTGATAAGTGACCTTTCTAAGACATCTTGATGTAGTTGGAAAGTGTTTGCACTCAATCCTTATATTTTCAATATTTCTGGAAATGAACCAGAATTCTGGAGCCAACAGACAAAATTATAGTCAATTTCAAAATTTTTGCTATTTTTGTTCCAATCTTCGGAATGAAAGTGCAGACTATAAACAGAACTATTTTGTTAAAGCAGAATGCCAAATAGAGATCCATAATATAAAAATTATGATTGTCCGGAACAGAACTAGTTTTTTACTACAGTTAGTTGGTAAAAATAAATGTAGAACTACATTCATTGATGATGGTAAAACAGATATGCAGTGACTTGATGCGCAACCAAAGGTTGAATCTTCTACTTTCAGCATTTGGTTCATTCCTAGAAAGAATCAACATGATCATGCTACATTTGTGGGTTACACAAACACAGCTACACAATTTTTTTTAAACAACGATAACAACAAATATCCTTCCTTTTCAAAGGCTATTAGTAATCAAGGCTTGTACTACAATATCCACACCTTGTACACTATGTTTTAATCCCACCATACTAGGGAGTCAATTTATGCAAATTTTACCTAAGATGTTCTATAATATGCAACTAGGGTAACTTGATGCAACTTGTTCTACACTCTCCAGTAACCTTGTGCACTATGTTCTAATCCCACCATTCTAGGGAGTCAATTTATGCACATTTTACCTAAGATGTTCTATAATATGCAACTAGAGTGACTTGATGCAACTTGTTCTGCAATCTCCAACCTTGTGCACTATGTTCTAATCTCACCATCATAGTGAGTCCATTTATGCAAATTTTACCTAAGATGTTCTATAATATGCAACTAGAGTGACTTGATGCAACTTGTTCTACAATCTCCAACCTTGTGCACTATGTTCTAATCCCACCATCCTAGAGAGTAAATTTATGCACATTTTACCTAAGATGTTCTACATGTATAATATGCAACTAGAGTGACTTGATGCAACTTGTTCTACAATCTCCAACCTTGTGCACTATGTGCTAATCTCACCATCCTAGTGAGTCCATTTATGCAAATTTTACCTAAGATGTTCTATAATATGCAACTAGAGTGACTTGATGCAACTTGTTCTACAATCTCCAACCTTGTGCACTATGTTCTAATCCCACCATCCTAGAGAGTAAATTTATGCACATTTTACCTAAGATGTTCTACATGTATAATATGCAACTAGAGTGACTTGATGCAACTTGTTCTACAATCTCCAACCTTGTGCACTATGTTCTAATCCCACCATCCTAGAGAGTAAATTTATGCACATTTTACCTAAGATGTTCTACATGTATAATATGCAACTAGAGTGACTTGATGCAACTTGTTCTGCAATCTCCAACCTTGTGCACTATGTTCTAATCCCACCATCCTAGGGAGTCCATTTATGCAAATTTTACCTAAGATGTTCTATAATATGCAACTAGAGTGACTTGATGCAACTTGTTCTACAATCTCCAACCTTGTGCACTATGTTCTAATCCCACCATCCTAGAGAGTAAATTTATGCACATTTTACCTAAGATGTTCTACATGTATAATATGCAACTAGAGTGACTTGATGCAACTTGTTCTACAATCTCCAACCTTGTGCACTATGTTCTAATCCCACCATCCTAGAGAGTAAATTTATGCAAATTTTACCTAAGAAGTTCTATAATATGCAACTAGAGTGACTTGATGCAACTTGTTCTGCAATCTCCAACCTTGTGCACTATGTTCTAATCCCACCATCCTAGGGAGTCCATTTATGCAAATTTTACCTAAGATGTTCTATAATATGCAACTAGAGTGACTTGATGCAACTTGTTCTACAATCTCCAACCTTGTGCACTATGTTCTAATCTCACCATCCTAGTGAGTCCATTTATGCAAATTTTACCTAAGATGTTCTATAATATGCAACTAGAGTGACTTGATGCAACTTGTTCTACAATCTCCAACCTTGTGCACTATGTGCTAATCCCACCATCCTAGTGAGTCCATTTATGCAAATTTTACCTAAGATGTTCTATAATATGCAACTAGAGTGACTTGATGCAACTTGTTCTACAATCTCCAACCTTGTGCACTATGTTCTAATCCCACCATCCTAGGGAGTCAATTTATGCACATTTTACCTAAGATGTTCTATAATATGCAACTAGAGTGACTTGATGCAACTTGTTCTACAATCTCCAACCTTGTGCACTATGTTCTAATCCCACCATCCTAGTGAGTCCATTTATGCAAATTTTACCTAAGATGTTCTATAATATGCAACTAGAGTGACTTGATGCAACTTGTTCTACAATCTCCAACCTTGTGCACTATGTGCTAATCCCACCATCCTAGTGAGTCCATTTATGCAAATTTTACCTAAGATGTTCTATAATATGCAACTAGAGTGACTTGATGCAACTTGTTCTGCAATCTCCAACCTTGTGCACTATGTTCTAATCCCACCATCCTAGGGAGTCAATTTATGCACATTTTACCTAAGATGTTCTATAATATGCAACTAGAGTGACTTGATGCAACTTGTTCTGCAATCTCCAACCTTGTGCACTATGTGCTAATCCCACCATCCTAGGGAGTCAATTTATGCACATTTTACCTAAGATGTTCTACATGTATAATATGCAACTAGAGTGACTTGATGCAACTTGTTCTACAATTTCCAACCTTGTGCACTATGTTCTAATCCCACCATCCTAGGGAGTCAATTTATGCACATTTTACCTAAGATGTTCTATAATATGCAACTAGAGTGACTTGATGCAACTTGTTTTACAATCTCCAACCTTGTGCACTATGTTCTAATCCCACCATCCTAGTGAGTCCATTTATGCAAATTTTACCTAAGATGTTCTATAATATGCAACTAGAGTGACTTGATGCAACTTGTTCTACAATCTCCAACCTTGTGCACTATGTGCTAATCCCACCATCCTAGTGAGTCCATTTATGCAAATTTTACCTAAGATGTTCTATAATATGCAACTAGAGTGACTTGATGCAACTTGTTCTACAATCTCCAGTAACCTTGTGCACTATGTTTTAATCCCACCATCCTAGAGAGTCAATTTATGCACATTTTACCTAAGATGTTCTATAATATGCAACTAGAGTGACTTGATGCAACTTGTTCTGCAATCTCCAACCTTGTGCACTATGTTCTAATCCCACCATCCTAGAGTGTCAATTTATGCACATTTTACCTTAGATGTTCTACATGTATAATATGCAACTAGAGTGACTTGATGCAACTTGTTCTACAATCTCCAGTAACCTTGTGCACTATGTTCTAATCCCACCATCCTAGGGAGTTCATTTATGCAAATTTTACATATTAAGATGTTCTATAATATGCAACTAGGGTGACTTGATGCAACTTGTTCTACACTCTCCAGTAACCTTGTGCACTATGTTCTAATCCCACCATTCTAGGGAGTCAATTTATGCACATTTTACCTAAGATGTTCTATAATATGCAACTAGGGTGACTTGATGCAACTTGTTCTACACTCTCCAGTAACCTTGTGCACTATGTTCTAATCTCACCATCCTAGGGAGTCCATGCATGCACATTAAGATGTTCTATAATATGCAACTAGGGTGACTTGATGCAACTTGTTCTACACTCTCCAGTAACCTTGTGCACTATGTTCTAATCTCACCATCCTAGGGAGTCCATGCATGCATATTAAGATGTTCTATAATATGCAACTAGGGTGACTTGATGCAACTTGTTCTACACTCTCCAGTAACCTTGTGCACTATGTTCTAATCCCACCATTCTAGGGAGTCAATTTATGCACATTTTACCTAAGATGTTCTATAATATGCAACTAGAGTGACTTGATGCAACTTGTTCTACAATCTCCAACCTTGTGCACTATGGGCTAATCCCACCATCCTAGTGAGTCCATTTATGCAAATTTTACCTAAGATGTTCTATAATATGCAACTAGAGTGACTTGATGCAACTTATTCTACAATCTCCAACCTTGTGCACTATGTGCTAATCCCACCATCCTAGTGAGTCCATTTATGCACATTTTACCTAAGATGTTCTATAATATGCAACTAGAGTGACTTGATGCAACTTGTTCTACAATTTCCAACCTTGTGCACTATGTTCTAATCCCACCATCCTAGGGAGTCAATTTATGCACATTTTACCTAAGATGTTCTATAATATGCAACTAGAGTGACTTGATGCAACTTGTTCTACAATCTCCAACCTTGTGCACTATGTTCTAATCCCACCATCCTAGTGAGTCCATTTATGCAAATTTTACCTAAGATGTTCTATAATATGCAACTAGAGTGACTTGATGCAACTTGTTCTACAATCTCCAACCTTGTGCACTATGTGCTAATCCCACCATCCTAGTGAGTCCATTTATGCAAATTTTACCTAAGATGTTCTATAATATGCAACTAGAGTGACTTGATGCAACTTGTTCTACAATCTCCAGTAACCTTGTGCACTATGTTCTAATCCCACCATCCTAGTGAGTCCATTTATGCAAATTTTACATATTAAGATGTTCTATAATATGCAACTAGAGTGAGTTGATGCAACTTGTTCTACAATCACCAACCTTGTGCACTATGTTTTAATCCCACCATCCTAGGGAGTCAATGTATGCACATTTTACCTAAGATGTTCTATAATATGCAACTAGAGTGACTTGATGCAACTTGTTCTACACTCTCCAGTAACCTTGTGCACTATGTTCTAATCCCACCATCCTAGGGAGTCCATTTATGCAAATTTTACCTAAGATGTTCTATAATATGCAACTAGAGTGACTTGATGCAACTTGTTCTACAATCTCCAACCTTGTGCACTATGTTCTAATCCCACCATCCTAGGGAGTCAATTTATGCAAATTTTACCTAAGATGTTCTATAATATGCAACTAGAGTGACTTGATGCAACTTGTTCTGCAATCTCCAACCTTGTGCACTATGTTCTAATCTCACCATCCTAGTGAGTCCATTTATGCAAATTTTACCTAAGATGTTCTATAATATGCAACTAGAGTGACTTGATGCAACTTGTTCTACAATCTCCAACCTTGTGCACTATGTTCTAATCCCACCATCCTAGAGAGTAAATTTATGCACATTTTACCTAAGATGTTCTACATGTATAATATGCAACTAGAGTGACTTGATGCAACTTGTTCTACAATCTCCAACCTTGTGCACTATGTGCTAATCTCACCATCCTAGTGAGTCCATTTATGCAAATTTTACCTTAGATGTTCTATAATATGCAACTAGAGTGACTTGATGCAACTTGTTCTACAATCTCCAACCTTGTGCACTATGTTCTAATCCCACCATCCTAGAGAGTAAATTTATGCACATTTTACCTAAGATGTTCTACATGTATAATATGCAACTAGAGTGACTTGATGCAACTTGTTCTACAATCTCCAACCTTGTGCACTATGTTCTAATCCCACCATCCTAGAGAGTAAATTTATGCACATTTTACCTAAGATGTTCTACATGTATAATATGCAACTAGAGTGACTTGATGCAACTTGTTCTGCAATCTCCAACCTTGTGCACTATGTTCTAATCCCACCATCCTAGGGAGTCCATTTATGCAAATTTTACCTAAGATGTTCTATAATATGCAACTAGAGTGACTTGATGCAACTTGTTCTACAATCTCCAACCTTGTGCACTATGTTCTAATCTCACCATCCTAGTGAGTCCATTTATGCAAATTTTACCTAAGATGTTCTATAATATGCAACTAGAGTGACTTGATGCAACTTGTTCTACAATCTCCAACCTTGTGCACTATGTTCTAATCCCACCATCCTAGAGAGTAAATTTATGCACATTTTACCTAAGATGTTCTACATGTATAATATGCAACTAGAGTGACTTGATGCAACTTGTTCTACAATCTCCAACCTTGTGCACTATGTTCTAATCCCACCATCCTAGAGAGTAAATTTATGCACATTTTACCTAAGATGTTCTACATGTATAATATGCAACTAGAGTGACTTGATGCAACTTGTTCTACAATCTCCAACCTTGTGCACTATGTTCTAATCCCACCATCCTAGAGAGTAAATTTATGCACATTTTACCTAAGATGTTCTACATGTATAATATGCAACTAGAGTGACTTGATGCAACTTGTTCTGCAATCTCCAACCTTGTGCACTATGTTCTAATCCCACCATCCTAGGGAGTCCATTTATGCAAATTTTACCTAAGATGTTCTATAATATGCAACTAGAGTGACTTGATGCAACTTGTTCTACAATCTCCAACCTTGTGCACTATGTTCTAATCTCACCATCCTAGTGAGTCCATTTATGCAAATTTTACCTAAGATGTTCTATAATATGCAACTAGAGTGACTTGATGCAACTTGTTCTACAATCTCCAACCTTGTCACAAGTTGTGCACTATGTGCTAATCCCACCATCCTAGTGAGTCCATTTATGCAAATTTTACCTAAGATGTTCTATAATATGCAACTAGAGTGACTTGATGCAACTTGTTCTACAATCTCCAACCTTGTGCACTATGTGCTAATCCCACCATCCTAGTGAGTCCATTTATGCAAATTTTACCTAAGATGTTCTATAATATGCAACTAGAGTGACTTGATGCAACTTGTTCTACAATCTCCAACCTTGTGCACTATGTTCTAATCCCACCATCCTAGGGAGTCAATTTATGCACATTTTACCTAAGATGTTCTATAATATGCAACTAGAGTGACTTGATGCAACTTGTTCTACAATCTCCAACCTTGTGCACTATGTTCTAATCCCACCATCCTAGTGAGTCCATTTATGCAAATTTTACCTAAGATGTTCTATAATATGCAACTAGAGTGACTTGATGCAACTTGTTCTACAATCTCCAACCTTGTGCACTATGTGCTAATCCCACCATCCTAGTGAGTCCATTTATGCAAATTTTACCTAAGATGTTCTATAATATGCAACTAGAGTGACTTGATGCAACTTGTTCTGCAATCTCCAACCTTGTGCACTATGTTCTAATCCCACCATCCTAGGGAGTCAATTTATGCACATTTTACCTAAGATGTTCTATAATATGCAACTAGAGTGACTTGATGCAACTTGTTCTGCAATCTCCAACCTTGTGCACTATGTGCTAATCCCACCATCCTAGGGAGTCAATTTATGCACATTTTACCTAAGATGTTCTACATGTATAATATGCAACTAGAGTGACTTGATGCAACTTGTTCTACAATCTCCAACCTTGTGCACTATGTGCTAATCCCACCATCCTAGTGAGTCCATTTATGCACATTTTACCTAAGATGTTCTATAATATGCAACTAGAGTGACTTGATGCAACTTGTTCTACAATTTCCAACCTTGTGCACTATGTTCTAATCCCACCATCCTAGGGAGTCAATTTATGCACATTTTACCTAAGATGTTCTATAATATGCAACTAGAGTGACTTGATGCAACTTGTTTTACAATCTCCAACCTTGTGCACTATGTTCTAATCCCACCATCCTAGTGAGTCCATTTATGCAAATTTTACCTAAGATGTTCTATAATATGCAACTAGAGTGACTTGATGCAACTTGTTCTACAATCTCCAACCTTGTGCACTATGTGCTAATCCCACCATCCTAGTGAGTCCATTTATGCAAATTTTACCTAAGATGTTCTATAATATGCAACTAGAGTGACTTGATGCAACTTGTTCTACAATCTCCAGTAACCTTGTGCACTATGTTTTAATCCCACCATCCTAGAGAGTCAATTTATGCACATTTTACCTAAGATGTTCTATAATATGCAACTAGAGTGACTTGATGCAACTTGTTCTGCAATCTCCAACCTTGTGCACTATGTTCTAATCCCACCATCCTAGAGTGTCAATTTATGCACATTTTACCTTAGATGTTCTACATGTATAATATGCAACTAGAGTGCCTTGATGCAACTTGTTCTACAATCTCCAGTAACCTTGTGCACTATGTTCTAATCCCACCATCCTAGGGAGTTCATTTATGCAAATTTTACATATTAAGATGTTCTATAATATGCAACTAGGGTGACTTGATGCAACTTGTTCTACACTCTCCAGTAACCTTGTGCACTATGTTCTAATCTCACCATCCTAGGGAGTCCATGCATGCATATTAAGATGTTCTATAATATGCAACTAGGGTGACTTGATGCAACTTGTTCTACACTCTCCAGTAACCTTGTGCACTATGTTCTAATCCCACCATTCTAGGGAGTCAATTTATGCACATTTTACCTAAGAAGTTCTATAATATGCAACTAGAGTGACTTGATGCAACTTGTTCTACAATTTCCAACCTTGTGCACTATGTTCTAATCCCACCATCCTAGGGAGTCAATTTATGCACATTTTACCTAAGATGTTCTACATGTATAATATGCAACTAGAGTGACTTGATGCAACTTGTTCTACAATCTCCAACCTTGTGCACTATGTGCTAATCCCACCATCCTAGTGAGTCCATTTATGCACATTTTACCTAAGATGTTCTATAATATGCAACTAGAGTGACTTGATGCAACTTGTTCTACAATCTCCAGTAACCTTGTGCACTATGTGCTAATCCCACCATCCTAGTGAGTCCATTTATGCAAATTTTACCTAAGATGTTCTATAATATGCAACTAGAGTGACTTGATGCAACTTGTTCTACAATCTCCAGTAACCTTGTGCACTATGTTTTAATCCCACCATCCTAGAGAGTCAATTTATGCACATTTTACCTAAGATGTTCTATAATATGCAACTAGAGTGACTTGATGCAACTTGTTCTGCAATCTCCAACCTTGTGCACTATGTTCTAATCCCACCATCCTAGAGTGTCAATTTATGCACATTTTACCTTAGATGTTCTACATGTATAATATGCAACTAGAGTGACTTGATGCAACTTGTTCTACAATCTCCAGTAACCTTGTGCACTATGTTCTAATCCCACCATCCTAGGGAGTTCATTTATGCAAATTTTACATATTAAGATGTTCTATAATATGCAACTAGGGTGACTTGATGCAACTTGTTCTACACTCTCCAGTAACCTTGTGCACTATGTTCTAATCTCACCATCCTAGGGAGTCCATGCATGCATATTAAGATGTTCTATAATATGCAACTAGGGTGACTTGATGCAACTTGTTCTACACTCTCCAGTAACCTTGTGCACTATGTTCTAATCCCACCATTCTAGGGAGTCAATTTATGCACATTTTACCTAAGAAGTTCTATAATATGCAACTAGAGTGACTTGATGCAACTTGTTCTACAATCTCCAACCTTGTGCACTATGGGCTAATCCCACCATCCTAGTGAGTCCATTTATGCAAATTTTACCTAAGATGTTCTATAATATGCAACTAGAGTGACTTGATGCAACTTATTCTACAATCTCCAACCTTGTGCACTATGTGCTAATCCCACCATCCTAGTGAGTCCATTTATGCACATTTTACCTAAGATGTTCTATAATATGCAACTAGAGTGACTTGATGCAACTTGTTCTACAATTTCCAACCTTGTGCACTATGTTCTAATCCCACCATCCTAGGGAGTCAATTTATGCACATTTTACCTAAGATGTTCTATAATATGCAACTAGAGTGACTTGATGCAACTTGTTCTACAATCTCCAACCTTGTGCACTATGTTCTAATCCCACCATCCTAGTGAGTCCATTTATGCAAATTTTACCTAAGATGTTCTATAATATGCAACTAGAGTGACTTGATGCAACTTGTTCTACAATCTCCAACCTTGTGCACTATGTGCTAATCCCACCATCCTAGTGAGTCCATTTATGCAAATTTTACCTAAGATGTTCTATAATATGCAACTAGAGTGACTTGATGCAACTTGTTCTACAATCTCCAGTAACCTTGTGCACTATGTTCTAATCCCACCATCCTAGTGAGTCCATTTATGCAAATTTTACATATTAAGATGTTCTATAATATGCAACTAGAGTGAGTTGATGCAACTTGTTCTACAATCACCAACCTTGTGCACTATGTTTTAATCCCACCATCCTAGGGAGTCAATGTATGCACATTTTACCTAAGATGTTCTATAATATGCAACTAGAGTGACTTGATGCAACTTGTTCTACACTCTCCAGTAACCTTGTGCACTATGTTCTAATCCCACCATCCTAGGGAGTTCATTTATGCAAATTTTACATATTAAGATGTTCTATAATATGCAACTAGGGTGACTTGATGCAACTTGTTCTACACTCTCCAGTAACCTTGTGCACTATGTTCTAATCCCACCATCCTAGGGAGTCCATGCATGCATATTAAGATGTTCTATAATATGCAACTAGGGTGACTTGATGCAACTTGTTCTACACTCTCCAGTAACCTTGTGCACTATGTTCTAATCCCACCATTCTAGGGAGTCAATTTATGCACATTTTACCTAAGATGTTCTATAATATGCAACTAGAGTGACTTGATGCAACTTGTTCTACACTCTCCAGTAACCTTGTGCACTATGTTCTAATCCCACCATTCTAGGGAGTCAATTTATGCACATTTTACCTAAGATGTTCTATAATATGCAACTAGGGTGACTTGATGCAACTTGTTCTACACTCTCCAGTAACCTTGTGCACTATGTTCTAATCTCACCATCCTAGGGAGTCCATGCATGCATATTAAGATGTTCTATAATATGCAACTAGGGTGACTTGATGCAACTTGTTCTACACTCTCCAGTAACCTTGTGCACTATGTTCTAATCCCACCATTCTAGGGAGTCAATTTATGCACATTTTACCTAAGATGTTCTATAATATGCAACTAGAGTGACTTGATGCAACTTGTTCTACAATCTCCAACCTTGTGCACTATGTTCTAATCCCACCTTCCTAGAGAGTCAATTTATGCACATTTTACCTAAGATGTTCTATAATATGCAACTAGAGTGACTTGATGCAACTTGTTCTGCAATCTCCAACCTTGTGCACTATGTTCTAATCCCACCATCCTAGGGAGTCAATTTATGCACATTTTACCTAAGATGTTCTATAATATGCAACTAGAGTGACTTGATGCAACTTGTTCTACAATCTCCAACCTTGTGCACTATGTGCTAATCCCACCATCCTAGTGAGTCCATTTATGCAAATTTTACCTAAGATGTTCTATAATATGCAACTAGAGTGACTTGATGCAACTTGTTCTACAATCACCAACCTTGTGCACTATGTTTTAATCCCACCATCCTAGGGAGTCAATTTATGCACATTTTACCTAAGATGTTCTATAATATGCAACTAGAGTGACTTGATGCAACTTGTTCTACAATCTCCAACCTTGTGCACTATGTTCTAATCCCACCATCCTAGTGAGTCCATTTATGCAAATTTTACCTAAGATGTTCTATAATATGCAACTAGAGTGACTTGATGCAACTTGTTCTACAATCTCCAACCTTGTGCACTATGTTCTAATCCCACCATCCTAGTGAGTCCATTTATGCAAATTTTACATATTAAGATGTTCTATAATATGCAACTAGAGTGACTTGATGCAACTTGTTCTACACTCTCCAGTAACCTTGTGCACTATGTTCTAATCCCACCATCCTAGTGAGTCCATTTATGCAAATTTTACATATTAAGATGTTCTATAATATGCAACTAGGGTGACTTGATGCAACTTGTTCTACACTCTCCAGTAACCTTGTGCACTATGTTCTAATCCCACCATCCTAGTGAGTCCATTTATGCAAATTTTACATATTAAGATGTTTTATAATATGCAACTAGAGTGACTTGATGCAACTTGTTCTACAATCTCCAACCTTGTGCACTATGTTCTAATCCCACCTTCCTAGAGAGTCAATTTATGCACATTTTACCTAAGATGTTCTATAATATGCAACTAGAGTGACTTGATGCAACTTGTTCTGCAATCTCCAACCTTGTGCACTATGTTCTAATCCCACCATCCTAGGGAGTCAATTTATGCACATTTTACCTAAGATGTTCAACATGTATAATATGCAACTAGAGTGACTTGATGCAACTTGTTCTACAATCTCCAACCTTGTGCACTATGTGCTAATCCCACCATCCTAGTGAGTCCATTTATGCAAATTTTACCTAAGATGTTCTATAATATGCAACTAGAGTGACTTGATGCAACTTGTTCTACAATCACCAACCTTGTGCACTATGTTTTAATCCCACCATCCTAGGGAGTCAATTTATGCACATTTTACCTAAGATGTTCTATAATATGCAACTAGAGTGACTTGATGCAACTTGTTCTACAATCTCCAACCTTGTGCACTATGTTCTAATCCCACCATCCTAGTGAGTCCATTTATGCAAATTTTACCTAAGATGTTCTATAATATGCAACTAGAGTGACTTGATGCAACTTGTTCTACAATCTCCAACCTTGTGCACTATGTTCTAATCCCACCATCCTAGTGAGTCCATTTATGCAAATTTTACATATTAAGATGTTCTATAATATGCAACTAGAGTGACTTGATGCAACTTGTTCTACACTCTCCAGTAACCTTGTGCACTATGTTCTAATCCCACCATCCTAGTGAGTCCATTTATGCAAATTTTACATATTAAGATGTTCTATAATATGCAACTAGGGTGACTTGATGCAACTTGTTCTACACTCTCCAGTAACCTTGTGCACTATGTTCTAATCCCACCATCCTAGTGAGTCCATTTATGCAAATTTTACATATTAAGATGTTTTATAATATGCAACTAGGGTGACTTGATGCAACTTGTTCTACACTCTCCAGTAACCTTGTGCACTATGTTCTAATCCCACCATCCTAGGGAGTTCATTTATGCAAATTTTACATATTAAGATGTTCTATAATATGCAACTAGGGTGACTTGATGCAACTTGTTCTACACTCTCCAGTAACCTTGTGCACTATGTTCTAATCTCACCATCCTAGGGAGTCCATGCATGCATATTAAGATGTTCTATAATATGCAACTAGGGTGACTTGATGCAACTTGTTCTGCAATCTCCAACCTTGTGCACTATGTTCTAATCCCACCATCCTAGAGTGTCAATTTATGCACATTTTACCTTAGATGTTCTACATGTATAATATGCAACTAGAGTGACTTGATGCAACTTGTTCTACAATCTCCAACCTTGTGCACTATGTGCTAATCCCACCATCCTAGGGAGTCAATTTATGCAAATTTTACCTAAGATGTTCTATAATATGCAACTAGAGTGACTTGATGCAACTTGTTCTACAATCTCCAGTAACCTTGTGCACTATGTTCTAATCCCACCATCCTAGGGAGTTCATTTATGCAAATTTTACATATTAAGATGTTCTATAATATGCAACTAGGGTGACTTGATGCAACTTGTTCTACACTCTCCAGTAACCTTGTGCACTATGTTCTAATCTCACCATCCTAGGGAGTCCATGCATGCATATTAAGATGTTCTATAATATGCAACTAGGGTGACTTGATGCAACTTGTTCTACACTCTCCAGTAACCTTGTGCACTATGTTCTAATCCCACCATTCTAGGGAGTCAATTTATGCACATTTTACCTAAGAAGTTCTATAATATGCAACTAGAGTGACTTGATGCAACTTGTTCTACAATCTCCAACCTTGTGCACTATGTTCTAATCCCACCATCCTAGTGAGTCCATTTATGCAAATTTTACCTAAGATGTTCTATAATATGCAACTAGAGTGACTTGATGCAACTTGTTCTACAATCTCCAACCTTGTGCACTATGTTCTAATCCCACCATCCTAGTGAGTCCATTTATGCAAATTTTACCTAAGATGTTCTATAATATGCAACTAGAGTGACTTGATGCAACTTGTTCTACAATCTCCAGTAACCTTGTGCACTATGTTCTAATCCCACCATCCTAGTGAGTCCATTTATGCAAATTTTACCTAAGATGTTCTATAATATGCAACTAGAGTGACTTGATGCAACTTGTTCTACAATCTCCAACCTTGTGCACTATGTTCTAATCCCACCATTCTAGTGAGCCCATTTATGCAAATTTTACATATTAAGATGTTCTATAATATGCAACTAGAGTGACTTGATGCAACTTGTTCTACAATCTCTAACCTTGTGCACTATGTTCTAATCCCACCATCCTAGTCAGTCAATTTATGCACATTTTACCTAAGATGTTCTATAATATGCAACTAGAGTGACTTGATGCAACTTGTTCTACACTCTCCAGTAACCTTGTGCACTATGTTCTAATCCCACCATCCTAGGGAGTTCATTTATGCAAATTTTACATATTAAGATGTTCTATAATATGCAACTAGGGTGACTTGATGCAACTTGTTCTACACTCTCCAGTAACCTTGTGCACTATGTTCTAATCTCACCATCCTAGGGAGTTCATTTATCCAAATTTTACATATTAAGATGTTCTATAATATGCAACTAGGGTGACTTGATGCAACTTGTTCTCCACTCTCCAGTAACCTTGTGCACTATGTTCTAATCCCACCATCCTAGTGAGTCCATTTATGCAAATTTTACCTAAGATGTTCTATAATATGCAACTAGAGTGACTTGATGCAACTTGTTCTGCAATCTCCAACCTTGTGCACTATGTTCTAATCCCACCATCCTAGGGAGTTCATTTATGCAAATTTTACATATTAAGATGTTCTATAATATGCAACTAGGGTGACTTGATGCAACTTGTTCTACACTCTCCAGTAACCTTGTGCACTATGTTCTAATCTCACCATCCTAGGGAGTCCATGCATGCATATTAAGATGTTCTATAATATGCAACTAGGGTGACATCAGTCCCAAATCTCAGTGAAAATTACATAATATATATCCTGATACATTGTAATTATCATGCTCACATTGCCATCTTTTTGGCACCTAACAGAAAATCACAAATTTTTTTTATGTACCACAAACAAAAAAGTGCAGGGTAATCTTTTTTTTCACTTATTTTGAAACAACACAGCTCCTTCCTTTTCCAAAGTGATGAAACCTGGAAAATTTGTGTGCTGTCAAATTAGTAGCAACAACAATATAAGCTCTCCACCCAATTTTCTTTTAAAAAGCTTGACCAGAAACATATCTTTTATTTTGCGAGGCCAATATACAGAGTAATTTGGTTCTAGAGCATGAGGTCACTGAGATTTCTGTCATATATACAATTTATATTGGATTTTAAGTGGTCCAGGAAACCCTTTATCAACCCTGAAGGGCTATAGCTTATACTATTGCCCTTTCAGTAGCCAGAAGGATAAGCTATAGCTTGTATTATTGCCCTGTACACATCATAAGATGTAGAATATAGCTTCTAAAAATAAATAGGTGGGGCTATAGCTTATACGACTGTAAATTACTTTATTTTCGCTTGGAATTAATATTCGCTTTTTTCGCTGACAGGATAAATCAGTGAAAATAAAATCCAGCGAATATACATTTTTTTCCTATATTTTACACTTAAATAATCAAGAATCAGTGAACATAAATTCCATACAAAACACCCAAAAAGTATTTTCAGCGAAAATTAATTCTAGCTAAAATCAAGTATTTTACAGTATAGCATAGCAAACTCTTTATCCAACTAAAGGTGTGGGATATAGCTTATACTTTTGTACAAAATAACTCAAAGTCAAAAGTATGTTTATGTATAAAATAAACATTTAAATCAACATCGTGTACTGACCTTCATTGACTTAAAGGTATGAAGAAAAATAAATGAAATTAAATTAACATACTGCATTCAATTCTGTCAAATATTAGTTAATCTTTTTAATAAATAATAACATGACATAATGGTTCATGCATTCCTGTAAAAATTAAACGATTCTGGAAAAAATCATAACCAGCAAAAAACACGAATGCTGTTCTAGATTGCTTTCATCTGCTCCATTCCAATTCTATATTGATATGAGGTATCATTTGAAAAAAAAACAAGGTTTTTACAACACTTACTTGTGAAGCACCTGTTTTTCTTTGCATCCAATACCAAAGTCATATTGCCGATACTACATTCTGAAAACTCATTGTTGTTGACATGAAGGCCATCTGAAGATTTGGAATACATGATGTAGTTGCCGGCCACACCCCCTGGTCTACATTCTGACGGGTAGTCATGCTATGGTGCAAATATTAAAAAAATAAATTACTTGTCATCCCTAATATACATGTATGTGCACTTCATGAAATGTAAACTTCCATAAAAAGCGCATGCCCTAAAATTCCTATAACTTTCGCATTTTCTTAATTTTTTTTTTTTTTTTTTTTTTTTTTCAAAATTCCACGCAGTTTTTAATTTCTGCATGGCTGGTACTAAATCTTAAGTGATATCACGGAAGATTTTCCTGTGGCACACTTGTTTACACCAAACATCATTTTTTTTCTATGGTTTTACCCAAGGTTAAAGGTTAAGATTGAAATAATTTATATAAAAATGAACAGATCTGATTCTGTACATCAAACTCAGTTTAAAAACAGTTTTTACAGTTTTAAACTATTACAAAATTATCGTGAAGTGTTATTGCAATGTCTTATGACAACAAAGCCATCAAGCTACCCACACAAAGTAAACATTAAAGCGCACGTGCGAGAATTGAGTCCCAAGCGACGATAACAACACACGCTAAAAATGCAAAGGCTCATGGGTAGATGCTTGTTTGTAAGCAATGAAATGCTATAGTCATCTGATGCATGCGCAGGTGACGACTCCCCGCTTTAAGCAAACCCCTTAAAATTATATTGATACTCACCGGTGATCCAAAACTGTGTCCAAGTTCATGTGCAAAGGTGAGGTGAAATAAGAGTGGAGGAACTGGAAAACCATAGTTTACCGTGGTAACAACACCTGTATTCAAGCTTCTCCATCCTTGGTTTATATATTCTCTGTATTGGTCACAAATACCACCACCTTGTAAATCTACAAAGTAAACAGTTACATACTACTGTCAAATAATTTATTTTCGCTTGAAATTAATTTTCGCTGAAGAAATGATTCAGTGAAAATAAATTTCAGCGAATATACCTTTTTTCCTATATTTTACATTCAACTGATCAAAAATCAGTGAAAATAAATTCCATACAAAACACCCAAACCGTCTTTTTAGCGAAAATTAATTCCAGCTAAAATAAATTATGTTACAGTATTCTGAAAACACTGCAGTAGTCATTTTGATATTGCAATAATATTTTGTGCATCATGTACTCATTACTAAATGACACATGTGAATAAAACCGAAAACTGTAAAACGCTTTAACAATAGGTGTGGCTAACACACTTTTGAGACAAGAATTTTGTGAAATTATTTTTTGTCCTTGACTATTATTTTGAATTATGAATCTTATCTGATGATTTTTTTTATATTTTCATTTGGCTCCAAACTTTTTTTTTCACTTTTTGTTACTAGTTAGCCATCCTTAAGGCAGTTTGCTACTGATAAAAAAATACTGAGAAATCCTCGAAATCTAGCAGGAGGGGTTGGGTGTGCAAAACTACTTCGAAAATTGATAAAAAATGCAAGTTTTTGGTAGTCAACAATTGGTTTCTATGGCAGAAACATTCCATCATATCTCAAAATTTAGTTCGGTGACTATGCCAAAAAAAGTGTTATGAGGGCTACATATGGCTGTCATTAAATATTTTCCAAGGAAAAATGCGTTTTACATGGATTCCTACGGAAAATGTTACAAATCACCACTTTTGGATTAGTTTGCATACGTTTTCATGAAAAATACCTTCTTACTCCATAAACTTACACAACAATTTTTAAATGATTTTATGGGAACAAATCATCGTGAATTTCATAAAAAATTGTGAAATTATGCCACAGTGAAAGTTAAAGTGACCTTTGTGAAAATTCATCAAATTACAAACATTTGCAGCAAAAATTAAAAGGATTACCCCAACTGAACTGTAGAGGGCAGTATACCTGATGCATAGCCAATCCAAGCAAGTCCCAGGATGCCGTTGGTGAAATCTCTGGCACAGAATGCATAAGACAGACAATATTCATCAAAATTGTCAGAAGAAGCCAAGTCCAGGTACTTCTCAACGCCGATGTATTCATTTGCAAAATTATACTGAGGTAAAGCGATATCACTTGTAGTATAAACCTGTTAATGAGAAACAAAACATTCATTATAAAGCAATGCACATGCAAACAGATGATATTATGGGAAATCCATTCAGTGAACTTTTAAGATAAATGTTAATTGTCAACATATGCGTCCATTTCATTACATGTAACTTTGCTGATGTTATGTATAAACTGTACTCTTATTTCTATTCATATATTTTCAGCACCAGCATTCTTACAGATCTGATAATTTAAAATCCTGAAAAAGTTAATTTGTAGACAATCTTAAATAAAATTTAACCAGAATCTAATACCGGTATATGTAAATGCACATAAAAATTAAACTTGGCCGAAATACGAAATTGGTTAATATAATATCCAAGTTTGAAAGAAAGTTGGATAAAAATATTTATTGTGACCACAAGAAGTTTTACAACACAATGAACAACAAAAACAAACCATGAAGATACAGACACGAGTAATACATTTTTAAAAATCATATACATACAAAGTGTTCACTACATACCCTGATTCTCTTTACAAGAAATCCTATATTTGTATAGCTACCAAAGACTGTGTTGCCGTATATGTAATTAACCGCGTCCAATGCACTGGCTATTGCACTTACAACCTCCTTATAGCTGCCATATCTGTTAGGAAATGTACACGTACATGTAAGTCAATCAAGCATAATTATATATTTAAAACACGGACTATAAATAGCATTCTCCAAGATTCAGTCGAGTGTATCCAATCAGTCTCTGCCACAGGGTAATTTGAATACTAAATACTGTGAAATAATTTATTTTAGCTGGAATTAATTTTTGCTGAAAAAGATTTTTGATGAGTTGAATGTGAGACATAGGAAAAAAAGTGTACTTGCTGGATTTTATTTTCTTCTTCTCTTCAGCGAAAATAGCGAAAATAAATTCCAAGCAGAAATAAAGTATTCTACAGTATTCAAATTACCCTGATGTGCATATTCGGTGAACGTGTGAACATAGCGCAACTCAAAAACACTAGAAAAACAAACAAACTTTGTATGACCTCACTTGACTCAATAATAATTATTCTGCTTTGTTTTCTGCACTATTCAGAAAGTTAAAACTATATTGCTAATCACACTCGCGTATCTCCCTCACTGAATGTTCCATGGAAAGTGCCAGAACAGCACGTTCACGCCATTGTACTCGAGAGCAGACCTAATTTTTTTCTGTGTTTTGTGCTGAGCTTGTATTTATATATATTATGATTTTATAAAAAATATATAAATGCGGTAAATAATAAACTTTAAATCTAAAGCATATAAACATGTAATGCCAGTAGGGTGATTCAGGAGGTCACAATTAAGTATGACACGAACGACAATGATCTGTTGATGCTTGAAGAATGTAAATAGTACAGCTGTAAGAGACACTAACAATCTTAGTCCAATATTTCAAACTCTGAGAAGCTGAATTTTTTTAGGAAAGAGATATTCACTGTATGAATCAATTTTTGTCTTGGAGCACTGTTATGAGTGAAACTTCAAGTAAGGTGCTTCACCTCACATTTACAAGTACATGTTAACAGTGCACACCATAATAGTTACCGGTTGTCATGGTAATGATCACAAATACACCATTTTACATTCCCTGCGAGATCCAATATTATGCATGAAATCGACAGCAAAAATAGGACAAACAAACAAGTTTTAGTGATGTTATAACATTGCATGGGATTTGACTAACGCGAAAGTACATGTAGTTTTGGCATATTTCATATTTCTGCACTTGATTAAATGTGCTATACATGATAATGGTCAATTTTGATGAGGCAAGAATATCTCTGAAAGATCAGCATTTTGATATTGAGCTACGAAAAAAAAAACAAGTTCGAAATTAAATCATTCAATTTTTGCAGAAGATGTTCAGTTCATGTATTTACTGCAATCTCGTTGTGAACACAAAACCGCTTATTGACAGTTTGAAGTATCAAGTACAAATAAATGGGTAATTTACTTTTCATAGAATGTATGATCTGTTTGAATGAAGAGCGGACATGTCGTCTGATCACTGTTTCGTCTCGTTCTGTCTTTGATATATTCCTGAAACAAATTAAAAGTATTAAATGGACAATGTCATAAACATATTTGATTTGATAAATTGGGATTATTCACAAGTACTTGTGTAATTATCAATACCACGAATTTATTGTATAAAATTTGCTTTAATTGGACACTAATTGTGAAAGCAACAACGTTTACATCACTTGCTCAGTGATACCAAGGTTGATGACGATACAACATAAGAATAGGTCGCTTGTGAATGTGTCATCTGCTTAGCATAGCCTCAAAGTTGAGTTTGTGCTGTTTTTTTTGACGTTTTCTTGGCTCGTCAGCAGCATTCTACCAGTCTTTTAGCCAGTCACATGTCTACCAGTCTTTAGCCAGTCACATGTCTACCAGTGTTTTAGCCAGTCACATGTCTACCAGTCTTTTAGCCAGTCACATGTCTACCAGTCTTTTAGCCAGTCACATGTCTACCAGTCTTTTAGCCAGTCACATGTCTACCAGTCTTTAGCCAGTCACATGTCTACCAGTCTTTAGCCAGTCACATGTCTACCAGTGTTTTAGCCAGTCACATGTCCACCCGTCTTTTAGCCAGTCACATGTCTACCAGTCTTTTAGCCAGTCACATGTCTACCAGTCTTTTAGCCAGTCACATGTCTACCAGTCTTTAGGCAGTCACATGTCTACCAGTGTTTAAGCCAGTCACATGTCTACCAGTCTTTTAGCCAGTCACATGTCTACCAGTCCTTTAGCCAGTCACATGTCTACCAGTCTTTTAGCCAGTCACATGTCTACCAGTCTTTAGCCAGTCACATGTCTACCAGTGTTTTAGCCAGTCACATGTCCACCCGTCTTTTAGCCAGTCACATGTCTACCAGTCTTTTAGCCAGTCACATGTCTACCAGTCTTTAGCCAGTCACATGTCTACCAGTGTTTTAGCCAGTCACATGTCCACCCGTCTTTTAGCCAGTCACATGTCTACCAGTCTTTTAGCCAGTCACATGTCTACCAGTCTTTTAGCCAGTCACATGTCTACCAGTCTTTTAGCCAGTCACATGTCTACCAGTCTTTAAGCCAGTCACATGTCTACCAGTCTTTTAGCCAGTCACATGTCTACCAGTCTTTAAGCCAGTCACATGTCTACCAGTCTTTTAGCCAGTCACATGTCTACCGGTCTTTTAGCCAGTCACATGTCTACCAGTCTTTTAGCCAGTCACATGTCTACCAGTCTTTAAGCCAGTCACATGTCTACCAGTCTTTTAGCCAGTCACATTTTTACCAGTCTTTAGCCAGTCACATGTCTACCTGTCTTTTAGCTAGTCACATGTCTACCAGTCTTTAGCCAGTCACATGTCTACCTGTCTTTTAGCCAGTCACATTTCTACCTGTCTTTTAGCTAGTCACATGTCTACCTGCCTTTTAGTCAGCTGCATGTCAACCTATTTCGAGTCAGCTATCCAAAATGACAGACTTGATAGATTGATGGATCTGTTCAAATTGTTGATTGGAAAAGCCATTGATTGCATCAATATTAAATAATCAGAAAAATGTCATCTTTCATTTCATTAATTTTGTAAACGTTTATTTATTGCTGTAAACCAAAATTTGTACTTCTAAGGATGCAATAAAATTATTATTATTATTATTATTATTATTATTATTATTATTATTATTATTATTATTATTATTATTATTAGACATTCAGTCAGTATTTATTTGCTTGTTACAACTATTGTAACTAGTTGTGTTCTAATTTAAAATGCATTATTGAGAGGTTATTGTTTGATTTTTTGTAGTCCCTAGAAAATAAAATTTTGGTATACACATATCAATGACAGTACACGCCAGCATGGAAACAAGCGTGATACAATCAAACAGAACAAACAACATGCAGTAGAAACCCACCCATTAGAATGAGCACTCAATGTACAGAATTTGACGCCAGTTATTATATTTGCTGTTTGCCGTCCTCCTTGTAACAATAAATTACAGTGTGCCTGTTTGTTGAAAGCATTGCATTGTCTGGGATTCAGATTGTACATGTGAGTGGTAATGGGAGACAATTGAGACACGACATAGTAATAAATGATTTCATAGATACCACACAAATAAATAATCTTCGTTTTCAGAATTGGGAAAGCTAGGTACACACCACTGTATTGTTGGTTGCCATGGTTCCTGGCATTCTGATGAGCTATCAAACATTTATGCAGCGAAATTTACACAGATGAAATTGGAATGTTTTTACAAGTTTTTAAGGTAATGAAAGAACTCAAAATTTGCCTTGACTGTAGTCTGTAGGATGTCAGAAGTTTTTTTCTCAATTTCAAAAAATTCCCAAGAATTTCCATACATTGTTTTGGATTGATTTTTAGTATCAACAAGTAACTGTATTTTAACTTTGTTTTAATTTCTATGATGCGGACTACTAGATATATTTTCTAGACTATAGTATTTTTTCTATTAGTAGTGTATGCACTTATGAAAACGACAGATGCCTAATGTCTAAGTACATGTAAAAGAATTGGATTTCAGTTCATTTTAGTTTGACAAAAAATGGTGTATTCACTGAATTCTAAAAATCCACCAAAACATACCTTTTTGTCCTGAAAATCATTTTGTATTTTTTGCATCTTGGTAAACAGCTCTGCTGACATGGAACATCCGGAAGGACCATGGTGTTCACTCGTAAGCTGCACGTCCTTTCCCATATAGATAACAGAATGGAAATCGGGATGGTGTTCTTTGTAATACCTGTGTGCTGGCTCAATGAAATACTCATCAGATCCGCTGCGAATAGAACCCTGAAATGTGCCATTGTGAATCGAGCCATGGCAATGGCTAGATGGTTCACCTAAAGAAAGATACCACAATATTGAGAATTATCACATTGTCATACAACACTCCAGGGTCACCCTTGAGAGCCAGATATACTGTATACTGTCTTTTTCACGAATTTAGCGAGAGAACTGATTCGCTAATTCAAGATGTCGCTAATGACTTTATTATAAATTCAAAATGGCCACCAAACAAAGAAATCAACAATGACAAGAGAGATTCGCTAAATCAATATTTCGCTATTACGTCATTTTACCACAATTCCCTAAAATTGCATGTTTTACAGTATTTCCCGCCCAAAATTCAATTCAAATATTTTCACATTGACAAATTTTCAGTAAATTTCAACAAATTTCTGCACCATACATACAGTTTCAGATATTGCTTGTAGTTTCTGATCAAATGGTCTGTCATTCTTCATGAATATTTCATGTGGGAAGAAGCAGACTACACTGTATACAAATAATTTTGTAGATTGGGCCAAAAGTTGACAATGGTAAATTATGATTTTCAAAGGAAAAAATATAAATCCAACATTTAATGGTTATTCATTTGAAATTTATTTATTATTATGAAGCAATCTCTATTCTTAATGAAATGTCATTTTTAGATCACTGGTAGTAATGCTCACATCAGATAGTTATAATATTCTTTCTGCTATAAATTTACTTTGGAACATTTCTCAGCTCAGGAAGTACACACAGACATCATAAAAACTGTGGTAATCAAATATTTACGCCATTCACCATGACAGCGTTTCTACGTTCTAGTTATTTACTTTTGTGCTTTCCAGTAATGACAGTTATATTTCCAGCATATAAGCAAATTTTATTTTTCTTGTGATAGAATTATTTTAGCTGTGTTGTTTTGTTATTAATGTCTTCGGACTTGGCATATACCGGGTAAGCTGTGTTTTGTGTACATTCCAAAGAAAATATCCTATCCTATCAAAAAAACAAAACAAAAATATTTTTTCCTTGAAAGACAACATTAAAACAATCCTGATGCTGTGAATGACCTTCCTTACGATGCAAGTCGTACACTTTTCATCGCTAGAGAGTGCGAATCAATCAATTAGAAGTAAGATAATAAGTAATGTATAGTGACTGCCCCAATGCATTGTGGTAATTAACATACACCATCATTTTCTGTTTTGTAATTGTACAACAAGTCCTACATTCTGAAAGTCTGAATGGAAAATGTCACAACAGAATAAACACAGGGATCGTTCACCTGCATGTTACTACCTTTATTGCTGCACACACATATCTTAAACAACCTTGAACATGCTATGCTCTAGAAACCATTTATACCAGTATATTAATTGCCACATAAAACCTTTGTGTAATTGTGTTTTACATATCAATGTATTTGGAACATTGTACGACAATGAATGAACTGAATTGTCCATACTGACCGACATGTTATTGGCTGAATTTAAGGCATGCACTGACCCAATTGTCCAGTTTTCCTCATTGTATTTGGAGGATTGTACAAGTGTTATAGTACAATCAGAGCATAAAGCTATAACTCAGCTTAATTGCTTTCAAACTGCCACATACCTAAATTATGCATGTAATCTGTCTCGTATTAATAACATACTATACAATACTTTATTTTAGCTAGAATTAATTTTCGCTGAAAAGACTTTTTGTGTGGAATTAATTTTCACTTATTTTTGACAAGTTGAATGTAAAATATAGAAAGACACTGTCAGGTATTTTCACTGGATTTTATTTTCACTGAATCATTCCTTCTGCGAAAATTAATTAATTCCAAGCGAAAATAAAGTATTTTTAAGTAGGCAAATACAAGAAAAGATAAGTTGAAATTATAGATGATAAATATACATTGTACTCGCTTAAAAAATTATAAGTTTGTATGAAAATTCAAAGCCAGTAATAGATAGGTTTGAGGTTAAGTTACGCCTCACTGTACTGTACATGGTCTAGGACCTTCATATTTATACATGTACTACTAGTATTTACTTCCTTGTAGGAGAATTAACAAGCTCAAAATAAGTTCAGGTACCAACCAAGGTTAAACAGTGCGGTAAACAACATTCGGTAATACAAATATGAGTAATAAACACTCGCACACAAGTTTTAAACTCAAGAACACCCAAAGCGCCTTGCTGCTGTAAACCAACGTGTAGTATGCCACAGTCACTGAATTTATATTAGGTTCAAAGTTCAACATACCTTGGAGGAAACCAGTATAAATATGTGAAGTGTCAAAATCACTCACACCATCTTCTGAAGTCTCTATCGTGAAATCTTCAGCAAAAATTGATGTTGCTCTCCGAAGTCGAAGATGAAAATCCCTGAAATAACAACAATTTAGTTTTTAGGTGCATGGACTATAACAAAATTCCAGATATATGGAGTTGGTATCAAGTGACCCAGGGTTAATGTCAATCTCGCAGTAGATTCCGGATACAAAAAGGTTGCAGCTCAAGTTTGCTACCATGAAGTATAGAAATGGTAAATTACGTGCATGTAATCTGAAGTGAATTTATTGATGAATTGCAATTTTTTTTGGATTAAATATAACCACATAAAGATGGCCAAATCTTTCCAAAATATTGTTTTTGACACACTTGCATGGGTGAAATGACTCTACACAAAGTAAGGTTCAAGTACCGGAAGTCACCATTTTGTTGAAATCGATAATGGACTGTAGAAAGTTATAAGGCGCACTATGATGGAAATGACACATAAAATCATCAGACTTTTTTACAGAGGCATTCAAGATCACAACTTATTTGACATTTCGGCCCAGAACCCTCGATAAGTATGCCATCTTGTACCATAATTATTGCGCCCTCTGAAGACACGACCCTGTGGACATCTTTTTTCATTTACACAATGTCGGGATTTAGCGTACCAATACATATATATGCTATGCTTTAAATATTCACATTTTGACGATGGCCATTACAATGACTACATCTGACTCAATGTGTATACAAATCTTGTCGAAAACTGATCTTGTACGAGATTTGTATACGCATCGAGTCAGATGTAGTTAGAGGCGACTGGGGAACGATTTTCTAAGAACTGATTAACGGCAAGAAAAACCAAAAAATCGACATATTCAAACTAAAATACAAGTTGGAGCCTTATACCTACATTGGATTTTAATCAGATTGCTACCGGTATGTGCTTATGTAAATTATAGAGATGTGTCT
Source organism: Saccoglossus kowalevskii (assembly GCF_978046115.1). Classification (NCBI taxonomy): domain Eukaryota; kingdom Metazoa; phylum Hemichordata; class Enteropneusta; family Harrimaniidae; genus Saccoglossus; species Saccoglossus kowalevskii. The sequence continues at coordinate 23,691,744 of NC_140661.1, read as the reverse complement.
ATGGTCAAAATGTTATTTAAATCATAGACCCTCTAGAGGGTCTATGTTTAAATTTATAATTTTTCAGTGAAGAACTAATACAACTTTTAGTTTATCTTTTACTGGAGATGCGCTTCTAATAGTAACAATTCGGACGATGAGCATGAGTGTTTATTTATATAAACAAGAATTAATGACAATATAATACTGTGTTAATTATTCACTGGGTTTTAATTTTTGCTTATTTCGCTGACTGGAAAATGCGCTAAATTAAAACCCAGTGAATATGTAAAATTGAGCATGGAACACACTATCTACCGGTAAATGATAAAACCGTGAATTTAAAAACCACTAAATATCCCTGAAATGCTAAATCAGCGAAAGTTAAACCCTGTGAAAATTAGTTATTTTACAGTAGCCACTACAATGCATATACATTCCAAAACATAAATTTGCATTTGTTATTTCTAATATTATAAATACCTACATGTACACCCAGTATAGAAATTGTACTATATAATATGTTCAGCCTGTCACCAAGATTCTGTGGGATTTTGGACATATTTTTAATTACGTATTCTACGTACAGCAATATGTAATTAACAATTTAAATGAAAACATGAAAGTAATGAAACTAATTTGTACAAAAATTAATTAATAAAATATAGTCAACACAAATTTTACTTTTCAATTTATATCGAAATTAGCAATTTTTTTTTGCGATAAAATTAATACTGAATTATTAGTTATGCTACAATGAATCGGATTTGACAGCAGGTGGTTTCAATAACAAGGTACGTAAGGTCACTGGATGTGCATGCCATTGTAATAAAGCTAGGATTTTTATATAGCTCGCGCTAATGACAATGGAAGACATTTTGATGTAGAGCAGACAATTAAACAGACGGCACATGTCGTAGATAAGCCAATTTATATCCCCTATGGGGGCTGGCTGATACTATGAGGTTATTGCCCAATATTGGCGCTTAGTGCGATCGTATAGAAGTGAGCGTCGTTTGAACCGCATCACACAAGTTGGAGACGGTGAATCTATTCCGAGTTAAACGTCACATAATGGAACAATATTTGCCAGGGGCATATGAAATATGCAAATATTTTAGCGAAATTAACAATTCCAAATGTATGTCTTATGTAACGTCAAAACAAGACAAGAATGCATGGTTATTGAATGAAGTTGTCGTCACACAGCAGATGTTCGAATTTCATGTAAACAACCAATATCAAACAGGCCAAATTTTGTTCCTGCTCAAATTTGTATAAATTTGTTCACATTTTTTGTAATTATCACAAAATTTAATCTTAATTTTGGATCAAACAGAAAAAATTTGATATTGCCTCCAGTTTTTGATCAAAATGTTGAAAAGAGCCGACTATAAATAGAACTATTTTGTGGATGATACCTGAAGTTGACACTGGTGCTAATTGGGTTAAGTTAAAAACTTTTATATTCCTCAATATTTTCTTTTTGGTTGACAACAATATACACTAGTGATTAAGATCAAAATTTGGTATAAATTCAAGCAGTAAGGAAAGATTGAGGCGACAGTGGCGGTGATCAATTGTGTCGTGTGTGTTTACATCAAAGCAAGAAAAATATTATGGGATAATGTATTTATCACATGTATACTTTCACACAATCATTGTATCTAAAAAAAGAACTGTGTTGAACTTGATGTATGAGTGGAAGTAAATTCAAATTTGTATGGTGATTCTGTTCATTCACAATATTTGCTTCTACTCGGCGTACTCGCTATGATTTTTTTTAATTTCAATAAATAATTCTGAAAATACAAACACAAGCTTGCAAACATGAACCATTTTTACCATAAATCGTAGTTATTGGACAGGAAATAAAGCTGGAAGCTCTTGACAGCCTGAAGGTAGTGTGTACAATGAAAAAGTTATTAAACTATGTAATATGCAATTTTAATCTGTCCTGTACTATGTCAAACTGTGGAGATATGCACTTACTGCATCATGCAATATAATGATTTATCACATCTCACTGCTGTTACGCATGCTGTGATTGGTTGAGACTCGGTCACATGACATGGAATAAAAATGGATATTACATGGTATATTGCCCGCCAAGTGGATATTACATGGGTATATCACATGGATGACGTCACTGAAACTACTGCGCAACGATACTGCGCACAACAAATTGTCGTTCGCTGCACTGGGGCTGCTCTGGCCGCTGTTGCTTTCAGGGTTTTGAAGGAACTTTAGCCATCCGAAATAGACAGTGAACGTGCCAGAATGGATATTAAGTAAGATACTCTGTTTTGATGTATAGGGTATTTTTTATATGGAGCAAAAATGTACGGCAAAGCCGCCACTGAAACGTCGCAGCCGGGGTCGCTGTAGCGCGTTCTACGCTGTAAGCACTTCTACGCGTTCCACGCCGATGCTAACCGAAAACGCTCTAAACAAAGCTGTGTGTCTTGTGAATAGGTGTGGTACGTTCGTGAGAAGGTAATTTCAGTCATTTCCACGGCACTCAAATAACTTGCGTTTGAGAATTTCTCAATTCATTTCAAAAATGTTATTCTCGATAATTTGAGTGATTCACACTGCTGAAACACGGTTCAACTAAAAAAGAGTATCCATGGCTGAAAATAACATTTACTGAGTGTATTTTGTTGTTTTTTTCAGCAAACAATGTATGTATGTTATTGAGTAATGTGAAACTTGTTATAATAGATAAAATAAAATATTGCATACTTCAAATATAAGTGTTGTTATTTTGTGGGAGAGCCCGTGTGAGTGATGTATGGTAGCTGTGATTGTCATGGTGGATGTTCGATGTGATAAAATAAATAACACATGGTTATTCGGGCAATATCACGATTTGTTGTCTGCCCTCGGGCTGTTGGTCATGACCATAATATTGATGATGCCCTCGCCTTCGGCTCTGGCATCATCAATATCATAGTCATGACCACCATCCCTTGGGCAGGCAACAAATCGTGATATTACCCTCACAAGCATGTGTTATTATTTAAATGATAGTACCGGTATGTAAATTTTGCCACAGAATTAATCTTCTACATGTATGTCTAAGATATTTTGGCCTCCCCAATCAAGACTCAACTTCAACAATTTCTTCAGTACTGGGCTACAATACACTTGTGACATTTTATAAAAAAAAACATTTCTAAATGTGAAAGCTATCAATCACACAAGTCTTATTGCTTGTGTAATGCAATTAGTGATTCCTTAAACTAGTAGTTAAGGTAGTTTGCCACTATTAAAAAAAACATACCGATACCCCGGTATTCAGAAATCCTTGAAATAAAAATATATGGCCAACAAACTACGTTTTCTACAAAACAACCTCCAAAGATCAAATACTGCATGTTTTGAATAATTTACAAGTAGTTCCTATGCCAGAAACATTCCATAATATCTCCAAATTTTGTTTGGTGTCCTATTCTATAAAAATGGTATGTTGTGTTATGACGGCTATATATAGCTACCTAGAAAAATTGAAAAATTTGTAATATTATTATAGGTTTTCCATAGAATGTGTTTAAATAGAATCCTATGGAAAATATTTCAAAATGGCGGCTTTTTAGATTATTTTGCATATGTTTTCTTGAAAACACATCCTTCTTTCTCCATAAAAAATATTAATGACTTGCATGTATATTAATCATCAAACTACAATTTTTAAATAATTTACTGTGATCAATTTTATCTATGTTTTAATGGTAGAGTCCCAAATAGTGTACATGTTTTATTCATTTCCATTTACCTATTAAGCCCCATATTGGATTAGACGTTGTTACACCATACACTCTCATTAATTTCTATCAGGCATACTGTAAAAATACTTTATTTTAGCTGGAATTTAATTTTCAATGAAAAGACATTTTCGCTGTTTCGTATAAAATTTAATTTCACTGATACCTCTCTTTAGTAAAAACAGCGAAAACAAATTCCAAGTGAAAATAAAGTAATTTACAGTACTTGAGATAAAGATGGCAACTAGAAAAAATCTATGAATGTAATAACATTCACGTGTTTAGCAATGCACTGTATACACGTAATTTTGTTTGCTAGAAATTTTTAAGATTTGAAGATTTTACGGAATTAAGACAAAATTTTGTGAAAGTCGCTTTGTGTCACTGTTATAAAACTTAACAATTTCCACCGACACTGTTTTGAGAGTAATAAACTAATGAACTTAAAGCTGGGGAGTCGTCACCTGCACATGCATCAGATGGGCATAGCGTGTCATTTTTTACAAACAAGCGTCTACCCATGAGCCTTTGAGTTTTTAGCGTGCGTTATCATCGCCGCTTGGGACTCAATTCCCACGCAGGTGACGACCCTCCCACTTTAAGATTTTATATCTTTTAACCCTTTGATTACTTGGAGGTCAAGATGCGGACATATTGTCAATTCAAAGCATAACATTCTACTAGTTTCACAACGACAATGTGTCAGTGTTCCTACCAACCTAATTTTATTGACATTGAAACTGAACTGGTACCAAATAACCCCTAAATATGGTAATGAAATCAGAACAATAGAGTTAAACACAACTGACTGTAAATAGTTACTTGATTGTTACCGCCATTATAATACACCTTTCCACAATTGAACTTCAGAATACTGACTGACTAACATTGTGCGATTGCTTCACACTGTCTTACTGTAAAATACTGTATTTTCACTTGAAATTAATTTTCGCTATTTCCATTGAAAGAATGATTCAGTGAAAATGAAATCCAGCAAATATAATATTTAATATTATTATATGACTTAATATTTACTAGGAATAGAAAGTTGAGCTGCTATTGGTCATAATTTTGCTTAAAAGACATGGCAATTTAAGTGAATGATGTCACCTCACGGAATAATGAGTGCTTAATGCAATCAAAGAAAAAATTGATGATGCAAACTACATGTGTATCTCAAGTATTCTCCTAAGAATCTTTGAAGCCACTGTGCTTGGGCTATTATTGAAAAGACAAAATTTAAAGAAAAAAAAATGTTGTCTTGCTGTTTGCAATGCCTAAATAGAGTCGTATCCGTACTACAGAATCAGTTGGATTAACAAAATTGTCATAAAGGGTTGATCATTAAAAGTCAAATGCAAGGTACTGTAAAATCTGTATTAGAAACCGTGGCTTCTATTAAAATGGTACGATGCAACAGAAGAGATGTGGCTTCTATTAGAACATCTATACATATGAAAAATGATGAATTTTTGGTTCTCAAATATTCAAAAAGATCGGGTGCGACTTCTATTAGGGATGCGGCTTCTAATACAGATTTTAAGGCACTGCCAACCAAAGTGGAGGGACTGCGTGCCAACCAATCACTAAAAACACATACACAAAAAAGATAAACAAATGCATCTTCTCAAAGCCAGAGAAAAATGAACTAAATACATATAGATGTAGATGTATTACTGTAAAACATGTTGAAAAAGCTCTCTCTTGTCAATGTTGATTTCTTTGTTTGGCAGCCATTTTGAATTGATAAGCGACATCTTGAATTAGTGAATCAGTTCTCTCGCTAAATTCGCGAAAAAGACATGTTTTACAGTATATCAAGGTGTAATATTGCCTACATATAGATAACATTATTAAAGGCATGACTTACTACCGGTAATTAAACAGCAGAAAAGCATTATGTATGAGGTCCTTTTTATCACTCTAACAATACTCTACACAGGACTAGATGAGAATTTCTCATACTTGAATGCGTTTTCCACTATTTTCTATTAGGTTAAGGCAAATACGCTATTGTCATGTAATTTACATTACAATTGAATTTCAGTGTTCTGATACCAGGACATAGCTGTTCAAACAACTTATTGAAGCAAAGAAAATGCTTTGCCCCGTGAAAACCAGTCATGGAAAACCTCTGTAACACGACCACATAGATAGAAAATTAGTTGACAGTTTGGCAGCTTGTTCATCACTATAAACAGACCATGTATTATTTCAGTGTTTATTGTGATTCATGATAAAATAAAACTACAATGTACTATAGGCCGAGAGCAAAGACCAATTTTCAAAAGTTTGGTAAATCTTCAAATTTTGAAAATTTTACTGGGAATCTTTGGGACAGAAGCTTACATAGCCACTTTCTTTTTGAAATTTACACCTTGATAATGTCCTCTGGTAGACACTTTTAAAACGTTGCTAGACAGATATCAAATTTAGTTAATGATTGGCTAATTATAAGTAAAAATGAATACCTACCATAAAATTAACACAAATCTAATTTTTAACCATTAATTTTTTCCTGAAAAATTACTATTTTTCATTGTTGTTTGAATTGACAAAAATAACACTATGGTGCTTACCGGTAAGCATTGATCTTGATCTAGAGATCCCCAATCTCTAAATAAACAAAGGTATTAAAAAGACTGGAATCATTCAACTAATTATTATTTTAACTCAAAAATTACATTTAGTGTTTAACAATTCACAAACAGGTAGTTTCATTTTTGTTGTGTGACAAAATATGTGAGTGATTGAACTGAGATATTTTTAGTTTAAGTGAAAAATGTAACCAGTCTGTGTGAAACTTAGTACATGTGTATGGCAAAAATACACCATGAATACGTGTGATATTACATGCCAAAAATACACCATGAATACGTGTGATATTACATGGCAAAAATACACCATGAATACGTGTGATATTACATGGCAAAAATACACCATGAATATGTGTGATATTACATGGCAAAAATACACTATGAATATGTGTGATATTACATGGCAAAAATACACCATGAATATGTCTGATATTACATGGCAAAAATACACCATGAATATGTGTGATATTACACAAGAGAAATACACTATGAATATAAGTGATATTACATGGCAGAATTACACCATGAATATGTGTGATATTGCATGGCAAAAATACACCATGAATATGTGTGATATTAAATGGCGGAAATACACCATGCATATTGTTCGATTTGAAATGTATCTTACAGTAGCACTTTTAAAGAAAAACAATGTGGCAGAAACTATTTTATTCTTAATAGAATTAGAAAGTAGAAGTAGAAAACACCATGAATACATAGACCATGTACTACAATAAGACAGGATACACAACAAAGACATGTGACATGATAACAAGATGGCATGTATTGTGAAGAACACAAAAAGGTTCAGTGAACTAGTTTACTATTCTAAGAACCATGTCTGACCTGAGTGAGTTTCAATGAAAGCCTTTTCAGCGAAAATTAATTCCAGCGAAAATAAAGTATTTCACAGTATTTTATTCTTAGTAGAAGCCCTTATGACAGAAAAAAACACACCATGAATACATAGACCATGTACTACAATAAGACAGGATACACAACAAAGACATATGACATGACAACAAGATGGCATGTATTGTAAAGAACACAAGAAAGTTCAGTAAACTAGTTTACTATTCTAAGAACTATGTCTGACCTGAGTGAGTTTCAATGATGTCAAGAATAACCCTAATAACATACAGGATGTTGTAAATTAAACCTCAGATGCACCTTTCAATATTAGAACAATTTCAAATAAGACTGGATCCTCATAGTGAAAACTATATTCGTATAAGAAGCCAGTGTTCTCCCAAGGAATGTTGATAGCATATCAGCTCATTTAAATGACAATTGAGCCTAATTTACATAACAATTATTATTTTGTAAATTAGGCTATATTAGCATAATACTTACATGCGAAAAAGGTGATGTAAAAGCTTTATTTGGATATGAAAACCAGGTTAATTTCGGAAAATACTAGTAATTTACTTGTTTGTTATGAACAATACAATGTAACAATGAATCAACTCGGCTGTTCTGGTCGACCACTGGGAGTTCCGATACACTGTCCTATCAGAGTACAAAACGACGCAAAACCACGGCTGTACTATTTGCTATTGATTAAAAGCGACACACTTTTGAAATTGTTTGAAACAATGACAAATGATGATTTACGATCTCCGCCCTATTACGTAATAAGAGCCCATTCTCGTGGGTATTTGTTCACTCATAAGGAAGTAGTACTTTACTACCGTTCATGATTCACTGTTGTCCAGCGACGTACGATATTAAAATTAATGTTTTCAATATTTACCTCTCAAGGGCGTTGAACTGGAGTTCCAACTCGCCGTCTGCCGATCTCCTCGCCCTGTCGTGTTTTTCATGTAGATCTCGCTGGTTATAATCGAGCGGTTCGTAGTGACTAATGCTATTACTTAGTCGCCTTGTCTCTGGTGAATCAAGAGAGAACAAACTGTCATCGTTTGTGTGTTTGACCATAGCACGCCCGAGGGACTGTGATCAGAGAGAGGGTTAGCCCCGAGTACAGTCCTGCAGGTTGGCGGGAGGATCACTGGGGATGGCTTCACTGACACACGCACTCAAAATGCATATTGTTAATTAATATGTTGTATAATATACTCACCGGTGACTACAGTCGCACTGATAATCGATACCACCAATAAAACAAGCCTCGCCATGTCGCTCGTTCAGTGTTCCCTGCTCAGCACTGGTAATAGCTGGGGAGTGATGCCAAATAGTCGGTCCACGGCGCAACAGATGGCTTAGGTCTCCCACATTAAGTCACTCTTTAATTCGTCATCGAAATTTCTACACCGAAACTCATGGATGCTGAAAGTAAAATCCCCAAGGCAGTGAACGGAACAAAAAGGTCGCGGTTACTTGGTAGGTGAGTATGACCTGCCAAACAAATGCTAATTTGCAAATGAATGAAAGTGAAATTGGAAGGCAGTGCAAACCGACCTGCCGCGAAACTGACTGAGTGATAGTGTAATAGCGCCACCAAGAGTTACGTGCGTATTTGTGTCCCGCAATATACTACAACAGTCGTTAAACTTTCTATGTTCAGCAGTAAACTTGAAAAAGAATGGTTTTTCAATCCATGTTAAATAACGATCAAACGAGTTCATAAAATCATTTTTGTATGACCTAATATAATTGCAATGATATCAAATTGCAAATAAATTGTTTAATTTTGTTTCCTTTGGTAGTCGTAATTATTTTACTATTTCACGGTGTTAAATGACGGCCAAGTGTATTCTAGTCTAAGGGTGTATCAGTTGTCTGTGATTTAACCATGTACCGTTTTCCGTAGTTTTGATCTATTATTTTTTTAAGTGAATTTTGCAAAGTATTCTTTTCAGACGTCTGTGAATTTAAGTTTCTACCTTGTGTGGAACAAATAGGTTTTATTAATAGTTTATTTGTTATTTTTCGGTATTTAATGTATCCCTGAATTAATACATAAATACATTCTCAATGGGTAAAATAGGCGTTGTAAAATATTGGTAAAATTCGAAATATTCTGCAGTGGGTCAATCTACTGGTACTATAGAAAAAGCAAACGAAAGCACTGAAGAAAAGCCGTCTAGATCTGGTGCCCGTCTTAAAACAATCCACGCAGTTTATTTATAGTTACTTCGTGATCAAGTAGGTCCAGGTCAATGTCGAGACCAACCAAAAAGTGCTTCGTCTCACTCAAACAAATATTACTACTATTATGAATAAAAAAATCAGAGATATTGTCTGAAAATAATCGTGAAAAATAACTGAACCACTCATCTAGATTAATATTCATAGACGAACCGCTTTGTTCACATTTCAGTAAATCCCAGAATTCCTTTGAGTTTGGTTTCTTAGATGCGTTTACTACATTGACTTTTCCTCTATCAACACAATCTTTTTTTTCTTATGTCTGATGAAGGAATGATATGCTTTTCTAGTTATTATATAGTGATTCGATGTATCAACAGTTCTTGAGTAGCGAAAATGATTCGATGTACGCCTACCAACCTTTTCAAATTGAAACACTCCTGAAACCACCGTTTGTTTAAGAAATTACTGGGTTTAGATGCAGTGCAAAAGTATCTGCATCGTTACAGATCGTTAGAAATGCCATCTGAATTAACAACATTATTATTCTTACATTCCCGGGAAAACTAGAGATATATTTCGATACCTATATGTTTATACAGATACACTAATTTACTAGTAATAATTGCAAAAAACTGTATACATTTAGTATATAGGAAGTCGCGCGTGCGCAGTCACTGGTTGGCAAAATGCGGTAGTTCGCACTACGGCGTTGTTCAAGTTCGCTGCTAGTTTTATTAAATATATATATATATATATATACACAGAGGTACATTACTTGGGGTTTGCAACAACGGTGACATGATACCAAGATCCCATCACAATCTCGCTCTCGCATAAGCGTTCCAACTCAGAAAAATGCGAATGCGCATGCCCGAGGTAACTAGGATACTGGGATGTCCAGGTGGATCAAAATAGCTGCCCACGATATGACGGATTACGAGAACTATAATTTCTGTACATTTTCGATGAATTACATTTTTCACTATGATAGTGACAAGAAAAGTTTTATTTTGTCATTACAAACCTTGAACATTGATATATGTCATGTCAGAAGGTCGTAGCCTCAGTCTCGCTATCTACGAGAAGAGACTTGAATGGGATCTTGACATGATGTCACAATACAGTACTAAACTACTATGCGATTTGCAACCCCCAAGTAATGTACCTCTGATATATACATATATATTCCTGTTGATGAAACAACGTACGGGCAATGTTATCGCATCACATTGCGTGCCTGTGTTGATCATCACGCGACACTTGTTATCACTCATTTGCATGCTGGTTGGCAAATATGTCGCTTTACACGGCATCATACATCGTTTAGTAGGGTTTACCAGGGAATCATGGGACACCCTAGTTTATATTGTTTACACCCTTAATCTATTTTACTTTTGTTTTATATTGCATTTTCTTTTTATTAGATAAATTTGCTGCGGGATTAAGAACAACTGGAGGTGTGCATATAAAGTCAATATTTCGTCCATAAGCTAGACGACTTACTGGTACTACCAAGGGGTACTAATCATGTGAGATATCTTTGAAAAGCTCATCACCGTGTGTATTTTTGAAAAATCTTTGCTGGACATGTCATATCAGTAGCTTATTCAATATTTGGAGGAGTCACCATGCAATTGACGTTATAAGTTGTGATTTTACTGGTTAAGACTACTTGTATATTTCAACTTATTGGTATAATTGTTCTACACGTAATCTTGCACATTTCAGAATAAAATATAAAATAAATCAACACTGCCGGAATAAGTAAGGCGCCACCTATATTTTGAACAATTTGAAACAAATTTCTTTCGTCTTTACTTCAAAACTACTATAGTATTTTCTTAATCAAGAATGGCTTAAAATTATGATTTTTACACATAGATGAACATTTATGAATCAAAATCTGAATATATATTGATACAGGTAAATGCCAAGCACAAACATGACTGATTTGGATTTTTCCCTATATTTCTGATGTAAATAGTACAATTAAGTACATTGTGAATATGTAAAAAATAAAATTACATATTCTCTACTGTTTACCTCGTCATCGAAATAAAACAAATGTAAATAAAATGTAAATAAACTAAGCTGTAAGTTACGGTTCATACCGCTACTATAAAATAAAATAAGCTTTTTATTTTTTGATTTCATATTACAAGTCTGTTGAGTTTAAGTAAGTTGTGTCCGTCACATTGATAATTTGATATTTATAGGCGTGGTATTTTATTCAATTGTCAAAGCTATGTAAATCTCAAATCATATTGATATATGTTATATCTCTCCTTAGATGTATGGGAAAGGTTTTACATCACTTTGACAATACAACATCGAGGACAATGTAGAGAAATCAGTGATCGAAGTGTATGGCTTATTGACCAGATTGGCCATTATTGCGCTCATCAATTCCCACCAAACTCAACATATATTTGCAAACTGCTTTATAAATTACCATTCTTGTGATTTCATTTTAAATTTAAGCCACTTTTTTATTTGAGTTGATTAAGTATTTGTGAAACATGTAAACATATCCCTAATATACGTCAAAATATAGGTGACCGAAGAAGTTAATTATCTCGCGGTTTATTCTGATAATTGTGCTGTGAACAACGTGGAGCGTAGAGACGAGCGTGGCGGATAACTCTTACACTGTAGAGATACCAGGTTCGACCCAAAGGAATATACATTAGTTCATTATATATATATTCGTCGAAACAGTTAGCTGAGGTAACGCCTCACTGTCTTCTTCTCTCTTTCTCCTCTTACAAAATCGTACAAACTCTACAATAAAACTCTAAAGAGTGGCAGAGTAAAGCTGCTTGCGATCATACAACAAACATATATGGCTACCGTCTTTACAGCGAGCGCAAGATATTTACATACACCTAACTCGCGCACCCGCTAGGTAATTACCGAGGGACTTTGCAACATCCCCAGACACTTTGCTAGACGCCCCAACGACCGTTGTAGACGCAATAAAGTTACATACACTCTCACGTGACAGTTAATCAAAACACCGGACGCGGTATGCCTTTGATGTGTGGGCACGAGGAACGAGGGGTAGTTTGGATATTCCATTGCTTTGTAGTTATAACAATCTGTGTAACACTTGACATTCAACAGCTCTGGCAACTGCCCCATCGGGAATTAGCCTATAATGGCCTTTTTTTCCCTCATAAATATGCATGAGGCAGATAATGAGCTGTTCTAACTTTTTCTGGGTCAATAGGTTAAATACATGCGTACTTGCTATATTTTGGTTTTGAGCACGCTCAGATGATTTAGATGGAAAGCACATGTTCGTGTTCAATCAAAACAACGGTCCGGGGTTTTAGATAGGTTCAACTATTACAACGTGTAAGCGCCCAGTCAAACATTTATCAAACAATTTTTTATTCATTGTTGTTGTCGGACACTTTATTATGTCATGCATAGATATGTTCGTTTATTTACTAATAAATAAATTCTATTTTGAACGTTTCATTAATATAATAAACCTTGTTAATACAAACATGTAATACAACACCCCTAACATATAATGGAATTACCATCGCGAGAACAGTTTAGTTTTTTTCAGTGTAGTTTCTGGATTCAAGTTTGAATTGCTCGCTGACTATAAAATTATTGCTATTATGCCAAAGGGTGTAGACGAAAACACTCGGAAGGAGATTATTCGTCTTTTCTTTGATGGAAATAGTTTGCGAATGATCGCCAAGGAAGTTGGACTAGCGAGGGCAACGGTCCAGGGGATTGTGAGGCATTTCCGTCGCACCGGTTGGATACGTTCCGACAAGAGTAGCGGCCGTCGTCGACTGAAATCTACACAGGAAATCGTTGAGTTTATGGAATTTCGTCTCTTACAGAAACCATCCCTAACGGCAAAGGAAATACGCATGTCTCTCTTGAGGGAAAATATTTGCGTACAGGAAAATTTGCCTTCGGTGCGTATGGTACATCATATAATGAAAAGTGATTTGAATTATTCGTTCAAAAAAATAAGTCAAACTCCTACTGAGCAAGTTACTGAAAGAAATATGGAACGAATATTACAATATATAGACACTGTTTCTCAGCTTGATCCACAAACTTTGCACTTTTTCGACGAGACTGGTGTGAAGAGAACGACTCCAAATCGCAATCATGATTACGGTCACAGTTTACGCGGTCAAAAGGCTGTCGAGTTTCAACGCTATGCTTATGACGTCAATTTTACAGTGAGTCTCTTACACAACGCCCGAGGTGTAAGTAACTTCAACATTTTAGACAGTCCTTCCAATGGACTCGAAATGCTTAATTTTTTTGAAGAGACCATGGAGTTACTCGACGAGAATGGGCAACATGTATTATCACCAGACGATACAGTAATAATGGATAATTGTGGTTTTCACCATGGCCGGATAACTGAGCCAGCGCTTCGTGAAATGTTGGCAGCAAGAAATGTTACGCTACTTTTTCAACCACCATACTCACCTGAATTTAATTCATGTGAAATGTGTTTTTGTCAAGTGAAGAGAAAATTACGAGAAAATTATATGTTTGCCGTGTTGTTTACCGAGACTGCTATTATTGACGGACTTGCATCAATAACGCCCTTGATGTCGCGCAATTTCTTTCGTTTTTGTGGAATTGCCATAGTCTAGACTAGATAACATTAAAAAAACATACTAAATTTTGATGGTGGAGCCTTATCACAAAACTTACTGGAAAGTGTAAATTGATAAATAAATAAGTTTTTTCTTCAAAAATGTTGTCGATTATTTTTTTATATGAGTTGCGTATGGGGTAGGTCTGCCACTAAAATTAACTGTTACAGGGTTAGGGTTGACCAATAGAAACACTGGATGGAGAGATAAAACCGTTGAAATTATTTAAATTCTTTACTTAGTTTGAGGTTAGATCATTGTTGATTATTTTGTTTTCAAAACAATTCGTTTCCCTGGAGTTTAAAATTGCCCCGACAACTCTTTGTCACTGTCATGGGAGGACTTTATTGGAGAGTCTGCAACAACAAAAATACACATTTAATTATACTGTATATTCGACGCTAGTCTCACAGCCTATAACATTAAAATATTGACGAATGTGTTACAGGGTGTAAAAAATAATGAGTATACTCATAAATATAATTATTAAAATATCGGGTGGGCTCGCCTTTTAGCAGTCCATATACAACTTCGCAACTATCAGGTGGTTCGTAACCAGTCTTGTGATTGGTTGTTGACAAATGCTGAACAGGCCACGCCTCCAACTGTACCGTGCGTTCGGGCAAACCGTTAGGAATTCCTAAATGGAGTCAATTTGTGTAGTTTTCTTGATTTATTGTGCAGATATCGGTAAAATGTAGGTAGGGCTTTGGCGAAATTTGAAGAAACAACTAATATTCTTCAACCTGGTATTTTTTTTAGATTTTATTTTTTATTTTTGTCGTCCGTTTTTTCGAGTTTAAAAAATGTGAGCTGGCTGGAGCCTTCATCCCTTGTCTATTTCTTACACTAGATACCAGCCGATACCCCCCCCGCTCATAGAGACTGCGTATTACAGTTGATTATAGTTCCTGGGCTCCCTGTGGTAAAACTATATACTAGTAGGTAGAAGATTTCTGGGAAAGACTGACTGGGCGCTGTATGGCAAACTGGCAATGGGACATGCCATTATGCGCAAACGCGACATTTTTAATAGGACTGTGTATAAACCCATTGACAACATCTCAACAAACTAACAATCGAAGGAATTTACTTTTAACGTTTCTTGTTAATATTTATTTCCAGTTTTATGTTCGTTTTATATTTCTTCCAAGTGTTACACAGCAATGATTGTTATACCTACAAAGCAATGGAATATTCCAACTACCCCTGTTCCTCGTGCCCACACATCAAAGGCATACCGCGTCCGGTGTTTTGATTAACTGTCACGTGAGAGTGTATGTAACTTTATTGCGTCTACAACGGTCGTTGGGGCGTCTAGCAAAGTGTCTGGGGATGTTGCAAAGTCCCTCGGTAATTACCTAGCGGGTGCGCGAGTTAGGTGTATGTAAATATCTTGCGCTCGCTGTAAAGGAAACTGAAAATAATAAACTACGCACATGCAATATATTTAAAACAACATGTGAATTCGATCCATATTTAGAACAAGAATGTCAATCGCAGAATAAGCATCACAAAATTCAGGATATCGGCACATGTTCTACCAACTTGAATAGAAAGACTGAGATGTCAAGGAATAACTTCAGAGGCAAGGAATTGTGTTCATTGTAATAGTGGAGAAATTGGTATTGAAGTACATGCGTTAATGGAAAGTAACCATCAAGGCATATCGGAAGCACGTTCACGATTCTTTGAAACAATTTCACTATATGAAGAGAGCATTATGAGATTACAAAAACAAGACAAATTTGAAAAACTATTAAACTCAAGTGATAGTTTTATTATGAATATCCTTGCGAAATTTGTAAGTTTTACAAAACTTAAGTTTTTAATCTGTCTGTGGATTCTATATTATTCATATTTTCATTGTTTATGTAATTGACCTTAGATGACATACATTTCATTTTGTATAAAATAAATTCTATTCTATATGGTTAGAATGTATATAATGCAAGTTGTTGATTCTAAACAATATTACAACTTCGTCTCAACCAAATGTGCGTACATGATGTCATTGTGGTAATAACTGATTCTAGTCGTATAATTATCTACATAAATGTAAGTACATCCTTCATTTAAAATCTGCTCCTCGCACACTCCGCTCTTCAGCCAAATGCTTTTTGCATACTACACGGGCCAACTTCAGACATGCATCATCCGGTGGGCGAGCTTTTTCCCGACGGAGCAGCTCCACGCTTATGGTACACTTTACAATACGTCGAATTGGATACGGGCGCTATATAAATTTCACTCACTGATTGATTGATACCTATACAGGCACAACAGCCGGCTAAAATTACAATTCACAATAACAGGTGAACTTCGACCCCTTCAAATCTTGATTAAGATACTGATTTGACCTGGCCAGCACACATTTATGAAAAATACACACAAAGACATTTCCAATGATTCCACACATCATTAGTACCCGCAGTTGGTACCAAATCTGATCGGGCAACTCGGAAATTGCGAGGTGGTGGCGTGAAGCCTATATTTTTTGACATGCGCAATAGACACTAAGTGCCTCATTCCTGCCTTTCAAATAAAAATGAATACGCATATAAGCGCGACAACATTGTACATATAATTTGGTTGTACACTTTACAGCTGAAATATCTAAAGAAAAAAACAAACAAAATTACAACCATTTTCCCGTAATTACACTCGAGCATATTTTCTATCGAACATGCTATAAACGAACTATGTTACATCAGGTAAACGGATACACACCAATAAAATGAGTGATTGAGTCAATATGGTCGACCTTCACGAAGTGATGTTATGAGAGGCGTTTTGTAATATTTACGTTTTTGCGATTTTTAATCCGTTTACGACAGTGTCAGGAAACTCCAAGGTATACATCTCCACCAATTCACACATATTTAACGCAATGTTACGTTGTTAAACTTTCGTAAACTGAATTTACATGACGCGACATCGCCCGTAATTCAAAACTGATTGATAATATTAATAATCTGATTCTTACCAGTATATTGGACGATCGGGATTTTGATTGAAAAACTGTTTCCTCACTTATTGGAAAATACTGCTCGCTAATAGCGCTAGTAGCTCATGTCACAGTTCCTGTGTTGAGGGACTGTGCTCATGTACACTGTATAACATCGTAACTGTAACGGTAGTCACGTTGTGATAATGTGTTATGAGTTAAAGATCCGAAAGTGAGTGAAATCTTGCGTATGTTTTTGACTTCCGCATTTTGGTATTTGATGCACTATCTACATAATTTGTATTTAAAATTTTCAGGACACTATGGCGTGCAGCAGTCTTGTTGTGCCTATTATATTATGGGGTCGGCACCCTCCAACGCATTGCATCTCAGCTGTTATGATCACGAGTGATCAGAGGACTATAGTGACTGGCTGCCATGACGGTCAGCTTATACTCTGGGATTTCAACGAAAATATGAGGGTAGGTCGTCTATTTCAAGATACAGTCTATTCACATAAGTGTTGTGTTGTATTTGATCCTTGTTCTGAAGATACAAAATCATACTTTGTGATTTGCCATCAAAAATATGCTGATTAATTCAGTTTACTATATGCACGTATTTTGTATGTTGGTGCTCACTTCCCTCTTCTGTTATTTCCTCTTACGAGTAAATTTTAAAGCCAATATGAAGTAATATGTGTAATAATAAAACCAACGAAAAGTTTGGCATGAATAAAATACTAATAAATTGTATATTTTGGCATTGTGTATTTACTCAGACTGTTATCATGTTTTATTTCAGATATCTCCTCGTAATATGTTATTTGGTCATACATCGTCTATTACGTGTTTATCACGGGCCAATGATTCCTGGGATAAATCTAACGTGATAAGTGCCGCTGAGAATGGGTAAGTAAATCGTATGTTCCAGTGTAGATCTATCAAGCTTCACTTTTCTTCTTGTTGATGTAAATTACAGAAATTTATGGACAGGTTAGTTGATTAAAAATCACACTGTCAAGTTTCGAGTTCCGCTGTTACCTTAGAAACTTGTACATTCTGGTGTAAAAACATTCCAATTTCGTCTGCGTAGTGGTGTTGATTATGCCACATAAACATTTGATAGCTCATCAGAACGCAGGGAACCAGCGAATAATTTGAACAAAAACCGACTGATCGTGCTATAACTACTGTATATATGTAAAACATCGCGGCATGTCTAACTTGTCGTCATGTGGCTGGTGTGAGCCCTGTTGATGTATCCCAATACTATTCCTATTATGCATTCTTGAATTGGGGTTTTATGTTAACTCTGCTTTTACCGACTATATATCTATTTTTATTTTTTCATAGTGAACTTTGTTTATGGGATACTGATGATGGTAGATGTATAGAGCACACTAAAGTAGCAGGAACACACACATCCATGCATGTAAGTCAATAGTACTACAGTCATCTAAGAATTGTTTGGTCAGTGAGCAAAATGGCTTGCAACTTGCGAAACACTTTGTTTTTTTGTTCAATCTAGAGTTGAAGGTATCATCCCATTGAAGTACCCACAATTTTGATCATTGCATTTTTATACTAGATGAGGGGAAAACACAGTTTTTCAAAATCATATGCTCATTAGAATACATGGACAGGTTATTTTTATATGTTTTATTAATTCTTGAATTACATGCAATGTAGATATACAAGACATAAAAAATAATTGTTGAATACGTACACCAAGTTTGCAAATCATAATGTTGGATCCCCCCATGAAATAATCACTCATACACAACATGCCATCTGTCAAGCAATGACACAAAGTCTAGAACAAAGTAACACCAAGTGTTTTGAAAGGTTTTAGGGTTTTTTTTTATGTAGGAATATTTAGGTTTGGAATTATTATTTATTTATTAATTTTATTATTATTTCAAGGAATTATGAAAATTGAAGTGTTCTATGAAGTTTAAATAAAAATACAGATACTTTTTGCTGAGTAACCTTAATCTGTAAAAACAAAACAAAAATGTCAAGTAAATTTGGAATCAGTTTGAACACCGATAGCATAGAGGTTGTTGCCTCAGCAGATTAAAATCAAATTCCAAAATAGGAATCAAACTGTGAAGCCCTTTGTAATGTGCTACCTACTCAAAATATGTGAATTCAAATTCTGTAGGAACCTCGGTTAGCGACTGGTGGTGTTCTTGTTCTTCGTATGTAAATTGAATAGTTTGTGAACACAGA
Source organism: Saccoglossus kowalevskii (assembly GCF_978046115.1). NCBI lineage: Eukaryota > Metazoa > Hemichordata > Enteropneusta > Harrimaniidae > Saccoglossus > Saccoglossus kowalevskii. Next base: position 23,672,523 of record NC_140661.1, on the reverse strand, counting down.
ATTAAACATTTCGATATTAAATTGAAATTAGAAATGATGAGTAAACACGGAATACTGTTTTTATGTGGCAAAATGTACTGTTTATAAAGCTTGCATTTCTTGCTGTCTGCACATAAAAAATAAACTATAACATGCATTGTCACAGTAATATTTAAAAAAATGTAATTTGACAATTTAACATATCTTTTTTTACTACAGCCGATTCAAGTGACGAAAGGTACTGGACGTGAATCATGGGTAATACTTCATGGGTATTATGCTGATGTACATATCTTGGATTCAAATAGCCTGGAAGTGTTATTTACGCTGACATCTAAGGTATCACCTGATTGGATTAGTGCGTTGACCTTACTCAGACCTGTCAAAAGACAAGGTAACTTTAATTCATTATTCAGTTTAAATATTTTTGTGTTTCTTCCATTCGGATACTGTATTCTATGGAATTGGTAATATTGTACCTATATTCTATGGGATTTTTCAATATTGTATCCATATTTTCAGTGCGAGCTTCAAACATTGTAATCTCAAAAATGCCCCAAACAAGATTTCTATTTGTGTGATTGAAACATACATGAATATTATGGGATATGTATACCCACATTTTGATTTTTCCCAATTCTGGACAATTACACTACCGGTAACCTCTTTTTTCTTGTCTCAAATACCATCATAACATGAACTCTATTATAATATTTTTCAGAGGATGTTATTATTGCCTTGACAACGTCTGGAATGCTCAAAGTATGGACTCTCACTGGCTCTGAATCTAAGGTATTTTAAAAATGCGTCCAACATGTATAATTAAATGATTCTTAAAAGGCAAAAATTAACATATTTGGAAACTGTGATAAAATTTGACCATACTTACATATAGGAATTGACTATCTATATTGAGCATGGTAAGGCAATATTAAATAAATGCATTTGATATTTGTTGTATGGGACATGTGTATTGCATTCTATGCAGTTACAGGCATTTAATATGAACTGTTATTGTACTACTAGTATCTTTCTAATTTAATTCTGCAATGTAACTACTAGTTGTACAAGAAATATTAAAATTATTATTAAATATTAATATTAAAATTATTATAACATATTTGTTACCATTATGAATACTACTTAAATTTATTCACTCAGGAATGTTATTACGTTTCTGAAACTCTCGCTTGCCAAACGCAGCAGCTTTTTGATTTTTTTAACTTTTTTTATTTAATTTTATTCCTTTTTTTTGTTACAATTACTTTTGTGCCTAAGATGAAGTTTTTTCATTATGTTGTAATATGAGATTATTACGAGGATACTGCAAAGTATGCATGAAGGCAGTACAGCGGAAGTATCTGCTGACGCGCAGCCCTTGGGGCAGCAATCTTTGATTTTATTATTAGAAGGCGCTTATTTGCGTAATCGATCCATATTTGGAATTCACGTTTCGTAATATGTTAGAATGAAAATACCCAGTGCAGTATCCCAAAATTACGGTACGCTGAAACTTATGTCATGGTGACAGATGTATAATAATTATTATTATTATAATATAAATATAAATGATTCCATTCTTATGGAAATATAAATGGAAAATGAAAAGTCCCCGGAGGTTGTGGAGTATGTGGAGAGAAACAAATGGCATGCTTCCTGCTTACTAATTCATGCAATTTAAGCCCTATGATTATATGTTTATATTATATTGTTTATCTAGGATTCAGAACCACTTTTTGAAGATGAATCCAAACCACTAAGATGTCTTAATGCCCAGACGCTGACATGCTGTGCATTCACTCTAAGAACAGTTTTAATTGTATGCCAAAAGTATTGGCAGGTGAGTATGCACCAATCAGAAAGGAGAAGTAGGGAGGTGATTTACATAATAATAATTTGCATAACCTGATTATTATCCAATCATCAACTGTTATTGCCTTATTGCTTGTTTGTATCATATTTAATTGAACTTCAAATGTAGTAGCACTGTTACAGCAAGTCTCAGAAGTATTGGGGCAGCCAATTTTCAAACTCGCTAGCGAATTGGCTAACTGCTTGGGTTTTGACTAAACGGTTGGCTTTCGAATCTCGCTGGCGCCAGTTTGTGATCACGTCCACTCTTGGTGAGTCTATATTGCATTAGGAGACATAGAATGTTTTTACGCATCCTCAAGCTGGTACATGTCTGGATTCCCCTGAATGATTTGAGCCCGAAAATGGCCACAGTCAGCTAGCGTGATAATATTATAAATGCGATTAATCTACCGATATTTATTATATGAGGTTAACCTTCTTGAACACTGCTTGACACTAAATAGACAAGCTGAGAAACAGTTTCCTACAAATCAGGGAGAAAATAACAAACTTTCACACTCAAACGATTCGTTGGGGTAACATTAAGCCAACCGCTGAAAAAATCGACCTCATTCGTCGTTTTTGTGTGGACACGGAAGAGCATAGAACACTTTCCCTAATATATTTGAAAGCGAAATCGCCATCCAACTGTAAGACCGTTGCCGAATAGCTCCTAAAGTATGAGGATCGTCCCCTACTGTTATATAGATTCGCCTTAAGTGGGCGTGACCACAAGACGGCGCCAGCAAGATTCGAAAGCCAACTGTTTAGTCAAAACCCAAGCAGTTAGCCAATTCGCTAGCGAGTTTGCAAATTGGCTGCCCCAATACTTCTGAGACTTGCTGTAATATAAAAATGGAGCAGCAGTTGAATCCAAGTTCCTCACAGTGTCATGTCATACACACAGATGAATTTGTTGATTAAAAAGATTTATTATTAAAAAAAAATGTTTTGATTTTTTCTGATTTGTGTTACAGATTTATGACGCTGGTGATTTCTCACTGTTATGTTCAGTGTTTTGTGAGAAAGGTCAGCGGTGGGCTGGCGGTGATTTTTTGGCTGCCGATAGAGTGGTAATTTGGACCAAAGAAGGAAAAGGATTCATGTATCAACTACCGTCAAAGTATGTATACACAGGAGTGGAGACACTGTGAACTTTACACCATGCTTATTTTTGTTCTCTTATATCAAGGCCTTGAGAAGATGGATACTTTGCCAATGATCAGCAACTTTCGGAACATGCTTTGATTACGCATTGAATAATTACTGTATTTGCTCTATTGGAAGAGCATCTCAAATTAGCAACGCATCTCCAATTAGAAACGCATTTCCAATTAGGAGCACATTTCCAATTAGGAGCACATCTCCAATTAGAAGCGCATCACCAATTAGAAGTGCATCACCAATTAGAAGTGCATCTCAAATAAGCATGTGAACTTCTAATAGAGCAAATACGGTATGTTGATACAAATACAAAGTACCAGTGACTACTGAATAAAAAGTAACATATAAAGTTTGGGATTTTGTTTATTTTTGTTGTGTTACCGTAGTTGATATGGCATGCTTTGACCATTGCGTATTCGTAATTATTTCTTGTTTCTTAATTCTAGTTGCATTCCAGACAATTTAGATTTCCGGTCTGGGATAGGCAAGAAGCCAGGTACCAATGTACCACCATTCTTGTACTGTGTACTGGAAGTACCGGACACAACCGTGAGTACCAAACATACAGCTTATTGCTGATTGATATTATGGTGTGTCCCCTGCTTCCATTCTGAATCAATTTTATATTTAAAAAAAAGGAATTTTGTTTCAATGAAAATCAAAGTTTAGATTATGTAAGCCCAGTGTGACGTGAAGGTCACATTTTCAGGTACATGTAATCATTATTGGGGCGAAAAACAATGTTTGCTTCTCGTTGTCATTCACATCAGTTTGAAAGCTGTTCCTCACATACACATTCTTGTGAAGTACGTCATGTATGATAGAATTGGGGAAATGTTTGTTTTCTATTTCAGACCATGTTTGGTGGATCCAAATCAACCTTGAAGCTAAATCTTCTTTTTTTACCATACTATTGAAATCAGTTAATAGAACAGTTGTAAAATTTACAGCAGGTTTTACAAATTTATTAGTTTTTGACTCCCATGTGCGAAGCACAAAATGGGAGTCTTTGCAGTTAGTGTGTCTGTATGTGTATGTGTGTGTGTGTGTGTGTATGTGTGTATGTGTGTATGTGTGTATGTGTGTGTGTGTGTATGTGTGTCCGACTGTTCCACTGCTATCTCAAGAACCATACATCGGTTTTTGATGAAACTTGGTGCATAGATGCTCTGGACCAATGCGCAGATTTGATTAGGTTTTGGTAAAAATCCATGCTCGTTAATTACCTAATTTGCAAGATAATTAGCTAATTTTTAGCTGTTCTATGACTGTTCCACTGATATCTAAAGAACCACTCATTGGATTTTGATGAAACTTGGTACATAGATGCTCTGAACATATGCGCAGATTTGATTAATTTTTGGTAAAAATCCGTGCATATTAATTACCTAATTTGCATGATAATTAGCTATTTTTTAGTGGTTCCATGACTGTTCCACTGATATCTAAACAACCACTCATTGGATTTTGATGAAACTTGGTACATAGATGCTCTGAACTAATGCTAGGTTTTGATTAGTTTTTGGTAATAATCCGTGGATACTAATTACTTAATTTGCATAATGATTAGTCAATTTTCAGTTTTTCCACTGATATCTCAAGTACTAATCATCACATTTCAATGAAACTTGGTACATAGATGTCATACGACACTGCACAGACCTGATAGTTTTTATGGTAATATCAGTACATATTAATTACCTAATTTGCATAATTAATTAATTTTCAGCATTTGATATAAGTAGTTAGCATTACATTTCAATGAAACTTGGTACTTACATACTCAAGGACTATGCAGAGTTTGATTGTTTTCGATAAATATTTGTGCATATTAATCACCTAATTTGCATAATTAGTTAATTTTCAGCTTTTCCACGGGTATCTCAAGTACTAATCATCGCATTTCAATGAAACTTGGTACATAGATCCTTTAGGACTATGCAGAGACCTGATTAGTTTTAGGGTAAATAATTGTGCATATTTATTACCTAATTTGCATAATTAATTTTCAGCTTTTCTACTGATATCTAAAGTACTAATCATCACATTTCAATGAATCTAGAATTATGCAGACCCAATTAGTTTCCGGTAAATATTTGTGCATATTAATCACCTAATTTGAATAATTAACCAACTTTCACACTGATATCTAAGGTACTATACATCACATATCAATGAATGTACATGGATGCTGTAGGACAATAGACAGACCTGAATAATTGTGGGTTAAAATCTGTACATATTAATTACCTAATTTGCATAATTAACCAATTTTAAGCTTTCACACTGATATCTAAAGTACCGTAAAAACTCCAAAATTTCGACCGGTTTTAAATAATTGGTGTTAGATATGTGACGTGTTTTTAGAGTCAAAATTAAGGTGCATTTTCGGACGGTCGAATTTTTCAGAATAGAAATCAGCAAATGAAAAAATGGGGATGATAGACAGTGTGCTTCATTAGTTTTTAAAAAATGCAATGTCCGTCAATTGACGTAAACTTCCTCATGTTTCACGGTAAAAGCAAAGGTCGTGGCCGAGTTGTAACTCAAAATCTAAACAAAGTCATCAATCAGTGAGTATGTATGACAAGCAAAACAAAACATCAAGACGCGGAGAAGAGGTCAGCACAAAACTAATAGGTCAAAAGACAAAGCTGTCTCGCACTACCTAGAAAAACTTGCGAATGTTCGAAGTACAGGTACCCATTGGACAAAAGATGCATGGAAGTTTAGCAAACTATCTCCCCGACCCAGTGCAATGTATCCGGTTAGAATCAAAGCACACGTGTCCCTTATTTGAGGGACCAAATTCTGCCGTAAATTCGCCCTTGGATTAAAAAATAAAATGGGATTTAAGAAAATAAAATGGGACTTTTAAGGTGTATTTTGGCGTCATTTTTCGGACATTTCAATCAATCCTGCCGGCTAAAATAGAGTCTAAGTTTTACCGTAGTCATTGACGTTTGTCTATTCAAGAGTACACGTGTATGATTTTTATCGTGACTAGCGTGAGCGGGTAAGCTTCCTTTCGAGAATGAGCTGTTATCACTGTGAACAATGTTAAATTATTCTTCAGATGACCAGTTTATTTTTTAAAAACAACTAATTTTTTTATTTAAAAAAAATCATGCCGTTTTCGCATCAAAATCCAAGCCAAAATATCGTACTACAACATCAATCTCTTCCGCATTGCGTTCAATAACATTAACATATTTAAATAAGCTATGGTAATTTGAACACGTTGGCATCATCCAGCTTTTTGATTGGTTAATTTGCGATTTGACCTATTTGACCTAAGAGAACATGGCGGATATTCTACAGCATCAAACGTTTATACGAGACCGGAATCATTCGCTTACGATGAAACTAAGTTGACTTTTATTTGTATTTCATAACCATTCAACAAATTTATTTTGTGTACATTATTATAATCACTACTGAGTACAGTAATAATCAACAATTCAGAAACGCAGCATGCCGAGATTTTTGTGTTCGTTTTTATTTGAAACTTCGTTTATTTAGAATATATTTTCGTTACCAATAAAATAAAAATCTCTCAGTCAATCAGAAACCCGGATTCATGCCTTCGAGGAAGGTCCCGTTTGAACGCTCACATCGTTTTTTTTTTCGTTTGGGGGAAAACTAAAACTGGTCGCAATTTTCGAATAAGAATGAGTCGGCAATTTTTAGTGGAGTCGAAAATTTGTAAGTAAATAAAACACCGAAAACCCGGCAAATAAATAGGCGTACGAATTTTAAGAGGGGTCGAAATTTTGGAGTTTTCACGGTACTAATTATTCCATTTCAATGAAACTTAGTACAAAGATGCTCTAGGACAATGTACAAACCTAATTAGTTTGGGGTAAAAATCTGTTCATATTAATTCCCTAATAAGCATAATAATTCATAATTTTCTGGTTCTAATCACATTTCAATTAAACTTGGAGACATAGATTTTGTTACATTGCGCAGACCTCATTAGTTTCACACTCAAATCTGGTCATATTAATTTTCTGATTTGCATAATTAGTTTTCAGCTAAGTAATTTCGAATTATATTTAATGTGTCTCCAATACTCTCAGCACATGGGAGTTCTTTCTAAGCTTTCTTTGATTTTGAATTATCGTAAATTAACAATTTGCTGCCAATTTTAACAGTTAAAATATATTTGTTTGTTTGTTGCAGCCCTTAGCATGTAGCCCTACCATGTCATTCTTCTATGGAAGACGTGGCCCATACTTGAAGTTGCTTCTTCGTGGTGATTCCAATGGTAGAGTGACAGTATGGAAGATGCCTGAAGTATCGGAGAAGGAACTCGGTTTTTTGAAACAAGAACAGTTCGATACATACCCAGGTAACATTCAAGTGAAACGTTGAGTGCAAGTATTTTATGTTGCATTCTGGGAAGTGACAGTCACAACACTAATAATAATATCATAAACTTATCTAAAGTTCATTAAGCAGTTACTGAAGTCTGTTTTAGGTGCGATGTGTTCTCTACTATAGGACAACATGAATTAGGAATTAAAACTTTTAAATTCTAACTTGTGTGTCAATGCTAAAATACTAGTATGATAAAATCAAAACTGGATAATAGAATTAAAAAAGTTTTCAAATAGCATCATTTTCATATTTCCCAATGTATCACTCAAAAAATCCATGAAGTACATAAATATACATACGTGAACAAAATGTAAAATTGTCATAACTCAGCATAGCCAGAAAGATAAATTTAGGCGTAACGATATTCAGCTATTTTTTTACAGACATACATTCAGCCTTTGAATGCCAAAAGTAAATCAAAAAATGTTATCACAAATTTGTGGGTAGCAAATTAGCTCTATTAAAAGTACATCAACAATTGGTGTGCATATGAACAAAAAATTTGTTGTATCTGAATCATTAAAGTATTACATATTTTGACCATAGAAACACTTTTGTAATTTACATATTAATAAGTGTATGCTACTAATAGAAAAAATATGGTAATGGAAACTAAGTTAATACAAAATGAACAAAAACTAAATTATTGAACATTATATACCAATTTGCAAACTATTGCTTCAAAATTTTTATACAAATGTGTTCAAATAGATAACAATTAGATGTTATTTATTCCAGTGATGCTTCCAACAGTGTCCACCAGTTTATCTGATTTATGGAATTCACTAGAAGTCAAACCACCTGGAATCATAGATCAATTGGTAAGCTCGAATCAATCTTTAGTAAAAAAAAAAAAAAACATCAACAGTGGTTGGTTGAAACAGACAATAGAAAAAAATGTATTTTTCATGCATGTACTTTTTTGCCATCGTCATTTGTGTGAAAGTATTAATTCTGAAGACTTCTTTTTTCACTTGAAAAGTGATTACATGTGTCTGATTGATCTTTTTTTTTTTCTCTTGCTTTCTCTCATCCTTTTTTCACATTGCTGCAATGTTTGTAATCTTTCAATGCCTATTTGTCTCTTTATCTGCTCATTTCTTCTGTCCAGTGTATTCGTGATAAAACAACCGACAAGGTATGGGGAAGTATCTTGAAACTCCTATTTTGTGTGAAATTAACAACTTAAGTTTGCACGCATGTTTTTTTTTTTCTCTCTAAAGGGTTGTTTCTTAACTTAACGCCAACTCTTTCGCATAATACATGTAGTTACAAATACTTCTGATAATACCCTGGTGGGTGTGTATCCCTAATTCAGTCACAGTATCTCTTTTTGAGAAATCTTAGGTGTCTGTATGAGAAATATAAACACAAATTATTGAAATGTTACGTCAATGACTGCCTTAAAAAACAGAGGTACAGTACAGTTCTCGCGGAAGCTTTGGCTTTTGTGGCATCATTGTCGCCTAGGCATGGCTTCATTGTCGCCTTAGCATCGCATCATTGTGGCATCAGCTTCGCGTCATTGACAATTGAAGCTGTGTTCGCCTCACTTATTCTGTGGCATCACCGTGGCCTCAGCTTCGCAGTCTCATGGCATCAACATGGCATCAGCTTCAAAGTATTGTGACATGAGTATGACCTCATTATTTTCACATGGAAAGGCAGTAGAGAAAAACACATGTACAGAAGTTCGATATGTAATCGATTTGAAATTCAAGGCGGTAAGGGGAATAAAATATGACCAAGAGTAAAATGACATTTTAAAAATATATCTTGTTTAATTATTTAATGTTGCGAGTATTGGGTACCAAAAACTTTGTGCAGTAAAATGACATTTTAAAAATATATCTTGTTTAATTATTTAATGTTGCGAGTATTGGGTACCAAAAACTTTGTGCAGTACATTGCAATCTGCAAGGTGACGAGTGTCATATTGACTGCAAGGAAAATCGTGATAAATTTAAATCACACGATGCAATCGTCGTTCGGATACAACGCAATTTGCTACACGAAATGAAACTGTTCTTGTTATTACCTTATTTTCGTTCATTTTATTTGCTGGTAAGAGAACAGATTCAGATTCCTCATTTCGGTGGTATTTTTCTGTGTTTCGTTTAGTTTTAGCAGAGTCCGATCCCATGCCCGGACTACAAATACATGCAAAACACATGTACGTCGCCTGGTGCGTCGGCGTTGTCGCCTGCCATCTTGATACAAAGTTCCAAAACAAGTGCGTACATTTCTAACTATGATTGGATGGTTGTGGTGGAGTCGGTCTGATAAAATATTACATCCAATTTTCAAAATTAAGTCACGATCAGTGACCTAAGCTCGACCTATACGTACTTTAAAAGTATTCTCACAAAAAATATTTTCGAATAAAAACGAGCCACATGCCCTGTAAAAAATTGAATAGCACTTGACATGCAGAAATAATTTATTGGGCTTCAGAAAAAAACATGTCCAGTGGTGCCCAGTCGATGAACAATTTGAAACCTATGATACACACAGAAGTCATTCGATACTGAATGTCATCGACCCCAATCTGGTTTACCTTATTTCCCAACTTGCAAAACTGATTTGTATCTCAGCCCCGTTTTTTTTTCTTTTCTTTTTTTGAACTGAGGTCAAATCCCGGCCGTTTGTCAAAATATACCGATGTTTTTTAGTGAATAATTGTGAAGCCTGTCACAGCACAAACAAACTATGTGAATCGACGCAGGAGATTGGATGGTACGACGACCCTTAAATTAGCGTCAAATATGTTTTGTTACAACATCATTGATTGGCTGACAGTCACATTGATCGGAGCACACAACCTGGGTCACGGAACCATATTTGTCCGTATTATCAACAGGACTTTGCGAGAGAACCACACCCACACTTTCAACCATTTTTAGCGCGGAAGTTGCCAACAAATGTCGAAAAACTCGTGAATTTTATGGATTTGAATAAAATAAAGCTAGCGCTTAGTAAGACTGGTTAATAATATACCCCGATGCTCTTCGATTTTTTGACTCCCATGTGCGAAGCACAAAATGGGAGTCTTTGCAGTTAGTGTGTCTGTATGTGTGTATGTGTGTATGTGTGTATGTGTGTATGTGTGTATGTGTGTGTGTATGTGTGTCCGACTGTTCCACTGCTATCTCAAGAACCATACATCGGTTTTTGATGAAACTTGGTGCATAGATGCTCTGGGCCAATGCGCAGATTTGATTAGGTTTTGGTAAAAATCCATGCTCGTTAATTACCTAATTTGCATGATAATTAGCTAATTTTTAGCGGTTCTATGACTGTTCCACTGATATCTAAAGAACCACTCATTGGATTTTGATGAAACTTGGTACATAGATGCTCTGAACATATGCGCAGATTTGATTAGTTTTTGGTAAAAATCCGTGCATATTAATTACCTAATTTACATGATAATTAGCTATTTTTTAGTGGTTCCATGACTGTTCCACTGATATCTAAACAACCACTCATTGGATTTTGATGAAACTTGGTACATAGATGCTCTGAACTAATGCTAGGTTTTGATTAGTTTTTGGTAATAATCCGTGGATACTAATTACCTAATTTGCATAATGATTAGTCAATTTTCGGTTTTTCCACTGATATCTCAAGTACTAATCATCACATTTCAAATGAAACTTGGTACATAGATGTCATACGACACTGCACAGACCTGATAGTTTTTATGGTAATATCAGTACATATTAATTACCTAATTTGCATAATTAATTAATTTTCAGCATTTGATATAAGTAGTTAGCATTACATTTCAATGAAACTTGGTACTTACATACTCAAGGACTATGCAGAGATTGATTGTTTTCGATAAATATTTGTGCATATTAATCACCTAATTTGCATAATTAGTTAATTTTCAGCTTTTCCATGGGTATCTCAAGTACTAATCATCGCATTTCAATGAAACTTGGTACATAGATCCTTTAGGACTATGCAGAGACCTGATTAGTTTTAGGGTAAATAATTGTGCATATTAATTACCTAATTTGCATAATTAATTTTCAGCTTTTCTACTGATATCTAAAGTACTAATCATTTACATTTCAATGAATCTAGAATTATGCAGACCCAATTAGTTTCCGGTAAATATTTGTGCATATTAATCACCTAATTTGCATAATTAACCAACTTTCACACTGATATCTCAGGTACTATACATCACATATCAATGAAATGTACATGGATGCTGTAGGACAATAGACAGACCTGAATAATTGTGGGTTACAATCTGTACATATTAATTACCTAATTTGCATAATTAACCAATTTTAAGCTTTCACACTGATATCTAAAGTACCGTAAAAACTCCAAAATTTCGACCGGTTTTAAATAATTGGCGTTAGAAATGTGACATGTTTTTAGAGTCGTGGCCGAGTTGTAACTCAAAATCTAAACAAAGTCATCAATCAGTGAGTATTATGACAAGCAAAACAAAACATCAAGACGCGTAGAAGAGGTCAGCACAAAACTAATAGGTCAAAAGACAAAGCTGTCTCGCACTACCTAGGAAAACTTGCGAATGTTCGAAGTACAGGTACCCATTGGACAAAAGATACATGGAAGTTTAGCAAACTATCTCCCCGACCCAGTGCAATGTATCCGGTTAGAATCAAAGCTCACGTGTCCCTTATTTGAGGGACCAAATTCTGCCGTAAATTCGCCCTTGGATTAAAAAATAAAATGGGATTTAAGAAAATAAAATGGGACTTTTAAGGTGTATTTTGGCGTCATTTTTCGGACATTTCAATCAATCCTGCCGGCTAAAATAGAGTCTAAGTTTTACCGTAGTCATTGACGTCTGTCTATTCAAGAGTACACGTGTATGATTTTTATCGTGACTAGCGTGAGCGGGTAAGCTTCCTTTCGAGAATGAGCTGTTATCACTGTGAACAATGTTAAATTATTCTTCAGATGACCAGTTTATTTTTTAAAAACAACTAATTTTTTTATTTAAAAAAAAATCATGCCGTTTTCGCATCAAAATCCAAGCCAAAATATCATACTACAACATCAATCTCTTCGCATTGCGTTCAATAACATTAACATATTTAAATAAGCTATGGTAATTTGAACACGTTGGCATCATCCAGCTTTTTGATTGGTTAATTAGCGATTTGACCTATTTGACCTAAGAGAACATGGCGGATATCCTACAGCATCAAACGTTTATACGAGACCGGAATCATTCGCTTACGATGAAACTTAGTTGACTTTTATTTGTATTTCATAACCATTCAACAAATTTATTTTGTGTACATTATTATAATCACTACTGAGTACAGTAATAATCAACAATTCAGAAACGCAGCATGCCGAGATTTTTGTGTTCGTTTTTATTTGAAACTTCGTTTATTTAGAATATATTTTCGTTACCAATAAAATAAAAATCTCTCAGTCAATCAGAAACCCGGATTCATGCCTTCGAGGAAGGTCCCGTTTGAACGCTCACATCGTTTTTTTTTTTCGTTTGGGGGAAAACTAAAACTGGTCGCAATTTTCGAATAAGAATGAGTCGGCAATTTTTAGTGGAGTCGAAAATTTGGAGGTAAATAAAACACCGAAACCCGGCAAATAAATAGCCAATCGAATTTTTAGAGGGGTCGAAATTTTGGAGTTTTCACGGTACTAATTATTCCATTTCAATGAAACTTAGTACAAAGATGCTCTAGGACAATGTACAAACCTAATTAGTTTGGGGTAAAAATCTGTTCATATTAATTCCCTAATAAGCATAATAATTCATAATTTTTTGGTTCTAATCACATTTCAATTAAACTTGGAGACATAGATTTTCTGTTACATTGCGCAGACCTCATTAGTTTTACACTCAAATCTGGTCATATTAATTTTCTGATTTGCATAATTAGTTTTCAGCTAAGTAATTTCGAATTATATTTAATGTGTCTCCAATACTCTCAGCACATGGGAGTTCTTTCTAAGCTTTCTTTGATTTTAAATTTTATTTCAAGGTGAGAAATGGATAATTGAAGTTCCATCGATTTCAAGGCGACTGTTTCACCGCGACAACTCTATGCCGTGTTGTAGTTTCGCGAGCTAAAACAAAAATATAGATATAATAAATAGTACTTGTTTAATTATTTGGTTTTACAGCCTGCAAATTACGGGACATGATCCCCATGAATTACGATAAATAAATGCTGATTGTGTTGAATGACGGACGTCGGGGCCGTTTGGAGAAACCAACGGGGATATTCCAAACAAATTATTGGGACACGGTCGGTAGACATTTCAAACAAATGAAATTATTAACAAAAGACGAGATTTTTACAGATATTTACGAACATACTGTCATACTAAATATATGCAAAATTGACAAATACACAAAGAGATATTAGGTTTTATTTTAGCCTTGGAAATATTTTCTTTCACTCAGTCCATGCGTGGGACTTCTATTTAGCTTCATGGTCCTTCGGCTTGTCTTCTCCTTGGGGGAAATAACAATAATTATACAAATCGTAAACTCAACACAGTCAGGAAAAGAAACCCGGACAACCATGTCGTACTTCTGTTGAAATACATTTTGTAGCAGTGCGTCACGTCAGAATATTGTTTAAAATAAAATATTCAATCCCAGCCAAATCTAGGTCAAAGGGTCAGATTGCGTGCATATAATTATAGATAGTTAAAATAAAAAGTATTTGAACTTTTGACGGTTGTTCAACATCTTTGCACGGTTACTAAACTAGTAACTGTGATCTATGAAAACCAGAAAATTGTTAGTAGTCCGAATTTTTGCACAGTCGAAAATAAAGCGGAAATTCAACAAGCGGTCGCAAAAGAGAGCGTTTGAAAAGCGGAAGCGGGCGAGTGCTTGGGCGAAATGAGTTCTGTACTTCTTTGTTTGATGAAGCGATGCTGATGCCACATTGTCGCCATAATGAGGCCACAATGAAGCGAAGCGATGACAGCCTCAACTTTTTATGTCGCAACATTGAAGCGACGCTGAAGCCATAACAATGCCATAATGATGCGATGCTGAAGCGAAGCTGACGCTGAAGTGAAGCCAAAGCTTCCGCGAGAACTGTACTGTAACTCATCAAATGGCAGAGATGGCAAATGAGTTCTGCTGTTGCTTTTGTACCCATACAAGTGGTGACTAGAAATATTATATTCTTCTGGAGAGGGGCTAATATGATGTCTATATCGCTAAATGTGCTTCATCAATAATTCATAAATAGTGAAAATGATTTTAAAAAAATCTGAATAGTACAATGTGACCATGTATGCTAGTTGCAGACATCCAGCATTCTATTTTCAGACTTCCAGATCTCTCTCATTTCAGTCCCCATTGAACAAAGTTCAGACTTATAGTCTAGTGTATCCATTTATGCGTCCAGAGCTGTATATCAGACACCCCAGGACCATTTCTCTTTAAACTTCACACATATTTCATATCTTATTTGATATATATAAGTAACTGTTACTGCTGGTACTAAAGGTTATTGTATGTCACTTTGATTAGTAAAGTCAACTCAAGATGGCTGGCTCATCTATCAGGACACTCAAGTAGTGCATCATCATATGCTTTTTGCATGTGTACAATTTTTGAAGTTATGAAAAAGCAATGTAAGAATGTTCACTATGCACAGGTCTAGGAGATAAATTATCCTTGAATGTGTATAGTTTTGAGATTGAATATGAATAAAGTATGTGCTGATTGTGAATAGAAACTCTCATACATATAATTCGTGCTATGCTGTTGACATTTGATTTCTTGCAACCGTATATAAACATGATGTGTCATTCATTGTCACATGTATGTTAATCACGTATGTCCATGGTGAAAAATACCATGAGATACAGGTTTTCACTCTGCTGTTCTACGTGGCATACCAAAACTACTCTCACTTTATAACACACAACAGAATTTTATATGCCAATGGTCTTTAAGGATAAGTGCACAATATTATGAGGATTTCATCCCAGGCTATGTACTGATTTGCAGTGAGCAAGACTGGTGTATTGACTCAATTAAAATGTCATAAAATATGCAAATTCTGTCACGATAAATGGTGTTATAGCCTCACAGTCGTCACACTGTATCATGTTGGATATTGGTCTTGTGTGACGTATACATGTGTAAAAAACATTATATAACATGGTCAGTCTAAATCTAGCAATCTGATTGGTTGAAACAAGGTCTTTTGTTTTTGGCACATACAACCCTCCATCCCCTTTCCCATCCCACACTAGGATACTGTGTACTTACTACCCTCCATCTTCCTTTTCACACGACACTAGCATAATGCTGTACTTACAATCCTCCAGCCCACACATACACATTGCCATTATTGCCATCATGGACAAGTGGTTCATTGCATATACCCAACTTACTCATAGCTGTTTTTTTGCTTTCATGGCTGAATATCCATTACTAATAAACCCACTTTTCCATTAATACCTGTATAAACAAACCTCCAGCCTCTTACCTGCCCATATAACCATTATTTAGATGTTTCTTTATTCAGTTTTATTCATTTGGATGGATTCAAATTCGCTACTAAGCTTTTGGGCTTGTGCAAGACATACTTCTAATACTATAGTTACATGGAAACTGGAAATCTTATGTTGTTACTTTCTATACTGAACACAAGTTTTGTTTGAATCTAATACAGAGTGTGAAATCCAACCAACATCCTGATGAGATCTTAGCTGTGACTGCCAGTATATATTTACCAATGCAAGGTAGACTAGTCTGTGGTAGAGAAGATGGCAGCATAGTTATTGTACCAGCCACACAGACAGCTATTGTGCAGCTATTACAGGGAAGACATACTGCAAGGAGAGGTATGTGTTTCCCAATTCCTTTATTTCTTTTTTTCTATGCATACCCAGAGTTGGTTCATTTGACCATTCAGTTTGTGGCTTGACGACTGAGCTGTATTTTATCGGGCGTCGCCGAGCAGGTTTAAATTTGTAGACTTATGGATAACGCAACGTCTTGTAGTATGTAACCTCGTCAAACACTGTTTATTGTCAACTGACTAAAGTTTAGAACAATACAAAAAACAACACTCTTGAGCTAGTGAGCTCATGAAAACTGCAAAAGAAGAACGTAATCGAACAGTAATAAAGTAGGCGTTGGTCATATTCATTGGTAATACTTAGCGTTCTCGCTGCATTCAGCAACATAGTTTGCAGAGGAAAAAACAAACAAAATGGTCAACTGGCAACTGTTTTTGACTCCCGTGTGTCTGTCTGTGTGTCTGTGTCTGTGTGTGTGTGTCTCTGTGTCTGTGTGTGTGTCTGTTCCACTGATATCTCAAGAACCATACATTGATTTTTGATGAAACTTTGTGCATAGATGCTCTGGGCCGATGCGCAGATTTGACTAGGTTTTGGTAAAAATTCATGCATATTAATTACCTAATTTGCATGATAATTAGCTGATTTTTAGCTGTTCCATGATTGTTCCACTGATATCTAAAGAACCACTTATTGGATTTTGGTGAAACTTGGTACATAGATGCTCTGAAATAATGCACAGATTTGATATGTTTTGGGTAAAAATCTGTGCAATATTAATTACCTTATTTGCATAATGAGTAATCAATTTTTGGCTTTTCCACTGACATCTCAAGTACTATTCATCACATTTCAATAAAACTTGGTACATAGATATCATAGAACACTGCACAGACCTGATAGTTTTTAGGGTAATATCAGTACATATTAATTACCTAATTTGCATAATTAATTAATTTTCAGCTTTTGATATTTTAAGTAGTAATCATCACATTTCAATGAAACTTGGTACATAATTACTTGAAGACTGTTCAGAGACCTGATTAGTTTTGGGGTAAATATTTGTGCATATTAATCACCTTATTAGCATAATTAGTTAATTTTCAGCTTTTCGCCTGATAACTCAAGTACTGATCATCATATTTCAATGAGACTTGGTACATAGGACTATGCAGAGACCTGATTAGTTTTAGGGTAAATAATTGTGGATATTAATTACCTAATTCGCATAATTAGTTAATTTTTTCCATGAATGTTCCACTGATATATAAAGAACCACTAATTGGATTTTAATGAAACTTTTATAGAGTATTCATCATCACATTTCAATGAACCTAGGACTATGCAGAGACCCAATTAGTTTTTGGTAAATATTTAAAAATTATGCTTATTAATCACCTAATTAAAATAATTAATTAACACTGATATCTCAATTACTGATCATGACATTTGAATAAAATTTGGTACATAAATGCTCTAGAACAATAGACAGGCCTGATTAATTTTGGGTTGAAATTTGTTCATATTAATTAGTTTTTTTGTTCTAATCACATTTCAATGAAACTTGGTACATAGATATTACATTACGCAGGCCTTATTAGTTTTACACTCAAATCTGTTCATATCAGTTACCTGATTTTACATAATTAGTTTTCAGCTATTGCATCAAAATCTCAAGTACAAGTAATTTTGAATTAATTTTTAATGTGTCTTCAATACTCTCTCAGCACACGGGAGCTCTTTCTAAGCTTTCTTTGATTGCTGTAAGATGTCAGTACTGTACTCCTGTATTCCTGTCATTGCTTTAAATGATGGTAGTGTATTAAAATTTGTACAAGATGAACAAACTTTCATTGTTTCTCTGAGGATGGGATCCAAAGTTAATGATGACTGTTATGTCCAACAGTAAAATTAGTTGGAGTTTACCAGGTGCTTTTGACAAACTGAGGTTAACACAAATAAATAGCCCATAACATTTTTAATGTATATGTAAAGTTCCTTGTATTTCCAATATAAACTTACCAACGCATTAAACATGTGTTGGTAGGTTTAAACCATGGCTTTGGGTGTATAAAAGGAAAGACGGTGAACAGATTTCAGTATGCAAATTGCACTTCATGGTGATTTAACAGGGTGCTCCATGAAATGGCTCTTTTTGATAATCAGAGTGCAAGGAGAATTTATATTTTATATAATGAATGCCGGTTTAGAAAATAAATACTAAAAACCTATACAGCATCCTTAAGACTCTTAGTAAAATATCCGTTCATCACTTCACCATTCCCCTAACTTCATGGAAATTTGTTTTGTACAAAATTAAAGCGATGTCAATATATAAAATGCCATAGTGTAATTTTTTTGACTTTCCTTGCTCTTGACAATCAGTTTTAACACATTGTCACAGAGCCTCAACAAGATAGATAGCCAAAACGAATGCGAAAAATCAGTGTCAGCAGGTTAGTTCCTTGAATGATGATTGTAATTCATGACAACATTTTTGATGCAGGTTGGCCGCCTCATCGTATCTTACGCGGCCACCGTGGTAAAGTCAATTGCTTGATGTACCCGTTCCAAGAAAGCAGTCGTTATGAACCACAATACCTGGTGTCTGGTGGTGTAGATTTCTCAGTCTGCTTGTGGGATCTTTTTACTGGCTCATTAATACATACATTCTCTGTGCATGGTGGTGAGATAACTCAGATACTGGTGCCACCAGATATGTGTAATGTAAGTACACTGTGTTTTATTTCCTTACTGGCTCATTTAAAGAATAGGCAGGAATGTCCACAGCTTTGGTTTTTTGATCGCAATCAATTTCAAGGGCAGAATGAAAAACTAATTGAATTTGTGATGTAAATACTGTGAAAGGGTTAATTATTCACTGGGTTTTAATTTTGCTTATTTTGCTGACTGGAAAATGTGCTAAATTAAAACCCAGTGAATATGTAAAATTTAGCATAGAACACATTATCTAAATGATAAAACCATGAATTTAAAACCCACTGAATATGCCTTAAATGCTGAATCAGTGAAATTTTAAACAGTAGTTTAATTTAAACAGAAATTTACAGTAGTTGAATATTTTTAAGATTATCAAGACAGTCTGGTAGGGTTTCTAAGGCTTTCTGTGTTCACCTTGAATTTAGCATGCTAAGCATATGCTGTAATTCTACACTATATGAAACCACATACTCTCTATATTTAGGGGATCAGTGGCTATCACCATGTAATGTAATTGCTATATGTCCTTATCTCACAGTATACATGTACTTCCCTATTACTAGTTTATAATGGGAGAATCTCACTTCTACCATTTACATAAGTACATGCACTTTTAATAGAGCCATTATGGTATGGCTTTCCCATGATTCCTTGGTGCATCCCAGGGATTAATACATTTCCCTTTAAGAGTATACGTAGAAGCTCCAGGTGGAAGCTTATGCACAATTCCTCTGAAATTAGTAAAAATCGCCACCAAAGTAATGTTTAGAATATTGGGTGAAGACAGCAATGATTGTCATTTTTTTAGCATAATTTCCATAGAACATGATAATAATTATTTAATTTTTAATTTATTTCTAAAATTCATTTTAAAAATTAAAAGTAATTCAAGAATCCATTTGAAGTATTAGGGAATGTTTTCACCTTTTTCTGAACCCATCTTTCTGTTTTTTATAGTCTCGTGTCCAGACCTGTGTCTGTTCTGTTGCCAGTGATCATTCAGTAGCTCTGCTCAGTCTTAGAGATCGTAAATGTGCCATGTTAGCCGGACGTCATCTTTTCCCTGTACGTAATATCAAATGGAGACCAGCTGATGACTTCCTGATTGTTGGAACCAACGATGATACTGTGTATGTCTGGCAAATGGAAACGGGTATGTTACAGTTACCATGGAAATTAGTTAACTTATTCCAAAGTTGATATTTTTATCTCAATCTTCTATTCTTTACAGTTTATTTTACTACTGTGAGATTCATTGATTAAATAAAAGTGTTGACCTCGTTGTACCATTCAGAATTGCATACAGTGTGAAATCAAACTAAGGGGAGAGTAGGAAATCAAACGGGCATTGCACCGCGGTCATTACCGCGGTGGTGGTGGGTGCTCGCCGGTCGACCGCATTTTATGCAAATTTATGCATAAATTCCATGACGCCGGCTGACCGCGGTCGTCCGCGGTGGGCTCACACAGCAATTCACACTTATTGTCAAGACCATTAATAAACACAAAGAACTGGGAAATTAAAAGGACCACAAAGTTCTAATGAAAAATTAAACCAATTTAGCTGATCCAAAAGCTAGAAAACTAGTCTATAATAGTTGACATTATTTTATTTGCCTGAGCCTTGGAATAAAATCACAAAACGATCCAGAAAGACGTAGAGATCAACATACAAATGTAATATAAAATATGATCGCATTATTTTGTGAATATATATCATGCATGGTCTCAGAAAATGTTCAGAAAGTTTAATATTTCGCGTAGACCAAATATAATCACGCATAAGTATAAATTCAAAGTGTTTTAATACATTGGTGAGAGGTCGAATTTACGTGAACAAGAACATGCACTAAGAAGGAAAAGCAAGCCAAAGTCGAAACAGGGTGTATCACGGACTTGGTACAACATGCACTGCGACAATTGAGTGATCGTCGACATCATTTTGGGGCACAATTGAACTTCAAGTATGTTGCGAAACTTGCTACGCGGCGGTGCTAACATCAAGTGTGTGATTGAAGTTTGACCCCAAGTCATGCACTGAACTGGTGCGTTACCTTAGCAACCCTTTTCTTTCTTGGTTCGCGCGTCGATTTTGTAAAATTGTTATTATATTCGGCGGTACTGTAATAACACAACCTGTATCCAACTCTGTATTGGCTTTGAATATTTCAACATCGTTTACTTAGTGTGCTGCTTTTCTAATAACGCAAATATGTTTACAGTATTGCACGGGCTCTAAATATTTCAACTTTGCAATGTATTGCTTTTATAATAATTACGCAAACTAAGTTATTTTTATTATTGTTGGGACACTAACCCGGGCTATTAAAGTGAATATGTAATATTAATCATACAATAACATACAATATCATGCGTAATGTTAACTTTTTCTATAATAAACTCGCAGCGCACTTCGATCGCATTATTCACGTACATTTCGACTGAACTCTAATAACCACGTGTTTGAATTACGTGTGGCAATGGGCAATGACCTCAATGAGTTCACGCACCGACATTTAAATTCAGGCCACCCAGTT
Organism: Saccoglossus kowalevskii; assembly: GCF_978046115.1. Taxonomy (NCBI): domain Eukaryota; kingdom Metazoa; phylum Hemichordata; class Enteropneusta; family Harrimaniidae; genus Saccoglossus; species Saccoglossus kowalevskii. Next base: position 23,651,083 of record NC_140661.1, on the reverse strand, counting down.
TGACGTGAAACGATACAGTTACTTAACATTTGTTCAAAAAATCGATAAACTCTCACAAATACCATGAACACGAAGAGTTAACTGAAAGGCAACGTTGTTTTTGACCCCCAAAAAACACATCAATACAAGATTATGTGTGCAAGGTTAGATTTATAGAACGTACATGACCACTTAACTTTGTTTTTTTTTAATAATCATGTCGCATGTGAAACACAGGAGACATTTTAGTTCGTCCATTTCTTGTTTACCGATCTTGAACTTTTTGTCTGGAATGCGATACTGGCAAAGAATAAACATTAATGATACCCACCGTTGTCAAATCAACAAGAGGCTCGAATCAGGAAGGCTCAGCTATTTAAAACTTCGTAAATAACATTCTTTTCATGTGGTAGACTTTATTCAAGTGTAACAAACGTAAGTGAAATGTATGGACGAGTCATAATACTCGTACCTTCGAAAGTTACGACTTTTACTCTTGGAATTAGTGATAAATACATGCATAAAATACAACATTGTTTCACGCAGCAACAATTTGTATACAGCATTGGACTTATGGATTTTTATATTAATAAAATATGTGGGCCGATAATATTACCATATGCTTAGTATTTCCATGCCAGCGATGCTCGTAACCTGATCAATTTAAAAACAGCTATTTGAAACAAAGACTCATGGAATCACAAAGGAAACTGTTAAGTATGTATTTCACACCTTTCCTACGACCGCGGTTGCAACCGGTACCGGTGGCCACCGCGGTAGAGACCCCTAATTATAAGCAGTCCGCGGCTCTCCCCGGTGTACCGCGTAGAGCCGCGGTGATTATCGCGGTGAACCTCCCGTTTGATTTCCTACTCTCCCCTAAATCTTATGTATGCCTGTTTATACCATTAAAACATCACTATGTGGTTGTGTTTGTTAAGATGCTGTTTTGCATAATCTCATTTAAACTATGTTTATCTTGTCACTGTAAGAGCATGTTAATTCAGACGTTGTTAGGAGAAAGTTCAATTAATAAGTTTGTTTACTTGTTGTGTTTGTCTCAAGATAAAGGTACTTAAGATCATCTAGTTCTTCTCTGGTTGTATATTTTCAGGTCATCTTGATAGGATCGTACACGGCAGTACTGCTATTGAAATTCTCAATGCATGTGATGAGACCTTGAAAGCTGATGAGGTCATGCTGAGTCCCGCACAGAGTATCGCGCAATCATTGAAACGTCGCAGCCTGACACCGCTGAAGAACGCAGCACATAGAAGTATTATTGCTGCAGCAAATCAAGCATTAGGGATTCAGACCTCCACAGGTGATACTCCGAAAGTTGCGCAAAACTCTCTGATGATCCAGCCAATCAGGACCAACACTAAGGATTATGACTCGCACGTACTGTTTTTTGATACCGAGGCCCTCATTGTGCAATTGTTGACAGACGATAATTTGATTCCGGGAATTATTACCCCGCAGAGCACAGCCAATCTGACGGACTCCCAGAAAGCGGCCGAGAAACATACATCATCTCCTAAGCTTGCGCAGAAAGTTGCTGGATTCATCAAGAAGGAGATTGAGAAGTTACGTGACGATTCTTCTGATGAGAGTGGCAGTGAAGCTGCATCGGCAACACCAGAACTAAAGCGTAAATCTGTGATGACTAACAAAGAAGATCCAAAGAACCAGCAACGGAAATCGAAAAATTTAACATTGCTTGAAAGTAATCTAACTTTAGATATTTCACAGTTGTTCATGTCCTCACTACATGCTTGGGGACTAGATCGGAGCTTGGACGAAATTTGCCTGACAAAACTGGGACTTCTAAAACCTCACAGTCCAGTATGTTTTGGTCTCTTCTCACGTGGCGGTCACATGTCCCTCATGCTACCCGGCTGGCATAAGTTTGTAAAGCCAGAGGAACCTCCTCCAAAAGGTAAACCTGTGGATCCCATGCAAGAGATGAAACTTTCAGCCAGAGAGGCCTTAGAACAGAAGAGGTCTGCCAAGGACTCTTTAGAGCAGAAGATGTCACCTAAAAAGCCAGGTATCGGTGAGAAGAGCAGCAGAGCTTCACACTTAGGACACTGGGAGTTATCACGAGCTGTCACAACACAGCATTTACTATCAGTTATATCGGTTGCTAATACATTAATGAGTATGAATAATGCCAGCTTTCTTTTACATTCTGTCGTCGCCAAGAAGAAAGTGTAAGTTTATAAAATTTAGATTTTATTGTGTCTGTGCATATATCCATAACTGTAGATACGATAAAAGTGAATCAAATCTCAGATCATCTCGTATAGTTTTTTTTCATCTAACCAAAGGTTCTCTTGTATGTCAACAATTTAAGCTTTATTAAGTAAAACGGGCCCCTCCTAAACTCAAAAGCGTGTATTGCAAGACCCCCTAGCTTAGCATACTTTATTAGACTCCCTCGCGACATATAGAACATAGCAGGTTTTATCAACTATATTTCATTCTAATGAGTTAAAGTGAATATTTGAAATTTTCTTCTTTTTTAAAAAAATAAAACAGAATTCTGACTACTGCATGTGAAATTATGGCCATTTGGTCCTAAATTAACAACAAAATTATATATAATTGTGATAAATACTGCTTATATGCATTTTTTGAGAGAAAAAGTTGTGGTCACGACCAAAGGATGTAAAATTAATTTTCAGAGCATAACAAAATACTGTACAACTAATGATGTTATTGATTACAGTCGTCATAGAAGTTACAGTCATGGTATTGCTATCACCACGACTGCTGACAGTGATTCTGATGACTCTTCAGATGGAGAATTAGCGGATATGACACCACAACAGGCACAGATCAAACAGGGTAAGACTTTACAAAATACATTGGTTTTCTGGTGAACCATGCTTGTCAGAAAGAATCATTCCAAACCAATCCATTTCTTTTTATTGACATTTAAAGTTGCATTCTGATGGCACTCATAGTGCTTTCAGTCTAGTCTGAATTTTCGCACATTGCAGGAAAAAAAATGAGGACTCGCTGTAATTTGCAGTAATTTGAAATCTTCATGAATCCATATGCGTTGAAACACTATTCAAAAGTGCTGAACAAAATAAATTCAAACATACATCAGATAAGTAGCTGAAACATTATTTATTGTACAGACGTCCTGAGAAGCATTGAATATATAATCCTTGCAATTTCCATTCAGACATGCTGAGATTCATTAAATTTTGAGCTTTTGGAATATCTTTCTCGCAAATTCTATACAGATGTGCTGAAAAGCACTGAAATTTGAGTGTTGCATATACATTCATACAAATTCTGATCGAGTATTACACACAATAGTACCTGGCATGCCCCCCCCCCCCCATTAGACATGTGATTCTTTTGTCTAAACAAGTGTGAGGGCGCTATTTGTATGCCGACAGTAAATTAGCTTATAATAAATGCTCACCAGCTTTTTTCATCTCTAGTACAGGGGTGTTCACATCAGCCGCTATCAACATGAAAAATTTGACAGCAGTCTATTCAGTGGTTTCATTCAAAAATGCTGCGGCTATGATAACAAAGGCGTTATCATCAGCTAATTACACCGTAGTGTTTAACTCTTTATGGCTAATAATGAATTCATAACTATTGCTGTTTGCTTGGTAGGATGGAGTCTATTAGCGGCTTTACATTGTGTCTTACTACCTGATCTGTTGGGAAGTGAATATTACAAACCACCACAGTTAGAAATGTTAGCACGAAGATGGCAAGATAGATGTCTGGAGGTAAGTTTGTTCAAACATGAAATACAACAACAAATATCAACTATTAAATGAATCAGTTTGAGGTGTTGGCAAGAAATAAACTTCATGAAAGCTTTGGCTTTGTTTGAAGAACTCCATGGTATCTGTGCTTCAACAACATTCTTAAGATTTTCTACAGTTATTCCATTCTAAAGTCATGTTCCATTTTAAAGTGTGGTTTACAGAAATTATTCTGTTGGCTGAGACAAGTTTATTCTATTATTTGTGACAGGAAACATAAATTCTAAAAAAAAAATTTGTTTTAAGCAGAAAATATTTGTAACTGCCAATTGCGTTTGTTTGAAATGGTGTCTCTAAGCATTTTGTGATAAATAATTTTTGGAGACGTTCGATTCGGATAAAAAAAAAAACTGAAATAGGAGCTGACATATTTATATCTTTTATGGTGACGAAATAGTTTTGAAATTTCCGAAAAGCCAAGTAATGCATTCGGGGTTGTCAATGCTGTCCATGTTGTCAACATGTGCTGAATGATGCTCTATTTCTTTTTTTTTTTTTGCATTTTCAGAATATATTATCGCAAATTATCTTTATGCAATATCAAATGCATGTCACACTGTTTTGTCAAATCACAGATTATTTTACCTTGACGCTTTGAGCATATTTTTTTTCTCATCAAATGTGGTGTAACAATTTTTACATTTTCATGCTATACATGTAATTTATTTTTGTACCAAATGGACGTACTATTCCATTGACTACAGATATTGATCAGATGTTTTGGGGAAAAAAATTTTATTTCGTAAAAAGTGACGAAAGTTGACTTGGGTTCAAGATGTATTGAAATGTATTCCTAATGTTGTGTCCTGTTCCAGGTCAGAGAAGCAGCACAGGCGCTTCTATTAGCCGAACTGAGGAGAATTGGATCAGAGGGTCGTCAGGATGTTGTCAATCGTTGGGCCCACTATCTTCCTAATTACGTTGACCCAACATTGAGTATCATGACCCATGTTGCCCAAGGTCCAGATCCAGACAGAATAAGTCGAGGCGCAGATGGCCAATCAGATGGAAGTGGTGAAGACAGTACTGATATGGAAAACGAGGAAGAAATCTTATCAGGTAAACCATTTTTCTTTGCCAATCAGTGACCAACATAACTTTCTAGAAATTATAAAATAATTTTGTGAAACTAATACATTATTTTTAGCTCCGCTGTCGACTTTGTCGAGCGGAGCTTTATCATATGAGTGATTGTCCGTTGGCGTCCGTCGTCGTCCGTGTCAATGTTTTACTTTTTCGACTTCTTCTTGAAAACTACAAGCCTGAATGCTTTGATACTTGGTGTATATGTACCTTGGGTAGACCTCTCTTAGGTTTGTTCATATCATGTTGATATCTTCAATTCTCTAATTTTGGTGAATATTTTTGTCATTTTTGGTAAAAAGTGATATTTTCGACTTCTTGCTAAAAACCGCAAGTGCAATTGCTTTGATATTACATATATAGGTACTACATGTGGACCTCTCTCAGATTTGTTCATTTTGTGATGATATCTTCAATTCTCTAATTTTGGAGAATATTTTTGTAATTTTTGGTAAAAAGTGATATTTTCGACTTCTTGCTAAAAACCGCAAGTGCAATTGCTTTGATATTACATATATAGGTACTACATGTGGACCTCTCTCAGATTTGTTCATTTTGTGATGATATCTTCAATTCTCTAATTTTGGAGAATATTTTTGTCATTTTTGGTAAAAAGTGATATTTTCGACTTCTTGTTAAAAACCAATAGTTCAATTGCTTTGATATTACATATATAGATACTACATGTAGACCTTTCTCAGATTTGTTCATTTTGTGATGATATCTTCAATTCTCTAATTTTGGTGAATATTTTTGTCATTTTTGGTAAAAAGTGATATTTTCGACTTCTTGTTAAAAACCAATAGTTCAATTGCTTTGATATTACATATATAGATACTACATGTAGACCTTTCTCAGATTTGTTCATTTTGTGATGATATCTTCAATTCTCTAATTTTGGTGAATATTTTTGTAATTTTTGGTAAAAAGTGATATTTTCGACTTCTTGTTAAAAACCAATAGTTCAATTGCTTTGATATTACATATATAGATACTACATGTAGACCTTTCTCAGATTTGTTCATTTTGTGATGATATCTTCAATTCTCTAATTTTGGTGAATATTTTTGTCATTTTTGGTAAAAAGTGATATTTTCGACTTCTTGTTAAAAACCAATCGTTCAATTGCTTTGATATTACATATATAGGTACTACATGTGGACCTCTCTCAGATTTGTTCATTTTGTGATGATATCTTCAATTCTCTAATTTTGGTGAATATTTTTGTAATTTTTGGTAAAAAGTGATATTTTCAACTTCTTGTTAAAAACTGTAAGTCCGATTGCTTTGATACTATACATATTGTTCATTTTCTAATGATGTCTTCAGTTCTTTAATTGAAATGTGCATTGCTAACAGCGGAGCTATCTCAGCCGATAGGCTGCTTGTTTTAATTAGCTCTTTAAAAATAACAAACTATGTCAGTTTATTGACTTCATTTTATGTGATACAAAAAATTCTACCATTTTTAATTACATAATGGTATATATTAAAGAATCAATTACTTTTCAGGAACTCAATAATGAAATGAAATTCTCACATCTTTGTTATTTTGAACAAAATGTATGACTTGTTTCCATCTGATGCAGTACAGAGTGAGGAACAGAACTTATTTTTCGGGCCTTACTTGCATGTATAAAAGTGTTTTCATGCATTTCTATCAAACCTGAGTTTAAAACCATTCATTTCGTAGTGAAGCAGTTAGACAGTAGATTAAGCATGTCAGTTTCCACCCAGCATTGTGCATATAATTACCAGACCTAATGTTATATTATTTGCTAAATTATTTAAAGCTTGGAATGAAATCAGTTTTTTATAGGCACAGGTGCAGGAAAAGACAAAAAAGTTTGAGTTAATCATGAACCAATCTTACGGGTAATGCTGAAGGTTGCATTTCAATCTGACGTGTAGTCATGACACTCAAATGCTGAAACTTCAATTAAAACTGAATCTATGGAAATAATTTTTGGTTATTTACAAGCAACTTCTGACCCAGATATCCTAATATATGGCACATACTACTTCATATGTCTAAGACTACAAAAAAACATATCTATAAACTTGGATGAATGAATGAATGAAAGAATGAATGAATGAACAGCTGATACTGCTTTCTCCTCAGCATCCACAACAGATCACCGTTCCCATTCTCCTCAAATCATCCTTCAGTATAGGCCCTCGCATCGTGTTTACATTTTTGCCAACCGGTATACGATTGTCTGATAAGAAATGTTCCTCACCGATCATCACTTACTCTGCTGTGACAACATTCCCCATATGTTGTCTTATAAACCTAGACACATTAATGTATACTTAATTAACGACACCTATATCTTTGGATGCGAAAGACTAGTTGCGTATATGCACGCAAAATGTAAACAAGTGCGAGGGTCTGTATTATTCTGTATTCCATGTATCTACTATTGCATTCAATGCATGTTATTTTCATTGGTAAGTGATTGCAAGTACACCCAATGTAGTTTACAATGATACATGTAGTCCATTACTGTATAGTGAAATAAAATATTTCATTCTTTGTATACCAGAGTCTGTAGATAATGGGAAATTACATGTATGTCCATTTTTCCCAAATTAAACAAAACAAATTCAGAAAAATACCTAAAACTGTGCAGTGCTACTAAAATTTGCCAGGTAAATTGATAGTAGTCAGAGGATCAGGTATGGATGTGCCGTCTGATTATGTGTGATTATTATGGCTTTAGTTGAGCAATGATATTCCAACCAAACTACAATTTTACTAGGGTTTACATCTTGAGAGAAAAATGTCTAGCTTGAAAGGTCTCAGTTTGTAAATCAAATTTTAATTAGAATTTTGGTTCACTTTTTTACAAAAGGTAATTTTAGTTTGAATACCTGCAGGAGTGTATTATATATTATTATACATCTGTCACCGTAACGCCATAGGTTACAGCGTGCCATAATTTTGCGGTATTTTACGGGGTATTTTCATCCTACCATATTAGGAAATGTGAATTCCAAATATGGAATTATTATGCGCGTAAGTGTCCTCTAATAATAACAACAAACATGGCTGCCACCAGAATTTAACCGGACTCCATACAAAGAAGTTCGCTGATTCTGTTCTAAACTTTTTAGATTTTGGCATTATCATGATGTATCCTTGGTAGGAAAAGAAGTATAAATATAGCTGCAGAGCAGCTATTAACGGCTTTCAAGAAAAGGGACCATAACACTATTAAATTTGGAAAAAAAAGTTTGAAGATTTGATTTGTGCAATGTATATACGTGTAGGTTACATGACGTTCTGGCCCAATGCCTTCATTATAGCGGTATTTCTATGTCTCTAACTTCAATAGTGCTCGAGATATTGTATATATGCATATTGAATGAGTTCTATGACCATATATGGTCAACGGATATGTTGGCCAATTCTCTTTCCATTGCCTTCAATATAGCGTTGGTACCCTGTCTGTACATGCAATACTGCTTGAAATATTAGAGACATGCATATTTAATGAGATCTATGACCATATATGGTCAACGGATATGTTTGCCAATTCTCTTGTCCATTGCCTTCAATATATCATTGGTACCATGTTTATACTTGCAATGGTGCTTGAGATATTGGAGACATGCATATTTAATGAGTTCTATGACCATATATGGTCAACGAATATGTTGGTCAATTTTCTTGTCCATTGCCTTCGGTATACCGTTAGTTCCATGTTTGTACATGCAATAGTGCTTGAGATATTGGAGACATGCATATTTAATGAGTTATATGACCACATATGGTCATTGAAGATGTTGACAATTTCTCTTGTCCAAAGCCTTCAATATAGCAATGGTTCCATGTCTGTATGTGCAATAGTCCCTGAGATATTATAGGTATGCATATTTAATGAGGTATATGACCTTATATGGTCAACGAATATGTTGGCTCATTCTCTTGACCATTTCCTTCAATATAGCGTCAGTTTCACGTTTGTACATGCAATAGTGCTTGAGATATAAGAGACATGCATATTTAATGAGTTCTATGACCATATATGGTCAACGAATATTTTGGCCAATTCTCTTGTCCGTTGCCTTCAATATACCGTTAGTTCCATATTTGTACATGCAATAGTTTTTGAGATACAAGAGACATGCATATTTAATGAGTTCCAAGATGGCGGCCGAACCACGTGACTAATCGAAAATCTGTTTCAGTCACTTTTAATGGCATGACATGTAGAAGGTATATACAAATTTTCAGGCAAAACGGTCCAGCCGTTTCAGAGAAGAAGTTGTTTGAAGTTGGCGGAAGAATAATAATAATAATAATAATAATAATAATAATAATAATAAATATAGCTGCAGAGCAGCTATTAACGGCTTTCAAGAAAAGGGACCATAACACTATTAAATTTGGAAAAAAAAGTTTGAAGATTTGATTTGTGCAATGTATATACGTGTAGGTTACATGACGTTCTGGCCCAATGCCTTCATTATAGCGCTATTTCTATGTCTCTAACTTCAATAGTGCTCAAGATATTGTATATATGCATATTGAATGAGTTCTATGACCATATATGGTCAACGGATATGTTGGCCAATTCTCTTTCCATTGCCTTCAATATAGCGTTGGTACCCTGTCTGTACATGCAATACTGCTTGAAATATTAGAGACATGCATAATTAATGAGATCTATGACCATATATGGTCAACGGATATGTTTGCCAATTCTCTTTTCTATTTCCTTCAATATAGTGTTTGTTCCATGTTTGTACATGGAATAGCGCTTGAGATATTCGAGACATGCATATTTAATGAGTTCTATGACCATATATGGTCAACGGATATGTTGGCCAATTTTCTTGTCCATTGCCTTCAATATATCATTGGTACCATGTTTATACTTGCAATGGTGCTTGAGACACTGGAGACATGCATATTTAATGAGTTCTATGACCATATATGGTCAACGAATATGTTGGTCAATTTTCTTGTCCATTGCCTTCGGTATACTGTTAGTTCCATGTTTGTACATGCAATAGTGCTTGAGATATTGGAGACATGCATATTTAATGAGTTATATGACCATATATGGTCATGAAACACGTTGACAATTTCTCTTGTCCAAAGCCTTCAATATAGCAATGGTTCCATGTCTGTATGTGCAATAGTGCCTGAGATATTATAGGTATGCATATTTAATGAGGTATATGACCTTATATGGTCAACGAATATGTTGGCTCATTCTCGTGACCATTTCCTTCAATATAGCGTCAGTTTCACGTTTGTACATGCAATAGTGCTTGAGATATAAGAGACATGCATATTTAATGAGTTCTATGACCATATATGGTCAACGAATATTTTGGCCAATTCTCTTGTCCGTTGCCTTCAATATACCGTTAGTTCCATGTTTGTACATGCAATAGTTTTTGAGATACAAGAGACATGCATATTTAATGAGTTTCAAGATGGCGGGCGAACCACGTGACTAATCGAAAATCTGTTTCAGTCACTTTTAATGGCATGACATGTAGAAGGTATATACAAATTTTCAGGCAAAACGGTCCAGCCGTTTCAGAGAAGAAGTCGTTTGAAGTTGGCGGAAGAATAATAATAATAATAATAATAATAATAATAATAATAATAATAATAATAATAATAATAAACATAACAAAAACAATAGGCTTTCAAGCCTGAAGGGACTTGAAAGCCTAATAATAATAATAATAATAAACTTAACAAAAACAATAGGCTTTCAAGCCTGAAGGGACTTGAAAGCCTAATAATAAGGTTATTACCAAGATACCTCAAAGTATGCATTCGACAGTACGCTGTCGCATCGACCTCCACTGCGCGTTGGTCGATACTGCCACTGTACTGTCTTCGTGCATATTGAGGTATCTTCGTAAAAACCTCATAATATTATATAATAATACATCATGAGTTACTGTGCATATACCATGGGGTTAGTACCTATACATCATGAGTTACTGTGCATATACCATGGGTTAGTACCTATACATCATGAGTTACTGTGCATATATCATGGGGTTAGTACCTATACATCATGAGTTACTGTGCATATACCATGGGGTTAGTACCTATACATCATGAGTTACTGTGCATATACCATGGGTTAGTACCTATACATCATGAGTTACTGTGCATATACCATGGGGTTAGTACCTATACATCATGAGTTACTGTGCATATACCATGGGTTAGTACCTATGCATCATGAGTTACTGTGCATATACCATGGGTTAGTCCCTATACATCATGAGTTACTGTGCATATACCATGGGTTAGTACCTATACATCATGAGTTACTGTGCATATACCATGGGTTAGTACCTATACATCATGAGTTACTGTGCATATACCATGGGTTAGTACCTATACATCATGAGTTACTGTGCATATACCATGGGTTAGTACCTATACATCATGAGTTACTGTGCATATACCATGGGTTAGTACCTATACATCATGAGTTACTGTGCATATACCATGGGTTAGTGCATATACCATGGGTTAGTACCTATACATCATGAGTTACTGTGCATATACCATGGGTTAGTCCCTATACATCATGAGTTACTGTGCATATACCATGGGTCAGTACCTATACATCATGAGTTACTGTGCATATACCATGGGTTAGTACCTATACATCATGAGTTACTGTGCATATACCATGGGTTAGTACCTATACATCATGAGTTACTGTGCATATACCATGGGTTAGTACCTATACATCATGAGTTACTGTGCATATACCATGGGTTAGTACCTATACATCATGAGTCACTGTGCATATATCATGGGTTAGTACCTATACATCATGAGTTACTGTGCATATACCATGGGTTAGTACCTATACATCATGAGTCACTGTGCATATACCATGGGTTAGTACCTATACATCATGAGTTACTGTGCATATACCATGGGGTTAGTACCTATACATCATGAGTCACTGTGCATATACCATGGGTTAGTACCTATACATCATGAGTCACTGTGCATATACCATGGGGTTAGTACCTATACATCATACGTTACTGTGCATATACCATGGGGTTAGTACCTATACATCATACGTTACTGTGCATATACCATGGGTTAGTACCTATACATTATATGTTACTGTGCATATACCATGGGTTAGTACCTATACATCATGAGTCACTGTGCATATACCATGGGGTTAGTACCTATACATCATACGTTACTGTGCATATACCATGGGGTTAGTACCTATACATCATACGTTACTGTGCATATACCATGGGTTAGTACCTATACATTATATGTTACTGTGCATATACCATGGGTTAGTACCTATACATCATGAGTCACTGTGCATATACCATGGGTTAGTACCTATACATCATGAGTTACTGTGCATATACCATGGGTTAGTACCTATACATCATGAGTCACTGTGCATATATCATGGGTTAGTACCTATACATCATGAGTTACTGTGCATATACCATGGGTTAGTACCTATACATCATGAGTTACTGTGCATATACCATGGGTTAGTACCTATACATCATGAGTTACTGTGCATATACCATGGGTTAGTACCTATACATCATGAGTTACTGTGCATATACCATGGGGTTAGTACCTAACAACATGTTTCACTATGTATGTACCATGGATTACTATCTATACCCCATGAGTTAGTACCTAAACATCATGGGCCACGATTTATACACCATAGGTATCTATACATAATGAGTTACTGTAAATATACCATAATCACTATGTATGCCACCTATATATCATGGGTGTCTTAAGTGTACACCATGAGACAATATTTATACATCTTATTTTCTGTGCATGCACCATGGATTAATATCATAGATCACTAGGCATACATCAAAGATGAGTACCCATATTGATTGTTTTGTTACCTGTATGTTATGGGTCACTGCATAAATTAAATACCATGGCCAGTACCTGTACACCACGGCCTGTGCCTGTACACCATGGCCAGTACCTGTACACCACAGCCTGTGCCTGTACACCAGGGCCAGTGCCTGTACACCACGGCCACGGCCAGTGCCTGTACACCAGGGCCAGTGCCTGTACACCATGGCCACGACCACGGCCAGTGCCTGTACACCACGGCCAGTGCCTATACACCACGGCCAGTGCATTCACACCACACCACGGCCAGAGCATTTACACCACAGCCTATGCCTGTACACTATGGTCAGTGCCTGTACACCACGGCCAGTGCCATTACACCCTTGTCAGTGCCTATATACAACTGCCAATACCTATACACCACAGCCAGTGACTATACACCATAGCCAGTGCCTGTACACCACAGCCAGTATAGGCATACACCACAGCCAGTGCCTTTACACCACAGCCAGTGCCTATACACCACAGCCAGTGCCTATACACCATAGCCAGTGCCTATACACCACAGCCAATGCCTATACACCACGGCCAGTGCCTTTACACCACAGCCAGTGCCTTTACACCACAGCCAGTGCCTATACACCACAGCCAGTGCCTTTACACCACAGCCAGTGCCTTTACACCACAGCCAGTGCCTATACACCACAGCCAGTGCCTTTACACCACAGCCAGTGCCTTTACACCAGTCGGTGCCTTTACACCACAGCCAGTGCCTATACACCACAGCCAGTGCCTTTACACCACAGCCAGTGCCTATACACCACAGCCAGTGACTATACACCACAGTCATTGCCAATACACTATGATCAGTGCCTATACACCATAGCCAGTGCCTTTACACCACAGCCAGTGCCTTTACACCACAGCCAGTGCCTTTACACCACAGCCAGTGCCTTTATACCACAGCCAGTGCATATACACCACAGCCAGTGCCTTTACACCACAGCCAGTGCCTTTACCCCACAGCCAGTGCCTTTACACCACGGCCAGTGCCTTTACACCACGGCCAGTGCCTTTACACCACGGCCAGTGCCTTTACACCACAGCCAGTGCCTATACACCACAGCCAGTGCCTTTACACCACGGCCAGTGCCTTTACACCACGGCCAGTGCCTATATACCACAGCCAGTGCCTATACACCACGGCCAGTGCCTATACACCACGGCCAGTGCCTATACACCACGGCCAGTGCCTATACACCACGGCCAGTGCCTATACACCACGGCCAGTGCCTATACACCATGGTCAGTTCGTATGAGTTGATATATGATATATATTTACCAAGTTTTGATGCTGAAAATGAATCAAAACTTAAATGCCAACATTATGTGTCATCATCGAGCCATTCCAAATAATTGAATATGGCTATGTCATTGAAATTCATTGTGAAGTATTTCACCACTAATAAATTTGACAATTTCAGTCATTTATCTGTTGATTTCACAATGTTGCACATAATCATATTTTCATGTAATCCTGTTTATATCTCATATTAGGTTTATTGGTGTACCTACCCTTTGCTAAGATATTAATCAATTATATCCATAATGCATGGGAATGTTTAAAAATAATTAATAGATCCTTAACTTGTAGTTTAAATAAAAACCATGCGGTCCATGGCTATGTCCTTACTTTAATTTGTTAGTCAGATTATGGTGAACCTTGTCTAAACTGAACGCTAACGAGATGGAAACAATTATTGAGTTTACATTGGTGTTGATTCATAGGTTCGGTTATGCATGTCTTTAGAACGGAGCTGAGAAAACCAGTTTGGTTTAGATAAGTTTACCACTTATTTATTTTCGTAGTTTGAATTAACAAATTAGTACAAGCTATTGCCTGCTGCTTTAGGAATGTTATTATCAACTAATTATTAGCAAAATTCAATTGTTTAATTAATGTTTATTGATTTTTCTTTTTATTTTTTTTGTTGGTAACAGGCCTGTTTGCAGGCCATCTTGGTGGAGAAGTTATCTCATCATCAGGTGACCGAAACTAAATGGATTTCTTCTCAATTTATTTCTGTCAATCTATTGACGAATGTCACAGATTTCACCTACACGTGTACTGTGTAATAATGCACCACTTTTCTTATTAAACTGTCATCATCCAGGAAAGTCAAGTCATTTTTGAATTTCTTGTGAAAAGTTACCTCGCTTCTTTAATACGGTCAAATTATCCAAAGTTCCTGAGGAAATGTGCTCTTCATCACATTCCTGATTCCCGCTACTATTTTAAAAATACTATTTGTCATGACAAAAACATAACAAGACTGCTGCATGACCCCTAAAGGTCACATTTTAGTATTATCAACAATATTGTACCTTGTATTGTTCCATGTTGAAATGTTTTTGAACTTTTTTGCATTTATTTTGCTAAAATAGTTCTGAATAAATTAAATTCTCTTTTATAGTGAATACCAGAAAGTACCAAGATGTATGACCTTTAGGGTCATGTAAAGTACCAGGATGTATGACCTTTAAGGTCATGCAAAGTACCAGGATGTATGACCTTTAGGGTTATGCAAAGTACCATGATGTATGACCTTTAGGGTCATGCAAAGTACCATGATGTATGACCTTTAGGGTCATGCAAAGTACCAGGATGTACGACCTCTAAGGTTATGCAGCGTACCAAGATGTAGGACTTTTAGGGTCATGCTTTCAACTTCAGAATGACTTTGCTTTCCTTGGGTGGGTGTTTTTCAGATGACATTTGTATCAATCCCAGAATGCTGTTCATCAATTATTAAGAGAATGTTTTCTTCTTGTGTAATATACTAATAATAACTCGCTGCTTTCTGTCCTTGTCTCCTCTCCCTTCTTCAACATCTATTTTTTCTTTCCGCTCTGTCAAAAAAATCTCATCACATTGTTAAATTCAGTAATGTGGTTTTAAAAAAGTGAAACCAGATCTACATGGCTTGAACTTCAGCGTTGAGAAGGCATCCATTTTTCAGGAAAATTTTTTTAAAATAGCCTTTGCATATGGGAATAATGAAGGGATTATTGAAGGGCACCATGGCAAACTTAGATGCCTTTGTGAAGTTCAAGCTCTGGATCTAGGATGATTGTCTGATTGATCTCATTTACTTTATGTGTTTATCAGATGTCATCATTTCTAAATGCATCGCTTTTGTCCAGTTTGCTTATATATGTATAAATATCATTCATAATCATTTTATGTCAAAGGTGTTTAATCTACTACTTCAGCGTGTGTGCTGTACGTGTACCAATGGTTGCTTGCGTTACTTAAGATGAGCAGATTTGAAATCTGACAAGTTGACATAATGTCATTTACTATAGTAGTAGCTGAATTAATGTGTTATTGAACACCATGCAGAGACAACCTGGCCATGATAAGTGAAATAAAACTAGTTTATCTGAGATCTTCAATAATTTAGTATTGGGGTAATTGTGTATGTATGTGCACCTTTAACCTTACACTCTTGCCTCAAAAAACTGTTAAAAATCAAGAAAATCGATCTTACTCATCTTTAATAGTTGAAATGTTTTGAAATAGTTAAGTTTGATAAGATATCATTAAAGATATTGAAGCAGAGATAAGAAAAAAAGTTTATTGCAGCTGAATAGAAATACCATAATAATTTTAAAATAATTTAACAATATAATAAATAAAAACAAATATGGCAGTTATAAGCCGTTATTGGTCATCCTGGAATTGTCAGTCAGTACTGATTGTAGCATTTAATCAAAAATAATATTACATGTACATGTAGTAGCAAAGATAAATTGTAGATTTAATTAATTAGGCTCCAGCATGGATCTTTATAGTAGCTGATTGTAATGGCTTTTTTTTACGGCAAACACACTTTTACTTCCAGTGTAGCCAATACCTACTGTTCTCGATTTGTTTACATTGAAATAACTATAATACATTGAAACTGGTAATAAAACCATTTTCTATTTTTTATATTCATTAGCACTAGCAGCTTTCCCTTATATTTTTTTATTGAAAGACTGCGGTAATTAGTATAATGCAGATGTAATCACAGTTTTTTGCTTTTTTTGCTTTGATTGACATCCTAATATTTTTTTATGTTTTTTATGCATTTACAGTGAAATTATTATTTCTTGTTTGTTTGTTTGTGACATGTGTCTGCCGGATTAATACTTTTATTAGAGAAGTTGTGCATGTCTGTTTGTTTACTGTACATTTAACATCTCTCAGAAAACATTGTTAGAACGTACTCTATTGAAATTGAAACAGATATACATTGCCGTATTAGGTGAACTATTTTGAATAGTAATTTTTTTTTCTTACCGAATTTACAAATAAGAGAGATGTACCATTTTTATGCAAATGAAGATTCCCAACATGGGCAATAAATTATGTTTTTTTCTTTCTCTCTCACCAGTCTTGAAATGCATTCTGATTCCTTTGGCACATACATTTTTTGATATGAAGGGGTGTAAAAAGACCCCTCCCGTCTCAAGTGTGCCACCATATACATGTATCTATATGTGCGCTGATTTGCTAAATAAATATTGCAGTTGTAGGGCTGGGAAAAATGCTGGTTATTTTGGCAAAATGTAACATATACAACTAAATATCACCTTTCTTGCTGTTAAAATAATTCTCTGTTTATGATACTAAAAAGGAATCTTTAGCTAACTTCAGGAATGAAATTCTACCCTGTGACTTTCCAGCATAACAATTCAACTCGCTGACAAATTATGTAATATATATTGAATCGTCTACCCTTCAGGTGGTTCTCCGGCTCGGAAGGTTTCGACTTCGTTTGAGTCACGGCGTAAACAAGCCACGGCCATTGTAATGCTGGGTGTAATTGGTGCCGAGTTTGGTGCAGAGATGAACCCAAGTAGGGCCGCATCCAATCGTCGGAGTGTCCAAGAAGCCGGGTTTGGTATCAAAGATTACTCTCTTGCACGCCACACAGGTACTTATCATGGGTCTTTATTCATTTGAATTTATTTTATTCTTTGTTGTTATGTTTTATACTTGTCTGATTTCTGTGTGATGAATCGGTGAAATGAACAGAGCATGGCATCTTGGGAATCTTCCTGCAACAGACTTTTGTCAGCTTCACAAACTTGGTATGTTCTATGTGCATGATTTCGCAGTTATGCCTTCTTTCTTTTTGCAATTGATATCGCTTCTACTATGTAGCATGTAATAGTTATGCGGTTGCCTTCCAACTCGACAGTTCTTGGGACGCTCCACAAAATAATCTTTCCAGCCAGCGAACCCAAAGCTTATAGATTGACCAAAAAGCGGCTGTGGATGTTAAAAACAGAATTTAAATTCTAATTTTTTTAGTGTATATTTCTTTTTACGTTAATGTTCCTGACAATTGTCTTGTTTGTAAAACTAATATTTCAAATCAATTAAGACATCTAATCAGATTACATATTCTTCTTGAGGGTTCACTTCATGGGAATATCAAACAGACGGGAGGATGGGGTTTATATTAAAGCGTGGTAGTCGTCGCACTGCGCATGTGCGACATTTGTGTTGATAAACTTTGATTTATCCACAATCCAATGCGCTCGTTCAATGGAAATCACAAGTATGAGGTTTTACCTAGGCGCGACTTGCACTAATTACCACCGGTGACTCTTGATATCTTCCAATCACTTAAAAATACTTATTTTGCTTTAACAAGTCAGTGAAGTTAAAATGAAACTTTTCTACAGCAGAAGAACATTAGGAGGTTCAAGTCAAATTAAAGATTATATGTTTGGGGTTCTTGTCATCAAGATACTGAAAATAAAATAAATTGGGTCACAGGAAATTTGTCAAGATAAAGAGTCCAAAATGTCATGGAAAATGGTCGTAACTGTATTTCTTCTTATCACAAAATTTTTCTTGTTGGCATGAGATGAAAAAAAATCATATTTAAATATTGATATGAATACCAATATTGTTTGAACATTACTTTAGTGAGTATCTATGGTGATAATAGTTTACCACAATATGCAATGTGAATTTCTCTCCCATAATACATTGCATATATGTGCAGAAACATGCTCAGTAGTGCAACATTTATTTTCAGCTTATTTACAGAATTATGAGTTAATGTGAAAGTTTATTTGTTTTAACCGACTCACAATCTACTATAAACTGATTGATTATAGTGAAATTCATGAGTCAGAAAAATTGCTAAATGTTGATGTATCAGTGACTTTAGTGAAATTTTGTTTCTGTGAAAACGTCAACACATAACGGATATTTCTGTCAGGTTTACAGTACGCAGCTAGAATACCCATGTCTTATTTATACACATGTATCTGTAAAATAAAACAGAGATAGTCAAACCCATGTTAGTGACCACCTCTATACAAAAACTACCTGATATAGGTTGCCGCACAGTGACGTCATATGTTTACATTGTTGCCAACCAGCTTGTTAGCGTCACTTTCTGATCAACCAGTTTCTTCACAAATGCACAAAACGTAAACACCCTATAATGACCACATTTAGGTATTTCAAGAGCCAAACATATGAGAATCCTGTGTACATAGATCCCCTGTCTTTAATATGATTTTGGTTACCTTATATAAGTGTTTTTTTTTTTGTTTTTTTTGCAACACTACCATCTCATATTATGTCAGTGTTTATTCAAAGATTACTTGTTCGTAAAGACCTTTTTAATTAAGGCCTCTGGTTCCTTGGGTGTTCGCTATACGTAGGTTTGACTATATTAATAAACAAGATTATTTCTGTACCTGTAATTGAAGAATTATGATAATTACTATAAGCGTCTTATTTTTCATCATTATAAATCAGCATGATATGATAATATGAGAGAAATCACAATGAAAAAATTTCCAGAAAGTCGCCGAGACTCGCTGTCTGAAAGATTCCAATGAAATAATCACTGGTTACAAAATTTCACAGTTTCTGACAGTTTCCCCAAATTTATGAAAGTTTGAATTAAAGCGGTTAACAGAACTAATGACATTACTTTACAGCAAAAGCATTGTCATTCCTGCTGCTTCATCCCCCGTCATCCAAGTTACCCGCACATACACCAATACGACGTGCTGCCATTGATCTGATTGGTAGAGGATTTACGGTCTGGGAACCATACATGGATGTGTCGGCTGCGCTACTTGGAATGTTAGACTTGTGTTGTGACAGCGATAAACATTCCAATGCGTAAGTATTATCATGTTCATATCATCCTAATTTCCGTCATTACTGGCACATTCTTTTAAACCCTTGTTTTGACTAATATATGTAATAGACCGAGAACTAAGGCAAAGATCAGGGTTTTTTCTCAACCGGGGAACAGGGGCGCAGCACCCTGATACTCTCGGCTGGCACCCTGATACTCTCGGCTGGCACCCTCTTACCGAATTACAGATTGAACATAAGTATATATCTTGAGCCACGGACTTTCGTGCTGCCGTACTGTGGTGGGTGAGATAGGGTTGCGTTGTGTAGAGAAATAGACTTCCATGAGAGAAAGTCAGTAAGTAATTAGTCTAATAGTTACGAGGTCAAAGGTTATAGAACGAGGCAAGACCAACACCTAACTTGCAACATTAAATGATAAACAAGATACAATGTAATACAATGTTATACAACACAGGTAAACAGTAGAAATCTGAACCGATGCATGTAAATAAATTTTTAAATGTTGATTGCAACGGAGCTCTCAGCGATACGTACAACATGAAATCTTTCTCAAATATATTTTTCTCCGTGAAAACTTCCCAGCAACACCACCTGACAATGTGTCTGGACACCAAATACACTAAAATTAGACGATAGATACACCGTTAAAACGGCGCAGAAACCTTCTGATCTGGCGTTTCCAGGTTGATTCGCCTGTCTGTGCTCCCTCTTTGGTTATTTTAGAAAAAACCTGAAAGACATTAACATCGTTAATCAGTATACTGTCAACATCTCTGATAAAAGATTCAGAAAACCTGAATATTGCACTGTTAGATCGAAAAACCTGACAGCCTTTTTTTCAACAATTGGCAACAGTGAATATGATCGCAATATAATCGTATACCAAATTGATTGCTTGCATATGTGTTAAGATTTAGCCTCACTGAAGATGAGGGCACTGCTAACAATTGAAGTTGCTTGTGTATAAATTTCTGTTGATGACAGGGACATACATTTATATTGTGTTGTTTATTTTATTATATGTTTATATGGAGTTTTCCGTATTTCACGTAATAGTTTTTGCTCATTAAGTAATGGGCACAAAGATTTTTAATAATCTCATACCATAGTTCTTTGGTTGCTTTAATTTACTACTTAATGCATACATTTTAAAATTATGTCAAACATTTTACAACATTTAACATGGGTAAACAACTTCTCACTTTAAAGCGAGAGGGTCGTCACCTGTGTACGCGCGAGAATTGAGTCCCAAGCGACGATAACAACACATGTTAAAAACGCAAAAGCTCATGGGTAGACACTGGTTAACAACGACACGCTATGGCCATCTGATGCACATGCAGATGACGACTCCCCAGCTTTAATTTGTGAGTTAATTTGAAGTACTTTATGTCAACTGACATTTCTTTATCTTTACAGCATCAAGAGTGGTCTACCTCTAACACCGAGTGCCGACTCGTGCCGTACAGCTCACCATGCGTTGTCGTTAATCGCCACAGCCAGACCGTCTGTATTCATTACCACTATGGCTAAAGAAGTCGCTAGGCACCAAGCACTTGCGGCTAATGCGCAGTATCCGACAGCGTTATTGGTTGCCAGTCCACTTGTCAAGGCCAAACCAGAAATCTTGAGAATTATTGAGCTCTTAATTGATAAGATGCACAATGATGTAGCAGACCTGTTGGTTGAGGTAAGGAGTTCGGCTGTCCTCTAGAGAATAG
Source organism: Saccoglossus kowalevskii (assembly GCF_978046115.1). Taxonomy (NCBI): domain Eukaryota; kingdom Metazoa; phylum Hemichordata; class Enteropneusta; family Harrimaniidae; genus Saccoglossus; species Saccoglossus kowalevskii. Next base: position 23,629,447 of record NC_140661.1, on the reverse strand, counting down.
AGCCCTCTGGAGGTAGAATGTAGTTAACTTTGTTCATGAGCATTTGATTTTTGATTAAGTAAATACAATACAGGCGAAAAATTTAGGACAATATTTTGTTGGGGGGATTTGGCCATGTGTCATAAACTTTTCTCTTGTTTTTTACCCAGTAAGAATTATTTTTTGTGTGAAAAAATGCAAAATTAGATATTTTTGGAACAATGTTTAAGTCAAAATCTATGTTACAGACCATTTCATACAAAATAAATACAGTACGTTATAGGGGTTGACCATTCACTGGGTTTTATTTTTGCTGACAGCTAAAGGCACTAAATTAAAACCCAGTGTTTGTTCATGCAATAGAATTTATTGTTTCTTTCACAAACTACTGAATTCAAAAACTGAATATCTCGCCAACAAATTCGCTAAAATTAAACCCAGTGAATACGGTATTCCTCCTTTCTACTGACAGTATTTATGTACCTTAGCAGTATAGCGCCCTCATCAACTTCATGCTGAAAACTTCTGTTTATGTTAAATTCTCTTCCAATTTGTTGTCAAATATGTTCTAAAACCAACAAAGCTTGGAGCAAACCTGATTAACGAGATTTTAGTTAATAAAGTTCTCTCACGTCTTTTTCTCCATACAGGTAATGGATATAATAGTTCACTGTCTGGACCCGATACAGTTGAAAACCAAAGGTCTATCTGAAGTATTCCCAGCTATCTGTCGGTTTAATATGGTCAGCTATTGTCCTAATAGTAGAAGACTGGCTGTGGGTGCAAGAAATGGTGCACTAGCAATGTACGATCAACGTACAGCGAAATGCCAGGTACCTTTTTTGCATCCATGTTTATTTCATTCTCAATGCAACACATTTTATTTTCATACTAATGCCCAAGAATATATTTTTAGATTGTTTAATATCACGTGTTTGTAAAGTTGGTTGATACAGTTGAGGTCATGGTATCAATTCGCTCTATGAATAAATGATTCCAAGTGATAACTTTTTAGCTCCGCTGTCGACTTTGTCGAGCGGAGCTTATCATATGAGTGATTGTCTGTCGTCGTCGTCGTCGTCGTCCGTCATCCGTGTCAATGTTTTACTTTTTCGACTTCTTCTTGAAAACTACAAGCCTGAATGCTTTGATACTTTGTGTATATGTACCTTGGGGAGACCTCTCTTAGGTTTGTTCATTTCATGTTGATATCTTCAATTCTCTAATTTTGGTGAATATTTTTGTAATTTTTGGTAAAAGGTGATATTTTTGACTTCTTGTTGAAAACTGTAAGTCCGATTGCTTGGATATTACATATATAGGTACTACATGTGGACCTCTCTCAGATTTGTTCGTTTTGTGATGATATCTTCAATTCTCTAATTAATTTATTTTGGTGAATATTTTTGTAATTTTTGGTAAAAAGTGATATTTTCGACTTCTTGTTAAAAACTGTAAGTCCGATTGTTTTGATACTATTCATATTGTTCATTTTCTAATGATGTCTTCAGTTCTTTAATTGAAATGTGCATTGCTAACAGCGGAGCTATCTCAGCCGATAGGCTGTTTGTTCATCATATGATCAACTTAGAGGTTTGAGTTCCTTTTGTACCCCCGCCCCATAACTTCAACCCTCACTCCCATACCCCAAATTCAAATGTGTATGTCTCTCTAGATAATTATAGGTATCCTTAGGAGGGGCTTATACAAATAAAATTGGGGAGTGCTGGAAGATAGGGTTAGAGTTACGGTTAGAGGTAGGGGTACTTGAGGAACTCTTCCAACTCTTGATTGTCAGAAAAACTGAAAAATTACATGATATGGTAATTAGGCAGATAATTTCAAAGCCAGCAATTGGGGTTTTATTACGTAATCTCAATGATAGCTTTTCAAAATAATCTTTCATGGTTGTTCATTTCTGTTATTCTAAGAATATATTAACATGCTTTAAACGAAGTTGAAGTTACAACGTTGAATGTGAATATCATATGACGCAATGTTTCCCACTAAATATTCACAACTATGGTCATGTGATAATGTACTGTAAAATACTTTATTTACGCTTGGAATTAATTTTCGCTGAAGGAATGATTGAGTGAAAATAAAATCCAGCCAATATACCTGTTTTCATATTTTTTACATTCGACTTGTCAGAAATCAGTGAAAATGAATTCCATACAAAACACCCAATAAAATTAATTGCAGCTGAAATAAAGTATTTTACAGTATGCTGCCAGCGGAGTGCAATTATTGTATATTAAGTGACAGAGTGAAATAGAGATATAGACGATCCATCCTAAATATGTATATAATTCAGTAAGGAGTACTGTACTGATCCATCATTCGATTACAAAAAAATACAAATTATGACTTGTTTAAAGTCATTTTTGGCAATGCTACTTTCCACTTATATGGTTGATTTAAAGAATTTTCATTTTATAAAATCACACTACAAATCATTATGACACTTATTTGAAGGTTTTGCGACTTGACATCAGTGCCTGTGACATTATTTTTCATTCTAATTAGTACGTGTTTAAAAATAACTCCTCACTGCATATATCTGCATTTTAATTAAGTTTAAATTTAAGTGTTATAAAAATAACTGATATGTTATGTGTACCATACAGAGAACTTCAACACAGGTTTTGTCAAGCAGACATCATTGGCCTAGTTCACTAACAACAGGAATAGGGTTTGGGTTTTGGTTCACACGACATGTAAGTGACTTCGCAAAATAGTCCTTTATTGAGAAAACGAGTTTAGATGGTCACATGCCTCCTAGAAGGGTTCATTTAATTTGTCAGTAGTGTGTGTGTGTGTGTGTGTGATAAAATTAAGGTTTTTGGGGTTGTAAGTGAAAAATGTGATTATTGAACAAATACTCACTGAAGTATGAACATCCTCTCGTTGAGTTGAAATTAATATTTCTAGTGACAAAACATAAGATTAATATTTCTTATTGGCAACGCATAAAATTAATATTTCTTATTGGCAATGCATAAAATTAATATTTCTTATTGGCAACGCATAAAATTAATATTTCTTACTGGCAACGCATAAAATTAATATTTCTTATTGGCAATGCATAAAATTAATATTTCTTATTGGCAATGCATAAAATTAATATTTCTTATTGGCAATGCATAAAATTAATATTTCTTATTGGCAACGCATAAAATTAATATTTATTATTGGCAACGCATAAAATTAATATTTCTTATTGGCAATGCATAAAATTAATATTTCTTATTGGCAACGCATAAAATTAATATTTCTTATTGGCAATGCATAAAATTAATATTTCTTATTGGCAATGCATAAAATTAATATTTCTTACTGGCAATGCATAAAATTAATATTTCTTACTGGCAACGCATAAAATTAATATTTCTTATTGGCAACGCATAAAATTAATATTTCTTACTGGCAACGCATAAAATTAATATTTCTTATTGGCAATGCATAAAATTAATATTTCATATTGGCAATGCATAAAATTAATATTTCTTATTGGCAACGCATAAAATTAATATTTCATATTGGCAACGCATAAAATTAATATTTCTTATTGGCAACGCATAAAATTAATATTTATTATTGGCAACGCATAAAATTAATATTTCTTATTGGCAATGCATAAAATTAATATTTCTTATTGGCAATGCATAAAATTAATATTTCTTATTGGCAACGCATAAAATTAATATTTCTTATTGGCAACGCATAAAATTAATATTTCTTATTGGCAACGCATAAAATTAATATTTCATATTGGCAACGCATAAAATTAATATTTCTTATTGGCAACGCATAAAATTAATATTTATTATTGGCAACGCATAAAATTAATATTTCATATTGGCAACGCATAAAATTAATATTTCTTATTGGCAACGCATAAAATTAATATTTATTATTGGCAACGCATAAAATTAATATTTCTTATTGGCAATGCATAAAATTAATATTTCTTATTGGCAATGCATAAAATTAATATTTCTTATTGGCAATGCATAAAATTAATATTTCTTATTGGCAACGCATAAAATTAATATTTCTTATTGGCAATGCATAAAATTAATATTTCTTATTGGCAACGCATAAAATTAATATTTCTTATTGGCAACGCATAAAATTAATAATTGGGGAACAATTCAGGCTTTAAAAAATTGTTAGTCTGGTCACCAGAAAAAAAACATAGTGCATGAAGCCTTTTTTTAATTGACTTTCAATTGAAAAGTATGCCCTCTATGGCAAATATCTTATGAAAAGGCGTCAGTAAAAAAATAAATAACAAAATTGTTTCAGGCTTAACCCTATCACCACCAGACTTTCTCTCCCAAGTTTTTCTGCACTTCTTTCTCATAGTCTTCAATATTTTTGGACATGAACCTTTATTTTGGATTCAACAGACACAATTTTAGTCAATTTTCATTTTCTACTAAAAAAAATGTGGCTATTTTTGTTCCAATCTTCTCAAGGAAAGTGCAGACAACACTGATTTGTGATGAAAAGAAGGAAGTGGAAGTGACAAGGAGGAGGCAAACATGTTCAAAAAACAAAAATGTTCAATTTACATATTTCACTTATCCAGATTTTTTACTCTGTACTTGTATATGGTATTTATTATCGGCAAGATTTGTGCATATGACATTTGTTTACACTGACCTCATCTAATAATTTCCTGGATCCAAATGCTTGTTCAAATGGATTCCTCAAAAATGGTCGGTGGCTCTGTCACAATACATTTTGAGGTTAGAAATTTCAATCCCTGATTATAGATGTTGTCGGTAAAACAATTCATATGATGAGATCTTGCATATAATATGTGATAAGAAAATTCATTAGTGTGTGTGTCCCTTTAACACCTGCTGGTGTTGCTTTTTTTCATTTATTTTGTCTACTGTAGAATACTTTATTTTTGCTATTTTCGCTGAAGGGATGATTCCGTGAAAATAAAATCCAGTGAATATACTTTTTTTCCTATATTTCACATTAAACTCATGAAAAATCAGTGAAAATTAATTCCAGCGAAAATAAAGTATTCCACAGTATCTTTCTTTCAGCTGGTGATGAGTTGAGCTGATCTCTATTCATAGACGTGTTTGATAACATTCTGGATTAATTTGCAGTGAATCATCACTATTTTGTCTACCGGTATACACAATATAAAAATGAATGGGATGCACACACAATTCAGAACCATTGCTTGTTTGGTGCTGTGATAATCAGTGAATTTTTATATTAAAATGGATTATACTATTTCATTATTAAAATCTCCAGTTGTAAGTCCATAATATCAGTACATGTAATACTAAAAGTAAGGCGAGTTCATAACATGGTGTATAAAATTCAGTAAACCAATCCTGTATCATTTAGTGATTGCATGTAGTAGAAAGAGATAGACCGGTGTAGATTTCCATGTTACCAGCACACAGACTAATTACCAGCGCACCATGAGGTAAATGCTTTATTTTACAGTCATACCTTTATGCAATCAGAGGGTATGTATGTATGACATGCATGCAACTACACCACACCGCTAGAATACATTTAATCATTGTACTGTTTTGTGCCAACAGATGATATCTGGACATCAGAATGCTGTCACCGCACTGTCTTTCTCACCAGATGGAAAGTATTTAGCGACATACTCTTACGGAGATAACCGTCTTTTCTTCTGGCAGGTGAGTTTGTGATCGCCCTGTAGATGTGCCGAGTACTGGCTCTAATTACCTGGCATTCTTTTCCATATTTCTCCAAATATACCAGTATGGCAACTTATTCTTGATTTCAATATTCAGTTAGATCCTTATATATACACATCTGTCACTGCAAAGCCATAATTTTGTGGTATTTTCATCCTACCATATAATTCCAAAAATGGAACAATTAAGCACGTAAGCGTCTTCTAATAATAAAAACAAACATGGCTGCCACCAGGGTTTGGCCTGACCCCACACAAAAAGTTCGATAAATCTGTTCTAAACATTTTGGATTTTGGCATTCTCAATGGTGTATCCTTGGGAGGAAAAGATGTATAATAATAAGGTTATTACGAAAATACTACAAATATATAAGAAAAATTGGGGCCAGAAAGTCTGGTGGTGAAAGGGTTAAAGAAAAAGTGTTGTATGATACTTTTTAAAACCCAGATTTTTTAAATAATTCAGTTCAATTCATTCACAATATATAATTTGTTCAGCCTATAATTTGAGTGCATACTTTGTAGTATTTTTGTCTCAATCTTGTGAAGGAAAGTGCAGATTATAAATACAATGCAGGACTATTCTGTGAATTTGTGATGAAAAAAGGAAAACGACAGTGAAAAGGTTAACACTGAGTTAAATAGCAACTTTTGAGAAATATTAGGATTTTACATAATAAACCAAAGATCATTGTCGTACTATTTATGATCAACTTTCTCAAAAATCATGAGTAGACTTCTACTATAAGGTATACTCTGAAGTTTAGTAAAAATGCCACAGTTTTCAATGCTGCTATTGAGTTGTGTATGTCAAGCTGTCAATACTGTAAAATACTTTATTTTTCTCTTTGAATTAATTTTCGCTGAAGGAATGATTCAGTGAAAATAAAATCCAGTGAATATACCTATTTTACATTCAACTTGTCAAAAATCAGTGAAAATAAATTTCATACAAAACACCCCAAAAGTCTTTTCAGCAAAAATTAATTCCAGCAAAAATAAAGTATTCTACAGTATAAGAATTCACAATATAGACTTAGAAGTGTGACGTAATTCTGCTTAATTAGTTAAATATACATAAATAAATATTTTCTTCCTTGCAGACTGGCAATACTCTATTCGGTGCGATAGGTATTGGCTCAGGCACAAAATGTGTGAAAGTTTACAACACTGCACAGTTTGAAGCTGGAAATCAGCCTCATGTACTCAAACTTGTACGTCTTGTGTGGATCAGTGGTAAAACAGTTATACTGCTGCTAGCCAATGGTAGCGAATATAGGTACTCTGCCTGAGGTTCAGATCATTGATGTCACTTCCTCTTTGCATTGTGGGTACATGTGTGTTACGTCCATTGGTGAGGTTTTAGATCTTTTCGACAGGTTATATTATATTTATGAAAATGAGAATAAATCAATTTATTCTTACGATTATTAAAGACTATTGTAAATGTGGCTGTAATGATCTGTCTTAAGAACCCCAGTGAAATGTTCGCCAACTACAAAATTGTGTGATGTTTCTTGACTCACAAAATGGAATAATGAAAATGGTTTTGTGTACTTTGAATGAGAAGACAATAATATTCTGGAATGACTTAAATTGTGTTGTACAGGTTAGATTTTGATGAACGTGGTGACATTTTTTTCACGTCAACCATTGATGGCAGTATTCCAATACATGATTTGAGTTTGCTTTCCCAGTTCATTTTACCAATATACCTCTTGAGAACAACTTTGGTATTTGTTGAATGTAACATACAAATTATTTTTTTTTTTATGGAAAAAAAAAGTTTTTGCTTCATGAATTTTATCAAAAAAATCAAAACAATTTGCTTGTGAATGTGGTCATCTTGTCAAAACAGTATCATTATTTATTTATTTATCAACCAGTAAATGGTTTGTTCTCTCCATTTTATATAAAATAAAAATTGTGCACCTACTAGTGACTCAGCAAGTAAAATGTAGTGATAAACTATATAATTATTTCCGATAATTGCTTGTAAATTTGAATACGGTCAAAGTACGGTCATAAGTGGATTAGGGACGACGTCAAAAGATCGATGTCGGATAAAAAACTTATTTGCTTTAGTTTGGGGGTGGGGGGTTTTGACCTCAAAAAGTTTCCATCCTACAAAAACGATTTTATTTTTTAATGAAATCAAAAAAATCTTGGAGTATTTGTAGTTCATTTTTTTCTATCCAATCATGGGCAGAAATAACATGAAATGAAAAAAACACACATCCAAGACGAGAAAATGGTTTGGTCCGAGTGTCAAATGAGGTGCATTTGTAAAGTCTTTTTACACTCACCCGACAACCAACTGCTATGCCATACTACTGTCCGATTATCCATTTGTATTTAATGGTGAATATAGTCTGACGCCATGACCAATATTTATCAATTATAAGTTTCAGTGGGGGTGGGTTGAAAAAAACTAAAGGAATTAAGTTTTTTATCCGACATCGATCTTTTGACGTCGTCCCTTATGTAGTTAACGTCCACCTGCAATAACTTTGATAATTATGTAATAGACCATTTTCAGTTCACTGCGAGACTCTGTTATGCGTGAAATAAAATGTAAAAACAGGAAAAAAATGAAGGTCGTAGTGGCGACAAACATCACGTGGGGATTCGACAAACGAGGATATTTCCATGCTCAATAATGTGCTATACATATTTCATGATGGTCAATCTTGATGAAGTAAGGGTATCTAAACGCAATATTCCCCTATCAAAGGTCGGCCTTTCGATGTGAGCTACGTAATTAGAGTTCAAAATAAAATTGTTTGATTTTTGCACCAGATGTTCGGCTCGCGTCTTTCACACAACTCGCGAGATCTTACAGTTGAGCGGAAAATCACCTATTGACATACATGTATTGTAAGTTGGATAATGCACTTGTGTCGTGCATCATTTGGGTATTTGATCTCTACTCGGGGCCCCATCAGTCAATATCTAAATCTTTGCATTCTACTTGTGCATATCGGGTAATTTGTATTCAAACTACCGGTAGTGTAGTTTCCTCCAATCTTAAACCATTTACCAAATGTGTGAACACAAACTAGGATTGCAATTTGTCTTGTAAGTGTTCAGGATGACATCAAATAATTACTGACGTTCATTGCACCGCGTTGTATTCGATACATTGTTTTTTTACACAAAATTCAAACACACGCTTCAAGGTATAGGAATAATGTGAGAACATAACAGGGTTTCATGCATGTATTGAAAGTTTATTCATGAACTATTTTTTTGAACAGTAAAAATATATCCAGTAAGTTAGTGATGCAAGTTAAAAATAACATCTATGTCACAATAGGTTGTGTAAATTGTGTTATTGTCAACTTTTTGTACAAAAATGATGTGCAATATTTCAAGAAATGAATAAAAATGTTGAAAATAAACAAGACTGTTTGTTACTTTTTTAATGGTGAATTTTATCAAGCTACTTGTTTGTGAAAATTAATCTTATTAGCCATGTTGTTTATTGACACCACATCAATGTTTATCATTGGCTTGTTTTCACAGGCTATTTTACAATACATGTATTTACACAAATATATTTGTTTAAAGCGATAATAGCCATGATTTTTTTTACATTTTTTGTTCAAATGTAACTGTAAAGATGGCTAAATATTGTGTTAGTCACAATTGAATGAGTAGAGTGACTAAAACTGAATTTGACTCCACACTATTGTGACATTATGCCCAGGGCTCCAGGTAAGTTGTCATCTTGTATCGTGACGTTCGCTTGACAAAACTATTCTAATAAATGGCGCCCTCTGGTGACAGGTGAAACCCTTCAACAATCTTTTATCACTTGACACAGGAAATGATTTATTAAAAATACAAATCTGAGAAAAAAAATTGATAATCGGGGCTATTGTCGCTTTAATATTCACATCTCAAAATTACATACCAGACACTAGGGCAGATAACATTTTATCAGCATTAAAGATCATTTTAAATTGAATCAGTTTCCATTCCAAGTAAGCAACACCACAAAAATTCATTTTAAATTATGGCCATCTTTGTATCAGCCATCTGATGAGAATGCAATTAAATAAAGTGGCATTTTCAAAATTTGTATTAAAGCAGAATATGAAAAAAATGTTACAAGACCACTGTTTATTCGTTGTGGGTGTACAGATGGGAAGTAATTTTAAACATTTACTTACCGTGACCTGAATGTTCACATATCCACCAGTCAAGAACTGTTTATAACATAGTATGTATTTCCAAACAAACTAAAACTCAATTGACAAAACAAAATTACATGTCAGGAGAATACGGTATTAACCATTTTCAACAGAAACTACCTTAGAATTGTAGATATTATAAAAATGATTATTGCACATACTATAAGTTGGAAATACTGGCCCATGAATAGTAATAAGTTAACAAAATGATAATTGTGTGATATATTTTGGCTACCCATTAACACAGCACTTCTCTTCTGTTTGCTACACTAGACTCCTGGCTTTCTGCCCTCAACAAATTTGTACTGATAACAGCAGCCAATCTGAGCGGATATGCTGGTTACAAAACAACTGCATATAAAATGGTGATTATTTGAAATATTACAGGCTCACTTGCTCATTTCTTTTTTAATCATGCTGTCTGCATGAGTTTATCCAAGCTCAAAGAAAAATCTATCTGTAATCTAAAGGCCTGTGTGATTTTGTTGTATTCAAAGAAAGTTGACACTCAGTTCATTAATAATTTAAACCGCACAGGAATTGAGTCCCAAGCGACGATAATAACACACGCTGAAAACGCAAAAGCTCATGGGTAGACGTGTGTTTTATAAACAATGACACGCTATGGCCATCTGACGCATGCGCAGGTGACAACTCCCCCACTTTAACCAATCAAGTGGCTATAGTAATGACACAGAATGAAGTCTAGTGTAAGCTGACAGCGGAAACGTGCAGTGAGAGCTTGCAAAATTACATTTTGAAAAAAATTTCTTCCAGTTATTTTAGATCAAGGGTGAATCATATCGATTGCCATGGTTATTATCAATATACAAATTGAATGTAACAATAGAAACAATAATTTTTACAAATTTAAAAACACTGACAGCAATGTTTGCATGGAAATTATTGATCAAGTCACATTTTTTAGTAAATATATTTACTATAAAAAAATAAAATCATTAACATTATGTACAATTTTGTAATAACAGAATATCGATTCACAAAAACATAATTCATTCCTTGAACAAATATACAAGTAATACATTGTTCCATACGTCACTGTAGTGACATTTGTAAACAAGCCTTGTTTTTTTTTCTTCAAAAGTTAAAGGGCGGTGGTCGTTGTGCAGCGCGTGTTTGAATTTCATGTAAATAAACAATGTATTTTGCACGCATTGTATACGGTGCTACGAGTCCCATATGGAACAGGATGCGGTGTGACAACCACCGCCCTTAAAGAGATTTTAATAAATTCACCAAAATAGCAAAAATGCAAAATATTGGAATGATCGCAAGGAGAAAAATAAAGAAATTTTATGATTTCTATGCGCTCTAACCAGTACGATTTTCTACACGTGACATCTATTTCTGGAATGACCAGAACCAGCTAAACAGAAAACACTATTTGTACAATATGCAAATGGCTTAACAATTGCTGGATGACTTTTGATGACTATATTGTCGCATCAAAAAGATAAGACCACCCACAGAACTAGTGATGGGTTCATTGCCTGTCAAGTTTCTAACCTCTGAAGAATATTTGTAGCAACTTGAACTTCCCACAGAACACAAGTCATTTGTTTTTTTGCGATCACTCCTCCATTTTGTGAACACGGCTATATTTTGGGTATTTGCTACACAAAAAAACAAACAAGATAACTTGGCCAACCTCTTGTACTTGAGTTCTCTTTTCTCAAACAATATTCAAGTTAGACAAGTCGATTTTATTTCTTTGAAAATTTATATAGCAGATGTTTATATGTATTCTTTCTGCAATTAAAGTGTCTACCACTGTGCAATCCATCGAATACCTTTGCAGATTCTGTTCAGCTAATGTGTTTAATGAAGTGCGCCCTCATTGTCAATTCAACATTCCGCCATTTTGTTTTATTTATCCAATCAGATTTATCTATTTTACCATGATCTAAATATGTGATCTGTCGGTAGAATGTTTGTAAAAAATGCGCAATTCAGTCACTGTGGTATAAATAATGGCATTCATAAGGTTGAAGTTGACCTTAAACTGAGGCTCAGCTATCCCTTACACTTTCTATTGATAAGTTTCAGAGCTCCTTGTTTGTGGAGTTTCTGCAGTATGCTGTATTCTTCTGGCATCTTGTGTACAGTCTTCAACCAGGAAGGATCAGCGGCTGGATTGTAGTAATGCCAAGGGACGATATTATTGTGAGTGTCATTCAAGAATGGATAGAAGCCATACAGTCTGATTTCATCACAGATTGGAACAGCTATGGTGTACATGAAAAGACCAGTTGTAATGCGAGGTTCTGTGAAGTTATGAGAAATCTTCCAAAATCTAAATGAAAAACAATTTAAAATAATTTTTTAGCAATATTCTGAGAAATGTAATCAATATAATTCATGCTGTTTTGTTGAATCCAATTTTCAGGAAAAATTCAAAGAAAATTCTTTCTGAACAAAGAAGAAATTCCTTTGATAAAGAAATTAAAAAAATGCATTTTGAAATTAGTATGCAAATTGGCTAATTAATATTCCTAATAGGGTTAAACATTCAACTAAACATACACTATGCATGTACAAAGTTTCAAGCCATTTGAAAATTAAACTGAAGCTATGATACAGAATAAACAAGCTGAAAACATAATTAGTAAACTAATTATTATGCACAGATTAATTTCAAAATACTATTAGATATTGAAACAAACTATGCACCCATATGAAGAAATGTGTTACAAACAAACAAATATGTAACCTCACAATAAAAATTAGCTATTTGTTATGGTTATTGTTACTATATCACAATCAAGGTGGTTTATATGGTTGTTGTCATGGTGATTACAACTGTTGAAATGTTGTTACAAATCTTATAGTGATCAACCAAAGGGGCCTGCATGACAAGTTTCAAAGCAGTCAAGCTGGTAGTTTCCAAAAAATCTCATTTTTCAGAAAAGTGTCAAATATATTCATTACAAATAGAGAATTGAAGATATCATGAAATGAACAAATCTGACAGAGTTCAACTAATACCGGTAGTACCTACATACCCAGTATCAAAGCAATTGAGCTGGTAGTTTTCATGAATAAGTCAAAAATAGCGTTTTTTATACAAAATGAACAAATCTACATAGCAAGTATAAAAAGCAATTGAATAAACAAACTGAAATCATTATACAAATTATCTAGTTAATATGCACATATTAATTAGAAACTGTTATTAAACATTGATTTACATATGTACTAAGTTTCAATGCATCTAAGAGATAAGATACACCGTGAACATGCTAAAATTGATTAAATATTTGTACCAACATTTAATTAGATCTCGTGTTTGCAGTATAGTAGCTGCGTGCCAAGTTTCATTTCAATTCAGCCAATGGTTCTTGAGATATCAGTGGAACGTTTACAAAACTTGACAAAGACACACATATAGATGGGCAGACATTGGTCTGACATTATCTCTTGTGTGCTGAAAATGAATGCCTGGATCGATTTGGGGTAAGAAATTTATTAGAAATTGTTTGTAGTCCTTAAAAATGAAATATTTACAAATATGTTGACTCACCCTTTAATGTATCGCATGGCACCTTCCCCAAGGACGGCAAACTGCAATTTTAACTTGTCTTGATGCTCTGTGAGGAAATCCACCAACACTCGCAGAGGTGTGACAGAACCGGTATGAGTCAGAGCAGGGGACCATAGAATAGCTTCACCAAGCTCAACAAGGTCTTTAAGAAATCGATATCGATCATCAGTAGATATTAAAAGGTGATATCGATCATTTAATATGGCTGGGTTCATGGTCATGAAGTTAGTTTTCTCACCGACATCAGTAGTGAAACCATACCTTGGAGCCATGTTGCAACGAATGACATAATCAGAGGTGTCAATCTCGGCACCACACTTACTGTTTAGAAGAATGCCACTACTTCCAACTATGCTGCAGGTTTTGTACTTGCGATTAATCAAAGGGGAGTCTTTTGGTAGTAAGTCGTATAGTGTAGGACTGATTGGAAACACGTATTTCTTATCTGAGAAGTCAAATTTCACTAATTGCCACGGTTTGACGTCTTTCTTCGTCATGCTTACTCTTTTGATAACGTAGAAATACTTTCGTAAAAGCCTCCTGAAATTAACATTTAGAATGTTATTAGTATTTTTCAGTAATCATGAGCCATTAAAGTTGTCATGTATAATGTAATAGTTAGGGTATTTATGTCAAATGTTTCTTGGCATTAGCCGAACATCACAGAGCATTCTTGTAGATTTGGTTGGGATTACATTTTCAGCATCTTTAGGGTTTCATCAAGCCACAAATCGCATTCAGGATTCTCAGTTTGACGATCAAAGACAGACTTTGTAGATTGTAACATGTTCAAAGTGGAGAGTTCAACTGCCTTCTCACACTGAGATGATACTTTGGAGTTTATTTTGAAGTTTTCGAATTCATTCTTTTTGATACTTCACTTTTCTTTTATCTAGAAAATAGGATTAATTTAGACCTTTGTGGATTTTGGCATAAAAATTTTACACCTAATCATTGGATTTATAGTGAATTTCTATAAATGAACTTATTTTTAATGAATGTGATATACTGTAATGTGTCTCTCCATGCCTTATTTGCATAATGATATACCAAAACCACATTAAGGGAACAGCGCCCTCTTGTGTTACTATTTGTTGCACTATTGTTTTTAGGGCTAACAATGACATGAAAATACTACTTCAGGTACAGCGTTGTAGTAGCTTTTTACTGTAAAGTAAAAGTGATGTATTTCACTGGACAATGGTATAAATGCTTTCTGAGGGGTCAACAAATCTGTATATTGACCATTGCTGGAATCTACAGTTGTACCATTAAACCAAATAAAACAAGATTTTGTAAAATATTGTCCGGCAAGACCTCTCTTAACACCATCCATACTTTTCTCCAATCAGAAGTAGTTTATCACAGTTTGTATGCATTTATATTCCATAATCCCTTTCAAAATTACTATCATGTTTATAATGTTTGTCTGCATGCAACATGCAAACACACACACACACACACACGCATGCACGCACGCAAACACACAAACTATAACAGCACTGGAGCCACTCAGATCCAAATAAAAAGCAATGTATACGCAATACACAAAGATCATGAAATTACCTTGATGAAATAATTAGAAATCACTAAACGTCATTTTAGACAACATCATAAAATCTTGAAATGAGAAGTTTTAGTGCTAGCCACGTACATAGTGAGGACGGATAGACGAACAGACCGACCGACCAACCGACCAGCCAACCAACATAGTTCTGTTTGATGATAATCTTCTGTATTTATTTAGAACATAATCCAGCCCAGTAATGCACAATACCTTGTTGAGCAGACATGTTACAGTTGTTTGACCCGCTCACAAATTAAAAGTGATCGACACCAACACCCCTCAATGGAATAGCCATTCCTAAAATCTATCAATGCAAAAGCTGATAGGACTTTGTCCACAAATGGGAGTTATTATGAGAAAATATTGACCACTAAATGCACTAATCTGATAGGCTGATAGAAGTATGAGGTATAATATGTTTTTATTTACCTTAACTCGACCATTTTTGACATATTGTGAGACCACGGCACTTCTGTAGACGAGGTATATAGAGTGAATGCTTGACCCACTGGCATATTTTTTTGCATCGTTTCCACACCATCATGACCCATGTAAGTCTTGGAAATAGGAAAAGGAGGAAGCCTGTCAAAAATAGATAAATTCAAACATTTGTTGTATTTGACTCACAACAGGAACTCAATGACTTATTTGGAGAAGCTGGAGTACCTTACTACTGTACTTTATCCAAGTTAGCACTCAAGGTACTCAGCTCCAACTTTGAAAAAGTGTGAAAATGACAATTTTAGTTCAACATGTGGCAATGAGGGGGATATCACATCTTTTTGGGGAAAATAAAATTGAGAAATTAGTTAATAAAGAATTAAAAATGGTCACAAAAAAATGCACATTTTTATACAATATTAATAATGTATCATCTGAATTTAAGGTTAAATTCAGTTTTAAGGTTAAAATTATTAACAAACAGTCAAAGTCAAAATATTCATCATTATCTTCATTGTTGAATGTGTTCGGTCATACACAAAGCTCATGTTGCAAAGCATTTTTTGCCATGATGTTTTCTTGCACTATTTGATCTGCAACAACCACTTGATAGGTCAAGTCTGTTACGTGTTACTGTAGGATACTTTATTTTCGCTTGGAATTGATTTTCGCTATTTTCGCTGAAGGGATGATTCCGTGAAAATAAAATCCAGCGAATATACTTTTTTTCCTATATTTCACATTAAACTCATCAAAAATCAGTGAAAATAAATTCCATACAAAACGTCCAAAAAGCCTTTTCAGCGAAAATTAATTCCAGCGAAAATAAAGTATTCCACAGTATTACCCAATCAGAATGCTGTGTTATACGGAAGGTATTCTGATAATGCAGTGTAAAAGTATGATCTGTTGGAATTTATTTTGGCGAAAAAAAAAACACTACTTTTAAAAAAAAAATGGCAGTTAGAATTTTTGAAAGGTACCGGGTAAACTGAATATAGAATGAAGGATTTATCGCCTTTCACTTTTGTTAACTTTTTGTTGAAGCGGTTACTGTGGTCTATGCATTCAAAACATATTCACGGCAATCGATATCCACGCTGTATTATATAAATTCAATTACCGGTATTTGAAAAAGTCAAATAATGCTCAAAAACCAGTTAAATTTGGGAAATTTTTGAGAGGATGGGCGCTTAGCAAAGCATGGGTGCTAAGTCGGACTAGTACGGTAGTATTAAAATGCCAACCACTCCACAATATGGATACATACAGAAATAGCTCAAGATCAAAAATACCATGGCATAAATGCATATTAAATATTTTAAATACACTCTAATTTCATGGTATTATGTAAGCATTACACCTGGCAGTACAAGTAAACAATGGTATAAATTAACTATTGATATCAAAAAGAATTTGTCTAAACTGAAATTAGATAGCAGTAGATGAAATTTTTTTTTCTATTACATTGCGCCCTCTATTGTCAGGAAAGAGTAAATCTTAGACTGTTGATTTGTTTTTTCCAACTATAATGATTTAAAGACAATGTCCAGCATTATAACACCATGAACAAAGCTACACACATGGAGCTCCATGCTGCACACAATTCTCCAAAATAACTTACTGAACCAACCAACACCATTCTGTACACACGCAGTAGTGGGGGAATATGTTCACAGATATTCTACATTAAAAATATTTGTATCATAGCGTTCATAATAGAGAAAATAGTAAAATATAAAATGAAGCAGAGCATCATGGGTACTCTCTATTTAACTGTGCACAAACTCCAAAATGACAAGTGACTATAAAGCCACTTTAAAATCGCCTTTCATTGACCATTCAACATAAACTTCTACAATGTATAACACATAATACAAATTTGAAATTTTTCTGTCACTATTAAAATGAGAAATTTTCGCTTAACGCCATGAGCAAGGAGAAACCAAGAATTTCACATTTTGCTGTTTTTGGAGTAAACTTTCTGTGACTTTTTCGTCTATTTCATGATTACACATAATTGCATGATTACCATGTAAAAGACTTTTCAATGTACTCCCACCTGTAATCCTAACTTTAAACCCAAACCCCTACCCTCTATTGCTCCCTCAACTCAAGGAAATACTCGCTGTTACGGCACGCCTGATTGGCTGAAAATAAGTATGCGCACTTGATTTACCCAGAATTCTGTGCGAATCCCCCCTTGATTCTGGCTGCTGGCCATTTTCGTTCAGGTCGTCGGATATCATCAGAAAACGCAGGATTTGTGCAGTTTTGAATAATACAAAGTTAGCGATTATGAACAATGGTTATTAAAGGAAACATCAATCTAAGCAACATAATGACCCCTGAAGAAAAAGGTCCACAAATGTAGGAGAATGCAATTTACAATTTTTTTATATCACTTTTCATTCTCTAGATATTCAACTTTATATCATTATTATGTAGTCAGCCATCTTGATTCTCAAGCAAAGGATTATGGGTAAAGTATGACATCATAGAATCTGTTGTCAAAAATTGAGAAAATTATTTCATCTATAACATGAGAAATACTGATGCGAATTAGTTCAAATTTTTGTTGTGCATATTACTCATGTATATAATTATAGTAGTGGAAATTAGAATATTACAAATGCACATGAACTGAAGATATTGCTAAAAATGTTAAAAAAATAAAAATTTATATTTTAGTCGTGAAATATAAAATGACACTTTTGTGTCCCCTTTTTGTGGTCAACATGTGATATATCACCTATATAACCTACTCACATTGGTAAATTGTATACAATATAAGGAAATTTGAGAATTTGGTAGAAAAACATAAAAATCAATATTCTCAGTTCTGTTTTCATGACAACTATTTTATAAACATGGATGGCACCAGTACATGTATGCTACCAAACTCTAAACTTTCAGCCAATTTTAAGTTAAACTTTTGAAGTTATAGATGAAATCATTTTCTCAATTTCTGACAACAGAGTCTATGATGTCATACTTTACCCATACTCCTTTGCGTGAAAATCAAGATGGCTGACTACATAATACTGATGAAAAGTTGAATATCTAGAGAATGAAAAGTGATATAAAAAAACTGTAAATTGCATTCTCCTACATTTGTAGAGCTTCTTTTTCAGGGGTCACTATGTTGTTTGGGTTGATGTTTCCTTTAATGTAACACCCAATCCCCTCTAAACTTTTTGTTTCGCATTTTAAGATAAGAAATTGAAATTTGAACCGACAAGGTGTCGATTATACTAGGTGCCATGTTTCACAAGTTGTTTATTTATATACGTATAGCGGATGATTTTTTTTTTTTAAATTAGTATTTATTGATTTTCAGCCCCCAAGTGACTGTGATTGTGGGGTTAGAGTTAGGGTAAGCAGTGGGGACCAATGGAAAGTCTTTTCAAAGCAACTGATAATAATTATCATTCTGTCTTTACGTTTTTTTTTGTTTTTTGTTTTTTTTGTATTCAGTCGTTACAATATCCCTTTGGTGGATAAATCGTAATAAAGGTTACGTCAGTTCTATTTTTGATAAATTAATAAACTGCTTGACTGAACTCACTCGCCGGGCATGTCCTGCTATATGAATACATTACATACCTGAATATATCGTCAATTTTTTGCAGTGTTTCCATATTACGTTGTTGCTGCTTGTCGACAGAATGTTGTTTATATTGCTGTTCTCTGATCACGATCTCAACGTCAGCTGCCGGAGTCTGTCGAACACTTTGGATTCTCGAAAAGATCACAATAAACATGGCTAAACACGAAAACGTGAGAATTATAAAGTACGATTTTATAACCTTGCCTGTTTTAGACATATTGGACGACCAACTTTCATTCAACGTTTCCAAAATTCCAGGAGAAGATCATAGCACTTGTTTTTAAAATCGACCGCTCACTGCATGACAGCTGACCCTCTAACTGGGCATATTGTTTCAGTATGGCTGTTGTACTTTCTTTGCTCAAACAATATAAACAACAGTATCATTGGATTAATAATGTTTAAAATAATGAACCAATTGCATTTTAACTTGTTTCTGGCTTTAACAATGTATAAACAACAATTATAGCAAGGATTTATAAATCAGAACATGATCTGGTCACATGACCTGAGACTTTCTTAGTTGGGACACGTGCGAAGATCATGATGGTCAGTGAATCGTGGAGAATCAGTGAGCTGACTGATCAGCTCATTACATTTTTAGATATTTCAGATAAAATCGGGACTACAATCAGTAAATATGACAGATCAAGTTAGAATGTGAAAATATATTTTGACGTGAAATGTGATGACGAAGAAGACAAAGATGAAACTAGGCGATGATGTTAATTTCACGTAGTCATCTGTAATCACCCAATCATGTCTAAGATAGGACTTAGAGCGTGTCCACGTCTATCCCGTACACGGATTTTAGTTATTTTATGCATCTTTCCTTTAGTAACGTTTTTTCTCTCAGCGATCGTGCCTTTCAGGACAGCGGGGTCATTTTCTCGGCGGCGAGATAGCGGAATACTGAATACAGACGATCACAGACGACTTCTAGCAAACGCAATCATCCACAATTCGTCGGCGATTGTCTCCGCTTCTAACATTACTTTCGCGTTACCATCTCCCGCGAGAAGGAATCAACTTAAAGGTGTAATGTAAGTATATTCGATTAACGATTTGATACCACGTACTGACAACGAGTTGTAATCTAGATCGTGGTTGATGCTAGACGAATGCACGAATGCAAGATGAAGTCTACAAAAGTTCATTCACCCTTACGAAATACCGACGCGTTTGGGCATTTTGTAAGCGAATGTGCAACACACGTTCGAAAATAGTTATAATTCGTGAGCCATTTAAAGAGACGTTGGGTGTCGTTGGGGGCAAGGTAACCTATATAACAAATTAATAATAGTTTAGCCTTCGTACAAAATCCACTTTAATTTGTATATTATTCTTTAAACCACAAGAAAACAAATGTCTGAAAGTTTCACAGTGTCACAGTTGTAGTATAATAACCATATGTGAAGTACAACTCTTAGTCAATGGTGTGCAGTATCTTGCTGCTAAAATTGGTGCCAAAAATAATGTCATCTGTGTAATCATCCAAATCATTTAAGGTACAGTTCGTTTAATTGGTTCCCTCTAAAACAGAGAGAGGCATGCTGATTGGTGCTTTGTTTAGCTGGAATACATATATGGTAATGAGCACAGAGGTGTAGTGAGTGGTCTGGGGTGGTATAGTTTGATGTCCGTTGTTGGTCTATGACTGTATGACTGTACATTTTTAAAAAGAATTTTACCAAGACAGTTTAAATAATAGAAGTCGGAAATAAAACAAGAAAGGATTAGTTTAAACTGTTCTGCCTTATTGTCTCAACAACACTTCCAAAGTGAATACTTTTCTTTGAAATGTGCCAAAAAAAAACACAAATCAAATTGGGGTTTTAGCATGCTAATTTTATAATGCATTTATTATTTAGTCCCCATTTACTTCTGTGTGTGCATCCATATTTCCAGTATTATCTCGCACATTTCGAAGTGGACCAATCAAGTTCAAATTAAGGCACAGCTTTCTGCCCTTCACTGTATGTTCACAGTAACACTAAAGTTACATTACATTCCATTTAAAAGCACTTGTTTTCACCAGTTATGTTATGAGTTATGTGACAACATTTAATAATGTGATTGCAAGCACAAAACAAAACAAAAAAATACGTACTCCAGAATTGGTTGAAAATGTACATAATTAACAGCCTTAATTAATACTTCTGTTAATTACACTTTTACTGCTATTTGCCATGTATTTAAACGCCACTGTTGTTGTGCAGCCAATATTCAAATTCTATGTAAACAAACTAATCTTCACACATTGTTTATATTGCGCGAAAATAACAGTCGCAATGCATTGATGTACAACTTATCTATTAATGTCAGTTATCGTCATTGTGGAATGAACATCTAAAATTTAACTTAATATGTCTTAGAAATTTTGTAAATAATGATACCATTAATATCTAATCTAAAAGCAACACTGTCATTGCTATGGGTCCCATGTGACATGTTTTTTGCCAAATTAGAATGCAAGCCGTGTGACTGCGACAGCTGTTAGAATTTGTCAATTTATAATAAGAACTGAGAAATTGTTGCTAAAAACATACACAGACTTATAATTCTTTTACCATGCAGGGTCACCATTTTCAACTGAACTACCAGCTACTGGAATATTAAAAAAAGATTGATTTACCTTAAAAAACAAATTTCACATTGCTAGCTTAGCCAGGCTAGAAACGAAACATTTTTTTTATATTGCCATCATTTCCAAACCCTTGACATGTACACTTTGGTTAAATTGTGTCAAAGGTTATTGATGTTGATGACCTGTTAAGATCAAAGTATTCAACAAACTATTTTGAAACTAAATGCAAGACACTGATCCAATATGATACGAAATCTTATCTTAAAAAAAAATATTGTTGGAATCCATGTAGTGGCTAATCATGTAACTGCTTCCTTGAACTGCAGGACAGTTTCTCTAACAAATGGTTTGATGGAGGTAAAAACAATTAGTCATAGTGCATCACAAACTTGTTCCAGCCAAAAAATTATGTGCAACATTTTGCGTATTTCTATGTATTTTTTTTTTCTTCAAAATTTCTAAATCATCACATTTCAATGAAACTCAGTACATAGATGCTCTAGGACAATACACAGACCTGATTAGTTTTAGGTTGGAATCTGCATATTAATTACCTAATTTGCATAATCAGTCAAGTTTAGTCTTTTACACTAATATCTCAAGTACTAATCATCACATTTAATGAAACTTGGGACATAGATGTTCTAGGAAAATACACAGACATGATTAGTTTTAGGTTGGAATCTGCATATTAATTACCTAATTTGCATAATTAGTCAAGTTTAGTCTTTCCCGCTAATATCTCAAGTACTATTCATCACATTTCAATGAAACTTAGGACATAGATGCTCTAGGACAATACACAGACCTGATTAGTTTTAGGTTGGAATCTGTGCATAGTAATTACCAAATTTGCATAATTATTCAAGTTTAGTCTTTTCCACTGATATCTCAAGTACTAATTATCACATTTCAATGAAACTTAATGAATATTAATCACCTAATTTTCATAATTAGTCAAGTTTAGTCTTTCCCGCTAATATCTCAAGTACTAATCATCACATTTCAATGAAACTTAGGACATAGACGCTCTAGGACAATACACAGACCTGATTAGTTTTAGGTTGGAATCTGCATATTAATCACCTAATTTGCATAATTATTCAAGTTTAGTCTTTTCCGCTGATATCTCAAGTACTAATCATCACATTTCAATGAAACTTAGGACATAGATGCTCTAGGACAATACACATACCTGATTAGTTTTAGGTTGGAATCTGTGCATAGTAATCACCAAATTTGCATAATTATTCAAGTTTAGTCTTTTCCACTGATATCTCAAGTGCTAATCATCACATTTAATGAAACTTGGGACATAGATGCTCTAGGACAATACACAGACCTGATTAGTTTTAGGTTGGAATTTGCATATAAATTACCTAATTTGCATAATTAGTCAAGTTTAGTCTTTTCCACTAATATCTCAAGTACTAATCATCACATTTAATGAAATTTGGGACATAGATGCTCTAGGACAATACACAGACCTGATTAGTTTTAGGTTGGAATCTACATATTAATCACCAAATTTGCATAATTATTCAAGTTTAGTCTTTTCCGCTGATATCTCAAGTACTAATTATCACATTTCAATGAAACTTGGTACATAGATGCTCTGTGGTTAATCCACAGATGTAATTAGTTTAATGTTGAAAACCATGCATATTGATTACCTAATTATTATTAGCCCATTTCTGATATCTCAAAAAATCAGATTTAAATTGAACTTGTGGTAGAGGTGCTCTGGAATAAATTAGACTGAAAACCATAGAACATAAAATCATAATGTAAAATAATGTTGTTCACGTTGTACATCTCAAATAGCAGACAAATATTAGTTGCCAAGATTCTTGTTGAAGGCTAATTAATTTTTAATATGTCTCCAAATACTCTCAGTACACAGGAGTTTTTTCTAAGCTTTCTTGAAAGTTACTGCAACATCATTCAATCAGAAAGTGCATCATTTTGAAAAAAAATTTACGATCACATTGAAGTTTTATCTAAACTTTCTTTGATTTCCGATTCATTTTGGCAATCCACATAGGCTCTCAGCACGAGATTCAATTTGTCAAATTCATTCCAAAGACAATTAGGAAATATGAGAGAAGCATAATATCATGTAAAAGGTCTAAATGTATCCATCTTGGCACTTTGCATGACCCGTAAATATTATACATCTTAGGCATTGCGTTGTTACAGGACGCACTTTCTCAGTACAGACTTGTGTAATATTTTGGCTAAAATCGCCGTTTTACACTAGTGTTTATATGCAGAACTTGTAATTTTTTTAAATAATTTAAGTTATATTTTAACCACATATTTCAGTGAAATTTTGTTTAGTGAGCGAAATATTAATGTTATATTTAATTAAATCTTTGTAACTGCAAAAACTTGCACATAATAATGCTAATAAAATTGTGTTTAAAGTCGAACATTTCCTGCATAATTTCAAGCTTCAGCTAGCTTGAACATCTTTGAAAGCAAAAAAAACCCCATGTGTAGAACACATTCTGAAGAAACTAGCAGCATGAACTTGCTGAATACACTGCACCAGAACCAGTTTATTTCTACAGCGATTCTAAGTTTAATCTATCATTATTTAGTAAAGAAATAAATGAAATGATTATGTTGACTGACTTTGAAATGTTCCAAGTTTCGAACAAACTCCCGGCACTCCATATGTGATATGTGTCAGATTGGTGTTGAACAACATTTAAGTTATTAAATTAATAATTAGTTTCTATTTTTTTAAATTCTGTATTTATTTAATTTTGTTTTATTTCCTATAATTTTCTATAACTTTTTGATGACTTCAAACCAGATGAACCATAATATCTTGTCGACTTTTTTTTAGACTTTGAATTTGAATCTAGCATTGGGGGGGGGGGGGGGGGGTGTCACATAGGGTAAAAAAAATTATTAATAATTTAACAATTTTCATAAAAAAACATTTATACCATCCTAAAATTCACTGTAGCACTTCAGAGTGGAATATTAATCACGTTTAAATAATTTTTAGCAAATATTTAACATTTTTGTGACATCAATACACAGATGAGATCAGGATTTCGTCTTTACTTTCTTTCAGAGATGATGAAAATATTGAAGAAATGGAGGATGATGCTGAAATTAATATGACAGAGATAGAAGAGAAAATCAGGATATCAATGCAAAGACCGTGGAAATTTAACAGCACTTTACTTACAAATGAAAGGTATGTTATGTTATTATCTTATCTCACATTATGGACGGTTCTCATTAATTTAGGATGGAGGTCTATTAAAGATGGTATGTACTGTAGAATACTTTATTTTCGCTTGGAATTTATTTTCGCTATTTTCGCTGAAGGGATGATTCCGTGAAAATAAAATCTAGCAAATATACATTTTTTCCTATATTTTACATTAATCTCATCAAAAATCAGTGAAAATAAATTTCAAGCAAAACGCCCAAAAAGCCTTTTCAGCGAAAATTAATTCCAGCGAAAATAAAGTATTCCACAGTACTATGACATTGCATTATATGATTATCATCAATGTAGTCCACCTGTACATTTATTTATGGATTATTTTTGTTTGTTGCCATGGCATTGACAGGTGATATGCAGTGATTTTTTTAAACAAGGGAACAGGGGCGCAGTACCCACATGCCAAGGCCATGCGCCCCCTTACAATGGGGAGCAGATCCTCTGGCAACCAAAAATTCTGATTGACTGACCAGGGTTCACATGTGACCACAGTCTTCAACTGTGACCTGTCTGATAGTGATTTTGGCTTCAAGGAAGCCATAGAATGCTCCATTTCAACTCAGAATTATCAAAAAATTTGCCAGCACCTTATCACAAATTATGTCAACAAATAAACTCTGCCGTGAATGGTTACTCTTTGATGGCTGTCATTATCTGCGTTCCTGCAATTTGATTGGTACCGACAACAAATCATCGAGGGAAGTGCAAAACTACTTTCTGTCAGGCGTTTGGGGTTTTGAGCACAGCAAAAGGCACAACTCACGTAACCTCGTCAGGCTAGTAGTCCATCACCATGGTTACTAAACTGATTATTAAAAGTGCCCAAAAATGTCAAAACCTCACAGACAATCTAGATAATATTATCTCGTCATATTGGTAAAAATGACAAGTTATAAACCATAAAAAGAATTGTTTAATAATTGTTGACTATTTCTCTCTTCTAAAAGATTCATAGTGACAAATAAAATTTACTTAATTAACCAGGCAGGGTCTGAATATATATATATATATATCGTAAACAGTACTGATGAAAAAGTATTAAAGCAGCTGTTGTCTGAATACTTGCCTGTCATTTCCACAATTGTATGTATAAGCTAACTTAACTATGAAGTGTATATATATAGTACTGTTGTTGGATTCAGATTACTGTAGGGAGAGAGAGAGACTTAAATCTCTATTAGCAGGTGTAAGTTACTGATATGACATTGAGACCGTCTCGTGATTAGAATTATAAAGTTATACAGCTCTGAAACACCTTGAATTTTAATACCTTATTTACTAGAGTACATTGCCCAACAGACACACGCCCTTACAAGCACATAACCAGAAATTACATTTAGGCCAGACTTTTTTTTATTCAGAGGGCGGGGAAAAATATAATTAATTCTTTTTTCCCATTAGATTTTTGTGATTCTCAAAGAATTGTAAGTGAGATCATTGATCGGAGAGAAGAAATGAAATAAAATTTTAAAAGTAAAAAGATTACATTTGTCTGATTGTTAATATCTATCTTTTATTTTTCTCTTGCTTTCTCTCATCCTTTTTTCACATTGCTGCTAATGACATGTAGTAATATACACCGTCTAGACATGTTATATTATCTGGAACCCATTACTTCTTATTGACCTAATGTATCCTTCCATTCAACTCTCAGCAAGGCATGACTGAATCTTTATCTTGTTTCTTTGTTAACTCTTTCATCGCTATTATTTTTTCACCATAATTTCATTGCAACAATTTGCAAATTTTAAATCTATTTTTCTACAATTTCTTTTTTAACTTTGGACGAATTGAACATAATTTTCTATTGGCTATTAAAGTTTTTGGTTTGTTATGTGACAGGTAAAAAATGTACCATCCTCGGACTGAATAGATATTCATAGTTCCCACCCATCCCAAGTTTTCATGGTTTCTACTCGTTCAATGTTTTGATAATTCCCACCCATTCTATGTTTGTTTTTCTGTTCACATGCTTAGCCAATTCTTTATTCCAAACTTGGTTTGAATACCTAGAACATATCCATAGCTGTAGGATAAATTTCATTCAATTTGGGATGATATTATTGGCTACCAATTTCATCACTTTTGAAGAATAATGTTATCAATTTTCACAGGAGACAAATGCAGAGGTATTTTGATCCACATGGTGTGATAAGCCTCACCAAAAAAGACGTCAATATCGGGTCTACCATTCATTTCCACTATTCCCATGCCCGCTATATATTTGCTGTGCCCCGGACCATGTATAACATCCTGCCTGAACAGAAACACTTCCAGAGTCAACAGTTTGACACCTGCGCTGTTGTCGGCAACGGTGGGATTATGTTGCATAGCAACTGTGGTGATGAGATTGACAAGCACGACTTTATTATAAGATGTAACTTTCCAGAAGTTAGTGGTTTTGAGAAAGATGTCGGCCAGCGAACTGACTTACTGACCTTTAACCCAAGCATTCTGGACAAGAAGTATGAACGTTTATTTACGGTCACAACGAGAATGAAGTTTCAGTCAGATTTACAGCGATTTGGACGCGTCATTTTATGGGTGCCAGCATTTGCTCATCATCATTCAATTCCAACATTCAGAATATTGTTGGACTACTTAGATGAGGTGCGGGAACTTAATAAAAATTTACAAGTTGCTATTCCCGGTGAATTCCTAGATGGCATGTTCAGGTGAGATTACTCTTGTACAGTGAATAAAATGCCCTTTGAGCACAAAGTTCTTTGTCACAATTCATAAAATAAACCCACATCACGTTCGAACAAGGTCTGAAATTGGGGACTTATGGACCTGTATCTCAGACTGCCCTGGACCAATTCTCTTCAAATTTTACACCTAGGTAGTACCTAATATCTAGAACATGTCCACATGCATTGATTTTTTTATCTGATCAGGGATGGCCGATTGCCAGCCATTTTCGATGTGTAAGAGATTTATCACCACTCTACAGATCTAATATCTACTATCACATTAACCACACCGACTTCTATTGATACATTTAAATAGGTCATTGCTTACTTTTGCAATTGCATGAAATTGTTCTTTTCATGGCAGGCC
Source organism: Saccoglossus kowalevskii (assembly GCF_978046115.1). Classification (NCBI taxonomy): domain Eukaryota; kingdom Metazoa; phylum Hemichordata; class Enteropneusta; family Harrimaniidae; genus Saccoglossus; species Saccoglossus kowalevskii. The sequence goes on along the minus strand of NC_140661.1, from coordinate 23,601,488 downwards.
TGGTAGGCTTAGCTCATCAAAAGATCTCTTTGAAAAAATATCCAACAGGGACTGTGTCATTTTTTACTCTTTGTGCGAAGCACACAATGGGAGTCTTTGTAGTTAGTGAGTGTGTGTGTGTGTGTCCGTCTGTTCCACTGATATCTCAAGAACCATACATCGATTTTTGATGAAACTTGGTGCATAGATGCTCTGGGCCAATTAGGTTTTGGTAGAAATCATGCATATTAATTACCTAATTTGCATGATATTTAGCTAATTTTTAAATGTTCCATGACTGTTCCACTGATATCTGAAGAACCACCCTTTGGATTTTGATGAAACTTGGTACAAAGATGCTCTGAACTAATGTGCAGATTTGATTAGTTTTGGGTAAAAATCCATGCATAATAATTACCTAATTTGCATAATGATTAGTCAATTTTCAGCTTTTCTGATATCTCAAGTACTAATCTTCACATTTCAATAAAACTTGGTACATAGCTGCCATAAGACACTGCACAGACCTGATAGTTTTTAGGGTAGTATCATTACATATTAATTGCCTAATTTGCATAATTAATTAATTTTCATCTTTTGCTATTTCAAGTAGTAATCATTACATTTCAATGAAACTTGGTACATCGATACTCAAGAACTATGCATAGATCGATTGTTTTGGAGTGAATACATGTATTTGTGCATATTAATCACCTAATTTGCAAAATTAATGAATTTTCAGCTTTTCCACTGATATCCCAAGTACTAATTATCACATTTCAATGAATCGAGGACTATGCAAAGACCCAATTAGTTTTCTGTAAATATTTATGCATATTAATCGCCTAATTTGTATAATTATCCAATTTTCAACTTTCACACTGATATCTCAAGTACTAATCATCACATTTCAATGAGATTTGATACATAGATGCTCTAGGACAATAAACAGACCTGATTAGTTTGGGGTTGAAATTTGTTCTTATTAATTCCCTAATTAGCATAATAATTCATAATTTTTTTGGTTCTAATCACATTTCAATGAAACTTGGTACATAGACGAACTGTTACAGTAGACAGACCTTACTAGTTTTATAATCAAATCTGGCCATATTATAATTACCTGATTTACATAATTAGTTTTCCAAAATATTGGGAAATGCGAATTCCAAATATGGAATCATTACATGTGTAAGCGTTCTCTATAAAAAAAAAACATGGCCGGAATTTTTGGATTTCAGCATTCCCATCCTTGGAAGAAAAAAGATGTTTAATAATAAGACAGTACGCCGTGCATCGACCTCCGCTGCACGTCGGTCGATACTCCATCTGTACTGTCTTTGTGCATACTTTGAGGTATCCTCGTAATAACCTCAGTCATACATATACATATCAGAAGAAATAATGTTCGTATCGTCACCTGGCATTGGTTCTTCAGCCAAAATTTTGATGAAACCTTTTTAAAATATTTTCTATAATTTTATTGTCAGTTTTCAACAAATTTACATTATTTCATCCCTATAATAAGACTAATGTCTTGTAGAATGTAGAAAAAATATGTGGGTGTATTTTGTGAAAATTGATTTGGTATTCAAAGAATAAGTTTATATGAACCAAAATGAAAAAAAATTGTCATCCAGACTGTTATTAATCCTCTGTATTATTTTATCTCTCTAGGTATTGGGAAACCAAGGGGATAACAGAAAGGCGCTTGTCTACTGGATTGGTTATGTATTCTATTGCGACGGGAATCTGCCGAGAAGTACACTTGTACGGTTTTTATCCTTTCAAAACGTACCACGGAACACAACTTTCATACCACTATGATGAAAATTTCCGAGAAAAAGACTATGTGGAGAACAAGAAATATCACAAAATGCCGACAGAATTTGCATATTTCCAACAAATGCATGCACTTGGTGGCTTAAAGTTAACGATCGGGGAGTGCAATAACGACAATTGAATTCGCAAACTTTGTAACACACGTAGCTGTCAAGCACCTCAATTGAAGTTTGTAAAAACAAATGATTTTCACATTTGAACACAGAGGGCACTGTTAGGTTCTACAAACGCTCTGTATGGCTGATCATTTAGAGAGCGGAACAGAACCAACAGTTTTGAAAAATTCTTTTGAAAAATTTTGCATCAGATGCAATATTCTGTAATTTGTTTCGTGTTCCAATTCAAAATGGTCGACTTGTTACAGTGTCATTTACCATTATTGATGGTCACCATTTTTTTTGCACTTTGATTCAAAAAAGATGGTTTTGGTGCGTGTCCGTCCGTGCAAGGAAAATCTCAAAATCTTGGTACATAGATAGTTTTGGGGCTATGCCTGTGCATATTAAGTAGCTAATTTGAATATTATCTCATTTCAGTCTGTGTAGGCAAAATCCCAAAAACTTCATAGCGAATTAAAATCAAATTTGCCATTATTGGTGCTGAACATTGGTTAGCGGATGATCTTAACCTTCAATACCATTGCTCCTTCACCAACTGTCAACAATTGTCATTTCTTAGATTTTTTTTTTTATAAAAAAACACTGATTGCATATATTCTGCATTTACATGGGAATTTAACTTTGTGATGTCGAAGAATATCCTAGTTTACATACATTTATGCTTATCAAGTAATTTCGGGATTTGATCACTTTTGACCGAATGGAAACCAATTCTCAAAATTTCAGTTATTTTTCTAGTATACAGTGCCCTCAGTTGACGAATTCTGTAAAATGTGCATTTCAGCAAGGATAAAAAAAAATCAAAGAAAGCTTAGAAAGAACTCCCATGTGCTGAGAGTATTGGAGACACATTAAATATAATTCGAAATTACTTTAATAGCTGAAAACTAATTATGCAAATCAGAAAATTAATATGAACAGATTTGAGTGTAAAACTAATGAGGTCTGCGCAATGGAACAGAAAATCTATGTTTCCAAGTTTAATTGAAATTGTGATTAGAACCAAAAAATTATGAATTATTATGCTTATTAGGGAATTAATATGAACAGATTTTTACCCCAAACTAATTAGGTTTGTACATTGTCCTAGAGCATCTTTGTACTAAGTTTCATTGAAATGCAATAATTAGTACTTTAGCTTAAAATTGGTTAATTATGCAAATTAGGTAATTAATATGTACAGATTTTAACCCACAATTATCCAGGTCTGTCTATTGTCCTACAGCATCCATGTACATTCATTGATATGTGATGTTTAGTACCTGAGATATCAGTGTGAAAGTTGGTTAATTATGCAAATTAGGTGATTAATATGCACAAATATTTACCGGAAACTAATTGGGTCTGCATAATTCTAGATTCATTGAAATGTGATGATTAGTACTTTAGATATCAAAAGCTGAAAATTAATTAATTATGCAAATTAGGTAATTAATATGTACTGATATTACCATAAAAACTATCAGGTCTGTGCAGTGTCATATGATATCTATGTACCAAGTTTCATTGAAATGTGATGATTAGTACTTGAGATATCAGTGGAAAATCCGAAAATTGACTAATCATTATGCAAATTGGGTAATTAGTATCCACGGATTATTATCAAAAACTAATCAAAACCTAGCATTAGTTCAGAGCAAGTATGTACAAAGTTTCATCAAAATCCAATGAGTGGTTGTTTAGATATCAGTGGAACAATCATGGAACAGCTAAAAATCAGCTAATTATCATGCAAATTAGGTAATTAATATGCACAGATTTTTACCAAAAACTAATCAAATTTGCGCATATGTTCAGAGCATCTATGTACCAAGTTTCATCAAAATCCAATGAGTGGTTGTTTAGATATCAGTGGAACAATCATGGAACAACTAAAATTCAGCTAATTATCATGCAAATTAGGTAATTAATATGCACGGATTTTTACCAAAAACTAATCAAATTTGCGCATATGTTCAGAGCATCTATGTACCAAGTTTCATCAAAATCCAATGAGTGGTTGTTTAGATATCAGTGGAACAATCATGAAACAACTAAAATTCAGCTAATTATCATGCAAATTAGGTAATTAATATGCACGGATTTTTACCAAAAACTAATCAAATTTGCACATATGTTCAGAGCATCTATGTACCAAGTTTCATCAAAATCCAATGAGTGGTTGTTTAGACATCAGTGGAACAATCATGGAACAGCTAAAAATCATGCAAATTAGGTAATTAACGAGCATGGATTTTTACCAAAACCTAATCAAATCTGCGCATTAGCCCAGAGCATCTATGCACCAAGTTTCATCAAAAACCGATGTATGGTTCTTGAGATAGTGTGTATGTGTGTTCCACTGCTAACTGCAGACTCCCATTATGTGCTTCGCACATGGGAGTCAAAAAGGCTTACCCTATTTTTAAAGAATTGACCGGGAACTTTTTTTTGCGAGGCCTTAAGTAATACTTGTTGTTCATATTACTACACAACTTGTGTTCTATTTGAATAAATAAATTTATCACCATCTGTGTTCAGTCTATGAAAGTTTACCACAAAATGATGTTAGCAAATTTCAAGATCAAGTATCATCTTAATACCTCAAATATTTACATTGTCTGCAAATTTTCAAGAAAAAAAAATCTGCTCTTTTGGGACGTACAGATATACTGTAAAACATTTTTATATAACTACATGCCATTTTAGCGAATTTGACTCAATGCATGAATTAACTGAATCTTAATTTAGCTAAAGTGTCAACAATCTCATTGTGAGAATATACTTTATTTTGAATCAGCTACATCTTGAATTAGTGAAATTACAGATTAGCGAAATTAGCTGAAATAACATGCTAGCTAAAAAGACACGTTTTACAGTATATTCCTTGGGGTTTCTGATCAGAATGTTTACCTAATTAGATTAATGACCTTATTACCACAGGTGGTTATTTTCTCAATGAGAACAAGTTGACAATGGGAATGAAAGAATTAAATGTTGTAATGTAAAATTTAATTCTAACATTAAGTTTTAGTAAAAAATAAATTAAGTTTTGATGTGAATAAATTCTTTCTTTAGAGTATGCTCGGCTCTCTTCTAAATTGAAAGTAGTGAAGGTCATTCATTTAACATTGCATATGATTCAATTATGTCTGCATTCTGAATACAGTGCCGTTATTTAGAGATATGACACAAACATCTTTGCTGAATTTTCCAGGGAGAATCCTGGCAAAATAATGACATACAAGGGCACAGCAGAGGGAGGCCATTTTGAATAAATGAGTCAGGCTGGAAAGACAACACACAACACAGACTGTATAAAACAAGGTTCTTTATTGATGACAGAAACGAAATACACTTCTAAAAGTAATCATCACTTTCAGACACAATTCTCAACACATCTCAATAAGCCTGGTTTTTATGTACTCATCTCAATTTTAAGTACATTCATACAAGTACAGATTATTCCTTTGGCCATCAGAGGCGCTTCAAGAGTGAATATTTGCACAGTGCAGCAGAGACTACAATGTATATAAAATCTAAATTGATCAGTTTATATCCCAGAATCCTCTACACACTAAGATGGCAGTCACATTGAAGCACAAGGAGAAATACTTTATTTTAGCTTGAATTAGCTGGTGCAAATTATTTTTCTTCATTTAGTTTTTATTTACTGTTGTTTTTTCTTTTCCGATACAATCTTTTAATGGGTAACCATTACAACCTTTGAAAGGACGATATAAGATGAATACATTATAGTTGTTGACCTTGAGTGAAGCACCATGATAAGGAGGCAACCTCAAATCGGAGTAATAGTTAAATGCTTATACACCCTTCAGAGGTTTCAAACCTTGCAATAAGTTTGCCGACACCGACACTAATGTGTTGAGATGAGTTCGTACACAACTACTGTACATCACAAGAAATGTAAACATATTTTTTTTTTTTGTACAACGCTGTACAAAGCTTAATTAAAATTTTCTTCCAAAACCATCTTGGAAGTAGCATGTATATATATATATTGGCTTTTTTTGAAAGTATCAAAAACTCTTTTTCTTCCATAAATTGAAGAAAGCAAACACCATTTTGCTTGTGGATAATAGGGGACAGGCGTACATTTCCTTAAAAAATAGGTATGCAAATAAAAACTATATTATAAAAATTAGAGACGTACACTATAAAACTGACTGCAGAATTTCTTTTAGCATTTGTACGTATAAGTGCACTTAAAAAAAGCTTACCAATAAACTGTTTAGTAACCATATCTTTTTTGTGGGCTTTTTTTAAGTACTTTTTCAATTATTAAAATAAAATCATACTTTTATAAAGCACTTGCATTTAATAACTTAGTGTTTCATCAAGATTGAGGGGAGGGGGTACTCTATGACATGACTAAAAGACTTTTGATAATTTGTACATGATTCTGTTCTGATCATATACTAAATTTTCAGCCAATGGCATGCTTTGTTTTAAATCCTCACCTAAAATTAATCAATATGCAAATTTGACACCTGGAGTTGCATAATTCAAATTTAACCACCAATCAGAGTTGAGCATTCCATAGTCACATTCATATGAAAGGTTCTAAGTGTAAAAAATAAGTAAAGGGGCAATATAAATTGGATGCTACTGCCAGTGATGAGGTCTTGTGTGTATATTATTAATATTTACAAAAAGAAACATGTGGATCAAGAGCATTCATTGAGAAGTACTGACAATAATCATAAATCTTATTAGCGATATATCTATTGATCCTCAAGACTCCTTGGATAAGTGTATGCCTGTAAATTATTAGTCAGGTCAACAGGTACAAATTAGCATAATTTATCATGGCTGAAATAAAAATGGCATCTTCCATTTCCAGACATGAAATACATAAAAACCCATCTTTAAAAATGAAGGGTAGAAAACCAATTTTCCCTGTACAGGGGGGCTTATTATTTGACATAGATGTCACAAATAAAAAAATAATCTGGAACCATTTTGTCTCAGATTTTGAAAAACAAGCTCTCAGATTTAAAATGATCTGAGCGCTCACATATTATCAAAAAAATTGTTCTTAAAATCTATAAATATTCAAATTTTGAAGGAGGTCAAAGGTGAACTTGCTGCCACGCACATAGAATTTACACATTTGGTGAGACGAAGAAAAAAAGCATTTCTTCATCCCCGTCTACATTTTGTCTACATAATAATACTAAGTATATGTCTATACAAGAAATGTTCTTTTTTTGATAAATTTGTCGAGTAGTTTCAGCATTCTAACTCAGTTGACGTTATAGCATTAAGATCTTTCATTAGTCCTTCAAGGTTTGCCATCTCGGCATTCAAATCTTCTGTACTGAAAGATTTACCCTGCAAATAGAAATCAATACTTAGTGAGATTCGGTAGCATGATGAAAATAATTTATCTTTATCATGCTGGGGCATTGCTGAATATTTGAGTTTTGAGTCTTGCTTTTACAGTGATTAAACGTACCAGCAGCACATATTTGTCGTTAAATAACAATGAGGCACTTCTGTGATGTCAAAATTATGTACATGGGTGAAAGCAACACATTCCTCATTTACAAAAACAAGCAGCCTCTCAGCTGTGATAACTCCGCTGTTAGCATTGCACATTTCAATTGAAGATATCATCACAAAATGAACAAATCCGAGAGAGGTCCATCTGTAGTACTTTTATGCATAACATCAAATAAAACAGACTTGAGGTTTTTAACCAGAAGTCAAAAATATCACTTTTTACCAAAAATGCCAAAAAATATTTCTTAAAATTAGAGAATTGAAGATATCATCACGAAAAGAATAAATCTGAGAGAAGTCCACCTAGAGTACCTATATGTATAATATCAAAGCAATCAACTGAGTGCATAATCTATATGAAGTCATGTACCACTCAAATACTTACATCCGCACTCAAATCTGAAGGGTCAGTTCCCCGGATTGCAACATCAGGAGCTCTAGGCATATTAACTGCTACTGGCTGCATTCTACTTTTAAGAATACCAGGTGAAATAAGTGGTGGCTTTTTATATGGAGTATTAGACATCGAAACTGGACTTTGTTTATCTGGAATGATATTGACATATATTTAGTAAACATAATTAATTCACATCCCACACCATAGAACCACCTTTTGCAATCCATCCAAGATGGCTGCCATTTGCTATAAGATTCTGAAACCAACATATTCTATAGACAATGAATGTATAACCTGAATTAATTCACATCCCACACTATAGGAACTATCTTTCCCATCCATCCAAGATGGCTGCCATTTGCTATATATAAGACTTGGTAACCAACAAACTCTCTATATACCTGGTAATGCATGTATAACCTGAATTAATTCACATCCCACGCCATAGGAACTATTTTTCCAATCCATCCAAGATGGCTACCATTTGCTAGAGACAAAAGATCCAGAAAGTCGGTAAATGGAAGGAAGCAGAGTATGCCGCAAAGGAAACCACTTACTGTTGTGTTTTGGTGGTGGTGCACCTGGGTACTGTGGGGGTGGAGGACCAGGAACACTGAAACTCTTGAGTGGATGCCCACTGGGTCGCGTTGTTGACAATGATGGTGGCAATGTCTTTGTTCCATCATCCGATGAAATTGTAGTATTGTCGCTATGGTAACCAGCTAAAGAGGCAGAAATAAGTCTAATGAATATATTATGCATTTACTTAAGAATGCTTGAAATACGGCAATCTGGCCAAGACCTGTCCTCAAACCTGTATTAACAATTGCTACTTAATGCTATATGATTAGCTTAACCATTGATGCTCAACATCCAAGTGCAGGTGATTAACGGCCCAAACCAGTGACAACCACTACCAACCAGTGGCAACTAGACACAACCAACCACTCCAATCAACTTAAAATGCAAATAAAACAGTCAAAGGGGTAGAAAACCATTCCCATTACATAGGTTAGGATCATACAAAAATTATATACAAAATAATATTTCGAACTAAAAATATTAAAGCATGACCATTTCAAGTTTGTCTTTACTTAAATAAAAATTTAAGATTTTCAGAATGGCTGCCCTACAATAAACCCAGGATAAATTTACAATTTTAAAATGGCAGCAAAGAAAAAGACAATCAAAAAAAAATGGTCAAGCTTTTATTGAATGCAAACAAAACAAATTACCTGAACTTGCCATAAACCCTGCCCTCTCGAGGGACTGAGACCGAGTCATAGGGTAATTAAACTGGGTCTTCACACGGAATTCTAGGTGGGAACAAAACAAAAACAAAAAAACAAAATAAAAATAAAAATCTCATGCCATGCATCATGCAAACTTAACTTAAAATTACAACAGGTGTACTACACTAACGCTAAGGAGGAGTTTTTAAAACTAAGGGAATAAATTAAGCATAAGGTTGTTTGCAAACTAATCATTACCGCACAGCTAAGCAGCATCATGCAGGCATGCATTAATCTAGAGCGCGAGTGGACATGTTGTGTTTGCTAGTTTCATGTTTGGTTGTTTTGTTTTTTCGTTTTACCTGTACTAGGGTGTTCTAGTGTTGGATTTCGGTTGACACTGGTAGTAACTGGAGTGTTGAACTGGGTCCTGGGGTAAGTAGGTCTCAGTGGTGGACTAACGCTGCCATTTGGCAGAGCTTTGGCTGTAGCTATGGCTGGTGAGACAACAGATAACACAAGCAGAACCTTCAATACCCATTTGCTTTTTAATAAAGACAGTTAAGGCAGCATGCTACCATATAGTAAAAGACTCGTAGGTTATACACAAACTGGGCCAAAAAAAATAACTAATGTAAATTTCATCCATAAAGCTTACTCTTACTTAACAGTTGTCTTTGCACATTAATGAATTTCAGAGTAGCATGGTACCTTAACTGTATGCAGGACAGTGCATATCAGACAGACAAAAACAACGGTTAGAGGAGACAGACAGGAGATGGACAGACAGATGGACAGACAGACAGACATAGTGACAGTATATACATTATACGCACAGTGCACCTCTAACAGACTGTAGCTAAATATGGTGCATTTCAGCATAAAGTAGACAGATACCACACTGCATGTAGGAATAATAGCGATGTATATGAAACAAAGTCATTTATATTTACGACATAGTCCATCCCAAAAAGACAACGAAGACTCCACAATCAAGTTTTAATATTCTTAATATATGGCTATTTAAATAATATTGTCATAATCTCATTTCTAACATCGTGGCTAGACCAAGACAGTGTTGGTGCTTCAATGATGCTCAATTTTATCAGGGGAATGTTTCAACAAGCATATTACTTTTAATTTAACTATATTGTACTGTATTTGCTGTACGTTCAATAGCAATGCATATCAATCAAAAATTGCATTTTTTCTATACTAGATCATTAATTATTTTGATAATCCTTGTAATTATGTAAGCATATGTGCTGCTACTCATAATAAACATGATACCATGCATTGTCAGTCCTCCATGGCTTAGCTAATTCAGTAAAAAGATATGTCCTGATGAAATTGGTGGCACTCTACATGTACCGGTACAAATCAAATTGTAGTGCTCTCTTAAGGTGAAACAGATCATATCTCTGGTTGTGTGCATATCTAAGTGTGAATTCTACAATCCGTTGATATACTTAGAAAGCAAACAGAGAGAAATAAAGCTTTCAAGACAACAACAGAGGAAACATTCAGCCAGCAAAGCCAATAACTACAACAAAAGGCAACTATCAACCAAATATGTCAGCTAATGTGTGGGGCACCATTTGGGGAGGGGGGGGGGGCACAATTATATTTTCTAACACATTATTTGCTAAAAAAAAAGTAAATGAAAAGTGTGTCTGAATTCAAAATAATAACCCATATAATAAATTTTAATTTTTTTGGAAATGTGCTCCCAATAGAAAAAGTATTTTCAGCGAAAGAAAAAAAAAATTCACATATTTTAACATGCAGATTTTATATCTTTATTACCCAGAGCTCGCTGATTACTGATTTGGATGTTCCCAATAACTCAAATTCATCCTACAGAAATCTTGGCCACCAGAGTGCTTTTTTTTTTTATTGTGCACATAACAGCCACAGGATTGACAGTTTTTTCGCCTCATCTGATAGGACGTCATCCACCAAACATGATATGCTGCTGGTCACTGACGAAAGAACTATTTTATTTTATTTTATGGGAGGTGACAAAATTTAATGATGGCAGGTTTATCATATTCACCAACCATGGTAAATATGATATATCGAAACCTTGTATTTTTGGCCTTAAAATGGCTGCCAATCGGCCATCTTGAATCGGATCATGATACAAATTATGATGTATGTGTAATGTTTGAACTTGATCGGTCCAGGCATGTGAAAAATATGGGTCCAGAACTGCATTCTGTCAGCCATTTTGAACCCAATCCGAAAAATAAAATCATGTGCATCAAGGTGCCATTGTGTTCAATATATTTGTCAACTTTAAACAAAATCCATCCACACAATTGAGATGCAGTTCCAGAATGGTGATAATGATCGATTTTCATGAATTTTTCACCTTAAAATGGCTGTCATTTGGTCATCTTGAATTGGATCATGAAACAAATGCATGTGCACATGTCTGGTATAATGTCTAATGCATTATTGTGTTTATGTTTAAACTTGATCAGTGCGGGTATCTGCAAGATACAGGTGGATACAGACAGACGTACAGACAAGTGGATGCACAGAGGTCAATCCCCTACGCCTGAACGAGGAATAAAAATATCTAATAAGCTACCCAAACATTTACTGCAGCAGTAATATTACAAGGAACTTAGAAAGTATGAAAGGCCTACTTCTCAGAGAAATCAGACACACACAAGTCACATTGTTTATTTCAATGTCACAGCTGTCTAATAGTTGCACCAGTCAAATTTTAATTGTTAAAACACCCTGGTCAGTTTATAAACGTCAAAACAAGATAGAATCATTTATCAATATTTCTACTTTAAGGGTCTCTTGATCAGAATGAGGGCAGTGCAAATTATTGACAGCAAGTTAGAGGTGCTTAACTTACAAAATGGTTTGAGCTATTTCACTTACTTTCCCTTGGTTGTTGTGAATCTACTGGTATCATAATGGGCTTTCTTTTCTTTTCTAATGTTTTGTCTTGTGCAGTCAGATCAAGTTCATCATCACCTGTGGCAACAAACGAGATAAAATTGTTAGTGATCTCAGAAAATAAATTGTCAATACCAAGTTCTTTTACACTGTCATTCAACTCTTCATTATTATATCTGGAGCAAAGACAACAAAAATCTTGTATGGAGGCGTTTGAATGTGTTTCGACAATGTCAGAACAACAATTTTACGAATGCATTAGAATGCGTTATGGATGCATTTGAAGGATTTATGGACACATGTAAATCTTAATCACATTTGAACTTTTTCAAACACAGATATAAAATATCGTCACTGATCATGCAGACACGAATGTTGTTAAATCTCACAATGACGATACTTGTATAGTTATCATGAAAAACCGCAGTTGGGGATAACACCAACCACTAATATACGGCCGTTATGATTGTGTACTGCTTTTGTGCATACTTAATGTCTGCGTACTGAAATCTCCTTTGGAAGTTCATTCATCTGAAATTGTTTCTCGCAATACCAAACTTACCAGTGAAAGAATTTCTTTTTGTTATTGTATCTGACATAGGCGGGTCATCTAGTGGTTTCATATCGTCCTGGTGACGAGGAATCTGAGTCATTGGTTCCATCATTGGAGTCTTTTCCATTTGTTTTAACTCCATCTGGTCATGGTGGATCCAGAGATCCGGTGGTTTTACATCCTTGGCACCAGCTTTCTTAGCGCCACCCTTTGGAGGTGCTTTATATGCACCTTGCCTGGAAAGATGGAAAACACAAGGATATTATTACTGGATACCACAGATCAAAAAAAATAAGTACCATTATGCAACACCATCATAGAACTACCTAATATTACTACCCGCAATGAAATAAACCAGCCGACGTGAAAACATTAGGGATTTGATGTGTACTCACTTCCTCTTTTTTGCCATATTTTCATCAGCTCGACGTCTGCACACAATTATAGTTACGGTGACTATGGCAACAAAGGTCACACCAACCACGCATGCAATGATGATATAGAGAATACTCCTGGGTAAGCCTTCTTCGTCATTGCTGGAGGCTGAGCTGGTGGGGCCTTCTAAAAGGAATTATTAAAGATTACAATATCCAGCTTGATATAATTGACAGCAATTATTATTTATGTATCCCTAGGAAGATCACATTACATAGCGCAACATTCAGCAAACACGGTAACCTACACATTTTTTTCCCAGAATTTTTCACTATTTTATGTCAGGAAAGACAAATTTTGCAAATAATACCGTGTCACCATATCGTTGAATTCAGTGACATTTTTGACAAAATGTTTTCATTAACCGATTTACGGTATTTGTTCATGTGAACTGTCGGCCAGTCTGCACCCTCCCAATGGCATACAGGTGGGCAGAAATGTGCCATGTAGTCATAAGATATTAAAGACGTGCAGGAAACCTTTTTAATTTCAGTATTTCAAACATTGTTGCCTAGACATGTGGTGGTGTCTATAGAACACTTATTTAGGGTTTGTATGTGTATCGTAAAGAAGAAAATAATAGCGGTGTCTGTTGCTACAGTTATAAAATTGAATGTCTGTGTTCTGGGTAACCTAGCAACTCATTATTTTCACAGTAGATCATGATCCAGGTCTAATCCGTGCATGATAGTTGTCAGACATAGACCTTACTAAATTTTACTGCAATGTGGGCTAGTTTTGACTTAATCGAACCGTGATCAAACCAAACACAGTTCGCCCAGTCATGCAATGTGAACTACCAGTAACTACCCCACAATGCACTGAAATTTAGAATTGCGATAAGGTCTATGAACATGCTTAGCAATAAAGTAAAATGATACCACACTGTCGGTCTGTAAACGGCTAAATAACTGACACACCATACAAGTCATGTCACAATGACAGAGAAAAGTAACAATACAGTTGCAGCAAAGAAAGCAGATGCTCTGAGATATGATTGACATTTAGAAACACAACCCAAAGAGACAACTGTTCTCAAAACTAAGACTAGCCAATATACGTAGTGCTTATGAACCAAGGCCAACTTCTTAACTGGATAATTTTTATAATTATAACATAGGTCTTCAATGACTGAAATTTCACTTCTTGGCATCCCACCATAGCATCGTGAATGAGGCTTTATAGCGCCCTCATACTAACATTTTGAGAAATCTTCTTGTGTGTAATTGCGTATGTAAACAGGAGGAATGTAATTCCTTAAGCAATTTTAATTCAGACTGGATAAGAAATTCTCCCAGGGCTACTTGTTTCTTTTCAAGATACATGATAACATTGCAAGTTATAAAGTCAAACTATTTTTTCCCCCAGATAAAAGCCCTGTAATAAGTTGACTACACTGTCAAATAGGGAATAAATTCAAGATGGGCTGACAATCGCGAATAGTGACTAAATTCAGAATTAGCGAAGAAAATGACAATCTGTATATAATAAATTAATAAAAGGACAGTGATGGTATAGCTGACACTCACCCCGTCCATTTAGTTTATCACTGTCTTGATGGCTTACAACAGATCCATCATCTAAATACACCAAATACAGAATACAGTTCAGAAATATGCATATTTATCAATATTTATAGTTAATATAGTTGCTATAACATTATTACCTCACCACACTGAATCTGGTTTAATTTCATAATCTTATTGTCGGCCATGATGTATTTGTGTTGAAAACAGATGACCTTTCACCTATCCACAATACAAATTAAATGCCAAATACGGCAGATTTGATAGCCACCACGTGAAATTACGTCTAAAAAAAAATCTAGTGTAGTGAGGTTCAAATCTATCTAGTGTGTTTTTTTTAGATGCAGGGTGGTTTGCAATGCAATAAGTTAGCACACATGCTAGACATTCATTTTGCAATAGACTACTAGCAACAAAAGCAATAGGAGAGGGGTGACTAAACTACTGGTTTATTACAGATAAATAGAATGTACTTCAAGTTAAGTTTATAGTAATCTAATCTACTACACATTTATAAAAAAAAAAATGACAGCCAAAATAGATGAGTATGTTTGTGTTACCTCACCCACATGACTAGTGTTATTTTAAACTGTAGAGGGCAGTAGACACTGCATGGCCAGCGCCCTCTGTAGTTGAGAACAGTGCCCTCAATAGTTGAAGATAAACATTTCAAACACAAAAAGTTATTCAGATTTTGAAATGGACTGACAGTACAAATTGTGGACAAACAAAAAAGAGTGAGAGAAAGACTGCAGGCCAGTAATTATTAAAAGATTTAGAAAGTTTTTGATCAATGTTGGGAGATTAGGTCAACACAAACAAAGGCATTGTACAGAATTAGATTAGAGTTTTTTTAAGAAAATGTCACATGAGAGTAGTTTAACTGCGCTCTAAATTTATTTGAACACGTCACTCTCACTATGTGAATTGTAAATAACAGAATAAGTCAGCAGCAGCCAGTGCACCAACTAAGCGACAAATAACACATTTTAATACAAGGACACAAACACACATGAGCGAATTGCAAGGCATTGTGGGAAGAGTATATATAGGAATTTCAGTGATTTGTGAATGAAGGCCAAAACTACAGAAATGTGTAACAATCTATAAAGTCTCTTGGTTGTTTTTATTTTCTGTGTCTGTGTAATCATCTTTCACTACATCTAGCCCAAATTATTAAGCAAATTTCTTTACTGTAAAGTGGTTGCTGATGCTACAAAATTTGTGAGACACACAGAGATGATATACACAGATAGCTTTAAATTATGGGGGGGGGGGCACATCGTGTTCAATATGGGTTCCATACGATGTTTACAATGTGTGTAAAATCTGAACACGCACTGCACAATGACAACCACTGCTTCTTAAATGCAATTACGACCACTTGAGTGTAATTTCATGAATCCATACAACAGCATATTGCCGTACTCTACCGCATTAGCGCCCAGGGTCCTCAACTCAGAAAATCAGGATTTTTTAGGGGTGGGCGCTTACACGAGCACCCCCCTTGGAAAAGAGTGCAAATGACAATTTTAATGGTCAAATATACACAGAATTTATTACAATATTAATTAGGTACCACCAACATTTTTGAGATTAAAAATACGTGGAGGGTGGGCGGTCGAGTATGGTATTATAAAAGTTGCATAGCACAGGCTCATGAATATCACACTTTGTAGCAACAAGCTTTCTAATTGAAATAATCAAAATGCTCCTAGTGTGTTACTAATGTCAGATGTCCTATGACTTGGTCTTACCTTTGGGTGTTCTGTAATGCAAAACCTCAGAAGAAGGACCCACACCTTGACTATTACGTGCTTGAATCTTAAAATAATATGATGTGTCTACGGTGAGGTCTCTTATTATTGTTGTGAGTCTATCACCAATCAGTGGTTCAATGACCCAGTCATGATCAACTTTCTGGTTGTCCGTTGTATAATAGATGATATAACCTACAGCAAAAGAACAATTTTGTAAATCATACTGATTTACTTAAAACACTAAAATTAAATGTCATTCATTTCATACTCATATCTAATATATTCCATAAATTCAGAATGCAGAAAATAAACAAGCAGTCTATCGGCTGAGATAGCTCCGCTGTTAGCAAAGCACATTTCAATTAAAGAACAGAAGATATCATTAGAAAATGAATATGTATAGTATCAAGCAATGGGACTTGCTGTTTTCAACAAGAATTCAAAAATATCACTTTTTACCAAAAATGACAAAAATATTCACCAAAATTAGAGAATTAAAGATCTCATTACAAAATGAACAAATCTGAGAGAGATCCACATGTAGTACCTATATATGTAATATCAAAGCAATTGCACTTGCGGTTTTTAACACAAAGTCGAAAATATCACTTTTTTACCGAAATTATTCACCAAAATTAGAGAATTAAAGATATCATTACAAAATGAACAAATCTGAGAGAGATACACATGTAGTACCTATATATGTAATATCAAAGCAATTGTACTTGCGGTTTTTAACAAGAAGCCGAAAATATCACTTTTTTACCGAAATTATTTACCAAAATTAGAGAATTGAAGATATCAACATGAAATGAACAAATCTGAGAGAGGTTTACCCAAGGTACATATACACCAAGTATCAAAGCATTCAGGCTTGTAGTTTTTAAGAAGAAGTTGAAAAAGTAAAACATTGACACGGACGACGACGGACAATCATTCATATGATAGGCTCTGCTCGACAAAGTCGACAGCGGAGCTAAAAATATTGTAGAGGGATGTCAGACAAGATAGATATTCACAATGATGCACTACACAAACTTGAATTCTCTCCCATGATGCATTGTACATATTCTCAATCGATGCAAAACTTCTCCTTTTAAAGAAGACATTTTATACATTCACAGCTTACCAGTGATAAGTCCATTGGGTGATTTTGGTGGTTGCCAATTCAAATTCAAGGCCGTCGGATCACCTTCCACAGGCACAGCTGTCAATGTCTTCGGTGGAGCACCGGGTGCTACAAAAAGAACAATATTATGCCCTGTATCGCAATTTTTCACAAAAAAACATTCTGATGCAACATTATTTTATGACTTTAATACAAGTTCTTTGTTTATTTTTAAGATTTGGAAAAATGGACTAACATTTTTTAGAAACTTATACAGGTGACTTCACAGGGTTAGTTTTTATTATGTTTAATTTACTATCCAAGTAATCGGTGTGGATTATTTTATTGTATCATGTTATGTTGAAAATAGCATTGGGACAAAACGGACTATATAAATCACATTTTGCAAACCATGGAAGAACGGGGATATTTTTATTCTAGAGTGGACCATGCATGTAACATAGGTCTCATCACTGAATACCAGTTCTATTCATATATAGTTTCCATATACATGCCCCCCCCCCCCACTAGTATGATCAAAAGATGAAATTTTTATACACCTCTGAGGTGATGATACACTTGACTGACTAAAGTTGTCTTAACACTATTTTCAAAACAACGAGTTTCAAAAACCTGTAGTTTCTGTCTGCTAATTATTTTTGTTTGGGAAGAAATCAATTCACGAAAATAATTAGGTGTTGTATTCGTTCTTTCTTGTTAAACATAGAAGGATACACTAATTTACAGGGGTGAAAGACACAAGTAATACTTACGAGCTTCAGATGTTTTATTGGAGACCGCCAATGACCAATGACTTGACCTTCGACCTTTTGTGACTTTCACTGCAAATTCGTACACAGTACTGGACTTTAAATCGTCGATAGTGTATTCAAATGATGTAGAATTTACCATCTTGGGTCTGCAATAATAATTTTTTTTGTATTTTTTATTATTATTGGGAATGCACAATCTTTAGTGGTTTTTTGGATATTCAATGTCCAATAAAAATCACATAGGAATATGCATGGTGTTTACTTCCTTCATCTCCAAGAAAAAGTTTTCAAACAGAAAGAGTTTTATTTATCATAATTTAGCAGATTTGAAAACCAAAATGGCCACTAATCAGTCATATTGGATCAAATAGTAAACTAGAAGCCTGTCGGCTGAGATAGCTCTGCTGTTAGCAATGCACATTTCAATTAATATATGTATAATATCAAAGCAATTTGACTTGTGGTTTTTAACAAGAGGTCGAAAATATCACTATTTACCAAATATAAGAAAACAGTCACCAAAATTAGAGAAATAAAGATATCATCATAAAAATGAACAAGTGTCACAGCATTCAGGCTTGTAGTTTTCAAGAAGAAGTCGAAAAAGGAAAAAGTAAAAAGTTGACACAGACGCCGCCGGACAATCACTCATATAATAAAATTGATATGCATATGCAAGTCATCATAATCTTTGTGTTAAGTTTGAATGTGACAGGACAAAGCTTGTCTAAGAAATAAACAGAACCCAAATTCTGATAGTCTCTGATTTCAGACTTAAACATGAACTACCCAAATTACAATTAAAATTTCATTTATATTATTAGTCTGCTGACTAAAAGTATTAGGTGGAAAACATCTAGACCAAGAGGTTTGAGTTATCATGTGGCAATCCTTTACAACAACCAGCATTTTAGTATTATACCTAATTATTATACATCTGTCACCGTGATTACAGCGTGCCGTAATTTTGCGGTATTTTACGGGGTATTTTCATCCTACCATATCGAGAAATGCAAATTCCAAATATGGAATGATTACGTGCGTAAGCGCTCTCTAATAATAAAAACAAACATAGCTGCCACCACCACCACCAGTCTCCACGCAAAGAAGTTCGCTGATTTTGTTCAAAACTTTTTGGATTTCGACTTTCCCATGATGTAACCTTGGAAGGAAAAGATGTACAATAATAAGGTTATTACGAGAATACCTTGAAGTATGCACTCTGACAGTACACCATCACATCGACCTGCGTGTCGGTCGATACATCTGCTGTACTATCTTCATGCATACTTTAAGGTATCCTTGTAAATAACCTCATAATATACCTACTTTGAACCAGCTGGATAATTAGTTTTATACATTATAGTATAATATCTATTGTCTGTTATCCGTTGCTTATTCAGTGTTGAATCAGCCCATACCACTTTCACTGCCGTCGCTGACAACACAATTGCCTTGACACCAACCGGAGGATACATGGGTGTCTGGGGTTCAGGAGCTGATGAGTGGTAAAAGTACATGAATCACTAAGGATTAGGAACAAGCGTGAAGAGCATGACTCACTTAAGGTTATATGCGGTGGACAGATGGACATAAATTGAATATTATTTAAATTCTTGGAGATGATCATATAATCCCCTCAAAACCAAAAAAACCCTAATATACACAACTATTCGATTCACTCATCTGCAGGCACCTATAGTTAACAATTGCTGCTGCAAAAAAAGAAAAAAAATAGCACCTTTCCTGTTGAGAATCTAAATCAAATAAATAAAGGGTTCTTTTAACAGAATATACAAAAGTTCCCCAAAACAGAAAGTTTTGGCAAGACAATTTATACCGCACAATAAAAATAACATATCAGGTTATTGCACGACATTATAAGATAGCATATTGCTAACATCTAGATCTCATGATTAGCAACTAACAAGAAATGGACGATATTTTAAGTGAAATTTCACGGATAACCTTAAACTGTACATACAACACATGCCAAAATTGAACTTGGTTAATAGCCTAAACTGTTTAATAGTAAGTCTGAGAGTGATTAGGTAAAAACTGTTGCATTAATGTAACCACAAGAAAAAAGACAGAGACAACAATGACTACGATGACAGATATTTTCCCCTTTTAACTTTTCCTTTATTGGATGATTGAGCTCTGTTAAAAAAAAATTATCGAGAGAAGCCACACAAAAATCTATTACCCAGTACTAAGTTTTTCTTCCATCTCGGTACCAAAACTTTCTAGCAGTCAACCACCAATTGGATTCAAAACTTTCTAGCAGTCAACCACCAATTGGATTCAAAACTTTCTGGCAGACAACCACCAATTGGATTCAAAACTTTCTAGCAGTCAACCACCAATTGGATTCAAAACTTTCTAGCAGTCAACCACCAATTGTATTCAAAACTTTCTAGCAGTCAACCACCAATTGGATTCAAAACTTTGTAGCAGTCAACCACCAATTGGATTCAAAACTTTCTGGCAGACAACCACCAATTGGATTCAAAACTTTCTAGCAGTCAACCACCAATTGGATTCAAAACTTTCTAGCAGTCAACCACCAATTGTATTCAAAACTTTCTAGCAGTCAACCACCAATTGGATTCAAAATTTTCTAGCAGTCAACCACCAATTGGATTCAAAACTTTTTAGCAGTCAACCACCAATTGTATTCAAAACTTTCTAGCAGTCAACCACCAATTGGATTCAAAACTTTGTAGCAGTCAACCACCAATTGGATTCAAAACTTTCTAGCAGTCAACCACCAATTGGATTCAAAACTTTCTAGCAGTCAACCACCAATTGGATTCAAAACTTTCTAGCAGTCAACCACCAATTGTATTCAAAACTTTCTAGCAGTCAACCACCAATTGGATTCAAAATTTTCTAGCAGTCAACCACCAATTGGATTCAAAACTTTCTAGCAGTCAACCACCAATTGGATTCAAAACTTTCTAGCAGTCAACCACTAATTGGATTCAAAACTTTCTAGCAGTCGACCACTAATTGGATTCAAAACTTTCTAGCAGTCGACCACCTATTGGATTCAAAACTTTCTAGCAGTCAACCAAAACTTGATATATACTGTAAACTGTTATTAATTTTCACATTTCAAAAATTTTATGGTATTCATAGGAACTGCAGAAAATTGTTCACTGCCACAAAATTTCACAATTATCAAAATTCTCAAAGATTTGTCTCTCGCTAAATTGTAAACTGCTTACAGTATATCATAAGCTTAAAATATATTGCTTTTAATTCCAGATTCCCGAATTGATAGGGTTTGCATGTTTATCGCTTGTGTATATTGCATGACATGACGTCAACAAACCGGAAGGTAGGACAGATTTTGAATATTCTAAACGCCTTGAGTATCAGTACACTGCTTGTCTGTGTTTCCAACTCGCACAGCATAAAAAATCACCTCAAATAAAAGGGCAATCATCTTTTAACTAACTTGTATCAGCATCTGAAAATTTACCCATTGTTCTGCCTAAGCAAGAAAAACGAATATGCGAATTATCTTTGGGAATATAATGTTGAAAAATTATGTCACGGTCATATTTCACTCTTTGAAACACACGCGCACAATCTTGTTTTCTCCTTATTTCCCCTAAAAAAAAAATCACCTTTTTCAACTGATAATCGTCTTTTCTTAGCTATGTTATATAGTTCTTCTATCTGCCCCTTTTGTACACACCCATGTTCTCTTTGCTATCTTTTAAAAACTGTTTTGAATATACTACTGACTTCTTGTGGGGTTGCATGTCTATTGTTCTGTTTTGACTTTTAATATTTCTGTCCTACCCTGGCCTGTTTGCTTGGTAGGTTACTCATGCGCAAATAGAATTACATCACGTCTGTCAGTAATTCAGGAATTAGAAACCAATTTTCCAACCTTGAGTAAAGACTGTTCACAGCATGGATGCATGTACTGGCCATACAATGTATGTGAAAATTTGCAAAATATGCATTACGAATTGTGAAAAGCTGTTCGTGGCAATATGGCAAATAAATACCGAAATGTAGCATGTGAAGAGAGCTTGCCAATTAAAATGGCTGGTTTACAACCCAGCTTTTGCAGATTGGTCAAAGGTTTGAATCACAAATACAAGTATTGAAATGTTACTTGCATGGCATACATTTTTTCAGCCTGTACATACATCCATAGACTGAACTAACACTATGTTGCACCTTTCCAGATATTGACAAACTATTAAGGATAGTCTGGAGCACAAGCTAAAGAAAGAAAAAAAGAGCAAGGAATGCTGGGAAATTGTCCTCAGTTTACAGGTATGTTCACACCACCCACCAAACGAATGGAATGAACATAGAAACATGGTATGATTTCAGCATGATTATAGATAGCACCTTACTTGTGGTAGTGGTCCGGACTGGAGGTAGAGCTATGGCAGCTTGTGAGTGAAAAACATGGGAACACACCCACAGGTTAGTGAGTTTATGAAGGTTTGTTACGGAAAGACAAAGAAAAGATAGCAATAGCGGTATGGTTTGGTTTGAAAGCTTGAGGGGTCTGCTAAAATATTTTCGATGCAAATGGCAGTTTATATATTTTCTGAAAGCCTGAATGTGTCATAATGCTAATATTTGGCATCCAAACAAAGAGCATTTCATTTCAGCATTAAGTCGAAAGAAAGAAGTCAAATAAACATAAACCCATCAAGCTAATAATTTCAAACCAAGTTTATAGAAGGTACAGAAAACAGAAATAAATGCAGGATGCAACCAGGGTAGTATGATAATGTGGCATAAATGAACAGAACCTAGGAAATTTGGAAACAAAACATTCTACAGTGTACAGGTAGGTGATATGACAATAAAATGATGGGTTTGACACAATGTGATAGCATGCTGCTGTTGATGTACGCCTCTGGATTTTTACATGACAACCATAATAAAGCAATGTGCACAAATTACAGAAATGGGCGATGGTTCTAGGCAGACTCTGGAACATTACATGACCACTATAACAAGACACTTTGTACAAATTATAGGAATTTGTGATAGTTTTAGGCAAACTCTGGAACATTTAATACATAACCACCAGAACAAAACACTATATGCAAGCTATAGAAATGGGAGGTGGTTCTAGAATTATTGACAGATCAGTGGACTCATTTAAATAATACGCAAATTCAATATAATAGATAGACGCAATTGGCTGAATACCAAATTTGCATATTAATTTGAATGAACTCAATCGGTCTTTGATAATTCTCTATCACCACTTATTTGCATCACGTGAGACAAAGACTGTGGTTGTCAGTGATTATGCAAATGAGATGAACATGACAAAATGAAATTGCAATGATTAACATAAATGACAATCAAAATGAAGAAATTCAATGAAACTTTGCATACAGAATGCATACATAACTAATTTAGTTTAGTTTTCACGATAAAAGTTCATTGAGTTAGATTTCCTATTTCGAAATATAAATCTGTACACATTATGTTGAAAAAGAAAAATTTTATAAAAAAAAGCAAGGAAAAATGGTTGCCTTTGTTAGTTGGAAGGATCAAGAAAAAAAATTGTCATGCAGGACCAGATGGAAGGAACCAAGGCATTTTGTTCGTATGTGTAAGGTACTTTCATATATTTTATTTTAATTTAAATGAATGCATTAATGGACTTTTGAAAAGAGCTTAAAAAGTATATTCTTATTTTTTCAAAAACAAAGATAGCAAAATCATTTCTTCAAATAGATACCATTGAGATTGTTTGTTACTATGGAAACAATAGCCTTAGACGCATCACTTTAGTACTACATGAACCAAATATCATCTACCATTTTTGAACTATAATGAAGTTCCCTCCAATACATTTGCCAACAGTTGGTTTTGATATGAATACTAACAATCCCGTACACGTGTACGAGTACTTTTCATTTTCCACAAACAAAAATTTGATAAAGTGTACAGCAAAAAGAAATATTTTCGGTTTATTATGAATCATTATCAATTTATTAATTTCTTACTGCACCTCTTAAATTATTGGTAGTTGAGAGGTCACGTTTTATTTTATAGTACTAAGTGGAGGAGACGTACAACATACAAACAAAAATAGCTGGTACTTACTACTTTCTTCACGAGTAGTAACTGTTTCATAGATAACATTACCAGAACCCTGTCTGTTATATGCACGTAAAGATATAACATATTGCGAAGCTGGAAGAAGGTTAGGTATTGTGAAATGCCTTTGGTTGGCATCGAAATTCCTCATTTTCACGTCTGGTATACCAAGTCCATAACCAATTGTATATCCACGAACCATGATGTTCAAGTCAGTTCGTGGTTGGGTCCACTCAACATGAATGTTATCCGTCATGGGATAGACTTTCAAAGAAGTTGGAGCTGGTGGAACCTGAGATTCTGTAAAACAAAGTACGAGAATCAAGGTGACTTCTCAAACAATCACAAAACAATATGATGTGCATACGCACAAGTATGCAGTATTATCTGTGTGCTAATCTGATCATTACCTGCAAGTTTGCTATCACGTATTAAGTCTGTACCAATCGTGGAATGAATACTGTGGAATACTTTATTTTAGCCGGAATTAATTTTCGCTGTAAAGACTTTTTGGGTGTGTTGTATGGAATTTATTTTCACCAATTTTTGATAAGTTGAATATCGGAAAAAAACATATTTGCTGGAAAATAGCGAAAATAAAATCTATGTAAAAATAAAGAATTTTCAGTACTTGGTGGGAAAAATCATTAGTCCTAGTTTCAAATGAAACTAACTTTATAAATCTGCTTCGACAACAAAATAATAGGTAAATTTGAACTTTCAACCCGAAGCGTACATCTGAGAAGAGTTCTGGTCAAATAGACGTTTGGATGTCTGCTTACCATCAAGATCATTAGGCAGTGTGCTTTCTCCCATCCATTCAGTTGAAGGGCCTGTACCATTGACAGTCATTGCAGACATTCTAATTTCGTATCTTGTATCTTTTGACAGACCTAGAAAAATAACGCAAAACTACTAAGTACTGGCCATATACTGTTCAATTTCACGCTTCTTACAAATACAGTACACACGCTTCTTACAAATACAGTACACACGCTTCTTACAAATACAGTACACACTCTTCTTACAAATACAGTACACACTCTTCTTACAAATACAGTACACACGCTTCTTACAAATACAGTACACACGCTTCTTACAAATACAGTACACACTCTTCTTACAAATACAGTACACACGCTTCTTACAAATACAGTACACACGCTTCTTACAAATACAGTACACACGCTCCTTACAAATACAGTACACACGCTCCTTACAAATACAGTACACACGCTCCTTACAAATACAGTACACACGCTCCTTACAAATACAGTACACACGCTTCTTACAAATACAGTACACACGCTTCTTACAAATACAGTACACACGCTTCTTACAAATACAGTACACACTCTTCTTACAAATACAGTACACACGCTTCTTACAAATACAGTACACACGCTTCTTACAAATACAGTACACACGCTCCTTACAAATACAGTACACACGCTCCTTACAAATACAGTACACACGCTCCTTACAAATACAGTACACACGCTTCTTACAAATACAGTACACACGCTTCTTACAAATCAGTACACACTCTTCTTACAAATACAGTACACACGCTTCTTACAAATACAGTACACACGCTTCTTACAAATACAGTACACACGCTTCTTACAAATACAGTACACACGCTTCTTACAAATACAGTACACACGCTTCTTACAAATACAGCACACACGCTACTGGAAAAAGTGCCAAGCAGACAATCTGGAGTTTGTTGCACACATAATGGAAAGTGACATTGCAGGTAAAAGTACGAGAATCTAGGTAACTTCTCAAACATAATTTATAAGAGAAGATAATTACCATCCAGTGAGTATGAATTCACAGCACCATCAACAGTTATGACACTACTTCTGCGACTTCCCTCCTGCTTAGATCTTAACTTGTACCCTATGATAGCACCATTGCGTGCAGATAAGGGTGGCGGATCCCAGTAAATCATGATACTGGATGTGGACTGGGGCACCATAGTGATGTTTACAGGTGGAGAACTGGGTTCTGCAAGATTAAAACTACAACTCAGCATACTGAAGTCATCTTTAGGTTTCACTATTGATTACAAATACTATACTGTAAAACTATTTATTTTCACTATTTTGATGAATTTCACTGATTTTAAATTCAGGAATTTGGCAGAAGAAACAACTAGTTCAATTATTATTTTTACATGTTCACATGGATTAAATTTAGTGGTTTTCATCCCCAGCAAAAATCACTAAATTAAAAATCGGTGAATAAAGTCAAAATTCAAGTTCCTGCTACAAAAAATATGTGTATACATACGATCAGAGTAGGTCCTGGTAACCACCTCTTCACTGGATACACCAGGTCCGTTCTCGTTGTACGCCACAACTCGGAATGAATAATCCGTGAATTTGTTAAGTCTAGTTACAGTGTAGTATAGTCCTATGACCTCTATATCCTGTTCACTATTGATTCTTGCCAACTCAGCATAGTAAAGCTTATAATGATCAATTTGACCATTTCGCCGTGTTGGGGGATCCCAGAGGACCTTGATGACAGTCGTTGACAAAGCAATTGCTCTCAGATTCATGACAGGTCCAGCTGCTTGGACTAAAATAGTAAAAGAATATTGTTAACAATATGCGATTATACGAACACCAAACAAAGAGAGACAATCACTTATGAGAGGAGTATGAATCAGAAACAGGAAAATGGTGTCCAATAGTACACAGATTTGTTGACTGCCGGTAAGGTTTGACTGTACAAGAAAATCTATGGGCAAAGATAAGGTTATAAAACTTGAATATTTCTATTTGGATTTATTAGTGAACACAGATAGTCATCATGCACATCACTACTGAGAATTTCAAGGGCTCTGGTAATTACAATGTCCAAGTAAATGTATGTATCAGATCATACCTTCTGGTTGAGTCTCAACATAGAGAACAGGCGACATTTCTCCAGCGCCATGTTGATTATAAGCTTTTATTCGGAACTCGTATCTTGTTGATGGAATCAATTCCTCGATTCTTTCTTCAACAGTTGTAGTATTCACAACTCTTTCCCTGTCAAATAACAGTCATTTTAGAAAGTCAAAAAAATACTATGCTTTATAATGAAACATAGAAACGCCCAATACATGTATTTTGTTATTTATTAAAAGCATGATACACCTTTCCTTACAGCAAATTTCAGAAGTATTGGGGCTGCCAATTTGCAAACTCACTAGCAAATTGGCTAACTGCTTGGGTTTTGACTAAACAGTTGGCTTTCGAATCTCGCTGGCGCCGACTCATGGCCGCGTCTAGTCTGGGCTCTTTTATCCGACTTGTGGCCTGGGCTCTTTCATCAACATAAAATATCCAACACCTGGACTTGAGTTGTGAAAAGTCCTTCAATTTTGAGCGACTTGGCCAAAAATGAAATCTGAAAGTTACAGCGTTTTTAGTTATACAAACTTAAAGTTTACATTTTGGACCATTAATGGTCTAAGTTAATTTATTGTCTTTACGACAATAAATCATACAGTACCGTTTCAATTCTTGCTTCAGGTGTACGCTAAACACAACTACCGGTAGCCAAGGAAGTTTGTAAAGTTTGATAATCCATAATAGCTCACATGTAGTTTTAACACAAGTAATATTGTTGTAATATAAATTTGAAAGAGACCTAATGGCTATTCAGGAAACAATGTTTATAGAGAGTGTGGTGTGCATTTCAGACTAATCTTAATGAAAAATGCTTTACATAAAATATTAATTTTTTCATATAGACCATCTTTGATCGTCTAACAGAAAATCCTATGTGCAATTCAGTGACTTCATTACACATAAGAATCTGAAAACTCAACGAAACTGAATCTACAGAGCTGCTCTATGATATTTTAATGGCTATTGGCAAGATGGATATTGTGAATCACAAAGCTGTTACATTTATTGCAGTACACATATTGCTCAAAATGTCAAAGGGTACAAACAAAATGTTGCTAACAATACAACTATAAGTAAACCATCACTGTCATTAGCTGACCTAAAACTTATTGTACTTCAAATTGCCCCCCCCCCCCATTGATTTTGGCATGTCTGTTTCAACGGGCAATATTTTTAAACTTCAATAGGTGATTTTCTGTTCACGCAGGCCGAAAGTCTGCCGCGAAAATCAATTGATTTGATTTTGAATTTTTTGTTTCGTAACTCAAAGTCGAAAGACCGATTTTTGAAAGGGGAATATTAAAGCATCTATACATACGTTTAGATACCTTACTTCACCGAAATTGACCATCATCAAATGTATACAGCACACCATTAAGCATGGAAATATCCTCCAGTTACTTTTGCGTTCGAACCCCACACGATGTTTGATCGCCACTACAACGCTATGACCATTGTTTGTCCTGTTTTTATGTGCGGTTTCATGCATAACGCAGCATCGCACAGTGAACAGAAAGTGGTCTATTACAACCGCAATTTTCGAGGAAAACAGAGGAATTTAATGCTTGCCATGAAATGTGCTTGAATGTATGATTTTCAGGATAAGCCATATTAAACTTACCTCGGAGACCCCTGCCTTCTGAAGTAGACTGAGTAGGCCATTATATTACCATTCGTAAGCCCTGGCTCTCTCCATGTCAAATCAACAAACCTGGTCGATACTAACTGAGGCAGTACATCCCTTGGAGCAGTAGGTACCAGTCTGGAACCTGGCGACGTATCTGTACCTACCATGGCAGTAGGGGATGGTGAAGTAGTGGTGGTACTGATCAGTACAGGCATTGTGGGTAAGGATTCATCTGATGGTGGTGGTGGTCATGGGTAAAACAGGGAGACACAAAAAAAAAAAAAGACAAACATGCAAAAATAAATACAGCAAACTAAGTGGGGGGTTAAAAGCCATGAGAAGCAAGTTTATTACGGTGACCTCTGACCTAAGTGCAGGAATCATGCAGGATTGCTACAAGCTGAGGCATTCTACAACTCAGACGGTTGAAACGATTAGAAATATCATGCCTCAATGCAATTGCAAAAATATTATTTATACGTTGGAGGCCAAACAATAGGCAGCAGCGTACAGCACTATAGGTATCAATGTGTTAATTGTCCACAAGCATCTTTACTGAACTGATTGTAAAACATACCAAGTTGAAGAATTAGGGAATGTCAATACATTAACTTATTTAATAACCAAATGTACAAACACGCATCAACGACAAATCATATCTACATACTCCACATTAGTAATTCTTTCCTTTTAATTTATTTTTAATTTATTTTTGGCAGCCATTTCATCATTCAATTAGATTTAGGTACCTCAAAGAATAATTTAACTAAGTTTGTGTTAAAATAAAAGTGCATCTTTAAATGTACTCTCTAGTATTCTTTTTATCAAAGAATTATTTTAAGTGTGTTTATATACATCAGCACTAATAAAAGATGTACATTTCCAAACATTTAGGTGTTGTAGCTTGTCGTTATGTGCTTTTGTTGAAATCATTCACATACAAAACGGAATCAAAAGAAAAAATATTACATTTACACCTGTGAGGGCGCTAAATCACATAGTGTTCAAATAAACAATTTTTTTTTAAAAAACTTGAGAAATAAAAATTTTACAATATCAAACTTGAAATACGCAGCATTAGGTAATGACAAATTCTGCAGCTTTTATGAATGACTACAAAAATAAACACTGTATTTGGACACTTTAAAATGTCCCAAAGGAATCTGAGAAATGAGTACGAAAAGCAGAGGTCATGGCAGCTTGCCATTAGTGTGCGTGTTCAAAAAACAACTCTTTTTCTCTCACTATTTCACCTGACCTGCACACCTATTTGTAACTGAATTAAACGAACTAAAGCCTGGTAATGAGTTTCGCTTCATGCTATTAACCGGGCCAATAAATCTTGATCGGTTCGCATCATAAACTTTGTACAGGCAACAAAATCTTAATTCACAGTCTACTATTTTATGACGATCTCCCTGATGGATGATTCCAATTTATGTCCATTTATAGTATATTCTCACACATGACTGTTTCAGACATTTTACGACTCACGACTTGCATCACCCGCAAGGTGTTTTTCGGCTCACTTCATTTGATGATTGGCCAGTTGATAAAAGATCCTATCTTTTTTGTGGAACACCGAGATAGTTGTATATATTATGCAATTCCAGATATATTTAGCTAGCAAATGAAGCCAATACTATCCAGATTGCCCATAAATCTGCATTAGAAGCTGCATTCCCAATAGAAGTGGCACTCATTCATTTTGAACAATTGATAACCAAAAAAACAAAATGGTGGCAAGTAGAAATGTACTCTGAAAGTAAGCCAATGCCTGACTTACCAGCTACTGAGTGACACTAGATATAATCCCAACCACTTATTGTAAAAACTATAGTGTATTTAATTTTCCCCTGTAAGGATTTATTTAACGTGATATTTTTAAGGACATTTGCAATTAAATTATAAGAAAATCACTGATAGGCTAACCTAAAAGACCACCAATGGTCTCCTGCTGCAAAAATACATTGTGTCATTTTAATCTCACAAAATTAGAATTTACAAAACTTTAATTCAAAGAGGAGCAAAATTTAAACCAAATGAACTCGTATTCATATGCAACACAAACATATTCGGATAGTTGCCTTCAGCTCAATAAGCCATTTTCACATATAACACGGCTTCTACAACATTGCCTGCTAGCCTTACAGATTGTAACACCATTCAGTAATACAGTATTAGAGAAATATATAACAGAAATCAGGTATCAAACTTTACAAAAGCTTAATTTTCAGTTTATCTATGCATACAGCAGGACTTGGTACTTTGCTCTACATGTTAATCCCACCAAAAAAAAGAACACGAAAAAAAAAAAAAAATAAGATTTTAATTTTGTTAATATATAAACTTCAGATTTATGAGGGATTATAAGAAACACATGTTCACTTTAATACATCAAATCAAAAATTACCACGCTTAACACTTCTGTTTCCATGGCAACCAAACGCAGACAGCATCCATGGCGCCAGTCTAATGCCCATAGGCTGATTGATGGTATACATGTCAGATATTCTAACTGTACGGTGCTGCCTTTTAAATCAAGTATAATCAATTTATTCACACCTACACCTGAGGTGAAGTCCTCTAAATGTATTTATAATTATACGTAATCAATCGCATCTAGCTGTAACTAACTGCATGATCTACGCTTAAAGTAGTGTGCACGGCATCTTGCGGTGATTTCGTAACCAACTTTCTCACAGGCGAAACATTAGCGACAATTGGAAAAACAAATATAGCTGATTTAATGGAGTCTTCAATTTAAGTATTTCATTCAAATCTATGTTCGGGAACTGATCCTACAGTTTCAAAAAAAAAAAATGATACAGCGAAAACAATGCTGTTTCATGTTTCCATGGAAATGGAGCTAAATATTTGTATATAAAGCAATGAACATCGTCATGCAATTTTTTAGACCAACTTTCTTGATGAGTAGGCTTCTATCTTTACGTTGTATGCTATTCACGTGCATCTGACGTATATAATTATGTGTCGTTTTCGCACCACTTAACAGTAAGCATTCATTTTATCAATTGTGCACATTTTTGAGATAAACTTGACAATCTTGGTCAATTACTACTAAAAGGAAAAAAAACTGTCACAGAATCTTGCTAAAATATAATTTCATGAAAAAAAAAAATCACTAGATCAATGAGTATGTTGTAATTAACATGGCTATATACGGATATTATGTTGAACAACAATCCAAAATACCGAGATATACTACCTACTGTATGTTTATAGTACACTAATTATATACAAACAATTTCAAGATAGTAGAAGATGCTCACTTTGATGAATCTCACAAAAAATTTGATTTCAAAAAAGCAACTATGAAGCAATGGAGCCATAATCTTTTTTCTACTATGAATTACTAGAATTATTTTTATATGATAGATTAATTTATGCAAAGGAAATATTATAATGCGTTGCATGTTGATATGAATGTCAAAATCATTACTCGCACACATACACAAACACATGAATACTACAGCTTGGATGGTTTCTGAAATACAAATCTGACACAAGAGGGCGCTGTCTTACCTCTATCTACGATAATTAGCTGAGCACTAGTCTGTATATTGCCTATATCATTGCTTGCTTTACATTGATACAGGCCTTCGTCCGACTTCACTAGGCCTAGTATTTTAAGATTGGTCCCCTCAACAATTTTGAAATAATCACTCGGTGTGATGGTGTCACCATTTTTTATCCACTCAATGGTTGGGAACGGGACTCCGTACACTTTGCATTCAAAATTGATGTCGCTGTTCACTTCTGCAAATAAACTGGTGGGTTCCTTTTCATATCGCGGTGTAACTGAAATAAACAGGAGTAAAATACAGACATAACATAATATTTTGGCAGATTTTTGCAACTCAACACATAACTACAAATGTATGTTTATATCTCTATGCTTGTGGATTACCATAAAACATATCAACATTTTTTTACATACAGCAATATATAATAAAAAAAAGCAGTTTAAACAATATTCCACTAGAACTCTGAAGAATGTCATCTTGCACATTGTAAACATAATAAAAACCCCCACAAGATAATAATTTACAAAATAATAAAAAATAACTAACTGCTGGACACCTTCCTGTGTTTCATCTTGTACAGGAAGGAAAATGACAAAATCTTTCGAAAAAACACTCGTCTACACAGAATTGAGAACATATCATTTTTAACTATTAATATACAGGAAAAATAACAGTGGTAATATCTAGAATGGTAATTTTCATGATTAATGATAAGAAATGCCAGATGGGAACACTGACAAATTTAATCCTGGAATGTAGTAGCCACAATCTGATTTCAAATACTCTCCTACTCGTCTCCAGTTATTCATACTCAGTTGTTTTTAGGTCGAGCACCTTGACGAGCCTCTTTATCAAATTACCACACCCCCCCCCCTCCAAAAGTGAATTCAGAATAGGTAACTGTTTTAGTCTCAAAAATATTCTGAAGTAACTGATTCTGTTTGTATATTTTCCAAGTACAGTCAAATTTATAATGGTGAATTTGTCCATTAAACAATATTTTTTTTTTTTTTTTTTTTTTTTACAAATGATTGAGCAGAAATTGACATTTTTAAGTTAAGAGCACCAGCTATCTGAACTGGACTGGACTGTATTTTGTTAAGTAAGAATTTTCATCTGGCGTTTTCTTCTTTTTTTTGGAGACAAAAAACAAAAATCATACTTGCATGAGACAAAAAATTTTTTTCTTCATGCAAACATGTGAATAGTCAAACAACACAATTTGAGTTATAACAGTTTTAATTTTCTATGTCAGTAAAAATTGGTTAATATTCACTGAATCCTAAAGACAGTAGAGTACTTTTTTGAAATGGTCTCAAAGTATGGCGGGTATTGAATTGCAAAAAATCATAGCAGCAAAAAGTTATCACTATGCTTTGCAAAATAATCAATTCCCTGTTATTTCAACCTAAATACGATCATGTACATCGTTTGTAAGTTTGTCATCTAGCAAATTAATCAGTGGTCATGAGCGATTCGTCTTTTGAAATATTTCCATCTTTAAACGAGCGCTTCAATTCATCATAGAGATCAAACATATGCCGCTGTATCCTCATCTTGCGTCTCCGAACAATTATGAAACATTGACTGCAAATAGCAACATCTGAACACTTGTCAAAATCAGCAGTTTCCAAGAAAAAAAAAAAAAATCTAATCCAGCCTCTTAAACAAATGAAATTTACGAGAAATGGTGATGGTGTTACGAGGGCGGAAGCTTGAGGACATGATACGTGCCTCTGAGAGATGACTCAATTCGTGATTTGCGATGGAGCCAGAATGTCTGCATTAACAATGTACACTCAATAATCTGCAGAGTTTAAAGTGATGGTAAATTTGCTCGATGGTTGAGATATTTTACCCTTTCCTTCAGAGAGTAAATTAATTGCCAGTGTCTAATAATACTAATGGAACATGTCTAATTAGAGACCATTCACATCTGTCACTTTCCTGGCTAAAGTTCAAGTAGTGCAATCCAACTATTTTACGACCCAATCCGCTGCTACCACATGCTCTCGCACACCTTAAAACAGTTCTCAAAAAAATATATTTGAAATCAATTCAAGTCTAATTTCTATAAATATGAACATTTTCCAGTATCAGTTAAAAACTATTTTTAATCAAGACTGCAGCTAAATAGATATTTTAGATGATCTAAAATTGGTGGTGTTGTAAATGGTGTTCACAAAGACGTCATCAGAGAATGATCATCACCACAATGGACAGTGTTTAACCACTGAAATGCAAGCACCATACGCTGTATGGTTTTGATGGACAAGGCATTACCGTAACCGAAAATGAAATGTTATTTTCAGAAAATCAAGCTTCAGCTTATTTTTCCCCATTCAACTAAATTTTCTAAAATTACATTGATAAAAGTGTCATAATGCATTAAATTCATGAACTCGTTAAAATATCAAAAAGCATGTGAAAGCATAATGCTTTTGCAACATCAAAATAAATTATCCAGATATCTAATATCGTTGTGAAACTGTCAGTTATTTCTTACTTTATAGTAACCTAGGGCACTTCAAATAAATTAATCGTTGAATAAAGACAAATTACGAAACATTTATATGTGTGCCTCCTTTGCTAAAGTGTGACAACTACTCAACAAAGTCCAGGTCAAGGAGAAGAACAATCATTTTAAGTTAAATGCATCCAATTTATCATTTTCTCAATTTACATACATGCGTCATCAAATTTGTTAACATTTATTTTTGCAATATACTAAACTGTCAGAAAATCTCGCCTCGGGGCAGCTGAACAAGTTCCTGCCAACACACATTGCAAGAAGTACTAAAAATGGGCCGTCTATATTTACCCAAGTATTTTACTTAAATCTTAAAAGAAGCTGCAAGTCAAAAGAATTACGCAAACTTTTGCTTACACAATAAAATCTATTTTTTTTAACAGTAAATTAAATCCTATAAATTATTTTCCCTTAAGACTTACACAAGGTTGCCCCTTTAACACAAACTAAACTGCAAACATACATGTCTCCCTCTAGTGGCAGGTATTGGACATTCAATGAGAATAATTTTTTGATTCACACTTTCATAACTTGACAAATCATACTACAGGGTTGAATCAGGGAGGGAGGGAGGGAGGGAGGGAGGGAGGGAGGGAGGGAGGGAGGGAGGGAGGGAGGGAGGGAGGGAGGGAGGGAGGGAGGGAGGGAGGGAGGGAGGGAGGTGTAGTGTTGGGGGGCACCTATCCAACCATACCTTGCACAAGTAGTTCTACCCTTGCATCAATATTGGTATTGGTTATGACATTACTTGCTGAACAAATGTAAGTTCCTGTATCTTGCTCCGTTGCACTCTTTATGCGAAGATTATAAGCACCAACATAAGAATAATGATAGTCAGGATTCCGACTGAAATATAAAGAAAAATTGGTGTAACTTTAATAGCACAGTTCATCATGTAGATATGGTGTACCATCATTTCATATGGCCATGTCAAGAAAACATCCAGAGTTATGAGGGAAGCAGAATTGTAATTGCATATTACAGCGCATGACATGGTGGGATGGGAGTGTGTACATATACTTTGCAATCTGAGCAGTCGCTGGGTTAGTATGGCTTGGTGTAGCTGGTGTATATATCTGGTAGCGATGCCTATGTGTGGGCTTTGAATACAAACAACGCTCAGCACCATCAATGAAGTTTGATTGACAAACCTCATTGATGGTACTGAACTTACCTTGCATGAAACAAACTGTAACCGACCTCACTGTGATGACGCTTACGTTGTGGAGTACGGAACAAGGGCCCAAAGCATGCGCACTGCGAACACAATAATCTGTGCCACGGGTCACAATTGCTTTGTTGATGTAGAAGAAGGGGCAAAATTGTTACCAAATTTGAAAGATTATCAATGACAATTATATAAGAAAACCAAGAATTTGAATATTCCAGAGTGACAGCAGACTCAACTGATAAGTAGAAGAGTTAATTATTCAATGTGTAATAAATTCTGTTTTCTCCGGTGAACAGAACACATGTAACAGAGGGGTGGAGGGGTGTTAGCTAATTATATACCGTAGTGCAGTTTTTTAAAGGCACATAATATCTTGACAGTTTATTGCACATTTATTATATACAACTGAATATACCCAGTAGTATAAACTTTGAATATTTTCAGCTAGCGATTTTTACAATTTACCGTATTACCCCGGGCACGCGCCCCTCCCTGGGCAAGCGCCCACCCCCTGTTTTCACAAAAGTTACATGTTGGGGACATCTTCGGTTAAACGCCCAGAGTGATTTTTAGCCAAGAATTAGGTCAACAATAAAGTTTTATTTGTTAAAAACGAACGCGTTTGATTTATTTAAATAGTGCGTTTGTTACGGTAGTTCTCTTTTTGGAGTGTGTGGTTTTGTTTGTGTTTTACGTAAAAACTCATTGGAAGAGCATCGCCAGGCAATGGACGCGGGACTCTTTGGCAACGACCAAAAACGTATCCGTGTCCAGCCATTGGTTGGCCACGTAGAGGTCAAAATACGCGTTCAGTTTTGCTCTTCCGTTTCACCCCCTCCGGAATGTTCTACTTTCGCAGCCTAATCGCAGGTTTTTCGAAAAACGTCAAAAAAACACAAGAATTAGTGGAAATGTTTCTATTTGGGGCGGATTATTGATAGAGGATAATGTCTTTATTACAAAAATACTGAAAAACCGTGAGTTTTTGCCTTAGTTATTTTTTTATCGGCGAAAAACTGCGAACTCGGCAAATTTGGTTGCACAACTTCCCTCTATCATGTACACCCAGCGACAACGATGCCAGCTGACTGTGAACGAGAGCTAGCACTTTTGAGACATTGCTACTTTCTTTCCATCCCTCATCACAGCTATGGCATTACGGTCATGTGGATTATTTTTCTGTCGTTGAAGAAAAAAACATTTTGCCGACCTCAAGTCCATTACGATAACCATAATGAGGCATGCCGACGATGGGAACTTGTTGCATCATAATTTTGTCTTGTATGTGGGTGCGTGAATAAATCATGTTAATGAGGTCGACCAGAGTTCATTTTCAGTCTGTTTTTTATGTATCAGTAATAAAAGTTTTTTTTTGTTTCATAACCCTGTCTGCTATTCTTCAGTAATTACGATGCGATGTATCAATACGTGCATGAACAAAATTATGCTAATGAGGTCATCGCCTACTTGGATTACAAGCGGTAGTTTTTCCCGGCCGTTTCGACTTGCACTGATCACGGTTACTAATGTAACCGTGCATTGATTACAATATTTACCATAGTTTGTAGTCAATTTCAGTGAGTAATACAACTTCATTCGCTGACATAAAACAAGTTTTATTCTTGAAATTCGACCCCGTGTCTTAGTGTTCCCACAGATCTTGACCGAGTGCTCACGTTTATTGAAACCTCGCATAAATCAAGAAATAAGTACGTGTACAAAGTGTACGAAAGCATTCCTTTATTTGACCTTATCATACGATCACAAAAACAACTTTTTAAAATCTGTTTTGGGGTGGTACTCGGGTAAGCGCCCACTCGCAATTTTTCCTGATTTTGTATGTTCAGGCCCCTGGGCGCGTGCCCGGGGTAATACGGTAGATGATTTATGACGCTAATATTACCGGTACATAGAAGTTAACACGAGTCAGGGACTCAAGTGTAATTTTCACAGATAAATCTTTTGACAATTTTTAGGAGTAATCGTGAGCTTTGAAAGCTCATGAGTGGAAGAGGAAGGGGATGGAAAATTGCACAACAAATCCTAAATAATATCTGATTGAAATCCAAGAAATATTGTTGGAATACTCAATATATATTACATTGAAATACTGGATTGCAAAATAAGATTAAATCATTGATATAATTGATGTCAGAACAAACAACGCTAGAAATTGGATTCAAAAAGAAGCAGATATTGATCAGCCAGGAATATGAATGCGATCAATTAAAATGTTTGGGTATGTAACTTGTCGCTGTGTGGTTTGTGAATTTATTATTTAATCATTATTCGTGTGGTTATGCATACAATGTTACTATGGCAACCTGTGAAAAACATGAAACACTTTAACTTGTCCATCAATTAGTTGCAGGTTTATTCTGCAAGAGGTTAAAATATTGTAAAATTTCATAAAAGACTAATTTACATGATTCTCAGAAAATTACAAAATATTGCAACAGTGACAATGTTCACTGAGGTCCTTTCTATAAGACAGGAAGTCAAAGTTTTATGAATATCATCGTCACAAATTCCTCTAGTCAAATCACAACAATGTGCAGTAGGTAGAATTTAAATTAAGAGTCGCATCACACAGCAAACAGTTGTAAGAATCCTTTGCAGGAAGAAGACTAATTGCATATCAGCGGTTAACTTTCATCTATCTCTTGTCTGAGCAATCTTGGGAGACGAGTAAAACAACACATCCCTTGGGGAGCAAGTTTAATCAAGAACTACATATAACTAGTCATTGTTAATGACACAGTCCCCGTCCCAAATTTTGTGATCTGAAATATCAATTTGATGCTGATGAAGTCATTGAGATTAGATTGAAACCATTAATAGGAGATGGATTTGTAAAAAATTATGATTTAGTGCTTTTACACAAGAATTGGACATTGGGCAGTCATATTGAATCAAGTTACAAAAAACAAGTGGCGTACACAACAGATTGTTTATTTACATCAAAACACGTGTTCCGTGTAGTAGTAATATGGCCAAAAATAAAAACAGCCGTTATTTGGCCATCTTTGATCTGATTATGAAACACACTGATATGTATGATGTATGTGCCAAATACGAATGAAAATGGTACATAAGTTGTGGAAATATAGTAGTAAGGCCAAAAAGTCAGATTGCTGTCAATCGACCATCCTTGACCAGATTTTGAAACAAATTGTCATGGACATGCATCCTAACATATATAAAGTACATGTATGTGCCAAATTTGAATGAAAACTGACAGAGCACGTGCAAGATACCGCATAAAAAAAAACCCACAAGATGCCTGCCAGTCGACCATCTTTGATCCAATTGCGAAATAAATTGTACTGGACATGTATCCTAACATGTATAATCTATGTACCAAGTTTGAATGACAACTGACAAAGCATGTCCAAAATACAACATTTTCAAAAAACAAGATGGCTGCCAGTCGGCCATTTTGAATCGAATCACTAAACCACTGCATGTGCATATGTCCCACATAAGGTACTAGGCACATGCAAAGAATGAACTGAATCAGTCCACAGGATTCTGAAATATTACTATTGACAGACTGATGCACGAACAGACGGACGGACAGACTCAGGAACTCATGGATGGTCGGGGACATGTATCCTAACATGTATGATCGATATACTAAATTTGAATGAAAACTGACAAAGCATGTCCAAAATACAACATTTTCAAAAAACAAGATGGCTGCCAGTCTGCCATCTTTGATCCAATTGTGAAATAAATCGTCATGGACATGTATCCTAACATGTATAATCTATGTACCAAATTTGAATGAAAACTGACAAAGCATGTACAAAATACAACATTTTCAAAAAACAAGATGGCTGCCAGTCGGTCATTTTGAATCGAATCGCTAAACCACTGCATGTGCACATGTCCCAGATAAAGTACTAGGCACATGCAAAGAATGATTGGAATCGGTACAAGGGATTCTGAGATACGACTCCGGACGGACGCACGAATG
The DNA here is from genome assembly GCF_978046115.1 of Saccoglossus kowalevskii. Taxonomy (NCBI): domain Eukaryota; kingdom Metazoa; phylum Hemichordata; class Enteropneusta; family Harrimaniidae; genus Saccoglossus; species Saccoglossus kowalevskii. The sequence goes on along the minus strand of NC_140661.1, from coordinate 23,561,477 downwards.
GAGACCGAATTATAAGTCCCCGTTTTCGGACTTCGTCCGAACGGGGACTAATAAAATGTATACAGATATCCCTTATATATATTTATTCTACAGGTTTTTGTGTATTTTCTCAGTTTCGGAATTAATTTTCGCTGAAAAGACTTTTTGGGCGTTTTGTATGGAATTTATTTTCACAGATTTTTGACAAGTTTGAATGTAAAATATAGAAAAAAAATGGTATATTCGCTGGATTTTATTTTCACTGAATCATTTCTTCAGTGAAAATAGAGAAAATTAATTCCAAGCGAAAACAAAGTATTTTACGGTATCTATATATTAAACTGCAACATCGAAATATTGATCCACCGGCAAAAAAAATTGAACATTCAAATTATGGAGAGTGCAATTTGTTTTCAAAATAAACAATTATATAATTGAAGTTTCGAAAACAATCTGCAATTTCCTAAAGTTAAGTTAAGTATTTTATAATTGTTATCAATTATAACGACTAAGTGCCAAAAAATAGACAATGCAAGCTCAAGACTATGGTTTTAATCAAGCCAGAAAAACCATGAAAGACTCTTGGTTTAATGCTCAACATTATTTTATTCACCAGAAACTTATTAGTCAATAAAAATACACTACTTTATATAAATGGCTTCTAATAGAATAAATATGGTATTTAGTTTTGGGAAAAGTTTTTCTTATGGTATTGTAGTAATGTATGCACTTACATAAATGACACAGGTGCATCCATGGTTAAAATAATTCAATTCTTGGTTTACATGCATTTCTATTAGAGACGTGCTTTAAATGGAGCAAATATGGTAAGGACCTATGCAGTACTGGCAACATATTTGAAGGGTATAGTAGGTTATAATTTCTCTCAGATGTACCGGTACACAGCATGCCTGAGATCATCATACCCAGCTGCATTAGGATCATCCACTGCTTAGGTTACAGGAATTCACAGATTCAGAAGATAAGGAACCATCATAAAAACGAAAACATTCTGAGGCTAATTCAAAGGGTAGTCATGTTGACCCAACTTCGGTTACGAAGCGATAACCCTGGTAATGGAGAAAAATGCTCACAGGCAGTACAGACTGGGTGGTGCTTGACAAATGAAAGTTTCACCTGAAATAATATTCAACTGCTATATCTGGAATTCAACTTTGTAGACTGATGCCTCCAAAAAGTTGGAATCTGAGATCTGAGAACTCAGAAAATGCACGAGTATGCTGTTAAATAAGTACACCAATCAATTATAAACATTTATGTTTTTGTAAGAAATTTCTATGATTACCCAGAATGCATTGAAACACATTACTAGTATTCCCGACTTACAAACTATGCATTTAGCCAATTAGCATACCGATCCTATGATCACCCAGGATGCATTGCATATTGATCACACACTTGTGTCAGATGAGTACATGTCTGAAATCTGAATTTACAAACTTCAGAAATATGAAGAGATTTATAGGAAACTTAAGTTTGAATGATTATTTAATTATTCTAGGTGATTTATTCAATTAAATAATTCAAAATCTAGATGGCAAAAGTGTGAAAAATCTTGTTTGAAGTGCTTACAAGTGAAGGAGTAATGGTAGTCAGTAACAAATGGCATTACTAGTCAGTAAATTAACAGGCAAATAGAGATTTTTTCAGGCAATAAATCTGCTCGGGATTCGCAACTTATTGAACACACTTGCCGTTGAAATTGCAATCGTCAGCAAATGATGTCCACATGTGATCTGTCATGATCTGAACCACTTATTTATAGTATTTTTTTTTGCATCCTTACATGCAAATATTCGGTGTAAACTTTTGAAACATTTCAGTTGAGACAGCGAGATGCTGTTTATGATTGTAAGATTTTGGAAATACTCTGAATAATAAACTAATGAATCGGTCCAGAGTTTTGTAGACAGGTCTTACATATGGGACAGTCTGTGCATGCGAGTTGCCATGGTAATGTACTGAAGTCATGCAGATAGCCATTCAGTAATGACAGAGAATGCAGTGCTGACTACGTATTTATGTAGTGATTTACCAGGCCATTCTTCAGAGCATTCTCAATGTCTGGATTCTAAAATTTCATTTCGCGAATGCCCGAAAATTATCACAAAAATTGACCGAGGTAGAATGGTTCACAGTAGTTTACTATTTACCTTGGTGTTATTGGTTGACCATCTTTCCACCATGTGACTGTAGGTCTAGGATTGGCATTCACCGCACATTCCAATACAACGTCTCCGCCTTCCAAAACTTCTGCATTTTGTGGTCTTGAAGCAAATTCTGGTCGCCTAACCATTGAACCACCTGGTGAAGAATACATTCAAGTTTATTTTAGTTTTTATCGTTATTAATAATAGTTTCATTTGCATATTAGGAACAAAATTGACAATCAGAAGTATCAAAGCAACCAATGACTGCCATACGATAAGAGCAAGTTGTTCTCATTCATATTACACCTTTTAGTTAGCGTTCAATCAAAGCAAAAAAGTTGTGTGACGACTGAAGATTTCGTTTGTGAGATTGGTAAGCCATATTCTGTTTCTGCAGATGCATAATAGAATCACCACTAAGCACTACACACCAAATAAGAAATTTTCAATAGTAGTTTTCAAGAAAAATTTGAAAAGATGACAGTCGAACGCCAGTCGGTCAGCCAGTGCAAAATAATTCGTTTTATTTTAGAGCATAATATCAGAGTTGTTTTACTAGGGCAGAACAACGCCAGTTTTGCCTCCTTGAAGATGACAATTTTTAAGATCCCTCATGTGGAAAAACACACTATGCTGAATTCTCATGTTAAACTACAAAGCAAAGAAATTCTGACATTCAGTGTAGATTTTGTGAGAGCAATAAACACAAAGGCAGTCTCAGACAGCCTTAGGAGACGCCCTTTTAATAACACAGAGTGGAGACATCCTTTTAATAACAGGCAAACGCATTGGACTTTTCAAAGTGAAACAAGAAGGAACAGTTTTCAGCATATCGCAGACACTCCAATTTATCTTTTGACGAAAATGCTGAATTATAATCTCTGCATTTAAGTCTTCTGGGTGCAAGCATAAGTGTCTCATATGCACGAATGTTTATTGCAACATCATACGCAAGTACAAGAAAGAACTCCATCTGTCTAAGGTCTGTGAACGATAGCAGAGTCTATAATCATGGTTACTATCAGTAACACAGTTGAACATTGGGATCCAAATATCCATATAACATACATACGATACAAAACGATGTTAGCTTTTCTGGAAACAAAAACTTCGTAAGAGATGTCACGAACATTTGATGTCCGAAAAAAAAAATTAGCGTGCAAATAAATTTCTGAAGGATTAAACTCACTGAAAATGATTGATAATGACGCTTCTTCACTTCGCCGCATTCCTTCAATGTTTGTTGCTCGACATCGATAGTCGGCTTCGTCTGACATCTTGACATTTTTTATTTCGAGAGTACCGCTTTCTAGTTCTGTATACCTCTCGTCCACATTAGTCGCAAGATCTAAATTTACTCTATTTTTCTGCCACCTGGAAAAGATGCAAGATTGTTAATTTTTATGTATTACCGTTTAACACCATCCTAAAAATAACTACATGGCAAAGTAAAAGAACACAAAATTACAAGTTTAATGTTGGTGTTCAACATCGATTGAGAATTGTTCATGGAACATTCCATGCAAAAAATCTGCAACATCTGGATGCTCGTGTATCACTAGAAGACGCTCACATAATACAGGAGAATACTTGACACATTCTTTTGTGGGGGGGACGTAAAACTGACAGAACATTACCTTATAACAGCTCCAGGAACTGCTGTAACTACACATTTAAATATTGCTGTATCCCCAGTATATACTGAGGTAGACTCTGGTCCCTCGTCAATTCTACCTAAATCTGAAAAATAACAGAAATAAATAATTAGATATGCAGCCAAGTAATCTCACCTTTCATGATAGCTAATTTACAAATAAATCTGCATGCGTCAGCAGCACACTGTTGACCCACCAGCAAGATTACTCTAGATCAAAGTTTCTGGGAAGCACTGGCGAGTCAAATAATACAATACCATACCATATCAATCACATTTATTGCATTGCACTATGTGCATTGCCCACTTATTGTGCCCACCTCACACATCTTGATCAAGCTTTTTACAGCAGCACACTGCAATTCAAATAGCCTGTCTAATACAAAGTTATTGTATTTTTTGTAGCCGATCATTTCTCTAAAAGAAATGATTTCACAGACATAGACGATCATAGAAGTTGGGTGGCCAGGTTAGTGTTTCTACAGAGTAATTTTTTATTTATATTACAGATTTGCTTTAGTTTAAAATGAAAAAATAAAAAAAAAAACATGTATGTAGTACAACCTACAATGAATCACTGTCGATAATACATAATGAATGAAAATAATGATACCAACTAACACCAGATATATCTCTCCCCTATATTCACTTTTCAACCCAATAACAGATAAGACAAACTGAGGAGAATGAAATAACAATGATACCAACGAACACCAGACAGATCCCTCCCCTATATTCACTTTTCAACCCAATAACAGATAAGACAAACTGAGGAGAATGAAATAACAATGATACCAACGAACACCAGACAGATGCCTCTTATATTCACCTTTTAATCCAACCAAACAGACAAACTAAAGGTAAGGTGTAAAGAAAACTTGAAAGCCCACTCTAACATATTGTATGTAATAAACTCTGGAGAGAACAACAAATTGGTATGTAATCAATTAGAAACATCTGAACAGAAAAACAACCCATCAATTGGTCTTAGTAATTCTGTGAGTAGTGGACTTGGAAAGGAATATTACACAGACCCTATTTGATTAATAAGGTTAATAACTTATTAACGAAATTAATCAAATTTATAGCCATGATTTTTGATATAACCTATCAGACAACTTGTTATAATTATGTAAGTATAAGTTGTAATACCGCACAAGCTAGTTCTGTGTAAACATGCATGCCTTATACAAAGAAGCACAAACATGCGAAAACAAAAATTATAGTAAATTCAATAATGACCTAGTATGTTACTAGCACACAGCACATACATTTAGAGGTTAAAAATAACGAATAATTTATTCACTTTATTAACCAACCAGGGTCTGCTACAGACAAATCAGTAGACTTATTTGGTGAAAACCTAGGACAACTATTGACTCAGCAAATGGATTTTGGAATACATGAAAACTAACTAGCCTTTATACACGTTTACATTCTATTAAGCGAGAACAACTCACTTGAGTTGAACACAGCGACAACTACTAGAATACACAAACCAGTCGGACCATCTCCGAAATCCCAGCGGTGCCAGACAGACATCAAGCATGCATGACATTAGCTACACTGTGTTACACATGGGGGACTCCAAATACAGTGTCTGCGACAGGACCCGAATGTAAATCAACTTGAATTTCAACTTTTCTCTGCAATTAGAAAGCATTGGGGACCTTCTCTTAATTTGTACAGGTTTTGAACAAGTTGGACACAAATCCTTCGAGGTTAAGTCGAGGGTATGAAGCACAGCAAGGGCAATCAGGTCAAAGTAACTTCAGGAATAACGATAAACTGTGCACACATAAGGCTAGCAGAATTTATACGACAGATGATTATGTCTTATCTTGATACTTTCTAACCAGAGGGTAATGATCAGAATCGAAGTCTCTTATGGTTGTATCTTTATCAACGTGAACAGTAATCGTCATACACACATACAAGATTCTGGAGAGGGGCAAATTTGTAAGGTTAATAAGTGCCTTGAAAACTCTTGAATAAAGAGTAGTAGTATACATGTTAAACCTTGTTAACCTTGATTTCCCTGGATATTTGTGGGTGTGAGCAACTTTACCAGGCTTATCCCAAATTACCGTTATATAGAAATATAGAACTCCCAAACTTGACCTGGCAAATTGACACAAGTATTAGTGAAGATATCGGTACATGTATCAGTTTGTAACTACTCACACTCACTCTCAGCAAATTATATTTGTCACTGGCAACTACAAATTTTACAAATTAGGGCTTAAATTGTTATTTAACTTAGGCTAACAAACCGATTGGTATCAAGATTCTGGAAGCACCGCATGTACAGGCGGTTGAGCGTGACAATGCAAGTTAAAAGGGGTTAATATGGTTTTTGTCTCGCTTTTTGTATCAGAAACTGACATTTTGTGAGTCGCCACTTGACCCAATATAGTGATGTATATAAAGCCCCCCTCAAGGGGGATTAACTCAGAGAAAGAGTCTTTATTCCGATGAGGAGTGGTACATGATAAAGCCATAAAGTAATAAAACAGAAGTATTCATCTGATTAGAGATGATCTGGATTGAGTCATTCTAAGACTGTCACAAAGCAGTTGCGAGGACACAACCATTAGCCAAGCCATTTACATCATTACTGCCGAACACCATCTGCTGTAATTTTCTCTACCTTCCGTATTACACACAAATGCTAATCCTGTGTTTCAAACCAATTTTATAATTACCAATGATTAGGAAGCAGACCACCATCTCTTACAGTACGTTGTTCTGCTTTTTTGGCTTCTTTACTTTTTATTCGTCATTATATACATTCCCTATATTGTCGTTCTCTTAACAAAGCATACACAAAACAGTATACTTAATTTCATGATTTATCAAGTCAAAATTTTGCAAAAATCACTGTGTTGCAGAGCCCCAGGAGAAATTTTCTAATCATAAATATCTTTCCATTTGCTCGAAAAAAGACTGAAAACATTAAATCGTACTTTCAAATACAGCTACTTGTGCTTTAAAACAGCAAGTCAATTTAAAACTGAATCCACAGGAAGTGATATTCACATCATGAAAACTTGCGGCATTTTTGAAGGACTAAAAAAAATGTGAAACCACCACCTTGAACAAAAATATATCAACTTAATTTCCTGAGAAAATTTCTCATATAAAGAACTCAATCACAACATTTCCGGCATAAATCCAGTTTTCTTTTATCACTAAACAACAATTCTGTTCCGCTTAAGTGAACTTTTTATAACTCGGCAATTTTCATATTTACAAGAATACTCTCGTCCACAATGCTATTTCCTATACGATACAACTAGTTTTCAATATCACCTGCACAAAACGGAAAGCTATATCAGCAATTTAAAAAAAAAAAAATCAAAGAAAGCTTAGAAAGAACTCCCATGTGCTGAGAGTATTGGAGACACATTAAATATAATTCGAAATTACTTAGCTGAAAACTAATTATGCAAATCAGAAAATTAATATGACCAGATTTGAGTGTAAAACTAATGAGTTCTGCGCAATGTAACAGAAAATCTATGTCTCCAAGTTTAATTGAAATGTGATTAGAACCAAAAAATTATGAATTATTATGCTTATTAGGGAATTAATATGAACAGATTTTTACCCAAAACTAATTAGGTTTGTACATTGTCCTAGAGCATCTTTATACTAAGTTTCATTGAAATGGAATAATTAGTACCGTGAAAACTCCAAAATTTCGACCCCTCTAAAAATTCGGCCGCCTATTTATTTGCCGGTTTCTGTGTTTTATTTACCTACAAATTTTCGACTCCACTAAAAATTGCCGACTCATTCTTATTCGAAAATTGCGACCAGTTTTAGTTTTCCCCCAAACGAAAAAAAAAACGATGTGAGCGTTCAAACGGGACCTTCCTCGAAGGCATGAATCCGGGTTTCTGATTGACTGAGAGATTTTTATTTTATTGGTAACGAAAATATATTCTAAATAAACGAAGTTTCAAATAAAAACGAACACAAAAATCTCGGCATGCTGCGTTTCTGAATTGTTGATTATTACTGTACTCAGTAGTGATTATAATAATGTACACAAAATAAATTTGTTGAATGGTTATGAAATAGAAATAAAAGTCAACTTAGTTTCATCGTAAGCGAATGATTCCGGTCTCGTATAAACGTTTGATGCTGTAGGATATCCGCCATGTTCTCTTAGGTCAAATAGGTCAAATCGCTAATTAACCAATCAAAAAGCTGGATGATGCCAACGTGTTCAAATTACCATAGCTTATTTAAATATGTTAATGTTATTGAACGCAATGCGGAAGAAATTGGTGTTGTAGTACGATATTTTGGCTTGGATTTTGATGCGAAAACGGCATGATTTTTTTAAATAAAAAAATTTGTTGTTTTTAAAAAATAAACTGGTCATCTGAAGAATAATTTAACATTGTTCACAGTGATAACAGCTCATTCTCGAAAGGAAGCTTACCCGCTCACGCTAGTCACGATAAAAATCATACACGTGTACTCTTGAATAGACAAACGTCAATGACTACGGTAAAACTTAGACTCTATTTTAGCCGGCAGGATTGATTGAAATGTCCGAAAAATGACGCCAAAATACACCTTAAAAGTCCCATTTTATTTTCTTAAATCCCATTTTATTTTTTAATCCAAGGGCGAATTTACGGCAGAATTTGGTCCCTCAAATAAGGGACACGTGAGCTTTGATTCTAACCGGATACATTGCACTGGGTCGGGGAGATAGTTTGCTAAACTTCCATGCATCTTTTGTCCAATGGGTACCTGTACTTCGAACATTCGCAAGTTTTTCTAGGTAGTGCGAGACAGCTTTGTCTTTTGACCTATCAGTTTTGTGCTGACCTCTTCTCCGCGTCTTGATGTTTTGTTTTGCTTGTCATAATACTCACTGATTGATGACTTTGTTTAGATTTTGAGTTACAACTCGGCCACGACCTTTGCTTTTACCGTGAAACATGAGGAAGTTTACGTCAATTGACGGACATTGCATTTTTTAAAAACTAATGAAGCACACTGTCTATCATCCCCATTTTTTCATTTGCTGATTTCTATTCTGAAAAATTCGACCGTCCGAAAATGCACCTTAATTTTGACTATAAAAACACGTCACATATCGAACACCAATTATTTAAAACCGGTCAAAATTTTGGAGTTTTTACGGTACTTTAGATATCAGTGTGAAAGCTTAAAATTGGTTAATTATGCAAATTAGGTAATTAATATGTACAGATTTTAACCCACAATTATTCAGGTCTGTCTATTGTCCTACAGCATCCATGTACATTCATTGATATGTGATGTATAGTACCTGAGATAGTGTGAAAGTTGGTTAATTATGCAAATTAGGTGATTAATATGCACAAATATTTACCGGAAACTAATTGGGTCTGCATAATTCTAGATTCATTGAAATGTGATGATTAGTACTTTAGATATCAGTAGAAAAGCTGAAAATTAATTATGCAAATTAGGTAATTAATATGCACAATTATTTACCCTAAAACTAATCAGGTCTCTGCATAGTCCTAAAGGATCTATGTACCAAGTTTCATTGAAATGCGATGATTAGTACTTGAGATACCTGTGGAAAAGCTGAAAATTAACTAATTATGCAAATTAGGTGATTAATATGCACAAATATTTATCGAAAACAATCAATCTCTGCATAGTCCTTGAGTATTTAAGTACCAAGTTTCATTGAAATGTAATGCTAACTACTTATATCAAATGCTGAAAATTAATTAATTATGCAAATTAGGTAATTAATATGTACTGATATTACCTTAAAAACTATCAGGTCTGTGCAGTGTCATATGACATCTATGTACCAAGTTTCATTGAAATGTGATGATTAGTACTTGAGATATCAGTGGAAAAACCGAAAATTGACTAATCATTATGCAAATTAGGTAATTAGTATCCACGGATTATTACCAAAAACTAATCAAAACCTAGCATTAGTTCAGAGCATCTATGTACCAAGTTTCATCAAAATCCAATGAGTGGTTGTTTAGATATCAGTGGAACAGTCATGGAACCACTAAAAAATAGCTAATTATCATGCAAATTAGGTAATTAATATGCACGGATTTTTACCAAAAATTAATCAAATCTGCGCATATGTTCAGAGCATCTATGTACCAAGTTTCATCAAAATCCAATGAGTGGTTCTTTAGATATCAGTGGAACAATCATGAAACAACTAAAATTCAGCTAATTATCATGCAAATTAGGTAATTAATATGCACGGATTTTTACCAAAAACTAATCAAATTTGCACATATGTTCAGAGCATCTATGTACCAAGTTTCATCAAAAACCGATGTATGGTTCTTGAGATAGCAGTGGAACAGTCGGACACACATACACACACACACACATACACACATACACACATACACACATACACACACACATACAGACACACTAACTGCAAAGACTCCCATTTTGTGCTTCGCACATGGGAGTCAAAAACTATTTTGATCCAAACTGAAGATTGCACGGCATATATTTTGTGTATACAAATTATGACACAATCTGAATATTTGTCTCATGAAATTGAAGCAGTTCCTACCGTAATAATTAAATTAATGATAGTTAATAGTCACTATCATTAAAGAATTAACTTTATTAAGCATCCAGTGTCTGGTATTTTTAAGAAATCGTAAATTCGAAATGATGCTCATCATTATAAATACTAGTCTATAATTTCTGTTGAAACTAAATCGACTTTCTCATTAGCTATAGATCAACAAGTTAAGTAGGTTTGTTTCCAATCTGATTAAAAAAAGTTCCTAGTTTGGGCTTCTTTTTTTTTCGTTAATTATTTTTTGTTAATAATATTTATTTGTTAATATAATAATTTTTTTTTATATTAACCAAGAAAAAATGAAAAAGAAAAACCCAAACTAGGATCTTATTTAAATCAGATTAGTTTGTTTCCAGAGAGGGGACAAAAGATGGATGTTGGTGTTTAACGGGTCAAAGCAACTTTCGCTAAAGAAATTTGAAAGGGGCTCTCAACGATTTGTGATAAAATCTTTCCAGACAGTGATCCTCACTTTATTGTTTAATTACTGACTACATAGTACTGGTAGGTACCCATTTTTATATTTCTAATGTCTGTGTACATATACATATTTAAATGAACAAAGTTAGTGCAGAGTCAAGTGACTAGTTCTCTTTCATTTCCCCATAAGTTGCACCTCATCTTTTATGTTAAAATAATAGCATTTGGACACCCTATATACATCCATGAAAAGCGTGACATCATTACGCAGTTGAGAATACGACTGGGGCTAAATCAAGGAAGATACTAACTTAGTTGAGACAAGCATCTTTAATAAAGATGAACGAGTTTTAAAAAAAACACAATACCCAAAAAACACATTCTAGTTACTCTGAAAGCCGACTTTAATATTGTGTTCGCACCATTAATCTTAAAGCAGTAAATTGCAAACTCCTCTCTGTTTTATTCTCTCAGAGACTCCTCAATCGCAATAAACAACAGCTGAAATGGGATTCCCCTTTGGGCAACAATGTTAAATTACAACCAAGCGGGTATGAAAAGACGCTGCTCTATCAATTACTAGCACGCAGTCCTTCAAGCTATACGCAATTTATAGCTTACTGATAGAGTGGCAATCGCACTCTTTACCTTGGTAAACATTTTATATCACCTTGGAAACTACCCAAACTAATGGACTATCTATCTATTTAGATGCATTTTAATGAGCCTTCATTTTTGTTATTCTTTATCAGAAACACTTTTCAACTGATCCAAAATTGCACTGCGATACAAAAATAATACTTTTCATAACTCTCAAATGAAAAAACACAGAGGACCTAACCATGGAGAAATAGATTCCCTTTCCAGGCAATGGTCAACAGCGACTAGAAATAAATTGTACAGCAGCATGTTTATTTTCAGAAACTTAGGGTGACTTTTTAAAAATAAATGCAAATTGCACACCTGCAAACCGATTCAGCATAATATTGTACGGTTACTGTAGTCACAAGCCAACAAAGCAGACAAACCTGTCTTTAAGAAGTTTGCTCAAAGGAGGAAAAGCAAGTGCATATGGAAGCAACATTAATACCGATTTAAAAGCAGGACACGCACACACAATACTCTTCATTCGTTGTATACATATATCTAAAAGTTTAAAGCATCAAGGAAGCCATTAAGTATTCCGAGCTAGTACCAACAACCTCAACGTAGTCGTTAAGTGACATCCTGCCGCGATCCCATAGGACAAACGCACCAGGACAGCTTGGAATATCAATCCAGCGACCAAGGCCAATTCAAAATTCATGGCTTTCATCATCTCACAATATTGTGTAGCGTGATAACAACCACACAGGTGGGGGGAAAAACATGAACGTTAAACGGCTGTGTTGGTTAATAGGAAGAATGTCTTTACTTTCTTCTATTTTCTCTGGGTAATCAGCACCGCTATTCAACGCATAATTACTTCATGCTGTGGTTGTGCACTTGATATTGAAGCAATGGACAATGCAGTGACCTGAACAATGCCTCTACATGAGATTTGAAATCACAAAAGATGCCCTTATTTGATTATACACTTTTTTCCAGATACAAGTGGAGCAAACAGCCATCAAAAAGAATGCCTTTAAGCACGACTAAAAGCTGCACTATTCTTGTTTCGAACGTCATAATCCTGATTCCAACACAAGTGTTTACTTTTATCAGTTGCCCTCACCACCTCAAAAGACAACACATGTTTGAGGTCATGAATGAACTACAAGTACTTCAAAACAATGACTCCTTTAGTTTGTATACAAGTATACACTTAAAACAAGGATACAATGCCCCCCAATTCTACTTGAAATCTGAACTCTCCTACAGAACAGAACAGCTTTTGAGCCTGACAAGAGTAACTGCATTGTGGTGATTTAAGGAGGTGAAGGCGCCCAAGTCAAATTTCTCAGCAGTGGAGGGTTTCTAGTAGAGATCTAGCCAGCTGGTATTGATTGTAATCATGTCAATGGTTTCAGTGGATGAGTGGGTACATATGCACAGTTTTCAGATTCACAGGCCACAAGTCATTTCACTATTAGACTATAGAAAAATCACAATGTCATGGTCACCACAGATACAATTGTTGCTAATCCATGACTTAATTTGGGTCTCTGAGGACAACATTTTGTGAAAATCATTGTGATCCAGTCTTAAAATACAGGTCGGCTTCATTGACTTCATATCAGTGAAACACATGAAGTACCTGCCTACAAGAGGTGGCAGTCTACACAGTTTGCGAGAAAAAAATGACCATTACTCAGAGCATTATCCGCCAGTATCTTTTGAACTCTATGAGCACTCACTGGAGTAGACATGATGTAGTTTATAATATTAACACTAAATAGTATAATGCCTGACATTTCAAATCATAACAACTCTACATGCCTGAAGCAAAGACTGATCCTATTAGGGATTACTATTTAGCAGAAAAACTAGGCATTTGTCACATTTTAGTTTATTCATCTACAAATGTATAATACTGATAATAAGGTAAACAAATTTAATTTCTTAAAAATTTTTGTTAACGTTGTCCTTAAAGGATGGTGGTCTTTATACCACTTGCTGGGTACCATGTGACATATACTGTACTGGACCGCGTTAGCACCAGGGTCCTCAACTCATGTAAAACATATGTGAAATTGTGTTCTTAAAAGCACCCTTAAAACATCAAATCAGGAATTTGTAGTGTTGGTAAAACGATTTACAGTAGTGAACCTTTATACCACATTTGTTTTATTGGCAGCACGCTTGCATAATTAACATGCAAGTCCATTGCCAAAATATATGTACAATAAATTCAATTTTTGGTTTATCTGCACTTATTAATATTGGAAATGCACTTCTAAAAGAGCAATTACGGTAGCTGATTTGTAATTGCTCCTCTTTTATCCTTTCCGTTTGTTCATTTATTTAAGAATTTGGGGTGAATTTAGTTTTTTGAGACAAGAGCATAGATGTTAGTGGCATTAAACCATTGTCATTAGAACAGAAGTGCACACACACACCGAATTGTATTTCTGGTATATAACTTTATTCTGATCTTAGACATACTCCTGTCATTTGAGTGACTACATGCACTACTAATGGAGAAAATACAGTACTTCTAGTCCACCAGTCAAGTCATTAGCTTAAAGTGTCAGCTTAAAATGCTGCCAAAGACCACACGCACTTGACCGCCAACCAACATCATCATCATGAACACATTTAAAGCTGATTTGAAATATAATACAGGCTGTCGTTGAGACTATCGATAATACATTGAGAATATTTGCAATCAATAATATATCATTTATATAGTTATCATTTATTGTATTTTTACATAGTACATCGATTATATCGTTTTACTGTTCCATTTATTTATGGTGTGAGAGTGATCGCCGTTTGACCAATCAGGACTCTTCGCGGGCTTTTACTCTCAATAGGGGACCCCCCTATTCAAAAAGGTAGAATTCGAGAGTTGTGTTATTGTTTACCAGTGAGCCATCTGCTGTAAGTTTTGTCGTGGAACTTTACATTGTAAACCTACATAGTTTTGTACTTGCTACTGGACATTGTGTTACATTGTGTTAGTGTTTGGTTCCTTCAAGAATTCTGCGATAATAAAGTGGTTCGAGTTCAGTGTTATCGCTGTGATCGTGATTCTGTCAACCAGCGAACTGTCCATTGCGGCAGTATTCCAGGTGAAACCCCAAGTTAAATATTTCGAACCTAGCGTGGGGACCAAGTTTAACGACGAGTCCCAGATACTTATTCAGTATCAAATTGTCCCCCCAACACAGGCTACTTTTTGAAAAGTGCACTTTCCTAATCCTAAATGACAGCAATGTAACCCATTGACAGGAAGATTGTTACAAGTACTATGTTAGGGTCTGAGTGAATGGAGCATGTAAGGACCACTTTAAGTACAATACAGTCAAGGTTAATAAGTAGCCATCCATCAATATGACAAGTGTCAACATTTGGCACAAAGAACAGTGAGAATTCCACTGTTTGCATTGATTGCTAATGGGGTTTAATAGTCCCCAGCAATGAGGCATAATATAGGTGGGGATACATATTTTGCATTTGAGGGGCAAAGTTACTGCGCAAAGCATTAGAGGGGCAAAGGTACTACGCAAAGCATTAGAGGGGCAAAGTTACTACGCAAAGCATTAGAGGGGCAAAGTTACTGCACAAAGCATTAGAGGGGCAAAGTTACTGCACAAAGCATTAGAGGGGCAAAGTTACTGCACAAAGCATTAGAGGGGCAAAGTTACTGCACAAAGCAATAGAGGGGCAAAGTTACTGCACAAAGCATTAGAGGGGCAAAGTTACTGCACAAAGCATTAGAGGGGCAAAGTTACTGCACAAAGCATTAGAGGGGCAAAGTTACTGCACAAAGCATTAGAGGGGCAAAGTTGCTGCACAAAGCATTAGAGGGGCAAACTCACTGCACAAAGCATTAGAGGGGCAAACTCACTGCACAAAGCATTAGAGGGGCAAACTCACTGCACAAAGCATTATAAAGGTAATAAAAGAATTGGAAAAGTAACATAGCATTGGTTAGCAGAAAGACTGGCACTATGAAGAAGGCAGGACTTCACATACATGTATCAGTGAGTGTAGGGTTACCCGCAAAGATGACCCTTCAGTTCAAACTATCAAACCAAAATCTCTCACTAATACAATTTTTTCCACTTGAGAGATTTCATGGTATTACTATAAGTATTCCTTTATATGATGTTGTTGACAGCTGGCATATCAATCTCAGAAATTGATGAAGGACTGAATCCAACAACTGTACAAGTCAGGAATGGTAAATAAATGCTCAATTTTATCACTAGGGACAGAATTAGGTTCTGAGATCATTATGGTAACTATGAATACTGAAGAAAGTGGTGAAGTGCTGCTTAAAATAATTTCATCAACCCATTTAGTTCAAAGAAATTTAACTTGTGCTTAATTTTTATCTAAAAAATATTTGTTTTTATACATTAACATTTCCTTTTCAGGCTTCCTTAAGAAATATAGAAGACGTGCCAAGCTCAGTAGTGCTTGACATTCACTTTTAAACACTACCGGTAGTCCAAAATGCATGTACCCAATATACTCTACCGGCAGATTTTCAAAAATTATTAGCTCCCAAAATTTTGATTTTCTTGGGCCTATGGTTCAATGTTAATTTAGCATTTAATTAATGAGAACAAGCACAGTTTAGGGACGTGCACATACAAATAACTTACCATTTTTTCAATATTTTCTATAATCTGCGAGTTACTATTCACTTGTTCAAATAGTAATTTTACTCGTCTCAGGCTATAGAACCACCCTTTGTGTCAAAGTCTTGCGAGGCCAAATTTAATGTAGACCAGGCTTGTTGAATATTTATATTAGTAATTGTAACAGGAGATACACAGAAGTTTTTATCACAACTAAAAAAAAACATTCCTGATCCTATGTACTACAAGCACGCCACCCAACTAACTGGTAACCATGCGCTAGTGCGCCCTCTATAGTATGTGCTCCTCTGGTTGGCAATTCCCATTACAAAGATTAGTGCAAGACAAGTATTCTCTAAGTATTCAAACAAGCAGCCTATCGGCTGAGATAGCTCCGCTGTTAGCAATGCACATTTCAATTAAAGAACAGAAGATATCATTAGAAAATGAACAATATGTATAGTATCAAAGCAATCGGACTACAGTCGAAAATATCACTTTCTACCAAAAATGACAAAAATATTCACCAAAATTAGAGAATTAAAGATATCATTACAAAATGAACAAATCTGAGAGAGGTCCACATGTAGTACCTATATATGTAATATCAAAGCAATTGCACTTGCGGTTTTTAACAAGAAGTCGAAAATATCACTTTTTACCAAAAATGACAAAAAATATTCACCAAAATTAGAAAATTGAAGATATCATTACAAAATGAACAAATCTGAGAGAGGTCTACCCAAGGTACATATACACCAAGTATCAAAGCATTCAGGCTTGTAGTTTTCAAGAAGAAGTCGAAAAAGTAAAGATTGACACGGACGACGACGGACAATCACTCATATGACAAGCTTCGCTCGACAAAGTCGACAGCGGAGCTAATAAAAAGGTAAATCCCTGACATTCAGGATCGATAGGTCACAGTCCATGACCCCAAAGGTGTAAGGTGGGCAATAAAAAAAATACAGTACAAGTTCTACACAGTGAAACAGATTTATCATTTTTAAATCTCACAAATAATTTAAGCACAAATTAGTGATTAGTTCATTTGAGTTAAGTGAAACCTGCTTATGAAAGTGCCCCTTCCCCCAAACATATGGAAACCATCAAATTACGACACGCAAAAACTATAAACCACTTTAGTCCCCTAATCTTAAGACACAAAAAAATCGTTAGGGTACTTTTAGGGTCACAGAGACTTTAACGGGACACAAATTTACCAGATATTAGCAAATTGAGGGAAATTACTGGGGTGTTTTTGTGATAGGTTCACCAAGACTTTTATGCTATATTACTATTATGAAATGTGCTAATACACCTTGAACCCGTCCTACTGAAATCACCCCACCACCCAATGCCACAGGTGCAGCTTCATGTTTCTACCGGGCATCAATGACACTAAATATTGGCACAAGAACCACACATCTGCAGAATACAAATTCGAGTCGGATAATAATGTCGTACACGTTTGAACAGAGGTGTGTTTCACATCAGGTTGCCCAACACCATATTTTTTTTTCCCCCTGATATTTGTTATTGCCTTGGTAACCCCATGGGAAACCAGTGTTGTAATTCCCCATCCTTGCCAATCCCTGATTACATAAACACACCAAGGAAAGCTGCTATGCTTCAGTAAGACTCACTGATTGCCTGGTGGCATGAAAACCTGACATCAAGGTCTGATCTGGGGATCAGCTTGCTGTCCAGGAGTTTTGGAATTATTGGATATAAGAAAGACCAGTCTTTCTGTATGTGAATATTCAACATGCCATGAACTAACCAGAGTAGAGGTGACATCAAGGACTATTACTTTAAAATAATTTACAGCATGTTGGTATGAGAACAAACAGCAGCTTTTTAAAATGAATTACACTGAAAACATTGCAAGTGGTTTTCTCAAACAGTAAATCATTGAATAACTGATATCCAGAATTCCAGCAAGTGATTGTTTATTCTCCTTTGGGAAACAATTTATGTTTACTGGGAAAAAACTGCAATCTGATCTAAACACGGTCTGAAGACATGAGAGCAGAATAAGGCATTAGGGGAATACAGGCAAGAGATAGATTTAATAGCAGAAACCATAGCAACGGATGACACTGGAAGCAGAATGCTCGTAATTGAGTAGATAGTAGAAAGACTTGGGAATTCAGACTTTCGCCTCGCTCCCCCCCCAATTCCTAACCCTTGCTGAGTTACACAAACGCAAAAGGTCTATGAGCATTATTTTATTCAAGATCATTCCCAAAACTTTTCATTATTATGTGAAATATTTGATGGGCTGAATTTGTAAGAATAACAGGAAATACGTTTCAGTTGTTTTGGCTTTCTATTCAGTTACTTATTTAAATGTTATTCAACTAGTGTTCCCAATACAAGTACAAATTTCTCTTAGCAACAATTTTAAACTGAACAGCTAAATAATGAATAACACAAGTACGGTAACTTGCGAACCAACAGATATTAAAGGGCAGTAGTCGTCGCGCAGCGCGTGTTCGATTTTCATATAAACAAATAATGTATTTTACACATGTTGTATACGTCACTATGAGCCCCACATCGAACAAGACACAGCGCGGCGACTATCGCCTTTTAAAAATGATAAAAATATACATCACCAAACACTTTGGCTTAGCACATAAATTTTGATTTGCCCAAATTTTGATCATCAAATTGTGATCATTCCTAGGAGTGAAAATTATAACTGAACTGCTGACCTAGAACTTTTCTAAATTTAAATGATGAACCAGCATGATGAGCACATTCCAATCCAACAGCGGCAATTACAACTTGACATCGATTCAAAAATTGTTTTGACAGCTCAGTATCAAATAACTTATATCTGTGTTGGTTTTACCAATAACACTTCATCCTGAACTTGGATCAGTACTCAAATACATGGAATGTACATCTAGCCAATTGTATGCCCACATTTTTGTCTCCAGTGCTCAAACCTTGGTAAATCTGATACAGTATCAACAGCCAACAATGATCAACTACCAATCTGCATGATAGGACAAGGGGAGTTGCTCAAAGAAGAATTTGCAAGAAGAATGACACCAAGAAATCCTAAGACACCATTATTGTAAGAAATCCCCAATTGCAAAAAGAGAACACACTGAGAGAGACTAATGAACTCACTTCCTTTAAATATTAGAAAATAATTAAGTACAATACTACCTGATTACCCATTTATTTTGAACTTGGTCAGTTTGCTTAACCTTTGAACTGATCAAAGGCAGGAGTCATCCAGGGTAACCACAGAGACTCTCATAACAAAATCAAAGCCAGACACTACGCTGAAATTTAGCTTTAGAAAGATGCACGACAAGAGTGAGTCCAGTGAAACATAGCCAACTAAATGTATAAACTTATAATACTGTATTTCCTATATTAGTAGTACCCGGTATATGTAAATGAGAATAAAGTCGAAATAAGTAGTTTTCATGATTTTGTACGCAATATGGAATTTTTGGTGTATAGTTGTGTGTGCGCTTCTATAATTATGCAAATACAACGCAATAAACATAAATAGCAAACACAATATGTACACAGTGCCTAAATGAAAATGCCCCTCCCCTACCCTCCCCTCCCCTCCCCTCCCCTCCCCTACATGAAGGAGAGTGTTAATCCTATTGTTGGTATGTGCTATTCCCAAAAATTTTTAGCTTTCTATTGTCAAAACAATTTTACAATAAAAGTTATATAACAATAACCATAAACATTAGAACTGAAGAAATCAATCAAGTCATCACCATGACAGAATCCATAAGATATACTTTTCTTGTCACATATGTTCTGTTCACTAGCTATGCTAGTATGGCTTGACATTAGTCTGATAATATAAAAATTTGATGAAATGATGACACTACTAGGGACATACTGTCGTATTATTTGACCTCACAGTCAGTGTTATAGTACCCCAGAGAAATTGTCACAGACTTGCAAAATTTAAGCGATTTACAGTATATACATGTAGACACATGTCACAGATCAAGAGAGAAATTATTTTTAGGTCATGGGACAACTTTATTCTATGTTCCAAATTAACCAACTTATACTATCAACAATGCTCTTCCTATCATTGCGAAGCAGAATCTGCCTATCATTGGATTGTTCACACACCAACAGGGAGTGTGAGCAGGGTTTAGATCGTTGTGAAACTGGTTTTACCCCACTGACCAAACACTTTAGATGCACATTATTTTGAAATCATCTGCAATCATACCTGGCAATCTCACCACAATGCTGCAACACTCAAATTGAATCACCTTGTGAACACCTGGCACTACATACCTGACAACACAGCAATCACCTGCATTTAAGTGCACCAAGAAAACACTTAGACCCTTATCGATTAATAAGGTTAGTCACGAACCACAAAGGTGAAACGCCAAATTCAAGTAAATGTGTTCATTATAGTACACACCAGATTCCTTATTTTCATTGGTGTGTACACAGGTGTGCAGCAGGGACATGCCATCGAACGGTCGGTCAGCATGGTTGCTAGGATCATCAAAGTATGAAAATCTTTGAATAAGTCTGGTAAACATCTACCACAAACGAGATGCACCTGTACCTGAGGGGGCCAGCTAGGACACGACAATTAAACCACAACTGCTCAAACAGAAGGTCTGCTTTGACCCTCAACTGTATATTTTTCTTTTATCTATGAAAAGGGAAAACTCAAAGCTCAATACATTAATAATTTAAATGCGACAATAAAAATCATGTACTGAAAATAAAGGTCACCACATGACCTTTTAATAGGCCCATTATAATCCTAATAGACAGTGAAGGGATTAAAAACAAAAGTGGTGAGATAACTCATCATTGGTGAAAATACGCAGGGCATATCCAACAAGGCAGCTGGAGGCTCACTCCTGAATAATTAAAACTAAGCTCAAATACTGAATATTATATTATAAAGCCGAATCTGTTTATAGTACTGATATAAAACCAATAAATGCAGTGTTGTTTAAAACAATATGGTGAACATCAATTGTAATTCCCAAACTGAATAAGTTAAATTGATTTCAAATTAATTAAAAATCAGTACCTACATCAGATCATCAGCCATGCAAGGCATTGTCCTTACAATTTTGAAATTTTAAGTAATCATAATGAACTACTGTAAAATGACTAATTTTCACTGGGTTTAAATTTCACTGATTTACCATTTCAGGCATATTCAGTGGGCTTTAAATTCACGATTTCGTCATTTAGATAATGTGTTCTATGCTAAATTTTACATATTCACTGTTTTAATTTAGCGCATTTTTCCAGTCAGCGAAATAAGCTAAATTAAAACCCAGTGAATAATTACCCCCTTTACAGTAATCATTTAATCAACCGATATGCAAGAACAGCCCTTGAAAATTTGGAAAAATTGGAATTTGCATAATTTTTAAAGAGGGTGCTTGGCACAGTGTTGATAAAGAGCAGACACTGAAGTAACATAAATGACGCTTAAAATTAACAAGAAAAATTGAGTTACGCTAAACTATTTTAACAGATCATTTATGTTCATGAATGCAAATATGATATAAATATAAATTTTTTATATCAGTGAAGGTTTGGTTTAACTGTAGCTGAGACGACGACTTTGCACGGCTTATGACAACAGGGGATGACATGTGCTGCAGCCATTCACAGTTCTGAGTAGAACCAGCAAATATGTTACCAATAAGACAGAGTTCAAGTACCATCAAAGACTATTTACATCTCCATAATGACAAACAAACTATCAAAACAAGCCATCTTTCTACCATGAATTTGAGACAGCACTTTAAACCAGTCAGTACAAGGATCATATGCAATCAGAATGATACCAGGACCTTGAGTGTATCACCTTTGGTTTTTGGTGTAATACAACTCATGACATCACTCACCACTAGAGCATATGATAGCTGCACACATGTGAAGTTACAATCACTAGATGACATTTACTATTGATGATTGTAAACAGTGTATCAAAGATCAGAAACATATCTGAGATTTGAAACATTGTATCAGAAATTTGAAACATTGTATCAGAGATCAGAAACAGGGATTGCTTTTTCATATAGTAATTTCTGGTGAGAACTCTGGAAGCAGAATTTGGCAATAACACAATTTCTGATTGGAACGTGAACCGGTATATCAGAACATTTTGTTTGAAAAGTTATGACTAGGGCTTAGAAAAGGTAAGAGGTTATAGTTGTTTTCCTACTAATATTACGAGACATGCAAACAGATTTTGAAAAGATAGTTACCATATTTGCTTTATTAGTATTGTGTGCACTTAGTGATGGGCTTGTCTTTTGAAGATACGCTTTTAAAAGTGTGAATAATTTCGGCTAATAGTGAAGGACCCAGCAAAGGATCGCAGCAGGAGGCGTGTTAAACATCTTCCTAAACAGAAGATCTCACTCTCCCTTGGGACATGCACTGCAACAAACAACTAACTAGTCTTCTTGTGGAATTCATGTTCATTTCAAACAACAACATTCCTAAACCATGTAAACCAGTGTCTTTGTTCAGATACTAAGATTTGAACTATAATTCAGCCATGATTTTTCTCCAATCTCAGCGATACATGTACATTAACCTTTCAAGCACCATTGGAGGTCGACATTTTCAGTTCAGCAATTCAACAAACATGCAATTTTATTCTTTAGATTCATATCAAGCTTCATCATCAAGCTTCATCATCAACAGTATAAAATGTCAAGACTTATCGAACTATGATGTTTAATAATTCAACAACTATGCTTCGTCTTAGACATAATACACGATCTGTACTCAACAGGATACAACAACATCACTTCATTAGAAAAATAAAAACAATTTCTCATGGGAAATGTTCAAGTAAAAAATCAACACGAAGTCGTAAAATTTGAAATATGACCAGAAGAGACCCCCCCCCCCCCTAATCTTATTTATGCCAAAAGCGTGATCAATTTTCCTTTCATATGCCCTTCCTCATTGGTCATTTTAATTTTTCTCGGTGCCAGGAGCTTGGAATGAGTGTCCGGTGAGAGAAAAACAATAAGTTAAAAAATATGCCGAATATTTTCTAAGAATGTTTACCATTCTGTAGGTCGTCCAATCAGACAAGCAGTTGACAATCGATTGGCCTGGCAAATAAATTAGAAAGTCATATAGATATGAATACTTCTGTTGTCTTGATTAGTCATTTTGTGAAACTAGACTCCACTAACAGGAACAGGGCTGAGAGTACTGTATTTCCTCTATTAGAAGCACACCTCCAATAGAGGTACATGTACTGTATTTCCTCTATTAGAAGCACACCTCCAATAGAGGTACATGTACTGTATTTCCTCTATTAGAAGCACACCTCCAATAGAGGTACATGTACTGTATTTCCTCTATTAGAAGAACATCTCTAATACTTCTAGCACAAGTACAAGAAGGAAAAAAAAAAACTGAAAAGTCACGAAACTTACCTGCTACTTGTAATTTGGCTGACCTACTGACTATTGTTCCTAAATTATCTACTGTTGCAACACACTCGTAATTTCCCTCATCGGGTCGGTCATTTCGAGAATGAGTCACATTGTTTATTCTTAGTGCCCCACTGGGCAAAATCGTCCTCCTTGTGTCACCGAGTAAGTTTAAAAACAAACCGTCTTTTTTCCACTCCACTGTTGGCCTTGGATTGCCAAATGCCGAACAGTTCAAAATTGCTGGCTGTCCTTTTTGTATAACCATATCCACAGGCTCCAAAGTAAAATAAAATGGATTAAAGTTCCTATCATTTCCTGTAAAAAAAGAAAATAAGAACTGTTTAAACAAGGATCAAGATGTAGAACCTGTCCCACAGCTGAGATTTCAAAAAGAACAAATAGTTGTAAAAAGTGTCCCTCCCAGCGGAGAAATGAAACCGAGATCACACATAAAGACAGACTCGTACTGAATAAGAAACAAAATCTCAGGTGGCAAATTGTTTTAACAGATTTATTTCAGATGGTTCACAATTATTCTTGAAAACACAAATCAGACAAGCATGTGGATAAAACTGACATGACAGGTAGACTCGAAACTATGCTGGGCAGTTGACTGCATAGCCTGGTGACCTTCCGTTATTTGGCAGATCTTTTTAGCCCGCTCCATACTAGTCTGGAAATGATGCCAGATTTTGCCGTTATGATCAGTGGGTGACAGCGACGTTGATTGGTTGATACAGTGTGTTGCTAATCTGAATATTCTGATATCCTGTTCTCCACACACAGTGTATCAACTGAGATGCCAAAAAGATGAAATTGTGACTGCCCCTTTCTTTGTTGCATTGGAATAAATTTTCGTGGATAATATGCTTAATCGAGGCAACGTATGTTCGTTCGTATGACGATGGCCGAAAGACCAACAAAATAGTACAAAGGTAACCATGCTATAGACTACATAGATGACTTTTCGTCTGTAACTTGATTAGCATAACAACTATACATAGTCCATCATGATAGACGCAAAACCAAGAAAATATAGCGTGCATGGGTACTTTAGGTTGACTTTAAGCATGGATATGTCATCAATATTATATACAATTAAGAATAAAGTACAATAGCAAATGATTTATTTCTGGTCTTGTCTATATAAACTTGTACCTTGTAACTTTTGTAAGTCCATGTACACATTTAGACTCTACACCAATAATTCATGTAATCACATGAACTACTAATTAATCAAATACGATATATGCACAAAACACGCAAGGTAGCCTCAAACTCTTTGCAACATGTTTTAATTGAACAGTA
This sequence comes from Saccoglossus kowalevskii, assembly GCF_978046115.1. Classification (NCBI taxonomy): domain Eukaryota; kingdom Metazoa; phylum Hemichordata; class Enteropneusta; family Harrimaniidae; genus Saccoglossus; species Saccoglossus kowalevskii. The sequence continues at coordinate 23,536,668 of NC_140661.1, read as the reverse complement.
ATTAATAACTTGAATTTTGGTCATTTTAGCCTCACCTGAAAGTTTCTTAATTGTAATGACAAAACTTTACCATAGTCTGGTTTTAAAATTGGTCTTTTACTTGACTTCCTCTATTAGAAGTGTGTTTTAAAGTATAACTTGTATATAATTTATGTTTATACACTCTTCAAACAACAGATATGAGAAATATGTTGATGCCTCGGAGACGGAATACATGGCTGGACCTGTATACAATAATCAAAGCAAGCAACTTCTCAGTATATATACAATTTTAGCAACATGCCTTTAGCAATGCACAGGTCAATTATAGGTGTGTGGTTACAAACACACAGTAAACCATTGCAAGCTACCAAGGTTATTGAGTCAGAGAAACTAAGAAATGAATAGTTATAATGCATCTGTGTTGGTTTTGTGTAACAAACAGTTGCAAGCTTCACAAGATTCAATTATGCCTCAGGGTGGTGTATACCACCCAACGTTCTCCTTCTAAGCATTATGGTACACAAGATAAATCATACCAGCTGCCCCTGAATCTGATATCACAATAATTACTAAGCACTGCCTGATAAAGCCATATGTGCAAATGTTAACAAGCTCACCACTCTAAACCATACAATATAATAGGAGTACAGATGGTACAAAAACTTGTTTCATTTCGTTCACTTTGTTCAGAGCTAGATTTTTCCCCCAAGGATACTTTTTTTTCTGTTTTCTTTTATCAAATAGGAAGATTTTCATGAATAATTTTTTTTCTCATACTTTTTAATGTAGGACTGTTTTCCAAGCTTTTCTCAGCATAATCCCCCCCAAGAATTTCTAATGGTCAACCCTTAAAGTCAACTTTGAGACTCTTTTACATCAGATGTTATTTCATATCCATACCAACCCACATAACCTATTCAGATCATTTTTAATCCAGGATGATCTACAGACATAGCAAAGTAAGAAATCTCAACAAACAATTGGACATCCCATTGGTCCATGTCAGTCATCTGCAGCAAATATTTGGGGACAAGTCAATGGCTGGTTGTTTGTTTGTCTAAACTCAGTATCTGGTACAGTTATCAGATGGCATACTTTCCTCCTTTCCCTACATCCATTAAGACCAAATGATGCACTTTCAAGGGGGTTCTCCTCGTCTCAATTAAAATTCAGATCACATGCAGGAAATGGTGGAATGAACACAGATGGCGACTGGTAGTAATTAACCAGTCATAGCATGGAACTTTTTTTTTTTAAATCAGGAAATGTGGAAAGTTTATATACATAATTAAGGGCATTAGTAGAGATGGTAATGAGTAGAGGTAGGATTATAACAGAAAGGGGAGTGTTCTTCTATAATAATGGGGAAGAGGAAGCATACCACAGGGTTTAACACAATCCCTGGTTAGGATATACTGTAGAATACTTTATTTTCGCTTACAATTTATTTTCGCTGAAAGGATGATTCCGTGAAAATAAAATCCAGCGAATATACTTTTTTTCCTATATTTCAAATTAAACTCATCAAAAATCAGCGAAAATAAATTACATGTACAAAACGGACAAAAAGCCTTTTCAGCGAAAATTTATTCCAACGAAAATAAAGTATTCCACAGTATTCACTGACTCCCCAGAAGTGACACATGACATTTGCAAGAGATGGACAAACTACCATACTACTGTAAAATGTTTCATTTTCGTGACTTGAAGACGTTCATGGAATCGCAATTTTGTGAAAATCACTACGGCTCCATTACAGTACTTTGAACACAAATGTCACCAAATAAAAAGCAAAATGTTGACAAACACATAAAAGTAGGTTTATAAACAAACCTGGGTTGGTGCATTATAAAAATAAACACCCAAGTTCAATAACAGGAGCCATAAAACACTTGATTTGTGTATGTTGTATTCACATGGGAGATAAAAACCTTTTTAGCTGGAGGAAAGACTTCACAAACACACACACCATACACAATCTGAGCAACCCCAGACGTCAAATTGATTTCAACGGATTGAAGTAGACATTAAAGGCTGAAATTGTACAATAATAATCAATGTATTAAACACAGAAGTCGCAGGATGGGATAGTCTCCAAAGAAGAGTTAGAAACTCGAGAGACACAACACACTTTGACGAAACCAATGAGTCATCTTGTATTTCCAATTATGAACCATCCAGGAAAAAGGGTATATGACCCACAGAGATTAATCATGATATCACAATCCTGTATTGGGACAAGAGAACCAGTCCTAAGACAGGATACAGGTATATTTATGTCTGCCTTGAGTGGGAGGATGGGTGTGTGGGCGTAGTTCGACATAGATCAGCCAGAAATACAGGTTAGCAGTCGCATGAAGTGACGTAAAAGCAAGCCGCACAATTACTGAATGCATCATTGAACGCATCGCATAGATCTGAAGAACCTGAAATACTACTAAGAATAAAATAGTTATGGACATAGTGGCTAATGCTAATTGTTTTTCTTCCCAATAACATGGAGAAAATTATGAAAATTATTATTATAAAATTGTTTGATTCATATAGGGAATTGAAATCAGTTCGTAACAATGCTAAGCAATATACTTTCATAATGTTTTAATTTATCTTTCTGTGAAGGTGATGAGATTAAGGTTTAAAATTAGTCGTAGCCATTGTTGTGAAAGCGACGTTTGTTTTATGTGAATGTAATTGGTCAATGGCAAATGAATTTAGTGATACAACTACAACTGTATACATGTAAATGATAACATTTTGAATACGTTTGTGTACCTCCAGTTTGTTACCCCATCCCCCCCCCCCCTCGGATAAATAGAACTCTTAAGTACATTTTCAGAAAGATTGTGGAGAACACACAAAAACTTTGACCTGGTACAAAGAGCACTACGTGGCAGGTGTGGATGAATTACGAGCATGATAAATAGCTACTACGTAATATTTCCTCACAGAAAGCTTCACACATAATAAATTGGACAAAGTACACCAAATTACACTCACTGAGTGCAAGACCCAGACACCTAGTCTTGTTTTATTGAGTACATGTCACATGACGCTGCTGTGTGGTCCCTTTTGTTACTTTGTGTTAAAACCTGAACATGAATAATGCATCTTATAACTATTGAAAATTCGTAATTTAGTCGTTACACATTGCCATCCATGACACTGAATGTTTTTATATATGTATGTGTCTGGCTGACAATGTCTTAATGGATATATTTCTTTTTTAATCTTGCTGAGATTAGGGCCTGGTGTTTTTATGTACATCGGTATCTTTTAAATTAAATCATAGAGAAAGTTGGCAGAACTAGTGTTATGAAGAGTAAGTAAAGATAATTGAAGTGTAATAATACACATTGTAATATTAACCATGAAGAACCAACTTAATTTTCCAGCCACTCATGATTTACTGAAAAATACTTTATTTTCGCTTGGGAATTAATTTTTGCTGAAGGAATTCAGTGAAAATAAAATCCAGCGAATATACTTTACTTCTATATTTTACATTCAACTAGTCAGAAATCAATGAAAATAAATTTCATACAAAACACCAAAAAAGTCTCTTCAGCGAAAATTAATTCCAGCTAAAATAAAGTATTTTAAAGTATTGCAATTGTGTTGACTAGAGCCGTAATATTTGCCTCAGTTTTAATCTAAACAGGTCAATTGAAATAAAAAAAATTCTATGTTATATTAGTGTTCGATTCATTAGCTTCGAGAACGAGAATATCTGAAGATACACGAGGAATAATTCACAAGAAAACCAACGATTTATTCAATGCTCTAAATCATTCAACTTATGAAATTTTGCCAATTATTGTAGACCATTATTGTTTTGATGTTATTAATCTTTGTGGTTTGACGACTTAAGATCATTGCACAGAGACAAATTTTAAAATTTTAATGACCCCAGTGAAGTGTTCACTGAAGCAAATTTATGATTTTCCCTGAAATTGAATCAATTTACAGTAGATTATTTACAGCAACTACTGTGGAACAATTTATTTACACGAGTCAAAATCAGCCAGCAACTACTGTAGAATAATTTATTTACAGAGGCAAAATCAGCCAGCAACTAGGAGTCAAAATCAGCCAGCAACTACTGTAGAATAATTTATTTACACGAGTCAAAATCAGCCAGCAACTACTGTAGAATAATTTATTTAGAGTCAGAATCAGCCAGCAACTACGAGTCAAAATCAGCCAGCAACTACTGTAGAATAATTTATTTATGCTTACAACTTTTTGTAGAGAACTGAAGCTCAAATTGAGGCTTTCAACAAAAATATATTGAAGCTAAAATAAAGTCATCCACAGTATAACGATATACCATACACAGAAACAAAGTTATCCTTCCGAATAAACGATATTGACCTATAGACAATATGTACAGCATAGAACTTTAGATTACATGGCTACATTCCTGTCTAGCATCATTGTCAATTCTTACTTAATTTAAACAAGGCTCCAACTTGAAAACCAACAATGTATAGTTTGAGCAGACAACAAGCGTTAGCTTCCTGGAGACACAAAAGCCATAATTTGTGACCAATTACGTTGGTTAAACACTATTCATACTTAAATGGAGTTTTGATGCCACTAGCAATCTATACTCTTAACGCTGACAATGGCCCAGATAATGAAACCCACTCCCAGTGGTACACCAATTACATGACTTGTATTTCCTTCTGTCTGCTTATTTCACGAGTTCCTTACCCCTTCAGATACCTAAATTGGTGCTATCCAGTTCAATTTCATTTATTCCCACATAGCCTACTGTGGAAAAGAATCAGATCCTGTAATTCTAGTAAATCATTTAAATTTTCAAGATTTGATTATTCAAGAAAGGCATATCAATTTGTGGGACGAAATTTTGTGATAGTTGAAATGGTTCGTTATCAAAGAATACTGACTGCTACGTAATTTTGTGGCTTCCTAAACTCATTCGCAAGTGAGCTTAAGGAAGCCAAAGTGGTTTACAATATACAAAATTTGATTGAATCAAATCTTACATGTGAACAACTCAGAATGCATACCTCACTTGCTCTATTCATACATACTATTGTGAACTGGATTCATTAAAATACAACTTGTTTTGACCATAGCAAAAACTTCTGACTGGTATATCAGCGCCAATCTAGAAATTACATCGAACTGATAACACATGGCTTAACATGCATTTTATCCTAATGAAATGAAGCCTATAAAAACAGTGTACGATTGTCTTGAAAGCATCTTGCGGAAATGAATCTATATCCCTTTCAAAATGATGAAAATTTAGAGTGTTTTAAAGTGCGGTATTTGCTCCATTAGAAGCGCATCACTAACATAAAAACAGCATTCTCTGTATGCTCGATCAATTCTGACTCAATTTGTCTAAATACACAAGAATGTTATAGTATGCGATACCAATAGAACAAATACGACACATTGCAGCAGTGACTTTCATCATGTGTTTGGCTGTGCAATCAACAGAGTGCAATGTCATGGGATTAATTACCTTGTGCAAATTGAGAATCTCAACTAGTAATCCCTTTAAAGGTAAATTTAAAGGCCCCTAGTGTAAAGGGCTTCCCTGCAAAGCAGTAAAATGTTCAATTTACATATAGACACCATATTAGTACTTTGCTTACCATTATTATTCCAGCAAAATTGTTGGCTTAAAGTTTTTTTTATTTATTCAGCTTTTAGTAATTTTGAACCGAAAAGAAATAATTTTTCATTGCCCACAGGTCTTGGTAAAAATTGTTGAAAATAAATTAAAATATTTTGTATATACAAGTTTATATTGCGAAATGATGAAATTATCTCCAAAGTAGAGAATAAAATATTAGTTGCTTATTATTGTATTTGACAAGAACCAACCCCCATACTGTAATTTTTTAACTGTTTAAACAATGCATTCACATCTAATGTGCTATTCAATTCATTTGGAGTACCTCTCAAATAGAAGTAAATGGAAAGAAATATTTGTTTTGCTACAAAAACTCACACTGAACTCCAAGAATGAATGCTATTCTTTGTTAACGGACACAAAAGGTAAATGTAAGTGCACCTATTAAAACAAATGTAGTTGATGTAACACTAGTAGACAATCTCCCAAAGACAGGATTTAACTCACGACAGAAAACCAGCCCCTTATGCTAAAATTTGTTTTACTGATTTTTGGCTACCAAGAAAACATTTTGCGGCAACTGGCCAAATTCAACAATTTACAAGTCATATAATGTATTACTACAATAAACAAAAACACTAGAGCACCTGTTTTATTTCCATTTAAACACTCCTGTTGCAAGCCAGACTAACATGAATTATTGCCTCCATTCAAAGGCAATATCGATGGTGAAATATTTCAGAAATTGAAAGCCAGCTAGCAAGTCAGTTCGTTATTGTTAGTGAACAACTAAAATGGTGGTCTAGTAGCCATGGCTACCAAAATAGTGGCAACTTAGAAAACTGAAAACAGTCTGTTTGTTAAAAAACCAGGTCACTATTTATATATACATTAAATTTTTCTACAACTGATTTGAAAAAAGTATTGAATTCTAACGCAAACTTGTCATCACCAAGTCAACTGAAACACTATCAGCATGAACAGCCACTGACCTCTGCAGCTATGGTGCATTTATCAGAGGTTTGAACACAATACAGCCCCCCAGAACAGAACACAATCTTTCATATCAGGGTTATACACTGACAATCTCAAACAGTCTGCATTAGCAATCTGCCAGCTGACCCATTAACAATGATGACTTTGTCGATATGTCTTATTTCCATTTCAGCATCAATGATTTCCATTCTAATCAACATTACATCAACATTATTATCTGTGTCTGTTATTTTTCATGCAAATCCAATTTTATTCGGTTTTCTGGAGCTAGCTGACTATGTAATAAAACTAGTATTTATTTTGATTATTTAGGCATCACCAGTTTGCAAAGATCTGCAAATACGACCCCAGTTGTGTTACCATGGCAATAGTAATTACATTCAGATAGACAAGCAACTTTGACTGCATGATATTTTGCCTCTTGTCAAGTTTGTGCATGACAAAATATCTTTAAAACAAATCTAAGACAACACAATGTTATCTCCAACATCGTGAACTGCTGGAGTGGCCACAATATGTCAGTAGAAGTCAGGGGGGGAAACAGCAAGATTTTGTAATTGTAAACATTTCACTGAATTGTTTCTCTGGCAAAATGCACTACCATATCTTCTCTATAACTAGCACATACACTTAAATAGTTAAAATGAGTCTTGTGCTAGAGATCAAACATACATTAAACCAATTTCTGTGCAGTTCTATTAGATATATATTGCTAAAAGAGCAAATAGGGTACATATACAGCATATTTGCATATTTAATAGTTATTTCAGTGTATTAATATTTATTTTTAAATTCTTTGGACAATATCGCAGTAAAATGACCCAGAGTGCACAGGAAATATTATTGACAGACATAGGTCAGACACTTTAATTGTGCCTTTCTGCTCTCAAACATTGTTGAAATATTTCCTGAAGACTGTGAGAATGCTTAATTTATGATACTGCAAGACAGGAGGCTTAATTGATATTAGCTTTCAAGATGTATGAGCAGCTCGTCTGCTGATATAGCTCTACTGTGATGCGCATTTTGCAAGCAATCTGTACCACAGTATAAATTGAAGACATGAGTTTGATGTAGGAGATAATTATACTAACACATTAAACAAGAATACATGGCCCATCAAGGCTGCTACACAGCCCATACAGCCAGCTACATGGCCCATCAAGGCTGCTACACAGTCCATACAGCCAGCTACATGGCCCATCAAGGCTGCTACACAGTCCATACAGCCAGCTACATGGCCCATCAAGGCTGCTACACAGCCCATACAGCCAGCTACATGGCCCATCAAGGCTGCTACACAGCCCATACAGCCAGCTACATGGCCCATCAAGGCTGCTACACAGTCCATACAGCCAGCTACATGGCCCATCAAGGCTGCTACACAGCCCATACAGCCAGCTACAAGGCCCATCAAGGCTGCTACACAGCCCATACAGCCAGCTACATGGCCCATCAAGGCTGCTACACAGCCCATACAGCCAGCTACATGGCCCATCAAGGCTGCTACACAGCCCATACAGCCAGCTACATGGCCCATCAAGGCTGCTACACAGCCCATACAGCCAGCTACATGGCCCATCAAGGCTGCTACACAGCCCATACAGCCAGCTACATGGCCCATCAAGGCTGCTACACAGCCCATACAGCCAGCTACATGGCCCATCAAGGCTGCTACACAGCCCATACAGCCAGCTACATGGCCCATCAAGGCTGCTACACAGCCCATACAGCCAGCTACATGGCCCATCAAGGCTGCTACATGGCCCATCAAGGCTGCTACACAGCCCATACAGCCAGCTACAAGGCCCATCAAGGCTGCTACACAGCCCATACAGCCAGCTACATGGCCCATCAAGGCTGCTACACAGCCCATACAGCCAGCTACATGGCCCATCAAGGCTGCTACACAGCCCATACAGCCAGCTACATGGCCCATCAAGGCTGCTACACAGCCCATACAGCCAGCTACATGGCCCATCAAGGCTGCTACACAGTCCATACAGCCAGCTACATGGCCCATCAAGGCTGCTACACAGTCCATACAGCCAGCTACATGGCCCATCAAGGCTGCTACACAGTCCATACAGCCAGCTACATGGCCCATCAAGGCTGCTACACAGTCCATACAGCCAGCTACATGGCCCATCAAGGCTGCTACACAGTCCATACAGCCAGCTACATGGCCCATCAAGGCTGCTACACAGTCCATACAGCCAGCTACATGGCCCATCAAGGCTGCTACACAGTCTATACAGCCAGCTACATGGCCCATCAAGGCTGCTACACAGCCCATACAGCCAGCTACATGGCCCATCAAGGCTGCTACACAGTCTATACAGCCAGCTACATGGCCCATCAAGACTGCTACACAGTCTATACAGCCAGCTACATGGCCCATCAAGGCTGCTACACAGTCCATACAGCCAGCTACATGGCCCATCAAGGCTGCTACACAGTCTATACAGCCAGCTACATGGCCCATCAAGGCTGCTACACAGCCCATACAGCCAGCTACATGGCCCATCAAGGCTGCTACACAGTCTATACAGCCAGCTACATGGCCCATCAAGGCCGCTACACAGCCCATACAGCCAGCTACATGGCCCATCAAGGCTGCTACACAGCCCATACAGCCAGCTACATGGCCCATCAAGGCTGCTACACAGTCCATACAGCCAGCTACATGGCCCATCAAGGCTGCTACACAGTCCATACAGCCAGCTACATGGCCCATCAAGGCTGCTACACAGTCCATACAGCCAGCTACAGTACAGTTCTCGCAGAAGCTTTGGCTTTTGTGGCATCATTGTCGCCTACGCATGGCTTCATTGTCGCCTCAGCATCGCATCATTGTGGCATCAGCTTCGCGTCATTGAAAATTGAAGCTGTGTTCGCCTCGCTATTTTGTGGCATCATCGTGGCCTCAGCTTCGCAGTCTCATGGCATCAACATGGCATCAGCTTCAACTTATTGTGACATAAGTATGACCTCATTATTTGCATGCAGAAGGGCAGTAGACAAAAACATGTACAGAAGTTCGATATGTAATTGATTTGAAATTCAAGGCGAATAAAATAATATGATCAAGAGTATTTATGACATTTTAAAAAGATATCTTGTTTAATTATTTTAGTGTTGCGAGTATTGGGCACCAAAAACTTTGCGAAGTACATTACAATCGGCAAGGTGACGAGTTTCATATTGACTGGAAGGAAAATCGTGATAAATTCAAATCACACAATGCAATCGTCGTTCTGATACAACACAATTTGCTGAATACGAAGTGAAACTGTTCTTGTTATAAAATTTACCTTTTTTCGCTCATTTTATTTGCTGCTAGAAGAGCAGATTCAGATTCCTCATTTCGGTGGTATTTTTCTGTGTTTCGTTTAGTTTTAGCCGAGTCCTACCCCATGCCCGGACTACTAAAACATGCAACACACACGTACGCCGCCTGGTGCGTGGGCGTCGTCGCCAGTCATCTTGATACAAAGTTCCAAAACAAGTGCGTACAATTCCAACATATGATTGGATGGTTGTGGTGGCGTCAGTCTGGTAAAATTTGACAACCAATTCTCAAAATTGAGTCACGATCAGTGATCTGAGCTCGATCTATACGTACTTTAAAAGTATTCTCACAAACATATTTTCGAATGAAAACGAGCCACATGCCCTGTAAAAAATCGAATAGCACTTGACATGCAGAAATAATTTATTGGGCTTCAGAAAAAAAAAACGTGTCCATTTCGTGTGGCGTAAATATTTGGTCACCAGCCGATGAACAATTTGAAAATCATGATTCACACGGAAGTCCTTCGATACTGAAAATCATCGACCCCAGTGTGGTTTACCTTATTTCCCAACTTGCAAAACTGATTTGTATCTTAGCCCTGTTTTTTTTTCTTTTTCTTTCTTTTGAACTGAGGTAAAATCCCATCCATTTGTCAAAATATACCGATGTTTTCCAGTGAATAATTGCGAAGCCTGTCACAGCACAAAAAAAAACTTTGTGAATCGACGATGGAGATTGGATGGTACGACGACCCTTCAATTTGCGTTAAATATGTTTTGTTACAACATCATTGATTGGCTGAGAGTCACCTGATCGGAGCACGACCTGGGTCACAGAACCATGTTAGTCCGTATTATCACACCCACATTTTCAACCATTTTAGAGCGGAAGTTGCCAACAAATGTCGAAAACTCGTGAATTTTATAAATTCGAATAAAATAAAGCTAGCGATTCGTAAGACTGGTTAATAATATATCCCCCGATGCTTTTCGATTTTTTTATTTCAAGGTGAGAAATGGATACTAGTAGTTGAAGTTCCATCGATTTCAAGGCGACTATTTAACCGCGACAACTCTATGCTCTGTTGTAGTTTCGCGAGGTAAAACAAAAATACAATAAATAGTACTTGTTTAATTATTTGGTTTACAGCCCGCAAATTACGGGACATGATCCCCATGAATTGCGATAAATAAATGCTGATTGTGTTGAATGACGGACGTCGGGACCGTTTGGAGAAACAAATTACGGTCGGTAGACATTTCAAACAAATGAAATTATTAACGAAAGACGAGATTTTTCTAGGTATTTACGATCATACGGTCATACCAAATATATACAAAATTGACAAATACACAAAGAGGTGTAATAGTAGGTCATTTTTATTTTAGCCTTAGAAATATTTTCTTTCACTCAGTCCACGTCCATGCGTGGGAATTCTATTTAGCTTCATGGTCCTTCGGCTTGTCTTCTGCTTGGGGGGAAACAACAATAATTATACAAATCGTAAACTCAACACAATCAGGAAAAGAAACCCAGACAACCATGTTGTACTTCTGTTGAATACATTTTGTAGCAGTGGGTCACGTCGGAATATTGTCTAAAATAAAATACTGTGGAATACTTTATTTTCGCTGGAATTAATTTTCGCTGAAAAGGCTTTTTGGGCCTTTTGTGTGGAATTTATTTTCACTGATTTTTGATGAGTTGAATGTGAAATATAGAACAAAAAGTATATTTGCTGGATTTTATTTTCACGGAATCTTCCCTTCAGCGAAAATAGCGAAAATAAATTCCAAGCGAAAATAAAGTATTCTACAGTATTCAATCCCAGCCAAATCTAGGTCAAAGGGTCAGATTGCGTGCATATAATTATAGATAGTTAAAACAAAAAGTATTTGAACTTTTGACGGTTGTTCAACATCTATGCACGGTTACTAAACTAGTAACCGTGATCTATGAAAACCAGAAAATTTTTAGTAGTCCGAATTGTTGCACGGTCGAAAATAAAACGGAAATTGACCGGTCAAAAACGGAAGCGGTCAAGAGGTTTGGGGGAAATGAGTAGAGTACTTCTTTGTTTGATGAAGCGATGCTGATGCCACATTGTCGCCATAATGAGGCCACAATGAAGCGAAGCGATAACCGCCTAACTTTTTAATGTCGCGACATTGAAGCGATGCTGAAGCCATAACAATGCCATAATGATGCGATGCTGAAGCGAAGGTGAAGCTGAAGTGAAGCCAAAGCTTCCGCGAGAACTGTACTGTACATGGCCCATCAAGGCTGCTACATGGCCCATCAAGGCTGCTACATGGCCCATCAAGGCTGCTACACAGCCCATACAGCCAGCTACATGGCCCATCAAGGCTGCTACACAGCCCATACAGCCAGCTACATGGCCCATCAAGGCTGCTACACAGCCCATACAGCCAGCTACATGGCCCATCAAGGCTGCTACACAGTCTATACAGCCAGCTACATGGCCCATCAAGGCTGCTACACAGTCCATACAGCCAGCTACATGGCCCATCAAGGCTGCTACACAGTCCATACAGCCAGCTACATGGCCCATCAAGGCTGCTACACAGCCCATACAGCCAGCTACATGGCCCATCAAGGCTGCTACACAGTCCATACAGCCAGCTACATGGCCCATCAAGGCTGCTACACAGTCCATACAGCCAGCTACATGGCCCATCAAGGCTGCTACACAGTCCATACAGCCAGCTACATGGCCCATCAAGGCTGCTACACAGCCCACACAGCCAGCTACATGGCCCATCAAGGCTGCTACACAGTCCATACAGCCAGCTACATGGCCCATCAAGGCTGCTACACAGTCCATACAGCCAGCTACATGGCCCATCAAGGCTGCTACACAGCCCATACAGCCAGCTACATGGCCCATCAAGGCTGCTACACAGTCTATACAGCCAGCTACATGGCCCATCAAGGCTGCTACACAGCCCATACAGCCAGCTACATGGCCCATCAAGGCTGCTACACAGCCCATACAGCCAGCTACATGGCCCATCAAGGCTGCTACACAGCCCATACAGCCAGCTACATGGCCCATCAAGGCTGCTACACAGCCCACACAGCCAGCTACATGGCCCATCAAGGCTGCTACACAGTCCATACAGCCAGCTACATGGCCCATCAAGGCTGCTACACAGTCCATACAGCCAGCTACATGGCCCATCGAGGCAGCTGCACAGCCCATACAGCAGATACGACCAGAGGGTGCTTAAACTCGCTCAATCCAGTGTCATTTACACAATGTATATCATTTTGATTTTATCAATCAAGTTCCTAATTATTTCAGATTTAGATACAGTGATGTCAAAAGGAAATGCACATTTTTTTCTAAAAGATATTAATGAGTAAAAAGTTCTTGTGGGTAGCAGATGGACACCACTGAAAACTAAAATCATAAGACCACTAAATAATACAATTATGGTAATCTCTGGGTACCCCATTTGGGGTTAAAAATTGAGCAGATTGAAATTTGGCCAATTTATGTCTGCTTTGGGAATCGAGTCTTTGAAAAACAGCTGCAAGGCTTGAAGCCTGAAGCCACAAGGGGCAAGCAGAAGGTCAAAGCTTGCAGCAGCACTGCTTAAGCCATAACTGGAAAATCAGCATGAGTCATACACAGGAGAAGCAGGGAAAAATAAGATCTTGAATGTGATAAGGATCAAGTCCACATAAATAACGGATCAATACAATAATTTCTCATAACTCAGCCAAGCAGAAGGCAATCTGCAGGAAATTCACTTTGGATTCAATTATAAGACAGTAAATTACACATAAGGGAGAGGTGGAAGTTCAACCACAATGAAATCATGAACACAAGTACCTGTTTAAAGCCTGTGTTGCTGGAGAAATGGACAATGTGATACGTTTTATTTTAACAGCCACGTGTCCATACATTAACGCCTTTTGTGACTGTTAATAACCAAGAGGATAGTAATTTGAAGTACAACTCTGACAAAATGTTACACCAAATGAGTAAATAAAATGTAATACATCACTTAATCTATACTGATGACAGAATGCAAGTAGCTAGAATTTAACTTTTCCTTAACAAAACTGATGACTCCAGCTGTCATTTAGTTCTACATCTTACCTCAGTGAAAAGATTGTATTAATAAGAAAAAACTAAAAAAAGCAGGAACAGCGAGTTATTTATTAGTTATTTAGTTAGTTATTAATTATTACATGCGTACAACAATTCTCACAATGAATTTCCAGTAATATCACTAAATTTGAAACCACTGCCGCCCACAATACTGGTTCATTCGCAACACTAGCAATCTGAAACGTGCTCATTTTTTTTTTTTTCATACCACAATGGGAATTATTATTGTAACGTATAATAACTTTTATAAATCACTATGTCCCACAGGTTAAACCCCGTAACGCAATAACTCAAGAGTATGACACCAATCATAATTGGACACTATATTAATGATTGAAATGATTGATATAGAGGCCTGCCACTTCATGGCTAGCTCAAGGGAGTTAGTTTGCTAGGTGTAATTTTAAAAGTAATTTTCCAATCCAGTACACAGTGTAATACAAAGTTACATTAAGTTAGTTTTGCATATTTACTGAAATAGAGGTCAAATGATTATTGTTATTGTTATTTTACCGATAAACCATGAAAGAAAATCACAAGTAAAAATTTAGGACCGGTTGATAACAAAATATGAAATAAGAAATATCTTAACATTTATGATTTGAGGGTGTTCATAGGAAAGTATTTTTGCTTCATAGTCTTATAGAACTCAGAGAAACAAAGCTGCAGAATTTTGCAATTGGAAGAAAATTTCATAAAAATTATAGTAAGACAATTACCGGTAGTAAATAAAATTCAATTTGGACTGGAATGAAAGAACTTTCTTATATATAATCACTGAAATACAAATACAGACATCACCAATGTTTATCTACGATTTCTAGCTACTCTTTGTTTGGTAGTCTAGCTTTATCGCTTGCTGCGCAATGACCTTCGCCAATCAATGTCTGCAAATTCACTAGTTACGTGTCTGAAAAAAGACAATATTGTATGTTAATAATAATCATTTCACAACTGACCAAAAAATTCCTGTTCTATAGTGGAAAAGAAACCCGTACACTGAAAACTTTTCAGCAGCACATGTGAAACTTTTTTCGAATACCACGTCAAAAAGCATTTCTCCAGCGTAAACATCTTTGTAGTTGACTTCAAAGTCGCACTATTCAAATGACACACCGTTGAAATGTCTGACACAGTTATGCGATTCTATACAATTTCACTCAACTATAACAATATGGTAGAAGACTTCCAAGGTCAATTCCTGAAGGGAAAGGAAGACGTAAAACATGGGTAATGTACATGTACAATCTTTACCAGAAGAATTGGCTCAAATAGACTGTAAAAGTAAATGGCTAAAAAGACACAATTATATTTCTGGTAGCTGTCTTCACAAAAACTCAAACTAAAGAATAACATTACGTAATATGCTACAGTAATGTTAAAATGGTTATTTGATTAATATTACATTTTAAAGCTGGGTGACAGTTCTGGACATTTTATTTGCCATAACTTTCTCTGCTGACAGTGCCAACTGTAGTATATTTCAACACAGAAAACATATTTGTCGTTCGGGACCATCTTGCTTCCATAATAGCATTTCAATGCACACTATACATTTCAGTTCACAAAACATACGACATCAGATATGAACATAGCCAGCAAATATGGTAAGCATAAAACATCAAAACAGACAAGAAACACAGCATACGATAACCACAAACTCATCAAGGCTGTTGCTAAGCAACCTTTCCATTCTATAAAACAGTAGTGTAAGGCACATCAAAGATAGCATTAACAGAGGGCCTTTACACCATCTGTTACATATCCCATACTAGCCTATAATTGAGTTAAAAGAAAACAACTTCCAACACTGAGAAAACAAAAACACACATAGGATTTTGTCAATACAACTAGTCAGTCTACTCTATAGCTATTCTTCCATCTATTACACAGCAATCCTATTCACTGGAGGGGAATGTTGTTTCCACATATCAATACACAGATTCTAGTTTTAACATAATGCTATTGATTTCAGATCAAAGTGCCAAGTAGTGTAATAAAGTCCGGATGTCACTTCGAATTATTATCTTCTATCCACAGGAGTGGAATAAAGAATACATTTATCTGCATTTGAAACCATATTTGCTCTATTAGAAGCGCAGCCTTCAATTTATTTAAAATCATTTAATTAAATCTTTGAGAGTGAAATAAAGAATACATTTATCTGCATTTGAAACAATACTTGCTCTATTAAAAGCGCAGCCTTTAATTTATTTAAAATCATTTAATTAAATCTTTGAGAGTGGAATAAAGAATACATTTATCTGCATTTCAAACCATATTTGCTCTATTAGAAGCGCAGCTTTCAGTCTGTTTAAAATCATTTAATTATATCCTTGAGAGCCATATTTTTTTTCATAATTCAGGCATCATATATTTTTTTTTTTTTTAATTTGTTAATTTTGCCCCAGCTAGACATAATTAGATATATGTCTCACCAAAACGTATGCCCATTTGGACAACTATACCGGTACCGGTTCTCAGGTATAGGGTGTCAGATTAGACAAGAAACTTTAAAAACTTAAGTGTTGATATATTCACCAACATTGTCATGTGAGATAACCTTTCCTTTACTACAAGGGCTAGAGTTTATCAGCATATAAACCAAAGAGGTGTGAAATAAAACTATCAAATCCAATGTTACTACGGTAACACGCAATGATATAAAGATAAATGGGACAAAAGTCAATGGAACAAATAAAGGCTTGTCAAAGTGCACTGAAATGGAATCTCAGTGAAGCTTTTAAAACAGAAGCCGCCTAATAATTTGTAAATTAGGAGGGGGAAGGGCATCGCTCCTCCTAAACTTCATTTGTTCACAGCATGCTTATTGACATTAATTTTTCCCTGGGTAGATACACTAACCACTACACACCAGGTTAGGAGAATTGGTCATGGCTATACAAGAACTGGTGTTAATAGTAGACAAACTCACTTTTCGAAACTGATGAAAAATAGTTGTTTCTGCCTACATTAGTGATGAATGCAGTTATCAACTGGTCCACAAGTGGTGCCCGGTTAACACTGGGATATTTGCCAAATAGTCCAGAACATCAAACAAAGTTGCTAAACCAGTACTGCACAGTTAATATTTGTACTCTTACTCAAAAGGTCATCAGGAGAGGCAATAATGACGTTCAGCGTCCGGAACTGTCATCTGCCACAAATAACTTGCAATAATCGATATGCTGGTGAGCAACGATAATTCCATACTCAGCAGATCTTTATGAACAATCCAGATAGAATTTGTCACTACCAAAACTATGACATGCACAGTGACAACAAGCTTGGCTTGGCCCAGACACCTTATCTGAGAAATACATCAAAGGATTGGAAAAAGAACAAGATAAGTTGTATCAACAAAAGAGTGCAGCTGTGTACCTATAGAGGCGTTTACTTTACATATAATATGAATTACTGTCATCATCACCATCAACTGGTAAATAAATCATCCACTTAACCGATATCTGTGTTTATCAAAGCATTGCACAACAGCAGGGGAAAACACTAACAAGTTTGCTTTAAAGGGCTGTGGTCATCCCCATGCGTCTTATTCAATATGGGTCCCATGCAACGAACACAAGTGTAATATGCATTGTTTACACAAATTACTCAAGAATGTGATGCAGTGCAAACCACTTTAAGACAGACCAGGAGAAGAAGTTAGGAGAAAACTTTCAGAATGGTTGTATTAAAGCGGGGAAGTCATCACCTGCGCATGCGTCAGATGGCCATAGCGCGTCATCGTTTACAAAGAAGCGTCTACCTATGAGCCTTTGCATTTTCAGCATGTGTTGTTATCGTCGTTTGGGACTCAATTCTCGCACGCGCATGCTCGTGCGCAGGTGGCGACCCTCTCGCTTTAACATCAGGGGTTCAGTTAGTTTTCTTTTATTACCCTTGCACACATATTCAAACATCAAAAACTCCTGGGGTATGTACTGTTGGCCAGCTTCACAAGAACCCAGTGAAGTAAAGCAGATTAATTGAGTTGAAGCTAGGCACTTATTACAGCGGTCTTGGATTCTAGGCTATGGCCGCAAGACTCATAAGAAATCTGTGGGAAAAATTAGAGTGTGGAGCGCCTGGAACGAGCTCAGTGTGTGGCATGAAGGGAGAAGATTAGTCCTAAATCATAAGCTCTGACACATTTATAGGGGATATCAAACTGAACAGCCTTCTGTAAGTCAACAGACATGTGCAGTGATGATGGTAAAACCACTCAAGGCAACATGTAAAGCTGAGACCTTTGAAAATTTGGTTTTATTTTACAAGGCAGTAAAAACTATATTTTACTATATGGATGGTCATTTCATCACTTCCTACACTGTAGTTACAGTCAATAAAGATATTGATACAGCTGATGAATATTTCATGCATATGATGCCATTGGGCAAGTGGAAAGTAACTGATGATTTCTCATATTCAGATAAAAAAATGGTGATGTGTATTAGTCGGAAACGAAATTTTTTTTATTAAACTGCAACTGATGCATGGAAAGGAACACCTTAAAACTTTGCCACAACAAAAGATTATCCGAGCTAGAACATTGACTGCAATCAACATTCAGCTTCATATAATGTTCATTTTAAACCGATACATCAAACACATACAACATGTACATGCAACTTTGGGTGGTACACAAAATTCTAATATGATTGGTTTACCGAATGTGCGAATGTATGACTCACAAGTTGTGGTCAAAACCATTATGTACCGGGGTAAATGCTTTCCTTTTGAAACTAGTTAGTGCTAAGTTGCAGATCAGTTTACCCATGGACATACTGTATAATACTTTATTTTCGCTTGGAATTTATTTTCGCTATTTTCGCTGAAGGGATGATTCCGTGAAAAAAAAATCCAGCGAATATACTTTTTTCCTATATTTCACATTAAACTCATGAAAAATCAGTGAAAATAAATTCCAAGCAAAACTCCTAAAAAGCCTTTTCAGCGAAAATTAATTCCAGCGAAAATAAAGTATTCCACTGTATTACATCCTAAGACAAACACCTAATGATCCATTCTTGGTTCCAAATCTTGAATGTAATAATAAACAGGAAGTGAGGAAGATTGCCCAAAGTGCAGACAAGGTAAAAACCATCTTGGCTGAAATTAGTCTTTAGGGGAGATAAATAAACATTGGCAGCCATAAAGTGAAATGGCTAACAAAATATTTACACTAGAAAATAGGATATGCTGTCTTGAAAGGGGAAGAGAGAAGAAAAACAGCTTTCATGTAATTTGGATCAAATAAACAAACTCCAGCAAGTTTTTTGTTGGTGGTTTATGTCACCTTGTCAGTTTTAGCTTGTTGGTTTAATGATGTGATGTCAGTTGTTTTTTTCTCAGTTATCATGTTCTCACTAGAAAAATTTTGCACCAGGTAATTAAAAACGGCAATGTACTTACAAATGCAAGTGCAAGTGTACTTTGCAAATGATCGTCAGTGTTGCTTTGGCCATTTTTGAATGCTTTATGCTCGCAAAACATGTTCTCATGAGCTGATACTGACATCTCGTGTTGGCGTAACATGCTCACATTGTTTTCCTCATGTCACGTTGGCATAAAAGCGACACGCACAAGAAACAAGTAAACAAGCCCAGTTGTCAGACAAGTATGATGCTTTTATGGAGTACACTTGGTATACCTGTAACCACTCAGAAATTAGTGGCAGTGACCCCTCTCCTTGACTTTCTTTAAGTTCACTAAAGCTGACTTGTGTTGAAAATAAGCTACTTTGAGGCAGCAACGCATGGAGAAAGGCAAAGTTTGCTAATTTATGATGGTATCACACGTGCAAAGTGGTCAGGCATTGTCATGGTGGGGGTACTGCACAGTGAGCATAACCTGGTTTTTTTTTTTACTCGTGGTGTATAATACATGAATTCTATATATATCCTGTAGTGTTCCCTTGTGCAAAATAACTTGATTTTGATGGGGATACAGAGTTAAACACTCAACAAGGGAAAGTTTTTCTGACATTGCGATACATCTCTAAAGATAACTTTAAAAAATTTAACAAGGGTAAAACAGGAGGGCAGGGTGTCATGCAGTAAAACTGAAAAGTAAACAGAACTTTTCATCAAACCTGGGAATAAAAGAGCATTTGTGAAAGTACACTCAAGTTTTGTAATTACCTTGGGCCCTGCTGAGAGACATTGGAAATCATTTGCAGAAAGGTTATAAATGGACTGTATTGGAGTTTTAGCTACCATGTCATTTGAAATAGTTGAAGCATTACAAAAATTACAGTGCTTCATGTTCAATATGGTTCCATGCTACATATACATGAAAAATACATTGGTTATTTACACATAATCCAAACCTATGTTACGCAATGACTAGGCAATTTATTTCAGGTATACATTATTAATTTAAGATGCGGCAAACTCAGCAAAAGTCTCTTCTTACATTAATTCGGTTGATTTATGCTTTGAAAAAAATTCACTAAAATTACATGTAGCTATTTTGAAATAAGCAATTCAGGTAAAAATATAAACAAAAATAACAGGAGAGGCAAGACTCATTTTACTAATGTAGTCCTTTCTGCAAAAGGAGAGTTAAAAACAAAAATGCCTGTAGAAATATAAAACTTGTTAATAAATTCAACACGTGCCTTATTGAAAACTATATGCCTGACCTATTATGTTTAATGTAGTAATGGTGGCAAATCTTGAGTAAATAGACCTAGTTTCTTCATTTGCCAAATGACATTTCATGCACAGATGGCAAAAGTGGGCAAGGCAGACATCTCAAGATTAACACACAGAAATCCATTATCCAAAATCTCATTAAAATAAATTACATCTGAAAAATAATTGCTGCCTCAATATGTTAAGTCTTGCACTCGAAACAGCATTAAATTCAGTATAGTGTTTCAAGATCCCTAACCCTAAATAAGATCCAGCAAAGGGAATACAATTTTGTAAATAAAGTGAGTTATTCACAGGCAAGACAAATTCTCAACCAAGCTAGAAATTCACATTTTGCAAGCCCGAATGGACCTGAATAATTCTGATGAAGACATGCAGGTCACTCAGTAAATTATAATGCAGTCTCAGGTTTTATCATTACTAATGTACATATTGATTTTATGTATCCTTTGCTCTGGTTCACTGCAGCACTTAAGTGATACAAGAAATCAAACAGCTTGTATTAACTGTGAACCGCATAAATACAAAAAATTTGGAATTGTGACTGCTACAAAAATATATCCTGAGTAATCAATCAGTACTCTAGGACAAGAACGGGAGGGGGTTGGGGTGCCACATCCTATCCTGACAGCCCAGTAACCAGTATCATCTGAGAGTTCAACGAAGGGTTCGAGCATATCAAATACTTAAGCTGCGCTAGCGCCCCTAGACTAGCTAGTCAGTAAACTAATTCCACAAGGCTTGGCAATTATTTACTAGCCTCAGGCATTCATATGTCAAATCTGAGAAACAGTTCAAAACTCCAGTAAGTAAGTCTGAAGTTAGAGAGTAAAGTTCTATTGCATATACAATGAAGACTCAATATTCGTACATTCTGTAAGAATCCCATGCATTTATGTGAAGATCCTGGCAAAATAATTCACATGAAAGTATACCACACTATTAAAAGGACTGTTATGAATATAAAATGTTGAAATAAAAATAATATGCAAGTAGATGCGAGTTTGCTATACTTAAAATATCATCTGAACATTGTTTGGGTCAAGCTTATTGAAGATGCTCTAATAGAGCAAATACAGTACGTTAATTTTTATTATGGATATCGTATCAGACACTGTTTAGAACTGATATTTTTTTTTGGGGGGGGGGGGTCGATGGCTGTAACTGCAGGGGCAAGGGGCTCTGCCATGGTTGTGGATTATTAAATATATATACAAAATCTGTCTGTACTTCATTTGCCCACTTCTGTGATTTATGCAAACACATGCACAACTAATAGACCTAATATGGCATATATCTAACAGAGTGAATGTAGTATTGCAATACTGTACAAATTCAAGTCTAAGTGAATCCCCTTTCTAGAGTAAAGTTTATTCAAACAACAGCATATCATTGCAAACAGTGATGATTAAGACAGTCTAAAAATAGTCTATACCGTGGGGAAATTTGCAGTGAATACTTTTCATCAATTTAATTTGTCTACAGTTTACAGTAGAAGAAGCCATTTAATATCAGGAGCTTGTACCAGTCAAATGAATGTTTATTTTACAGGTTCGGGAACCACGACAACACCTGGCAGTTAAATCAGAGTGCTTCAATATAGGGTATCAGCAGTGGGTTACAAGTCAAAACAAAGCAATGCTGTTTTTGTTCATTGACTTCCTTAAAAGAAAAATATGAAAATTGATACGCACTGGAAACGTGCATTTTACAAACAGAATGTTCAGCATTCTCCCAGCAAAATAGCAAGAACACTGATGCTAACAGGAAGGACAATGATACGTACTAAAAATGTTATTTTGTTGATTTACCCACTAATACTTAACCTTTATCCTGTGGCTTCCATGTTGCATGGTTCTCACACAGAAGCCATACTGTTAAAGTTTTGGTGAAAATTATTTCCAGTCTCTCTCAACCTGCTATATTTGTTCTATTATAAGCAGATATATAAATGTAGCATAAAAATTGTTTGTTTTATAACAAGTTTCTGAGGCTGTATCGCTACTTCTACCCAAGACTAACAATCCAAACTGACTATCGTATCTGCCAATCTCTGATAAAAATCTATAAGAGTCAAAAAATGCATTTATTGTGCACTGGATTGTCAAATCACGACTTATTTGACCATAGACACACCTCTGCTAAAAGCAGCTGATAACAGGATTACATGTGCTTCTATTGGATAATAGCACATAATAAACCAAATACGATATTAAGCCATTGTTCAGGATATCATACTGATGTCCTGCAGAGAGATCAAGATAGGCACATCACTGGAATCCTACTGCAGTATTACGCTAGAAATAAATGAAGGGACATGCACTGAGCGCAGTGATCCCACGATCCCGAACTATAATCTCAGCAGGAATCAATCCTCTAACAGAGAATGAACCAGCAGCAGACTACGTCCGCCACTTGGGGATGCAAACTAATAGTGTTTACGTGTATGTCTGACTATCACTCAGATACACTAGTAACCTGCAGTAAAGAAGGATGAAAGCAAGCAGACTTCTATAATGCAGTGACTGTGGCAAAAAGGACATCTTATGCACATGGTACAAATGTATAAGCTTGTATTCTGTCACAGGCAGACAGACATTGAAATCGATAAATATTAATTAACATCACCAAATATTTACAAGTCCTTGGCCTAAAAAATATCAAGAAGAAACATTATTTGAAGAAAGGCATACAGCCATCCTATGCGGATCCGAAAAAACAAGTCCATAAAACACTTTTTATTTTTGTTAAGTCAACATGGCTGTCTTGGGAATGATAAATGGTCTTCAACACAATACAATAAAAACTCAGCACTGCCAAAACAAATTAATTCCCCACCCTAGCACCTGAAGCAAATTAAAAGCTCCCATGAAGTAGAAAAAACTTATGAATGGGGTAAATGGAGTGTTCAGTACTTCCCACATGGGGTGGTAAAATCAGTTGTTTTTGTTTGTCAGTCTCAAATAATTACTGCAACAAGTCGGTTGACATGACCTCCTTTAAAGTAAACTGTATTGGCATTTATTGCTGCAGGCTGATATCTAGAGTTACCTGGTTGGGGCCAACAGTTTAAGTCGCAAGTCATACAAAAAAACACCATGGAAATATTTTTGGTTCTTTGATGTAAAACAACCACAATAAAGAAATACAAAATTTAGTATTTTTTTTTTTAAAGTTTCAAACAAAAAATAAAATTCTTGCAGTCTTAAAAATTAAATTGCAATTGGAAATCTCTCCCTTCTCCCTTAATCAAAACTTTTTAATAAAAATAATTTACGGCCGACTCCACCATACTAAAAACTTTACAAGTTGAGAAGTTTAGAAAAGGGCAAAAAGTGAATGACAAAATTAGAACAACAAAAAGCAGAGTATATTTGTGAAAGAAAAAACACTAAAACAAAAATACTACAATTTATTAACAATTGTTCACTTAATACTGTTAAGTTTTTTTTTTTATATTCAATATTTACTGAGGATTGTTAAAATGACATAAAACAAATTCCAATGACCTTTTCACCCATCATTCATGAGAAAACAAGGAGCAATCAGAGCTTATGAAAGAAGAGAAATGCAACACCTCAGTTGATTGGTAAATGGCCTACTCAGCTCAAGGTGTTGATTAATCCATGAGCAGTTAAATGAATGAGTATGACCCGATTCCCACCAACTTGAAGGCTTAGTTTATTTTCCCAAATCTGGTTTGGGATGGTTCCCGAGAATGTAATGAATCATTGTGACAAATGAAAATTCCATGAAAGTCAAAGAATGGGAATGTTGCGATGACCGGGAATGTTCATTCAATGATAAAATTCCAATATTCACACTTTTCAAAACCCATTGTTTGAATAAAATTCTGCTGCCTGGATCTTTAGAGAATAGTGATTTGCGTTTTGTTGAATTATCAGGATCAAAGACAATTATAACGAGATATCACGAAAGTGTTGTGCAATAACCACCAAGCTATTGAATAATGCAACAAGGTGAACTGAAGTTATTCAGCAGAGACCAACTTTCACAGACATGGTGGACACTTTTCATCATAAGTTCAGGGAATTTTTCATAAATAGAATGGCGATATTGAATACTATCAATTGGAAGTATAGCAACCAAGGCCAAAATAAAAATAAGTGTTGACTAAGTTTTGAATAAATTAATCCAGTCCACAACTGGATGTGATCTGAAGGATACCCTCTTGATAAATGTGAATACAATTGATCAGTGATGTGAATACAGACAGTTTTACACTTGTGCAATCGAACCAACACTTATAAGGTTTAGTCCCTTCAGATACTCCAAACAGAAATGGAGTAAACCAGTTCACTGTGCTAAAGGCACAGTACATGCAGGTCAAACTGGTCTGTATGCTGAAGACATCACTGGTACACAAGAGAAGGAATTGAGCATGAAAACACTAATGTAGTGCAGGGGACATAATAGAACATAATCAATAGAGGGACAAAACACTAAGACTCATTCATAATCTGAACAACCCTATTTCTTTTTGCCATATTGCTCTGGATGTGCTCAGACTACTTTATGAGTAGCATTGCACCACAGGGGGTGAACCACTCTGCCATTGCTTCTTGGCCAGACCTGATGAGTAAACATTCAACATTGCTCTCTGACTCCACGGATTTCTTTTGGCCTTAAGACATGCAACAAAGCCAAATGTTCCACGCTTTTTAATATAAAGCAATTTGTGGTAATAGTTGTGAAAAGATGGTATAGAAGAACAATGTGTCTCAGCTGGAAAGGCATGACTCAATTGTCAGTGTCCATTACTCAGTCACCAACTGTGCCCTACTATGGATAGCAAAGCCACTAATAACACTGCAGAATACATTTTCATTTGCTATTTGTTTTTGCTGGAGGGGTAAAATCAGCCAAATAAAATACTCCCTTTTTGTATGGTTTTGTATTAAGACAAATCAGTGAAAATAAACCATCTGATGGTCATGAACATGATCTTAAAAAAAAAAAGACTTTAAATTCACTGGCACCATGAAGGAGATTGCTTTGATGCCACACCTTGCCCTGATGCTCTTCAAAAGTCTATTTCCTTCAATTCCAACGAGTGGCATCAGAATAACCAAGTTCAAGGCCTGCTCGTGTTATCCCTAACTTACCTTTTTAGCAAAATATACCCATATAATGCAATCCACTCATGGTGTGACAGCAAAGCTGGCATTTACCAAATACACTTTAACCTCAATATAATGAACACCGTTATAATGAATTTCCTGATATAATGAACACATAGCGTGTCTCTCACTCACAACAAACCCAATGTATTATGTGCTTCATTATAGTGAACATTTCACTATAACTAATTGTATGTCCCCCAAAGAGTTCGTTATAACGAGGCTACAGTGTATCCATTAACAATGTACCCCAATAATACACGAAGAGCTTAAAAGAGCTTGAATTATATGACATCATGTTAATTTATTCTGAGATGATCAAGACCAAGAATTCAACTTTTATAAATAAATCACAAGTGTGTTTGAAAACAGAGAGCAATGTCTGACAACACATCACTCACACAGGACAGTATTACTGACAATGGCCAAGCAAAATAGTGGCAGTTTAATTTTAATTCATTGACCACTATCTAGTGTTGATTTTCTCACCTGCAAATATATCATGTACAGACATACAAATACTCAACACCAGGGCCAAAATTGATAAAATAGTATATTGAACATCTTGATATAGTGAAGATGTCAAAAGAAACACTATTAACAGCGAAGCAAATTACTATGTGTTATTTACAGTATAGTAATCATGTACTACACATGCACGACTTAAAGTAGCACACACACACATACATACATTTGTATATGCATACATGCAAGCTGCATGTCCCCCCCCCAAAATCCCTGCCCCTCTATAATACTAAATTCTGACTTTGGAATGAAACCTCTATACAAGCTAATTGAAGACACGATGCACAGATAGGGCAATGACTGTGAAGGTACAGAAACAACAGTAAAGTGTGCTAAAGCTATCGATAGATAGGGCATACAACAATTCTTCAATATTATGCATATTTACCTTTAAGATACTGCATTTATTAAAAGCATGTTTCCCTCACACACACCTGTCATTTACAAGAGTACCGGTACAAGCACTACCATTAGAACAAAAATGATATATCAAATATTAATCTTAGAATAATTCGAACGGAATTGATCCTCAACTGTGATGTTCAATTGGGCTTCTTTGATGTGTGGTAAATATGATTACACCAACAGCTATTTCACTAACATTGGTCCCCAAAGTCTCATTTCCCTTTTGGTTATAATACACTATGCGAGAATTGAAATTCAGAGGAAATTACACATTTATTCACACTGTTTGTATTTCCTGTCTTTTTATTAAACTAGTGAGTTCATCACAAGAAGTATAAATGAAAGATACCAAGGATAGTATTATATTTCAAATCAACTGATTTTATCTAAAATGTAACAGGCAAACAGTTTTATCCACATTAGTATCTTATTCAGTGTTGGAAATTAACATAAAACAAGCAGCCTCTCGGCTGAGACAGCTCAGCTGTTAGCAATGCACATTACAATTAAAGAACAGAAGATATTATTAGAAAATTAACAATATGTATAGTATCAAAGCAATCAGACTTGTGGTTTTCAACAATATTGGAAAATATCACTTTTTACCAAAAATGACAAAAATATTCACCAAAATTAGAGAATTAAAAATATCATTACAAAATGAACAAATCTGAGAGAGGTACACATGTAGTACCTATATATGTAATATCAAAGTAATCGGACTTGAGGTTTTTCACAAGAAGTCAAAAATATCACTTGTTACCAAAAATTACAATAATAATATTCACCAAAATAGAGAATTTGAGATTTTGACATGAAATGAACAAATCTGAGAAAGAACCATCCAAGGTACTTGCATATCAAATTTGAAAACATTCTGACTTGTGGTTTCGAACTTGAGGTATTTTTATATTACAGGAACTAGATGTCTCTATACAACTGTAGGTCAGTGGTATTCATTTTTGTATTGGTCGAAAGGACATGTTGCCAACAGTTGGTTTTCAAAACTATTGGTCGAACACAAAAT
The DNA here is from genome assembly GCF_978046115.1 of Saccoglossus kowalevskii. Taxonomy (NCBI): domain Eukaryota; kingdom Metazoa; phylum Hemichordata; class Enteropneusta; family Harrimaniidae; genus Saccoglossus; species Saccoglossus kowalevskii. Next base: position 23,508,889 of record NC_140661.1, on the reverse strand, counting down.
CAGATGCTATTGAACTGAAGTGTTAGCATTAATTTCCAACACAGGTCTTAGTACCAAGTGCTTATCCACAGTTAATATGGCACTTGGTATTATTGGGAGACAGTGTTAATGGCTATCATAACTCATATAATTGACTAATTCAGAGATGAGTAATTTATCTGAATATGAACCCTTAATAAAAGACTAGTGCAACAAAAGTTCGTCGAAGGTCATCGCATTACGTTAGGTGAAATTGGAATGTAGAGAGAATCTGCCATCAAGATGGATTACCAATTCTAGGTTTAATAATGAAGATACATTATTGTAATATTATGACAGTATTTCAGGCACACTCACAAATCTCATTCAATAGTTGATGATCTGTTCATTGCAAGATCTTGTATTGTGTAAAAGGTGTGGCCTGGACGTTTGATTCTGAATTTCTGTATTAATAGCTCAATGCCGAAATACCAATCTTTGAGAAGGGAATATTGTGTTGAGATAGCCTTACTCAATCAAAACTGACCATTATCAAATATGTATGTATAGCACATTACTGAGCATGAAAATACCTTACAAAATTCTTTCGTGTTTGTCAAATCCCACACAATGTTTTAACAACCACTATAACCTTTGTTTGTCCTTTATATTCAATTTCATGCATAATGATGTAAATGTGAACAACTCACACGGATTATATCTTTCTAACAACTATAACAGTCAATTGTACAAGAATCAATTATTTAATGTTTTACCTGTCGTCAGTTTTCATGGCAAGTTTGATGTTGTAAGGTTTATGAATACTGAACAGATTGATGAATATTGATGAGGTTCATGAATACTGAACAGATTGGTGAATGTTGATGAGGTTCATGAATACTGAACAGATTAGTGAATGTTGATGAGGTTCATGAATACTGAACAGATTGGTGAATATTGATGAGGTTCATGAATACTGAACAGATTGGTGAATATTGATGAGGTTCATGAATACTGAACAGATTAGTGAATGTTGATGAGGTTCATGAATACTGAACAGATTGGTGAATGTTGATGAGGTTCATGAATACTGAACAGATTGGTGAATGTTGATGAGGTTCATGAATACTGAACAGATTGGTGAATGTTGATGAGGTTCATGAATACTGAACAGATTGGTGAATATTGATGAGGTTCATGAATACTGAACAGATTAGTGAATGTCGATGAGGTTCATGAATACTGAACAGATTGGTGAATGTTGATGAGGTTCATGAATACTGAAAAAATTGGTGAATGTTGATGAGGTTCATGAATACTGATGAGATTGGTGAATATTGATGAGATTCATGAATACTGAATAACCTGATAATGACTTGGTGAATACAGCCAAGAAATACTTTTTTTTTATTTATTCATGGCTAGAATTTTCAAACAGTAAGAATAAACATGATATAATTATGACCAAACATGCCAGGCTTCTTGTACACTTAGACCAATCACAATACATTCACATAAGTGATATACCATATGACATCAGTAGGAGCCATCCATATGTGCATAACTTAACACCACTGTTTGTCTATATGCTCTGAAATACTCCCAGTGTGACTAAACCCCTAAATAATCAGTCTATGGCACACAGCAGACAAATGAGATCTTTGTTTTCAATTCAATCTAGCCATGAGGTTCACTATTTACTTGACTAGATCATATGCCACTTGGGTTAGATGATGTTTTTTCAAAACTACAACTATTTTTGGCCTTGCTTTTCTGGTGTCTATTTCCTTCATCTGGAAGTCATCAACGTCTAGGGTATTTACTGCTAGTTTAGACAATAAGCAAGGAGAACAGTGATTGCTAGTCTAGGTAGGGCAGTGATGCGGATTTATCCCTGTCATTGGTGTTGCTACAGGTTTATCCCAGTCTAGGGCAGTGATTGGTGTTGCTGATAGTTAAATCCTAAACTAGAGGCTCAGTGACTCACTGATCCCAGTCTAAGACAGGGAGTGACTGGTTTTATCAATAGTTTAATCCTAAGCTAGGGGGGGATTAGTGATTTCCACCGATCTCAGTCTAGGGCCAAGAGTGAGTGGTATTTACTCATAGTTTAATCCAAAATGATTTACACTGATCCCAGTTTAAGACAAAGTGTGCATGGACACAAGCCATATTCAGGCTGTTACACAGTAATCACATGCATCTCAGCAGTTACACATAAATGAAGTGTACTCTTCAAAATAATCTAGTACAAAAACTTCAAATTCAAGCCAGACAATCAATACTATCTTGAATAACTGTTTGTTCCAACACTGTACACTTTGCAATGTAGAATACAAGATTTACTAGATTACTAAATACCACAGATGTTCCTATGACTTCCTCCATGGTGGTCATAATGAGTACAGCATGGACTGAAAGCATTTGAGGTGTTCAGCTGTCTCTCTTCAAGAAGACTAGACATGCTCTGAGATTGATTACACGACAATTCTCAACTTTTGTCTAACCCCCCCCCCCCCCCCTCAAACCTTTATCTCTAAAAAATATTATCTTCTGTCTGAAGGATGTTAAAAAATAATCAATTGGAGGAAAATGACATTTTCTACAAATTTTGTTGGGGGAGAATCAGCGAAGCAGATTACTGCATAACAATTCCATGTGCAAGTCATTCTTATAATAATTAAGCACTATAGTTTATCTGAACCTATTGGGGGGGGGGGCTACTATGTAACAATCTGACCATAATGGATTCAGTTCCAAAAAATTACCAATTACATCACACAAGACACTGGTATACCAAAACGAGACCTTTTATAATCCAACAATACAAGTCATCAGATAGATAACAGGCAATGGATACGACACTACCGCTAAGCTCAAAACTAAGTATTTTGATCACAATCTACCAGAGGGAATATTAAATATCAAAAGGTTATTAAAAATAATCTTTTTCTAGCCTATGGCAATACATAATGTGGTTGGATCAGTGATCAGGTCATTGTATCATTAAAGGGAAACATTCCAAACCCAGGGATTGCACCAAAGAATCATGGGACACTATTGTTTATGCTGTTTACAAAGTTAATCTATCTTTTGTTATCCATTGTAATTTTAATCCAGAAAGTAAAAGTCTTTTGACGCCAAATTTGGTGCAACATTTTGCATGTTTAGGTGTATTTTTTTTTAGAATTATTTTCCTTCATTTTGAAGAAAACTGATCCAAGTATTCCTTTGTGACATGTGAAAAGTGCTCAAAATATTAATATCTTCAAGAAGGAGGATGAATTTAACAGTGGTGATTCAACAAGATAGGATTTTAGTTGAAAACAAAATGTATTACATTTGGCCAAATATGCATAACGACGATGAAAAATGACTGTCAAACCAGAGTACCGTTAAAGAGAATGAACAATGAGAGAACTCATCATCGCTTGCAGAAAATCTCTTTATTGGTGCACTTCTGATATGGGGGGATAATTAAGTAACCCTGGGTAATCTATGAATAAGAAATTACCCATATTTCTGATAATCGGTCTATGCATAATAGTGATCAATTTTCATCAGCTTCCCTCATAAATCTATTTCAAAATCACAGCCTGGATTCAAATGTCAAAACCTATAAAGAAAGATTCTCTCTGGTATAATTATGATTTATTTTAAACGATAAATCAAATCCACTAATTTAGATACTGGGTGTATGTACAGATGTATGTGCTATGTCTGGATGAAAATTAAATGAACTGAATGACCCAATTTGACAGTTTTTGTGGTAATGTACAAAATACTATGTTAGACATTTCTAATTCTAAATTTTGAGATGGAAATAGATGAATTTGCTGAGAGTTGGAGATTTAGACTCGCCAATTTAGATTTAATAATATTATTTTAAAGAAGAAGACACTTATAGCGGACTGTTAGGGTTACAAAGAAGGATCATAAAAATGAATAAATTCATACGCTATCAGTAAAATTATGTAAAAGCCCTGTTTGAAAGGTTGGCATGAAGAAATTACAGTGCAAGTTATTTCCCAAAAAAATTGTTCTACTTCTAACAGAGAAAATACATGAATTTCAAGGTTAGTAATCATTACTGGATTACCAAAATGCACAAACCTTAATTTCCTGGTAAGTAATTATAAAGTTCAATAAATCACTACGAGACAGGCCTCCATGAAAATTCTCAATCTGTCTTGTGTTAAAAGCTATGCATCAAAACTTAGGAAGTCTCAATTCTACACAATTATATCATTCTCCCTCCCCCAAGCACTAGAAATTATGCATGTTTTGTCCATTACCGTAAAATCTGTATTAGAAGCTGCATCCCTAATAGAAGTCGCACCCATTGTTTTTGAATAATTGTGAACCAAAAATTCACCATTTCTCATATGTGTAGATGCTCTAATAGAAGCCGCATTCCCTCTGTTGCATTGTATTATTTTAATAGAAGCCACAGTTTCTAATACAGATTTTACAGTAGTGTTAGTAGTTTCCGCTTACCATGAATGTAACAACAATGTTCACTCAGCGGCAATTACACATCAATGACAAATTACCGACTATGATGATGCTTATTCGCCCTGACCTAAATATACTGCTGCGATTTACGCAGACTTTACTGTCCAACTATAGAACATTAATATACATTTATAACCCATATAAATAAATGCAGTAGGCCTTGCTTTCACAGAGAGTATATTGTTATAAATTACACAGCAGTGACAGTGATTTACGCCGGGGCCAATGTAGAAGGTACGAATGTGACAGATATGTGTATGATCTCTGAAGGTATAATTATTGGGCACGCCCGTGTTGTGACCAAGTCGCAAGCACAATGACATCATTATTTAAGTATGTCGCGGTATCCCAATGTTATAGATAGTTATAAGGATTTCAGGAAATGAAATGGTTCAATTTACTCATAGTAGCATTAATTCCTACTTTACTTACTGAAAAGACCCTTCATTTTCAGACAAGGCAGCAGCTTTATAGTATATTACATCACAATCAGAGTAGAGCTAACACAGATCATTGACCTAAAGTATTATCATTCACTTTTGAGCTTATCAAGAAATTTAAAGAGACAGAAAATAGAAATGTTATAATTCACAAGTTCAAGACTGCTTTCATCTGGTATCAATGTTATTTAACAAACAAAATCCAATCTGTTACTGCTTCTACATAAAGGGTTACAGCTATCACCATGGCAACACAGCTGCTTCTATGTAATGGAGCTACAAACAATTTTTCCTATACATCAATACGAATGGATGGATGGATGGATGGAAACATATGCAATGACAAATTCTTATGAAACAGATTTGTAATGAATTTTTTATTAGATCTTAATAACAGTGAACATAGGACACATTTTAAAAACTGGGAAAAAAAACATCTAGATTTGTAAGAACAGCATGTGTAACCATGGTTATACATTAGTGCAACAGGGAGGTGGTGTGGCAGGCATTTTTTTTTGAAGGTGTCATCAATAATTGAATGGTTGTCTATTCAAAAGATATTCATTGCAGGTTAGCCCAAAGATAAAATGCATTAGGTGAGCAATTAAAAGAAAAGCCATGACAGGACTTGTATGCATTGTCTTAGGGGGCCTGATTGATACAGTCATTCATCATTTAGCACAGCTGATGTTTATGCTGAAAAAGAAGGATAGTTAACCAGAGACATTTTTTCATGGCATTTGTAGGAATATATGCATTTTAATAACATCAAATCAAGTCCGTTTCTTTCTTCATTGTGATTATTTATAAATGACTCATTCTGATTCTAAATCAGGTGATAAAATACAAAGAACCCCAATCACTGTAATTGGCCAATAAAGATGCTGGTACAAGTTGCACAAGGTTCTCAACCAATAAGTGCCAAGCTTACAAAATGAAAAGAAAGAAGTGTTTAAAATGCAAGTGCACATCTCAAGTAGATTGACAGAAAAAACGAACAAAACAAAACAAAATCACATTTAAAGCAACCAAGATACAATCAGGAATGAAAAAAAAAAAATGTACAAAGCTGCATGGTTAATTGAAAAATCTGATTAAAGATAAATTGAGAAAAAATCCATAGTAACAAGGTTACTGATTATATTTGGAATATGACATTCCTTCACTCAGTGACCTCAAGTTATTACTGTACAAAATGTACATACGACTACAGCACAAAGATGAAACCACTCAGGCAAAAAATATGAAATCACATCAAATTCCATTACAGCGGGAGCTTTATTGAATGTAATGAGGCTCTGTAAGAAGAATTCCATACCAAGAATAAATGACTGACAATTCTTCAAATGTAAAAAAAAAAAATATAATGGATATTGTATAGCAAATTCCAGAGAGATGGGTAATATTCAGTTATCTAATATAATACGAACACATTATGGTAGACAGAATAGAGAGAACGTTGACAAGGAAGCAAGGTAGATGCCATACCTACTGACACACACATATGAAAGACATACTTGGTTACTTCACCGTGTATATATATATATATATATATATATATATATATATATATATATATATATATATATATATTTATATATCGCACATATTTTGTTTCTTTGCCATACCCAACAACGTGCTCTTAACTGAAATCAGTAGGATATCAATTTTATTTCAGTCCATACATTTCTAGGAGAGTAAAATGTACTTTACAGTTGGATACCCATCCCAAATAATAAGCAAGTTACCCAACCCATTTTCCCACCATTACTCAAACAACACAGCTCCAAAACAGAATAATCTTCCACCAAAATTCCTGATACCAATTTTCCCCTACTTTTCTCATTGTGACACAGTTAAATTGCCGGCAATGACACAGGCCTTAGAATAACTTACTCAAGCTGCTTTCTTAGAAGTAATTTCTCTGGATAAAGGCCGTCTTGATTAATGCTTCCTATCCTCAAACCCTTTGTACTTGGTCCTTGACGTAGCTTCTTTGCAAATTGAGGGAAATCGTTTTGTTTTTTTATAAAGTATTGTTGTCGTGGCCAAGTCTAAACAATTACCCCAAACTAAATTGCAACAGAAACAATACTACCGGTATTCAAAAGTCAACAAAAGCATGTACAATCACCTGTAGAGAGAATGTGGTACAATCATGTTAAAGGCATCTGCGGTAATTTTTGAAATCTCCTAAAGGATAATAGCACACTAATGTGCACCAATCCTAACCCATCACATATACATTGATCTTTCCTCTTACGTTGGAATCAATAATATATTATTTGGATTTACTCAACACTATAATGATCCATTTACTTGCAGCCTAGTCAATACTAATTAAACAGTGTCGCCAAAGGTGTAAACTTTCAGTCATCACAGTCATCATTTCAAGCACGACCGTGAAAGGTCACACATCCTGGCACTTTGCGATTTTTTTCTGCTATCCCCGAAATAAATCGAAAACCCAATATTATACTTTAATGGGAACTGCAACTAAAAATTTTTGCATTCAGGACTGGGGAATTAAGGCCTAAATATAAAATTTGGGTGATTTTCTTCATTGTGCAGGGGTAAAGGGTGTGCATTTTGGGAGTTTAGCCATGGTTTCTCGGTGCCATCAGCAGTCGTATAAAATGGGGCCTTTTGTAAAAGATGTTTATTATATTTTTTTTTACCCAGAAAAGATTTTTGTGCACATTTTCTGTTTACTTGATCATTATTATTGAGGGGGGGGGGGGGGTTTCCAAACTGTGTCATGAGAGAATTTATACCAATTTCGAAATACAAATTCTTTAAATATGAGAATTTTAAAGTCAAATTCCCCCAAAATTCATTTTTAGTTCTTCATAAAACACCAGATCTGTGCTCAAAACAGAGGAATATTGCCACCTAGAGGCAGCAGAGAGAAATGCGTAGATTTCAGATTAATTCTTAACATGTGAGCACTCGGGGAATAAACCATGAATCCCTTGACTTGATTCTTTACCTGATTATATCAAATACAAGAAGTTTACTCACTTTCTTCTTGCTAACAAGTTTTGGTAAGGTCAAGCATGGAGTGTATAAAAAAAACAAGACTGTTACTTGGGGAGGAGGGATTATGTACAATGTATACTTGTATTTAACAAAAAATGGAAGGCATTTAAGTTTACAGCTTTTGCATAGCAAAGTGTTTTATGTAGGTTCAATATATAAAACTGATGTAAAACATCATTGGACTTCACACGCACAAAGCTCTAGATGACTGTTCCTTCAACAGGATAAAAAGTTGCTATATTTTAAACAAGTTACATTTACATTCATGCAATTTTCTTTCAATTTTTGGCTAAAAAATATAGATTTCACTGTTTTTCTGGTTTGGGGATGCTCAGGTGGGTTGACCTGATTGGCATAACCTGCTCAGGATAAAATCTATGGAATTTTATTATGAACATAACATTTCCTAGGAGAAAAAATGAAAGCTGCTTAATATTATTTTGGCTCAGTGGCAACATTTAAAACCAGTCTTCAGAAATGCAAATATAAAACAAAGGAGCATCTGTTATGCTAATTATATGCAAATTAGGCCACACAGCATAGAGTTTGGGAAGGAACTGAGTATGTGTGGTTATTGAAATATTATTTACATTAAATATAATGCCATCAACTTCCAATGAAAAATTAAGCAGACAGTGAGGAAGGACAATCAGTCATTTCAGTAAACTACAATTTACTAACCTTGAAATGCAATAAAAGAACAATTGCCAAAAATATTTCATCTTTTTTTACTCCCTCCTTCATAATTCATCAACAGGATAATTTCTCATTTTCATTGTCATGAGTAACACAATTTAAATTACAGGAAACGTTATAGATATAATTCACCTTAGTAACAACACATTTATCAGGATGTGCCTGTCATCACTAAGGCCCAAGGGGTGGAATTATTTTTTTGCTGATGGTCTTTTGTTGAGGCTTCCAGTTTCTCGACATGCTGTACCATTAGCTATATGGATATAGTAATATTATACTTCCTAACTTTAACAGGCTGACTAATTTCTACTCCCAGATGGGACTCACTATACAGCAAACTCTCACGCTGTGAGCAGAACACCATTAAAACTTACTCAGTTGGCGAACACTGTCTTGTCTGAGACTGTCTTTTTCTTACTTGAAATGAAACTTTTTATTACTTGGGGTAGACCATTAGAAGCCATGTGAGGGGAAATGATAGAAAAAAATGTGCAAAATTTTTGTTTTCCTTCCCTTAGTGCTGTGTTAAATTATTTGTTTATTCCATGACGAATTTGGAGAATTTTTTTTATCATGTGGAATATGTTTTCTCTATGATTGTGTGCAAAATTTGTTTCTGTTTTTTCCAGGATTCTCTCTGTACAATATTTTTTTTAATTCTCCAATCCTTTTCCCTAAGCTCCTAATTGTTGACCCCTTAACTGACCAATTATTTGCAAGTGTTTCTGTTTTTAAAGCACTCTTGGCATTTCTATGCTTTTTGTCCACAAATAATTTTCATAATGCCAATAACATTACATGTGAAACAAATTCTGAATTAGTATAACATTACAGTACCTGTGTATACATATTGGTGCAAATTCAACAAGTTAATATTTACGTACTTCAAAGAACACGAATACTTGCATAGCCCATAATCGTCCAAGTCTATCAGATGAAGTTTCTTGTATTGTACATTCGTTTGTATTACTGTCATGGCTACTACACTGAAACACTCACTTCAAGCAAAGTATTTATTTTTGAATATCCAAATCTTGACCAAATGTGGGTCATTTCTGGACAATAAATATGAGAAGCCCAATATCAACAAGACATGTATAAATGATAAAAATACTTGTGAAACAAATTTATCTGTACCCACAACTGAGTACACAAACTGCCAATCTCATTTGACAGGCCCACATCACCAAAAGGAATTTTGTTCAAATCTGACGTGATACAGTCTACGACTTGACCACAGCTCTATCTAGAGGCAACGCTCGCCTATCCCAACTAAATAATTAATCACATTATTTTCTCTCATTACTGTACTTCACGTTCTGTTCATTGCTTTCCAACTACCTTGCTTGATGAGGGGGCAGTCCAAAGTAGAACCACTCAAACCTCAATGATACCACCATCCTTCCCTAGCTAGAATTTCATTTATTTTTCACAATTAACGCTTACACCTTTCATCAGCGATTGTCCGTGTCGCTGGCTATTGTGTGACCACTTTGCGCCACTATTGATGGAACCTGCTGACCTCTACACTTTTCCCATCATGCAGTGTAACATTCCTCTCAAACACAAAGCCGCATATCATTGGCAACTTAATCTGCCCAGTAGTACTAAGAATTTATGTCAACATTTGTTTACATTTGTTGTTATTTTTATTCAGTATTCTAGTTGAGCGTTTTTCTGCCCCATATTCGCCAATTGTTTTGTCTTCGTACACACCTTTGGCTTCTAACCCCTGCAACGCCACCAGGGTTAACTATTTTTGTTCTGAACATATTTGCTGCCTTGCTTTGATGCATGTTGTTGCATGGCAATGTTATCATTTATGATGAACGCCAACATGTATTGAACAAACACTACCAAACCAGAAATAGATAATCCTCTACCGAACCTTGAAATAGAAGTACATTAGAATTGTGTGCGATTCAATTATGTGCGAATCTGATTTCACAGAGAAACATGATATAATTTTTTTTTAAATCATACACCATTCTCGATTACATTATAAATAAGCCGTATGAGCATGGTGATTTTCAAAGGTGGAGCTGAGCTCCTTCACGATCCCCCAAACGCTGCTAGGACTAGTCACAAATAAGAACAGACAATAGTCCCCCTAACGAAACAATTTCTTTTTCTAGGGACTTCCTGCTCATCTTTGAGAATACTTCCACTATGCATTTTAATTGTCATGTGCACAAACATTCTTCAAGGAACTAAGGTATCAAGGAGTATTTCACCTAAATTTATTGCATAATTCAACTTTTTCTTGTTTTATGTAGATTAAGGGCAACCATTGAAGCATGGATGACTTTTTTTCCCAGCAAATCACCTAACACATTTATATTGTAAGTGTTTTTGTTTTTGCAAGTCCTGATTGTTGTTATTTTACCATTCTGTACACACTGATAACATAGTAAACTAGTTATATTTAAAGCAGACATTGAATGGACGGTATCCGAGAACATAACACAAGTACCGGTATACAGAAACAGCATTCATATTCACTACCTTAAAACAGACCCAAGGTTGGTGAAATCAAGATTACCAATTGTCAGAATTTAACAATATGGGGGTGTGATCAGCTCATCAGTATGGCTTCTTGACATAATTAACACAAGCCTCTGACATTTGAGATTAACTTTTTGTGATAATTATTGAGGTAAAAGATTGTAATAATGCAATACAGCCAACAGTGTGCAAGTACATGTCACCAACCTGAGAAAAATAACAAGTGAGTTAAGGGGTCTGCAGTAGATATAAAAGTTGCAGCCGCTGCAACAGTTCAGTGAATCCCAGATGCTGAGGTTTTGATAAATCACTTTGCCGTGAACAATAATTCTAATTTGATCAGCATGATTAAAATGAAAGAAAGTGAATCTCTGCTTTCCCAACTAGAAGTGATTAATGAGCTGTCAGTACGCAATAGAATCTTCCCAGTTTTTCTGATCTCTAACAACAAAGGACCAAAACCGGTGAAGCTTTTCCAGATACCCCTCACCTTCAGGCAGTATGAATGGTATAGTCCCACTACCTCTTCAATAAGTAACTCAAAACTCGGCGCAATAAAGTTTTTACTAATTCCATCCATTTGGAACCAACAAAGCACTTCAGACTTACAAAGTTCACAATCTATAGGTGTCGGTTTCAGCAGGTGGATTCCATACCATGCGAGTCCCTCTAGCACCTTTCTAATTGACCTGCCATACTCTATAAATGCATGGGCTAGCATCAAAAATACCATTGTTTACCAACCCTCAGTATTGACTTGTATGCACCAAGATTCTTATTTTCGGAGTTAGGTTTCTAAAAGCGCCTGCACTAAACACTGCGCAATGGTGTATTATGGTCAGACCACGACATATTAAATGTCTGGTCGTCCATCGTCTAATGCATTCTGGCTTTCAACACGCCTCCTCATAAGAATAGGGATCGCAATAGAACACACTAGCTTATTTCTGAGGTACTGGAAAGTTGAAGAACGCCAAAGCTCAGACACTTGAAAAATACTTGAATATGAGAAAAAGATCAAGAGTTATAAAATGAAAGCAATTTAAAAAAAAATCTTTTGGTGAATTGGGTTTCAAATTGGATTCATATAGTGCAAAGCCAGGGGAGTGGCTAGAGGAGCGGGTGAAGTAGGTTAGGGTTTCTTTCCAAAATACCAGCTTTAAAAAAAAAAAAAAAAAGACAGATTCAATAATACAAGATGAAAATTTATCTTTTATCAAAAGGGAAACTAATACCTAAACTTCAAAAAATTTACAAATAATTTAATTGCCCAGTAACGCTTCTCCAACATGGAGCATAAATGGTTTTAGATAAACTAATGAAACCCCATAAGCTTCGGACTGAAGTTAGAAACGTTTGTGTTATTTCCATTGACTTAATCAATGCAACTACCAACAAAAATAAACATTTCCTAAATAACTGTCAACGTCTCCTTTGAGCTTTTCTAATACCTTGCATGGTTAATTTACTACCCGTTTTATGGCTGGTATGGCAAGCTTGTTTGACATGTGCCTATCAAGCAAACAAAACCATGGACCAGTGTGTGGTATTTTCATTCATTGGGATAACTTCCTTTCACTAATACATCACCTTCCCAGGAGCAAATAATTTAATATAACAAATTACACAATAGTTCATTATCATCAGATAAGAAAAAAATTGTGTCATTTAGAGTTGCAAATTCCAATAAATAGGATATGATGAACTATGACCTTAGCACTGTTAGCGCGCCAACATATGTGTCATACTAATATACCCATTGTACAAGCTTTTATTAGTATGTATAATGTTCATTGTGATAGGACCGACTGTTAAATCCTACAGCTCTTGTTAATCGGGCTCCAGTAGAATTAACTTTTCACACGCGATACTATATTGTGATACGTAGGTATCCATTATATCACGCACCTCTGCTCATGTATGATATAGTTCCCTGCATCTGCTACTCAGCACACCTGTGAGCAGTTTTATAACACTTATAATTATCGTTGAGTAAATCCGTGTTCTGATGTTTCAGACTTAGACAGTACCTTCAATACTGTTCCACAGTTACTCCAATGCTATGTAAGAATGTTCAATTTCCCAGATTTAGCAAACTGCAGAACATTTATGATTATTGTCTTATTTTAGTTCCAGGACTTGATAAAACTGCAGGTTTAAACAGATTTTTTTTACATGTATTCTACGTGATATCAACTCCCATATCAATCAGTGTATCAGGTTTTATTTTTGTAATAGTGAATTTTGTGTCGGAATGGCGCAACAAGGATTTTCCTGTACAAAAAGCGCCGCCTCGTTGTAAACGTTTTCCTTCCTCTTCACGTAGTTCAGTGGCAGAGCGGTTCTTTGATCTTCAGTTCGCCCTCTGCATTTGCAAGGCGTTGACAGCTCACATTCCCGCACTCCGCACAGTAAACCCCACGACTGTCGAGAATCGACTCCAGAGAGACCGATAAATCACACGTCGCCTTACAGATTTTGTTAACAGCGATCCTTAAGATTCTTGAACAAAGTAGAAATTGTGGCGCTTCAAAGAAGTTCACCACGCCGTTGTTTATATCAATTCAGCGCTGGATACTGGGGTTTGCCACAGTCACTTGCTAACAAATGGTCATCCCGAAGGTTCCAAGCATACAACTTCGATTGTAACATCTCCTTGAGTCAAGTAGAGACATCTCGCACAATCTGTATGCGGCGACACGGCACTGATCATAGCATTAACAGTGGAAAACAAATATTAAACGCAATTTCAGCCGACGTCGTAGCACGTCAATGTAAAAACACTGCCACACACACACACAAGTTTTTACTAGCGAGGCTACACGCCGATCACTCACACGATCACACACAGCAAGAACAAAAATACACAAACTCGATGGAACTATTAGATCTGATTTTACCTGAAAAATAACCATGCCGGGACAAGCATGGATAATATGGGATGGTATGGTGACCAGATGTGGAAAGGTGGTTGGCGTGGGTCGTGTTTACCTAAGTTCCAAAGAAGTTGGTACGAAGTTTTGAAGGGCGAATGCGGCAGTTGTGTACACACTCAACCGAGATTTAGATTATACGCTCTTTGTCAAAACACGGCCAACTCCGACCTCATACAGCGAGTACACCAGTACACACACGCATTTCACGGCACACAGTGTTCACAGTCGGGGAGATTCGACACTCACACTGACAAACAGCAGGCTGTAACCCCTGTGAAAGGCACGTGAACACTGGGTCGTCAAAAGAAGTCAACTTGGACTTACCGAAAACTAGCATGGCTTGAAAGAGTGACCCAAAGACGACAAAATGCCAACCGGAAAACACACGACTTCTGGCCATTCTTGAAGAGGAAAAACTAGCCTACGCCAGGTTCAATAATCTCCTCTGCTCCCTGCATTAATCCTTAAAGAGTTTCAAGTAACACACCGCGTAAATCCCCGTCAAATTCGGCGAGTTTCACCACCGTTTCCCAACGCCGATAACTCCATGAAAACATGTAGGCAAAATAAACGCTCAGTTGGGCAGTCAGATAACCTCATACCTTATTAGGTGAGCGCGGTTCATTAACATAAATTAGCATAAATGATCCAAATATGGGAGGGCTTAGTAGTAAAGTGGCCAATGGCGGCGCAAAACAGAATGATTCATCGGATAGATGAAAGACGAAGGATTTCGCAGGTAAACATACAGGTGGGGAATTCAATTTACAAATACCACAAACAGTGACCAAATGATAATGAAAACGACATCTGGTCAGTGTTTGTTTGAGTGTGATTTATTTGTTCCTCACAAATGAAGATCTATCTTCCGACAGGTCACAGAGCTAAAGACAGGGGCTGATGACTGCGGACACCAAGAGACCTTTCCTGAAAACGGCACGAAAAGACAGTAAAACTTCAAGTTTTTAAAAAATATTTTACTTAATTCGTGGAATTTTATAGAGAACTTGTATAGTATTATCTTTGAAATCTAGTAAAAGTACCGGTAGAATTTATTTTCTCTCGCATCAACTGTGTTTAATCATGGTAGGTCTATGATATAATTTACTGTAGACGTATTTATCTGGTAAAATAGCCAGGGGAGCTGCAGGTTATCACTAACATGAAAATAATGCAACTGGGACACTTTTTTGGTATTTCAATATATTTTCAATATTAGATGTATCTATGATAAAAGACCATATGTGCAACATTTATTTCTTCAAGGGGCAGTGGTTAATTCCTACAATTGTGAGATCCTGGGACAGACATTCTCTCACAATATTCTGTTGGCCTTTAATAAAAGTGCCAAATTATAATTTTAATCAGTTGAAAAAATCAGCGCTGCAATTTGGTTTTCAATAAGAATAAACAAAAACAAGAGAACTGGTGATGGTTGTAGAACCATAACTGCCTCAGCTCAAAGATTGTTATGTAATACAGGGGAATGTGAAGGGAAATATATTGTAACAGAGGTACATTACTTGGGGCTTGTAACTACGGTGACATGATACCAAGATCCCGTCACAATCTCGCTCTCGCATAAGCGTTCCAATTCAGAAAAATGCGAATGCGCATGCCCGAGGTAACTAGGATACTGGGATGTCCAGGTGAATCAAAATAGCTGCTCACGATATGACGGATTACGAGAACTATATTTTCTGTACATTTTCGATGTATTACATTTTTCACTATGATAGTGACAAGAAAAGTTTTATTTATTCATTACAAACCTTGAACATTGATATGTGTCATGTCAGAAGGTCGTAGCCTCAGTCTCGCTATCTACGAGAAGAGACTTGAATGGGATCTTGACATGATGTCACCATACAGTACTATGCAAGTTGCAAACCCCAAGTAATGTACCTCTGATTGTAATATGTTACCTCTGTGTAATTTACAATATATATCTGCATTAACCTTCACTGTGAAGGACAATATGGGAGTTGACTTAAATGACTGGTAAAAGCAAGGCTGGTCAAATTCTGCGAAATAGTAGTTAGAATTTCCAGATACGCAATCGACACATTGTGAGATATCAAAATATGGATGATAAAGAGCAAGTGATATTTCCAGAGAAGTAGTTGGAATTGAAGCAAAGGAGTGACCTATTAATCCATGAAACAAACTCACACATATCCGTACATATCATCCTGTCTGATTGTGTGAGGGCAAAGCTGTCATGCACACAATCGGAAAAATATGTTATTACTGTAAATAATTATGAACAATAGAAACTGAAAATAAAAACTATGAACAATAAATAAGGAAAATATGTGATTTGCTATGCAGTTTCCAGAAAATTATTACAAGTCCCAAAGATGCATACGAGTCGTCAAAACGTACAGTTTGGTGACAGAACCCAAATGAGAAGTCTGGAGTCACGGCGAATACTTCTAGCGAGTCACCCCTCTAAAAACGTCATTACTGTGCCAATGACATTTAACTTTGCTCTTCCATAAAGCAGCAGTTTCCATCTTCAAATAATCAAAATAAACTTGATACCCTGGCGAAGCATGTCTATTGTTTCACAACGACTGTCCCAGGGGATTTTCGTCTTCTCAATTTCTCAAGATAAACGTCCCAGGGTTGTTTTGTGTACTAGAAGGACATGTTTATTGGCAGCATTTCTTGTATTAATTTCCATTGCACAAAAAAAAAGGAGGGGCAAAAACTGTTACTGAAGCACAGAATTTGCATGAATTTTTCTCCCCGGCCATAGTTGTTGACACTTTGCAACCGCCTTGATGGATGTATTGTGACGTATTTTAACCCCAGATTCTGACCTTGCGTTCCGGCTACATGTACTGCCCTTTCATACCAGTTCAATTTCCTTTCATTATTACATCCAAATGTCATGATATTTAATATTTAAAACCAACCTTTATTTCACAGTCACTTTAGTTTTCACTTTTCTAAAATTATTTTACTGATCAAAAGACTTTTCACTCCCATCATGCAATCTCCCATAGTACTTCCGCAGACACAGCGGCGATCGCCAACATATCTACAAATAACATCGCTCTCAGGAGCTGAGAAATCATGCGCCAAGTAGCGCTTGTTTTTTATTATTGGTTATATGTTCATTTCAGAAATGTACACGCTCTTTTTACACGCTCCCATCTTATATTACTCATCTGATTACTCAGAACAATAACAAATGACGTAAACAACATAAGACAATTTATGATTGACGCGATCAGTATATAAACTAAATATATATATTTCCAATTGAAAAATTAAGATACCAAAATATACCCTCAGAGCAAAGATTTTGCACACTGTGTTCTGATCAGTCTGTTGGTGATGAAATGCATGCTCTTTTTAACTGCAAACTGGATGAAATTGTAAAGGCACGTAGCAACTTTTGGAATACTCTATCATTGTACAATGATAATAACAATGATAATATTTTAAAATTACCAAAAGAAGATATATTTGAGCATATGGGAATAAAAGATTCATTGCCAAGTCTAGGAAAGTTTATCAACATAATTTTACCTTATAGTTGTTAGTGTTATCTGTTTTATTTTATTTTTATATCTGTATTTCGTGTTATTGTATTTTTTTGTGTATGATTATTGACCATGGTTAATGTATTTCTAATTCTTTTACTTCATCCATAGTTGTTGACATTTTGCAACTGCCTTGATGGATGTATTGTGACGTATTTTGACCCCGGATTCTGACCTTGCGTTCCGGCTACATGTACTGCTCTTTCATACCATATTTAATATTTAAAACCAACCTTTATTTCACAGTCACTTTAGTTTTCACTTTTCTAAAATTATTTTACTGATCAAAAGACTTTTCACTTCCATCATGCAAGATTTCCCATAGTACTTCCGCAGACACAGCAGCGATCGCCAACATATCTACAAATAACATCGCTCACAGGAGCTGAGGAATAACTACTTAACCCTTTAATTTTTATTCATATGAATGTCTGCGATTTAATGATTTAATTATTTTCGTGAGGAGAAAATTTAGTGGAAGTATAGCTGTTTTCTGTTTAAAGGGCAGTGGTCGTCACGCTGCGCATGTGCGACATTTGTGTTGATAAACATTGATTTTCCAATAATTCAATGCGCTCTTCTAACGGAAATCACAAGTATGAGGTTTGACCTGGGCGCAACTTGCACAAATTACCGATGGTGACTCCTTCGATACATCAAATCACCTAAAAAAAATACCTAATTAAAGCTTGGTAACGTCTCAGTTTGTACTTGTTGATCTGCGCAACAGTCAAAGTCACCATCTTTGTTTGTATGAGACCCATATACAATGTATCTTGCGTTTGCGTGGCACGACGACTACCATCCTTTAGAGCAGTTTGCAGTACCATAGGACCTATATTAGCCCTGCTAATTTAAGCAAAAATATGGTGTTTTTAATAGTAGAGTTGAGTTAGAATTTAAATAAAACTCAAATACTAAAATTAATATTTCCATATTTCATAAACTTTTATGCCAAGAAATTGCTGTTATTATACATCTTTTTTTGTGTACTTAATAATACTATGGTTATGTAAAATTATGATTATACAAAATATCAAGCATTCATGTGCATTCAAATTACTGTACACTTTATGCGAGGTGTATTTTTACGAATTCAACAATCATTGAGTCAATATTTCAAATGATGTTTCTATGAAATATTCATGTAAGATATGATTAAAATTAAATTATAAAACTTAGTCGCTAAAAACAACATCAAATTTAACATGTATTGATAACCTAATAATATAAAAATTGAAGAAATTATTGATTACAACCACTTTTGGCACCTATATGACCTGTGCCAGCTGCCACAAGTTGTTTGTTTAAAATGCGAACCGAAACATATGGGATTAGATTGGTTTATGTTTTATTCGGATTTATATTCGTATATTTATATAAACTATACTTACTAAAAAACAGAAACAATAGCCATGTATTTGATACTTTTTTCATCAATCAAGTTTTTATTTTGCCATTGTAGGTGTGTTAATTTCATATTTGATACAATATAATTATAGATATTATATTTGCCATAGATTTAATAGTTATCATCATGTCATTGTTTTAAAAAAGAAAAAAAGTTGATTGATTTTAAGGATAAAATAATAGTCAATTGTTTTAAAAGATAAAAAACACAAAGTAAAGTAATACCGTATTTAAAAAAAAGACAGGATTGGAGCTTATGTTGTTTGTAATTAAATTCTCACTTTGGATGTGTGACAATTTCATTATGGATTATACTATAAAAGTGAGAATATGTGTTTTCATACAATTTTGACTCAAAACTAGAGATCGGGCTGAGATTTGTTTGACCAAATTGAAACTTTAAAAAACAAGTACTGGTACATTCATTTGTTAATTTAAAACACTCAAATATAGACAAAATGTTTTAAAGTTATTCCAAATTTGGACCAGTAATTCAAAATGGCTGCCATAGTGAGAAATAATCGGTATTGATAACAAATCTTTGTTTTAATGGAAGCATGGGTACTCTCTTTTTTAAGTAGTTTCTGAAAGAGAAGTTAAATTTTCACTGCTTGAAACAATTCACAAAAATGAGTAAGTAAATTACAAAATTTTTACTTAAAAGGATTTACAGTATTGTAAAACTTGTTTGCTCTATACTCGTATATAATGTTTTGTAATTATTACAGTTGTTTATGTTTAGTGCCATTAAAACCATAAATTACGATAATTTATTATGGATATCACCCCTTTTTTATTGTTTATTTCAGTATGTATACGATTTTATTTTTGAACATTGGAGTGTTTCTGTAAAATACTTTATTTTAACTGAAATTAATTTAGTTATTAATTTTGTATGAAGTTTAACATCAGATCAATAACCCAAATTACAACAGAATATTTAAGTTTCCACTTCTTGTACTTGTAATTGAAAGATTGAAATTTGTATTTTATTTTCAGCATGCAGATTTGGAGCTCAGGTTAAAGAAGAACACTGAGGTAATGTAATATCGCTTTACAGTGTTAATTTTATGACTCAGCCATGATGTTATCTAAAATAATATTTCCAAGAAGTCTATTTAAAGTGTGTTTTTTTAAATATATTTGTTTTTCGTATTTTTGACATTTTGCATATTTCTTTAGAACAATACATACAAAATAAAACGGAAATAGGGTTCAACAGTGTTACACCTATGAAGAAAATTTGATTCTAGACTTGTATACAGTCTCTTGTTTGCTTTTTTTGCGGGGGGGGGGGGGGTTATCATGGTGAAACATTCATGGTGAAGCATAGGTAGTGCAAACAATGACAATAAAATCAGAACTATATACTTCATGGAAGGCGACAACTATGATGAAACTCTTCTACAATTTAAGAGAAAAAACAAACATCATAGTGGAATAAAGCTGTTACTATACATCAATGGCCGTAAAAAACTACCATCATCAACGGATGACTAATTCTGCATCACATGTTTGACAGAGATAAAGATGTAAAAAATGAAAGCATTATTTGTTTGGTGTCAGACTATACGACTACATGAATTTAATAGGGTTATGCTAATAAAGAAGAACCTATTAATAATCAATGAGGTAACCAGTTGTCACTGAAACGAACAGCATGTGCTTTAATACTATTGTCTACCAATCAAATACAAGATAATGGTTTTTATAAAATACATAGTTAATGGATATTAAGAGCTATAGAGAGAGAAAAAAGCCACTTAATTTGTTATTGTTTCTCTAATGAGTTAACAAACAAAACTAACAGTCATGGCTTGATGGTTTGACCCAAGTTGTAGCAATATATTTAACCAGTATCAAGTTATTAGGGCAGAAATAATTAAAACAATACATCATTGTAATGACAAAATTGATGAAAACAATAGGTATTATCTTTTTGTTGGAATCCCTTTCCAGTAATTCAATATTTAATTGGTTTTAGATTTTTGCTCATCTTATCAGTAAAGGTCCAATAAGTTTGATAACTGGAGCCTATTCACTCTTCCAAATCGATCATGATCAATGTATGGTAATTTATTTTCTAATGCAACTCATGACATCGCCCACCACACTTTACAAATAACGTCTTTATTTACATCAATGATTTATTCACAATTTATTTCTAAAAACACTTAAATGATAAATAAAATTATCGACACAACAAACCCATTTCCGTAATTTTTATAGATATTAATAATCTCGCAATTCAAACTGAAACTAGGGTTGGCTGATGGAATAGCGTTGGAACGCTTTCAAATAATGTTATTACTGCACTTCATTGGCTGTTTAGATTCAACTGCCATTGAAATTTATAACTATTCGTAAAAATCAAGTGAAAGCATTTGTTGTGTTGATAGTGTGTTATTGTGACTCACAACATTTTCAAAAGTTGATATTATGTGCGCCAAAACCACATAATTTGCTCCCACACAATGTCATAATGTTTTTGGTTTATATGACTCATTGTATCAACATTCTGAAGGTGTAAGTTTTGTGTAAATATCTTCCAAAACAAATTTATTTGTAGTCACTGTGCAATGCTTTGAAATGTGTACATCACAACTGGGTATGGATGAGAGGGGTATTGGGTAGGTAAAATAAAACAAAAACCTGATTTTCAGGGTTGTAAAAAAAAAATTGTCTTCGCTTCAAATCCTAAAATATTACAACTCTACCCATATACAAAGCGTAATAAACTAAATTACTGGAAAAGATCTATTTTAATGATTCTTGGGAAGTAGACAAAGGATTGTTCTTTATGGACTTGTCAATGTTGAGAAACCATGTGGCTCTCGTTTTTTTTTTTTTAATATCATCCATCTAAACAATAGCAGTAAAAACAATCCAGCTAGATGTATTGTATTTATGACATTCATTTGTGCTGGCTTCAATAACTGCATGTCATAAATTATGTTTTACAATGCAGAGTGCTGACGTTCTTGCCTCTAATGATTTGGGAATCATGAAAATGAAAATTTAAGATAAAAAAAGATAATATATGCTGACGAACTTGTTGGTGGAACTCTTGAATTTGGATTGCATTTAAAACCAAATTAATATTAATTGTTTTTTAGAATTGATGTTTCTAACATCTCTTCCATTTTCTCAATTATTTTGACTTTGCCGCTCTGCTAACATTATCCGACTAGTTATGAGAAATGTGTTATTTCAGACTGCCTGTTGAAGACCAAGTGTACCGTGGGCAGGAAAAGCCCAGTACTGTATTTCCTCTATTAGAAGCACACCTCCAATAGAAGTACATGTACTGTATTTCCTCTATTAGAAGCACACCTCCAATAGAAGTACATGTACTGTATTTCCTCTATTAGAAGCACACCTCCAATAGAAGTACATGTACTGTATTCCCTCTATTAGAAGCACACCTCCAATAGAAGTACATGTACTGTATTTCCTCTATTAGAAGCACACCTCCAATAGAAGTACATGTACTGTATTTTCTCTATTAGAAGCACACCTCCAATAGAAGTACATGTACTGTATTTCCTCTATTAGAAGCACACCTCCAATAGAAGTACATGTACTGTATTTCCTCTATTAGAAGCACACCTCCAATAGAAGTACATGTATTGTATTTTTTCTTTAGGAGCACACCCCAAATAGAAGTACATATACTGTATTTCCTGTATTAGAAGCACACCTCCAATAGAAGTACAAGTACTGTATTACCTCCATTAGAACTACATGTTCTGTATTCCCTCTATTAGAAGCACACCTCCATTAGAACTACATGTACTGTATTTCCTTATTAGAAACACATCTCCAATAGAAGTATGTATACTGTATTTCTATAAGCCACTGCTGACAAAACATAACTGAATAAAAGAGTTTCACTTCAGGTCCACATTTATTTGCTTCTCTGCAATGAAATTCCAAAGATCATCATAGTATAGCTATATTCACATTAAAAAGTGTTACAATTTTTAAAATTCTCATCACTGAAGTGGATTCTACCATTATTGATAATAGGGATGCACATTCAGACCCAGCACAGCTAAAAGATCCTTTAATATGGTGATTAAAATAGGTTCAGTTTTTGTAATAGTACTGAAAATTTAAAATTCTCTCAGAAATGGTTTTTCAAAAATGTTGCATTTTCAGAGCTTATTAGTTTCAAACAAGAAAAGCGGGAATCGGTTATTCAATGTTGAAATGCAGTGCCATATGGCTGTGGAAGTGGAGGACTTTTCCCAGGAGTATATTTATCTCCGTTCTTTGTTCTCTAGCCTTATCAGAAGTAGAGGATTTTACTGTTATTTTCACAGTCAATCAAAAACCTCCCCTCGTTTAATCAAAGTCTAGTCTCCTTTGGCATTTTGTATCACAGGGTTGATTCTAATTTCAAAATCTTTCAAAAAAGTCAATGTATTTGCTCTTTATCACGAAGGATGACGTCATTTATGCCTGGTATGAATATGTTGGTTCTTATCTTCCAGTGTCGGCACCTGACTATTATTCAAAAAAGCAACAACCGTAACTAGTCCTAATGCATTACACAATGGAAATCATCAAAAATTGAATTTTTTCCCAACAAAAAAAAGTTTTTTCAAATTTCAAAAAAATGTCAGCATTTCGTGGTAATGTTAATAAATGACACCCATTAAAAATGGAAATTGCAAACAAGTTTTCGGGTTATCAAATTTGTGAAATTCTACCCTGAGGATGTGTGTCCCAAAAGAGCTGCAGTTTAATTGCATGCGATACATGCTCATAACATGATTTTATTTTCCACTTGACTAGAATATAAATATAAAATATGAATTGTACATCTATGCAGGGTTAGTCCCTTGGCATTACGGGATGTTATCGCAGAAAAATATTAGCGTACATTGGCAAAACTTTATCTTATCAAAAATGTTCTAATAGAATTTTTTTTTTCTTATACCCAACGCGTAATTCAACGAAGCAAATTTCCGATCAATCAGCTTTTGAGTTCGAGTGTCATAAAGCCAGCTCGTTAGACAGCTTCGCATCAACCATGCAATTCTGTAGGAGATAATCTCGTCATCGTTTAGATGGAATCTGGTCCCTGGAGTTGACTTTCTAATACCGTCTAGACAAATGGGATATTCTGTGAAAACAAAATTAACAAATTCATCCAAAGATGAAAAAGAATGTCTCTAACATTAAACAAAGATACTGATCTTTTGAATTAAACTATGGTTAAAATTCCCTTCTTTTTAAAGAAAATACTTGATAACGAGGACATCATATGGCCTGTTTAACCCCTACACCCCTTTTTATGCTAGAATGGTTTGATCCACTTATGGAAATCAAGAGGATCAGATAAAAATGTGAACCAAGGAAGAGGGGTGAAAATTGCTGTTAGCAATTCAAAACTTCAAAGGCTCATCCCTGCAGGATTTGAATGATAATAACATTGGACACTTTGTGGGGATTATATAATTTAGACTGAAAAAATTAAGATTCTTAGATCTTTAAAAAACAACAAAAACAGTGCATTAACATGGTTTTTCCTTTCCTATTTTTTCTTTGCAATTTTTTCATTTATTTATTTTCACAATATTTTGCCAGAAACCTCTTAAAATATATGTGACGTATATCTTTTAAATTTAAAATTAAGTAATTATGGGAAAGCACATTTCAATTTTTACAAAACAAACTCCAACATAATATTTTCCAGAAAATAAAAAAAAAAAAAATTGATCAAGGGCTTAGACAATTGATAATTACAGTATGCTCATTTGGTACAAAATTAAAAAAAAAGAAAAATAGGAAAACAAAAATATTATTTTGGATCACTTTTGGTGGGAAAAATTATTGTAAAGCATCCAATATTAATCCTCATAAATAATTGTGATTTAGAAGGTGGTGGTCATATAAAATTATATATATGACGAAAAATTCCACAAAAATCTGTGATATATCACGTAATAATAATAATTTAAAAAAAATATTTATTTTCTAAATCTTATGCTGATATTTGACCAGACTGAGAGATTGTTATGATTACTGTGGAATACTTTAATACTGGAATTAA